>NC_090445.1:765634160-766259160 GCF_031143425.1 Pleurodeles waltl
AAAGTTCTCCACAGACACCTTTTCATCGGCTGCCTAAACATGCTGGGCTCAGAACAGGGCACTGCTCAAATCCCGCTCTAGGGCAGCTAAGCAATCAAATGCCATAAACCGAAGCCATGGGCTCACTAGAGAGACATCACAGATCAGGCTGTATCAAAGGCTCGTGAAACCCTTGTTAGCCGAGGTAACAGAATGACCTGTCAGGCAAATCCCTCTGAGCCTCGACGCCCGCTTTATTTCGCAGTGACAGGCTCTAGAGGGGTGAACGTGGAACAGTGTCCACAGAGAACTGGGGCTCAACAGAGGATAATGAGCGTAAGCCACGTGTACCCTTTCTCCCCCATTCAGTGCCTGGGGTCGGCCTATGTTAGGTGTTGAGTCCCACACAATGCCCTTCTCATATTAAAATGCACTTAAAGCCCCATCCCGTCTGGCTCCCTGTTTGGCTTATTGAGTGTTTTTGTCATTTTGATCTGGTGATGCTTCTCTGCGAAGTAACGTGGGTCTTGCTCCAGAAGAACAAAATCACAGCGTGAGACAGCAACGTGCGTGAACGAGAGCAACTAAACCATTTGCTTCCTGAGGCAGAAAGATGTGTAAACAGGTTGGTGGCCCTGGCTTACAAGTAGCAAACCTCATGGGATACTAAAGAACGCCACACATGCACCAGGGAAAAAGTGCAAGTGCGGCTCCTGAAAAGAGCACAACTCAAGGGGTTAATTCGTGTTGAAAACATTATCATGTTAATTCCCTGATGGGAGTAGTGTAGTAAAATTGTGTGGTTGCCGTGCGCGCAAACTCGTTTTTGGAGAGAGGGGAAAGAACACAGATAGGATAAAATTCCCAATTAGCTACCCAAGTTACTTTTTACTTCCTACAGGATTACTCATTCTACCAGCCATTCGCAACCTAGGCCTACTAGCCCCTCTTTGAGACAAGGCTTCCTTTTTATTTTTTCCTGATTTACTGGTCTGGTACCAGTATTGATAGTCCTTTTTAGGTTTGGCCAGAACAACGCATGCGCTGTACTTGTGAAATCTGTTTTATTTAATATGAATCCTAAAAGGGGCTTACATAGCGCCCCCTTGCTTTTCACTGGTTCCTGTGTGTGGCACTTACTTTTGCTCCGTTTCTATTGGCTTTAGCATACTGTTTCCTGTTGATCCGTCTTGTTCCTCGTGTGTTTCTCTTATCAGTGTACAATCGCGGAAGTACACTTCCCATCTGCTTTTGGGTAACTGTTTTAATGTTTTGCCTGCATACGGCTTGCACTGTGCTTGTTCACATAATATCTCCCTGACTGCAGGCATTTCAAGCGTGCTTGACGGCTCCATTTTTTTGTTTGTCCAACACATGCATGCCTTCTGCACTCTAGCCCCCAATGCGCTTACCTCCGAGACCAGCAAGCGGTTTATCAAAGTAACACGCAAAGCGTTTCTGAACTGTAGCCCTTGCTGTTTTTCAAATACAACATTTACATGTTTTTTTCATATACAATTGTAGCTGATTCCATGCATTAAGCAGCAATGATGCTTGCAGCAGAGCAGTGTAACACATGCGCGTTTTGAATTAGGGACTGAAGTTGGTGGTGGGGTGATGTGTGTGTATTTGAGAGTGGACGAGGTGCAGGGTAGTTAATGGTATATGTGTAGCTGCGCCACAGGTTCAGCACCTTGGACAGTCTTTCCGCAGACCCCTCTTTCTATTCTCTGCCTGGTCGAAGAAACTGTATTTGTGTGTCTTTCAGCATGTGCTTGAAAGTATTATTTGTTCAAGGCAAACACTACCTCCTGTGTTGCTAATGCCTTGGTTTATGGAATGTTTTGTACCTTGCTTGTGCTGTTTTTGAGCGCTTTAAATATCAAATGTGACCCAATTAATGGTGTTCAATTTACCAACCTTGGAAAGCTGTACAGCTAAACAGGCCTTGTCACATGTTCAATGGGAATAATTAAAATTTCTTTATTGGAAACACCCTATAATCCCTACCCTATACCTTTATAGCTGCCAAGTTCGTTTAGATGGCTGCTACCTTTTTAGTTTGAATTCGTGACCTGTTTGTCTTTCTTTTGTGTCTTCACTCTGCATTTGCGATGTTAAATGCAATGAGCAATCCACCCATTCAAGGAATCTAGTACACCGAAATGCGTTAGATGTTCTCATCTGCGTGCTGCTGATTACGAATTGATTATGGACACTATGAAATAAATCTTCTGTCACTCACTAGCTGCTGAAGTGCATGTAAGTTTCTCTGAATTTGTCTTTAATTTACCAGAGAAGGTCCTGTCTTATATATATACTGGGAGCCTGACCTGTAAGTGCACCACTACCACTGCACTCGAGCAGTATTGAGGCCCTGGAGATGTGAAATATATATTTCAATGTGTAATTCACTGGAAAAACAGGTTAAGGGAATATTATACTTACATGAAAATGTCATTTAAAACATTCAGTTTTAAACTAATAAAAAGCCTCTGAAGTTCATCAGTTATAGATATATCAAGTAACTATAACTCATGTGCCCACCATGCACAGTGTTGTAACGCGCACCCCACCATGAACAATGTTGTCATCAATGATGTAATTTCAGATGTTGCAGTGATGTTATCAATGATGTCATATAACATGTCTTGAATGACATGGTGTGGAAGGTAATTAGCAATGCATGGTGAGAGAGCAAGTTAAAGTTCCTTTTGAGTACAAGGTATAGTTATTTGAGATAACTATAACTTTTGAATTTCATTGGATTTATTAATTTAAGATCATTAACAGCAAGTGCAAAAAGTGTTGCCACAGTGGGATATGTTTTCCATGGGACCCTTAATAGCTCAGGCCGGTGGGCCACATGTCCCCTCCCCTTCCAAAATATATTTCAAACCTGGGGGGTGGGGGTGGTCCCCCCTGCCTGTTCATGACTTAGGTAGGGGGGCTCCCCACCCTCTCCCCTCTGAAATGGATTGTGGCCCCGGAAATGGGCTATATGGTCTACCAAAGTTTTGAGGAGGATGGGTGAATTCCCCGTTCCCAAATGAATTTGAGGTGAGCAGATTCAGAGTGTTGTTGGTGTTGTAGACTGCTCACCACCACACTTGGGAACTACCTAGAATATCTTGCTATCTGTATTGCATATACACATACTCACAGACACACAAAAGGGAGTAGAGAACTCTGTGTAATTCCTAAGTTTTAGTTGAAGAGCATCTTTATATGTAACACTTTACAACACCACAACATTCTAATACTGCTCACCTCAAATGTGTTTTACTATCATAGGTTTTAAGCATAGGATTAGGATAATGTAATAATTCACATTGAGATAGAAAAGTGACAAAGCCATTTGCCATTTTTGAAGCAAAGTCTTTGAGCATAGGATTAGATAGTGCCGTTCCCACCAAGCTGAAAAATGACTAAAGCCTTTTACCATTCCTCGAACAGTATTACAGCTTTGGATTGGTAAAGTACCATCCAAGCCAAAGGTGAAAGAATAAAAGCAGTAGCTGACATATGCACTAGCAAATACTGTGTTCAAAGTTCTCATCTGTTGTCCTTTTAAATTTCAGTAAAACATTTGACATGCAGACTGAAGCTTGTACTTTCAACACCACCAGCAAGAGGCTGACAATTAACTCAATGGTGATCACCTGCAGTTTTATCAGATTGGTTTAATGAGCAACCAGAGTGCCAACATTCTAAATTTATAACAAAAGTGTAGCACACCTGAACGCAATCTTGATTGAACCAAAGTTGAAAAATTGAAAGTATTTCCTACAGTGGATGCTATAGTAAATGAAGAAATTAGGGAGTTTGAAAGCATAAAAGCCTCCCAAGATACTCACCTGAGAAAAAGAGGTTACATTTAATAGTGCAAATATCACCCTTGCATGTAGCCCAAATACAGATCAATGATAGGAGTGAGCAAAACACTGAAGTAGCTTGTGCAATAAATAATCAAGTTATCAATTAGATACAAAAATTAAAATAGCAACAGTTTAAAAGCCCCTTGTAGCTATTTGAAAACTTAGAGTCTTGTGTCTTCATGTTAGCTTTCTAAAGGACTAACCATAAGTTATATGAGAAAAAAAGTCCTAATTTTGTTAATTACTAAATTAAATGTGTTAGGTTTTCCAGTTTTGATTCCATCAAGATGACTTCTGTGGTGTCACACTTTTGTCAAAAACAGATTGCTGGTGCTCTAGTTATTTACTAGAACACTGTGAGGTGGGGGCATGGACTCAGACAGTGGAAGGCAGAGGGAGGGAGCGAGGCCAAAGGCAGCAAGCTGACCATGCTGGACAGTTGGTAGGGGCAGTATCAGCACAACAGGTGGCAGCATGGAGGGGGCAGGGGTGTAGGCAGCAAGCTGACCACAATGGGTAGGTAGGAGGGGCAGTGTCAGCACAATGGAAGGCAGGGTGAAATGGGTAGGGGCAGAGGCAGCAAGCTGACTTCAATTGGCAGACAGGAGGGGCAGTGGCTAAACAATGGTCCATGCACAGCAGGCAGGATGGGCAAAGGCATGCCACTGGACCAGGGAGGGGAGGAGGGAGGCAGTCGGGGCACAGACTCTGACAAAGGGAGTTGCGGGTGGACAAGGGCATCAAGCTGACCACACAGGGCAGGTACAGGAGGCAGTGTCAGCACAACAGACCAAGCAGGGCAGGGTGGAGGTATGCACACCGACAACAGTGGGTGGTGGGAGGAAGGCAAGGTTACCAAGCAGACCACGCATGGTTTGCTGGAGGGGCAGAGTTAGTACAAAAGACCATGCACGGAAATGGGGAGGGGATGGGGCATGGACTTGCGCAATGGAGGGGAGGGGAAAGGAAACATAGGCATCAAGATGACCAGGCTGGGCAGGCCAGAAGAGGAATGTCACCACAACAGACCATGCATAGCTAGGAGGAGGGGCAGTGGCAACATAACTGTTGGAGGACAGGAAGGAGGTTCTGGTGGCCCACATGTGGGCAGCAGAGGGGGTCAGGGGCAGGCAGCTGACCAAGCAATGCATGCAGGTGGGACAGTGGAAGCACAATGCACCATGCAGAGCAGTAAGGGGGTGTGTAAGTGCACTGGTGTGCACAATGGAGGGTGGGCAGGGGCAGTCTGTTGACAATGCTGGGCAGATGGGAGGGGCAGAGGCAGCCCAACGGACCACACACGACAGACAAGCTAACCACCCAGGGCAGATGAAAGGGTCAGTGGCATCAGACCATACAGGGTTGAAGTGAAGAGGCAGAGGCTCAGAAAGGAGAGGGCAGGGGAAGGTGGGCAGAGTCAGGAACAGGGAGCTAACCATGGAGGGCAAGTGGGAGGGCCATTGGCAACACATCAAACCGTGCAGAACGGATGGGAGGGGCCACAGACAGCAGAGGGCAGGGAGGAGGTGGTTATGGGTCAGTAGGTTAAGCATGGTGGACCAGCAGGAGGGGCAATACAAAGGACCGGGAAGGGAAAAAGGGGGTGGGGTACAGACTTGGGAAATGGAGGGCTGGAAGCAAGTGGCAGGGGCAGCAAGCTGGCCTTGGAGGAAAGGCCTCCGTGGGCAGGGGCAGCACAGTAGACCATGTAGAGCAAAAGGGAGGGGTAGGAGAATACACATGGGGAGAGAGGAGGGAACAGGAGCAAGGGCAGCATGCTGACTATATGGGCAAGCTGCCAGGGGCAGTAAGCTAGCCACCGAAGGCTGGTGGGATAAGACAGGGGCTCACACGTGGTTAACAGAGTGCAGCAGGCAGAATGGCTTCAGGAGCAGCAATCTGACCACAGTGAGTAAGCAGGCATTTGTATGGTCAGCACAATGGACCATGGAGGGCAGGAGGGAGTGGCAGGAGCAGGTACATGGAGGACATAGGGCAGGGGGTTGGGGAGCAGGGCTAGCAAGCTGGCCACAGAGGGCAGGTCAGCAGGGGAAGAACAATCGACCAAGGAGGGAAGGTATTGGAAATTACTATCTTTTGTATGATGTACTGTAGGAGGCTGGCCTGGCTTATAGTGGGTACCTTGTGGTACTTACACTGTGTGCGAGGTCCAGTTATCCCTTATTAGTAAAATAGAGGTGTTTCTAGCAGTTTAGGCTGATAGAGGTAGCTATGACAAAGCAGCTTAGGCTGAACTAGGAGACATGCAAAGCTCCTACTATACCACTTATATTAAGATGGTATAGTCTTTTTTTTCCATGCCGGCTCAGGCTGCCTCTCGTCAATATTTAAGGACCGAGGGGCGCCGGCCGTGCAGTGAGTAACGTACGAGTAGGCTCTTAATTTTTTAACTTGCTATGCTGTGATAATGTTCGTTTAATTAATTTATGAATCTGATTGTTACATTTTAGATTAACTATTTAAAAAAATATATATATATCAACTTTTTAATTCATTGGCTTACTATTTCTGGGGCTCTAAAGTGTTCTGTCACCTTCTGTCACGCTGTGTCTGAGCACCGGAGCCCGTGTTTAGTTGGCTACCGGCTGCTCAGTTTTTCTTTCTCTCCTCTTCCGGTTTAGACATTTTGATACCGCCATCTTGTTTGGTTGACGGTATAGTCTTTTTTTTCCATGCCGGCTCAGGTTGCCTCTTGTCAATATTTAAGGACTGAGGGGCGCCGGCCGCGCAGCGGGCGTGCCGCTGGCGCGCCAAAGGCAAGCCCGTCTGCGCCCGTCTGCGCCCGTCCGCGCCCTGGAGCGTCCTGGGCTCGGAAATGCTGTCCTTTTTCCTCCTAAGAGGTTAGTTTACTCCTCTTCACAACTATTGTCATGTAGAACCACTGATCCCTGTGTCTCTCATGTAACTAACTCACTCTTCCCTTTCTTCCTCTCCTGCCATCGATGTGGGTGGACTGCCCTGCCCTCTATATCCTCTAAAATCTCTTCTTCCTCCCTAGCAAGAATGATGCTGCTTAATTGCCGTTCCCTCTCCGCTCATTCTCTATATATTCATAATCTCCTTGAAGACCTCCTGCCTGATGTACTGTTTCTTACTGAAACCTGGCTTGATGAGGACTCTGTTGTACACATTTGCAATTCTTTGCCCTCCTTGTATTCCATGATTCATTTAGATAGATCCGCTGCCAGAGGCAGCGGAATAGCGATTATTCTCAAAACTACTATTAAATGCACTACTTTACCGTTGGATATTCCTGACTGTGAGAGCTTATTGTTCTCACTATGTTTGTCTCCTACTTTCACCTTTTCAGGAATTCTGCTCTATCGTCCTCCTGGACCTGTGTTACGTTTCCTGGATTCTCTACCGGAGGTTGCAGCCAGTTACATCTGCAACCTCCCCAATTTGACTATTTTAGGAGACTTTAATATTCATTTTGATAACTCGGAATGCCCTTCGGCTAAACTATTGGCATCCTCCCTCGCAGCACTCCACCTAACCCAGTATGTATCTGGCTCCACCCATCAGAAGGGTCATACGCTAGATCTCATATTCAGCAATATTGCCTACTTGCTGACGGCCCCCCCGCCACTTCTTTGGACCAATCACTTCCTTCTCTCGTTCACTTTCCCGTATGATGCCACTCAAGGTCATCTCCCCAGCACCACTACATCTGGACGCTCCTGGTCAAAACTGGACCCGGTAGAATGGCGCAAAGCTCTCCTGGCTCCCGATAAAACTTATGATCCTTTCCTCCCTAGAAACTGCAGACTCCTTCTATAAATGGATTTCTTCCTCCTTGGATGCTGTGCTCCCTATCAGAACCAGAGTACCCTTCTCAACTCACAAATGTAAACCCTGGTTCTCCCCTCACCTGCTTGAACTTAAAAAGAATTGTAAAAGACTTGAGAGACTGTGGCGTAAAAACTACAGTCTCTCCAGCAGAGAGACTTACAAACAATCCATCAGAATTTATCACCATAATATTAAAACTGCCCAGTCCGCCTTCTATGGTGAAAAAATAGAATGCTCTTCATGCCCTTAGAAAGAAATCATTCAAATCTTTAAAGATCTTACTTCCCCTCCCATATCTACCCCGATGACGGAGGCCTCCGTCTTCCACAGTGATCGACTGGCATCTTTTTTTCAGGACAAAGTCATCAGTATATACTCTGGGTTCCCCTCCTATATGAATCATCTCCCGACTGTTAAAATCATAGACTCCCCTCCTGTAGGAGTCTCTTTAACTTTCTTTCCCCCTCTCACTGAGGAGATGACCACAAATTTTTTGTCCAAAATTAAATCCGGCTCTCCTTTAGACCCTGCCCCTCCCTCTGCTCTTTTGCAGGTAGCAGACGTCATTGTTCCTCCTCTCACTAAAATTCTTAACAACTCGCTTTCCTCGGGCTCCTTTCCTCTGTTATTTAAACACGCAATTGTTAAACCCCTCCTGAAGAAACCCAAACTCGACCCCACCTTATTAGAAAACTTCAGACCTATTGCCCTCCTCCCTATTTCTGCAAAAATCCTTGAGAAACATGTTAATACTGAATTCACCTGCTATCTTGAAAGCAATGCACTTCTTCATCCCACCCAAATGGGCTTTAGAGCCTTGCACAGCACTGAGTCAGCCCTTCTTACAGTAACTGAGTCGGCCCACCAGCTCTTAGACCTAGGTTCTCACGTAGCCATTATTCTGCTTGACCTAAGCGCAGCGTTCGACACTGTCGATCATGATCTCCTTTGTTGGAGACTATCGGATATAGGAGTAGGTGGCTCTGCCCTTTCTTGATTTTCCTCCTTTCTTAAAGATAGATCTTTCCAAGTTTTGGACCGTACCTTTTTTTCTGGTCTCTTCCCTTTGGCATGTGGAGATCCCCAGGGCTCGTCCCTCAGTCCTACTCTTTTTAATGTTTACCTGTCACCTTTAGCAAGAGTAATTGCTCCTCACAATCTGTCTCTGGTAACCTATGCAGATGACACCCAGTTAGTGGTGTCTCTATCCAGCTCTGGAGATTCACCAGTGACTAATCTCTCTCGCTGCATGAGTGACATTGCCAATTGGATGACCGAGTCCAAACTCAAGTTTAACGATGGAAAATCGGAAGTCCTGATCCTTGGTAACGGTCCCCCCGCTCATCCTCTTCCCTCTCTCTCAGACGCCTTCAGGTCTCTCCCTCCCCCTAAATCCCAGGTTAAAACTCTAGGTGTGATGCTTGACCCCCGGCTTACCATGGATTCCCAAGCCAGTAAAATCTCCTCTACCTGTTTTGGTCTCTTGCGCATGTTTAGAAAGATTCTCACCCTTCTTCCCCCTACAGCTAGAAGAATTCTCATTCAAGCCTTAATTCTTTCTCGTTTGGACTACGGAAACTCTCTGTTCCTTAGTTCCCCTCTCTATGTCATAAAGAAGCTGCAGAGAGTACAAAATGCAGCTGCCAGGCTTCTTACTCACTCCTCAAAATACACATCTGCCAAACGGGCTATCTCCACCCTACACTGGCTCCCCATCAAAGAAAGGATTCAGTTCAAATCTCTCTGTATTGTCCATAGAGCCCTACATGGCAGAGGTCCCATTTCTCTAAGGAAACGTATTTTCCTGCATACTCCTTCTAGGAGCCTTCGCTCCTCCTCTCTTAGGTATGCACACATCTCTCGCTTTAAGAGAACTTGGGGTAACAACTCCTTTTCCGGTAAGGCCTCCCATCTTTGGAACACCCTTCCTACGGAGCTTCGTTTTGAATCCTCTGAGCACCTCTTTAGGAAAAAGCTTAAAACTTTCCTATTATGTAACTAATATCTACTCTCCCCCCTATTCGTACTTCGTTACTTTTAGCGCTGGGATGCCTTCGGGTCGCCATGCGCTCTATAAATTCTAAAAACTAAACTAAACTAAACTTATATCATATAGCACAATAACATAAGAAAACACAATACTCAGAGTTACAAAAAATAAAGGAACTTTACTTTAGTGACAATATGCCAAAAGTATCTCAGAGGATACCCTCACTTAGGAGGTAAGTAATTTACACAAATTATATGTACACAAACCCAAAGCAGGTAAGTAACAGTAGGAAAAGAAGTGCAAACAATGTAGAATCACAATAGGATGCAATAGGTAGACATAGGCCTAGGGGCAACACAAACCATATACTCCAAAAGTGGAATGCGAATCACGAATGGACCCCAGGCCTATGGGAGGTTGTAGAGGGTCGCTGGGACTGTGAGAAAACAGTAAAGGTGTCCAAAATACCCCACCCCAAGACCCTGAAAAGTAGGAGTAAAGTTACCCTACTACCCCAGAAAGAGAGAATAGTCATGATAGGGGATTCTGCAAGAACCACAAGTACCAGCAAAACACTGAAGATGGATTCCTGGACCTGAGGACCTGTAAAGGAAGGGGACCAAGTCCAAGAGTCACAAAAGTGTCCAGGGGGGCAGAAGCCCACTAAACCCCAGATGAAGGTGCAAAAGGGCTGCCTCCGGGTGGAAGAAGCCAAAGATTCTATGACAACGAAAAGGGCTAGGAACTTCTCCTTTGGATGGAAGATGTCCCACGGCATGCTGGAGGTTACAGAAGTGTTTACAAGCAGAAATACCACAAACAAGCCTTGCTAGCTGCAAGAGTTGCATTTGAGGATTTTGGGTGCTGCTGGGGCCCAGGAAGGACCAGGACATCGCACCTTAGAGGAGGAGACAAAGAGGGCCCTCAGCAACTCATAGAGCCCCCACAGAAGCAGGAAGCACCCACAGAAGTTCCAAAACAGGCACTTAGAAGATATGAGGATAGCAGTCAACTCAGAGTCACAAAGGAGGGTCCCACGACGTCGGAGTCCATCTCAGCGAGTTGAGCAATGCAGGACGGAGTGCTGGGGACCCAGGCTAGGCTGTTCACAAAGGAAGTCCTGGAAAAGTGGACAGAAGCCAGAGCAGCTGCAAATCACTCAGTACACAGGTGTGCTGTCTGGCGTGGGGAGGCAAGGACTTACCTCCACCAACTTTGGACAGAAGGGCAACTGGACTGTGGGAGACACTTGGACCCAGCTCCTGTGTTCCGGGGACCACGCTCGTCAGGATGAGATGGGTCTCAGAGGATCGGTGATGCAGAAGTTTGGTGCCTGCGTTGGCAGGGGGAAGATTCCGTCGACCCACGGGAGATTTCTTCTTGGCTTCCAGTGCAGGGTGAAGGCAGACAGCCCTCAGAGCATGCACCACCAGGAAACAGTTGAGAAAGCCGGTAGTATGAGGAGCTACAATGTTGCTGGTAGTCGTCTTGCTGGAGCAGTCAGCAG
Source organism: Pleurodeles waltl (assembly GCF_031143425.1). Classification (NCBI taxonomy): domain Eukaryota; kingdom Metazoa; phylum Chordata; class Amphibia; order Caudata; family Salamandridae; genus Pleurodeles; species Pleurodeles waltl. Next base: position 765,645,328 of record NC_090445.1, read on the forward strand.
TCGATCCTTGGCAGAAGTCAAAGAGGGAAGTGCAGAGGAACTCTGGTGAGCTCTTGCATTCGTTATCTGAGAAATAGCGCAGAGGAGAGACCCTAAATAGCCAAAAAAGGAGGTTTGGCTACTGAGAAAGGAGGCTTGGCTACTAAGAGAGGTAAGCACCTATCAGGAGGGGTCTCTGACATCACCTGCTGGCACTGGCCACTCAGAGCTGTCCATTGTGCCCCAACACCTCTGAATCCAAGATGGCAGAGGTCTGGGACACACTGGAGGACACACCTGGAGGACACACCTCCTCTGAGAGGTGCTGGTCAGGGGAGTGGTCACTCCCCTTTCCTTTGTCCAGTTTCGTGCCAGAGCAGGGCTGGGGGATCCCTGAACTGGTGTAGACTGGCTATGCAGAGATGGGCACCATCTGTTCCCATCAAAGCATTTCCAGAGGCTGGGGGAGCCTACTCCTCCCCAGCCCTTTACACCTATTTCCAAAGGGCGAGGGTGTAACAACCTCTCTCAGAGGAAATCCTTTGTTCTGCCTTCCTGGGACCAGGCTGCCCAGGCCCCAGGGGGGCAGAAACCTGTCTGAGGAGTTGGCAGCAGCAGCAGCTGCAGTGGAGACCCCGGAAAGGCAGTTTGGCAGTACCCGGGTTCTGTGCTAGAGACCCGGGTATGCATGGAATTGTCCCCCAATACCAAACTGGTATTGGAGTGACAATTCCATGATCCTAGACATGTGACCTGGCCATATTAGGAGTTACCATGGTGACGCTACATATAGGTAATGACCTATATGTAGTGCATGCGTGTAATGGTGTCCCCGCACTCCCAAAGTCCGGGGAATTTGCCCTGCACAATGTGGTGGCACCTTGGCTAGCGCCAGGTGCCCACACACTAAGTACCTTGGCACCTAACCTTCACCAAATGAGGGTTAGACATATAGGTAACTTATAAGTTACTTATGTGCAGTAAAAATGGCTGTGAAATTATTTCACTCAGGCTGCAGTATCAGTCCTGTGTAAGATTTGTCTGAGCTCCCTATGGGTTGAAAAAGAAATGCTGCAGCCCATAGGGATCTCCTGGAACCCCAATACCCTGAGTACCTAGGTACCATATACAAGGGCATTAGAAGGGTGTTCCAGTGTGCCAATGAGAATTGGTAAATTTAGTCACTAGCCTGCAGTGACAATTTTAAAGCAGAGAGAGAGCATAAACACTGAGGTTCTGGTTAGCAGAGCCTCAGTGATACAGTTAGGCACCACACAGGGAACACATATAGGCCACAAACTTATGAGCACTGGGGTCCTGGATAGCAGGATCCAAGAGTCACATATCAAATACCTTGACAACATAGGGTTTTCACTATGAGCACTGGGCCCTGGCTAGCAGGATCCCAGTGAGACAGTAAAAACACCCTGACATATACTCACAAACAGGCCAAAAGTGGGGGTAACAAGGCTAGAAAGAGGCTATCTTCCTACATGCACCCCCAGTATTTTGCTTTGACTGTGTTGCTGGCTGTAGAATTCCATCCCCTGTACCTCTGCTAACCAGTGATAAAGTGCCTGCGCTCTCCCTTTCAACATGATGACATTGGCATATCCCTAATTGGCATATTTGTTTTTTCTATATGTCCCTAGTATATGATACGCAAAAAGGTCCCCAGGGCCTTTATTGCAATTGTCACCAGTGAACTGAAGCACTCATAGTGCCACCAGCTTCAGTGAAAATGCAAAACATGATTACAGACTTGCCATATGAAGCCTGAGTGTGCAGGTGTTAACTGCAAATTCGACCAGTCAAAATAACCCCTTTTGCCAGGCCTAAACTCTTCTTTTAAAAATGAATGTCACCCCTAAGTTGGCCATACACACCATAAGGCAGGGGGCATGGTATTTAAAAGTAGAACATGCACTCATTAATGATAATCATGCCCGTATAGTGAAAAGACAGAAAAGGCTTTTTTCAAGCAGGAGGGGAGCAGGGGCAGCAAGCTGACCAGAGAGGGCAGGCTGTGGTGGGTTGACCATCGACAGTTGTTGGCCTGTGCCAACCCCCTGCTGTGAATGGCCAAATGCTGTGCACAGTGAATGTGTTGACTGACTATGCTTCGGAAACACCAGAAATTTACTGAAAAAAAGTTAAGTTTGAATAGATGTGTAAGAAACTAGGTTACTACTTGAGGGGGCTGAAACCCCACTCAAGCACTAACCACAATTCCTGTCAGTGTGAAGTGGAGTCACAAGCAACACTAAATTAACCTGCGCTCAACCCTTGGGTAGCTTGGCACAGAGCAGTGAGATGTAACTCAGAGGCAATGTGTAAAGCAGTTGTGCAACACATCAAGCAGTAACACAGTGAAATCACACCACAAAATGATCACACTCTAGCTTAGAACAATTTATAAATATATAAATATATATATATTGTATTGGTGTGTGTGTATATATATATATATATATATATATATATATATATATATATATATATATATAAGGATGTTATAGTTAGGATCAAAATTTACATGCAGAAAACCGTAGTTTGGAAATGTTACAGTGATATTATCAATGATGTCATAGAAGATGTCATGAGTGATGTAATATGTGCTGCAAGTAGCAGTTCACAGCAAGGGCGCAAATTATAATTACTTTAGGGCATGAGTTATAGACACCCCCTTGTGCACCCAACCCACTGCCGCACATGTCCTTTGACCATGCACTGCAGGGGGTTGGAGTCAGGGCTTGCGACCAGGCCCTGCAGTCAAGCCCCTGTGTGCATCTAACCCCACACCACAACAGAAAAGAGAGGAGAAGGCACATACAAAATGAGGAAAAAAGCAAAGAGAAAGCAGTGAAAATGAGGGAAAAGCAATGAGAAGTTACACAAGAAATGCGGGAAAAGCAGTAAAACATACGGAAAGCGAGTGGATATGAAGGAGAAGGCACACAAAATAGGAAGGAAAAGCAAGGAGAAACCAGTGAAAATGAGGAACAAGCAAGGAGAAGGCACACTAAAATTGGGCAAATAAGAAGAGAGAAATCAGGGAAAAGAAGGGAAAGGCAAGGACTGGGCCTTCAAAAAATAGGGGGAAAAGCAAAGAGAAAACAGTGAAAATGAGGGAAAAGCAAGGAGAGGGCACACAAAAAGCAGGGGGAAAAGTAAGGAGAAGGCAGTAAGAACGAGGGTCAAGCAAGGACAAGGCACTCACAAAACAGGGGAGAAGACAGGCGCCAGAGCAATGCAGCAGCATGGGCAAGTAAGGCCATTTTTTAAAAACCTTTTTGCCACAGATTTGTTGATCCACCACAAGTTTGGGGCAAAAATTCAAAAAAGAATTGCCCCCCCTTTGGACTTCTGGGGTACCCCACCACCAGGCCTTGGGGGGTCAAGGTATTTCTACACTGCTCCTTCTGCTTTCTCAATATTTTCTTTCTTGGGACTTAGCTGAGGGCCTGATTTAGATTTTGGTGGATGGATTACTCCGTTAGGTCAGTGACGGATCTCCCGTCTGATGCACTATAAATCCCATTGAAATAATGGGGTTTATGTTTCAGCAGATGGGATATCCGTCATCGTTGTGACGGAGTAACCCGTCTGCCAAAATCTAAATGCGGCCCTGACTTTGAGTCCCAAGATGGCTTCCAGCAATTCCTGCCCATTGCCATTTAGGTAGTAACAGTTAGGACCTAATTTACAGAAGAAAAAACATTTGTTTCTTTTGCTAATAACATTGGTGCCATTTCACAAATCTTCATTTTCTAAAACTAGTGTGCCAGTCACTTCAGCAGCCAGCTGGAAAGTTTTGGGATGATTCGCCAAGCAGGGGCGAGGAAAAAGGGGGGTCTCAAAATTTGTTTTCCTCCTGCAATTTCCCATTCGAATTTAAGACACGACTACAGCCCAAAGCACTAGACAGAATTACACCAAATTTGGTAGAAAGCTAGATCTTGGTCCCAAAACTTTTTTTGGGTGTTTTTAAAGAAGAAACATGTAAGTATATCTAGAGATGTGGATCAACTGTAGATCCACCACTGTGGATCAGTGGATCCACACGCTAATATCAAAGCTGTGATTGGCTGCCTGTAACCTGAGAGAAAAGTTCTGGATGCCGTTTTGTGAACTGGGACATGGTTCCCGTTTGGGAGGGGGGAGTAAAGTATAAGTAGGATATAAGGGGTCAGTATAGAGGTATCCTGACCCCATGGGGATGATGGAGGCGTCTGTGAAGAACCCTCATGGGCAAGAAATTGCACAAAAACATTTTGTTGGGGGGCCCATGAGGATCCGAGGCCTCTGTATGAATCTGCGGTGGCTCCGCGGATCCAGAACCCAATTAATAAATATATACACCCACTTAAAAACTCACTCACTCACATACCCACACAACCACTCTCACACCCATACAACCACTCACACACCCATACAGTCACTGATACATCGACTCAGAGACCCACTCACACACCCACTCACAGACCAACACAGGCAATCACACACCCGCTCACACACTCAAACAGCTACAAAAACACACACATACAGCCAATTACACACCCACTCAGACACCCACACAACCCATACAGCAAAACCACTGATGTATCCACTCACACACCCATAACCACTGACACACCACTCAGGGATCCACACAGCACTTACATTCCCACTCATCCACCCACCTACCACACACTCACACACTCAATTACACACTCACAAAACCACTGACACACCCACCAGGAGACCCAGAAAACCACTGACACACACACTCACACAACCATGCAGCAATGCACACGCCTAGTCACACATCTATACAGCCACTCACACATCTTTACAGTCCTTGATACATCCACGGGGACAATAAAACCACTCAAACACCCAATCACAGACCCACACAGGAACTTACACACTGGCACAGACACTCACACAGCCACTTTCACACCCATACAGTCACTGATACATCCACTCACAGACCAGAGAAGCTCTCACACACCTACTCACAGACCCACACAGGAACTCACACACCCACTCACACATCCATTTACACACCCACACAAACACTCAAGCATCCACTCAGATACCCATACAGCTACTCACACAACCACTAAGAGACCCAGAAAACCACATACAAACCCACTCAGTCACCATACAGTCACTCACACACCCACAGAGAGACCCAGAAAACCACTCACAAACCATTGTACACATGTATAAAGCCATTCACACACTCACTTACAGACTCAGAGAACCACTCACACATTCACTCATAGACTCACACAGGCATTCAAACACCGACTCACACACACATACGACTCACACACCCACTTACACATTGTAATACATATACATTAAAAAAACATGAAATTCACTAAAACCAAAGGTTACAAGGATGTTATTGTTAGGAAATAGCATTTAAAAACCATAGAAATTCACTGAAAAAAACAAAGATTATAGGGACATCATAGTTAGGTTTGGATTTTACACACACAGAACCACAGACATTCACCAGTTATAGCTATAGTTATCTCAAGTAACTATAACTAATGCTATAAGGTAATTATAACTCACCCCTTCACCATGCACTGCTAATTACCCCACATATTACAAGAGTCATGACATCTTCAGTCTCATCATTGACAATATGACTGCGACATTTGCAGTGAAATTATTGATAAGAAAACAGTGCATAATGGAAAACAGTGTAAACCTATGATGGGCAACATTATGGGCAACATGGAAATAAATTAGAGAGCTTATGTATACCATGAAAAAAATAAGGGGTCAAATTCCTAAAGAAAGTCACAAAAGTGCACATGCTGTTATATATCCTTTCACTGGGACAGGTTTACAATTTTTATGAATTCCGATGATTTTACAGATGTAGGCCTTAATCTGTACTGCTACCATACTCTTCTGAACTCCACTTTCACAAAAATATATACAAGTAAATTTGCTCAAGCAAAAATCTTCTTACCAATTGCAAATTCACTTTTGCCTCACTCCTTTTTTCCTATCTGGTAATGTTTTACTTCAGCTTTTGTCAGAAGTACATTCCCAACCTTTTCTGGTGTAGGAAGACATTGGAAAGCAATTGATGAGTATGCTGAAAATGTTAGTTCGTGGGCGAGCAACGACTCACGGGACCTTCCAACCTAGGACCCACTGCTTTCCTCCTTCTTCAAGCCCATGCATGTAGATCTGTCGAGCAGTGGCAAACTTAGTTTTGCTTGAATCTAAACATATAATTAATATAAGTAGCACCCTGGCACAATAACAGAGTAGATCATGAGAGACCTGATATAATGGCAATGCTGCCCTAATTTGTCAACACACTGCATGCCACCAAAAGGGACAAGCTTTTCTTTTTACAGGACAGGTAGATTACTGAAGCGTCCCATCCTTTCCAAAAGTACATTAGGGGTCATTACAACCCTGGCGGACGGTGTTAAGCGGCGGTAAGACCGCAAACAGGCCGGCAGAAAAAAAAAGGAAATTATGACCGTGGCGGAAACCGGCAACAAAGACAGCCACTTTAACACTCCGACTGCCACGGCGGTACAGACAAACAGCGTGGCGGTCACCGCCAACAGACAGGCGGAAGACAAAGTACCGCCCACAGTATCACAACCTACCAATCCGCCACCTTTTCCGGGGCAGATTCACTGTGGATAAAAACACGGCAGAAACAGCCATTTCAATGGGAAAACGCTCACCTCTACACACTCCATGAGGAAGGAGGACACCATGGAGCCGGAACTCCAAATACTCCGTGCGATAGTCTTCCTCCTCCTGTACGATCATCATCAATGCCGGCGCCGAAGACAACGGTGAGTACTGCACCTACGACATGGGGGGGGGAGGCAAAAGTCAGGGACACACACACGCAACCCCCCCACCCCCACTCCGACCCTCACCCACTACAACACACACACCAATGCATATCCAAACATAACAGTAACAACCCCAAAACCCCCGGAAGAATGCAAAGACAAAAGGAAATGAGTGCAACCATTGTAATATATCAAAATACAATAAGCAAATATATACAGATATATATACACATTAAACAAAATATACATCATGATTAGTAGTGCAGGTATGCACCATTCAATGTCCGTGGACCACTGGGCCCAAAATGCATGGGCGAGGCCCACACACGATACCTGAGCAAAATGGAGAGAACACTGCTGGGGCATCAGATAGAAATACAACAGACACCTCAGGGGGAAGGGAAGGGGGGGGCACCTCAGCCGGATTACAGCACCACGCCAAATCCACGCGGGAGCTCCATGCCCATTGATGTATCCTGGGGAGTGCAAAGCCACAGTCTCTCAAGTCTATACAGTGGGTGGGTTGCCCACTGTACCATCCTGGGGAGTGCAAAGCCACAGTCTCTCAAGTCTCTACAGTGGGTGGGTTGCCCACTGTACCTTCCTGGGGAGTGCAAAGCCATAGTCTCAGTCTCTCAAATCTCTACAGTGGGTGGGTTGCCCACTGTGCAATCCTGGGGAGTGCAAAGCCACAGTCTCTCAAGTCTCTACAGTGGGTGGGTTGCCCACTGTTCAATCCTGGGGAGTGCAAAGCCACAGTCTCTCAAGTCTCTACAGTGGGTGGGTTGCCCACTGTTCAATCCTGGGGAGTGCAAAGCCACAGTCTCTCAAGTCTCCACAGTGGGTGGGTTGCCCACTGTACCATCCTGGGGAGTGCAAAGCCACAGTCACTCAAGTCAATAACAGTCTCCACTGGTTCTGGGGGGGGACTGGTGCCCAGAGTTCTTCATCCTGTTAAGGACAGACGGAGTGGATGCTGTTCTCCACTGGTTCTGGAGGGGGACTGGTGCCCAGAGTGCTTCATCCTGTTAAGGACAGATGGAGTGGATGCTGTTCTCTACTGGTTCTGGAGGGGGACTGGTGCCCAGAGTGCTTCATCCTGTTAGGGACTGAGGTAGTGGATGCATGTCTCCACTGGTTCTGGAGGGGTCTGGTGCCCAGAGTGCTTCATCCTGTTAAGGACAGACGGAGTGGATGCAGTTTTCCACTGGTTCTGGAGGGGGACTGGTGCCCATAGTGCTTCATCCTGTTAAGGACAGACGGAGTGGATGCTGTTCTCCACTGGTTCTGGAGGGGGACTGGTGCCCAGAGTGCTTCATCCTGTTAAGGACTGAGGTAGTGGATGCATGTCTCCACTGGTTCTGGAGGGGGACTGGTGCCCAGAGTGCTTCTTCCTGTTAAGGACAGACGGAGTGGATGCGGTTCTCCACTGGTTCTGGAAGGGCACTGGTGCCCAGAGTGCATCACTCTCTCCGTGACGGTCCCAGTTCTGTCACTGCCCCTGCCGCACATGGGCTAGCGGTGCTTGAGTTGGCGGTGCTTACACTGTTCAGCGGTGCTTGCCCTGTTCAGCGGTGCTTGACTTTGCTGTCTCTGACCTGTTCAACGGTACTTGCTATGGCGGTCTTTGCCCTGTTCAGCGGTGCTTGACTTTGCTGTCTCTGACCTGTTCAGCGGTGCATGCCATGGTGGTCTTTGCCCTGTTCAGCGGTGCTTGACTTTGCTGTCTCTGACCTGTTCAGCCGTGCTTGCCATGGAGGTCTTTGCCCTGTTCAGTGGTGCTTGACTTTGCTGTCTCTGACCTGTTCAGCGGTGCTTGCCATGGTGGTCTTTGCCCTGTTCAGCGGTGCTTGCCCTGTTCAGCGGTGCTTTACTTTGCTGTCTCTGACCTGTGCAGCGGTGTTTGCCATGGCTGTCCCTCATTGCCCAGCGGGGCTGTGGCTGCCGGGGCCCTCCTGGGCACTGACTCTGGCGGTGGCCTCCTGGCCAGTGAAGATGGGACTGCCCTCCTGGGCACTGACTCTGGCGGTGGCCTCCTGGCCAGTGACAATGGGGCTGGCGGTGGCCTCTTGGGCAGCGGGTATGATGGTGGGCTTCTCCGCCGTGCTGCTCTTCCCAGACTTTGGCGCTTTCTTCTGCCCCTTCCCCATCTTGGGAGGAGTCACAGCTGAGTGGACAGTCCCCCCGGGACCCTTGTGAGCGGCTTTGCAGGCTGGAGTCTTCCCCCTATCCCGTCGGGCACTGTCCAACTTTTGGTGCTTCACAGGGGACTGACTGACTGTGCTGTGGCTCCGTGTCACACTGGCGGCCCTGGTGCCCGGTGCACTCCACATACCTCTAACAGGCACCACTGGTACCAGAGATTTTTTGGCTGAGGTGCTAGTACGGGACTTATCAATTGGAGGGGGGGGGTGGTGGGAAAGAGGTCAAGGTTGCTCAGGAAAAGTTTCTTACGAACACTGGGACGGGTAGTGGAGGGGGACTGGGAGTGGAGGAAGAGGAGGTGGTTGTAGGAGGTGTAACCTTTGTTGATTTGGGTGCAGGTGCATGCACTGGAGGCTGTCGTGAGGTGGATGGATGTTGGGTGGGTGGGTGCCCGCGTTTGTGTACTTTGGGAGAGGGCATCACAGACACACTTGGAGAGGACACAGGGGACGTGTAAATGGTAGTGGGGGTGGTGAGTGCAGGTGAGCGGGGTGTGGTGGTGGGTGTGCTGGTGCGGGACCTAGTGGCTGTAGTGGTAGTGCATGCAGGTGAGAGTGTAGACGACACTGGGAGGGAGGAGGGAGATGACGAGGAGGGGGACACAGTGGAGGCAGTGGATGTTACTGTGTCTGTATGTGTGTGATGCTTGTGTGAGTGCCTGTGGGATGTGTGGTGCTTATGTGTGCCTGAGCTTCCCTTGTGTGTTGACGTGTGTGCAGGCTGGTCTGATGGTGTGCTTGGGATAGGCTGGGGTACAGGGGATTGGGTCTGGGTGGAGGAATTTGGAGGGGGGAGGCTAGAGACAGGGACAATGGCTGCCATCAGTGCTGAGGCCAGAGATTACAGGGTTCGATGAAGGGCAGCCTGACCAGAATGAATGCCCTCCAGGAATGCATTACTGTGTTGCAACTCCCTTTCTACACCCTGGATGGCATTCACAATGGTAGACTGCCCAACAGGGCAGCAGAGGTGACAGGGGCAGGGGCTGATGTGCCTGGGGCGAAGGTGATGCCCACCCTCCTGGGTGAGCAGGCACGGGGCGAAGGCTGAGGGGTTGCTGGGAGGGTGGTGCTGGTAGGGGGGGGTGGCGGCTGTACCTGTAGAAGTGGGGGGCACGGATTTTGCCGCCACCACAAGGAAGCTCCCATCGGAGGACGAGTCTGTGTCGCTGGTTGCTGATCCTGTGACTGCCGTGAAGCTCCACTCGCCCTCCGTCCCACTGGTGTATTCAGAATCCGTGGTGTGGCCCTCCATGGCCATGTGGGATGCAGCTCCCACGTGCTCCGGTGCCACTGTACCTCCGCCTGAGAATGCTGATGCACAAAATAACAGGGAGAGCACAAAAAGGGGGGGGGGGTCGACAGAAGAAAGACAGGTTGAGTGCATGGCTTACCGCTACCGTTGGCGGACAATACAGACACAGCAGTCCCCTGCACTACGCCACGCTGTTGGGCTCTACTGATGCAGTTCCTGGGATATGGCCTACATGGCGGACATCAGCGCACATAGATGACACAGGGGCATGTACACCTGTACTTGGCACTCTACAGAGGTGGGGTGGAGTGCCACATGGCCTGCATTATGGAGGGGCCTAGCCTATGGAACTCGCCGTGGCCTAGGGAAGCCCACAGCCCTCCTCCCCGACCCAGACACCTTCACTGCACGCAAAGTCCGCTGAATGAGAGTGTACTCCCCCCCTTGTGTCTGCTGCATATGCCCTCAAGCGCCCATCCAACTCAGGGTAGACCACCGCCAGGACTCGGAACATCATGGGGGTCATGGTGTGACGGGCACCCCTCCCACGTTGGGAGGCCATCCCCAGCTGAGCCTCCGCCATCTTCTTGCTCCAGCGGCGAATGTCCTCCCATCTTTTACGGCAGTGGGTGCTCTGTCTCTGGTGGACCCCCAGGGACCGGACGTCCTTGGCGATGGCACGCCAAATATCGTTCTTCTGGTGGGCGCTGACCTACATTACATGTACAGGGGAAGAAGAGAAGTCATTACCAACTGCACCGTCGAAGTGAGTGGCCCACATCCCTACCCTTGCCATGTGGCACATGCATTCACAGTCCTTCATGCACGCAGAACTCTGCCCCCTTCCTTCTTACAACCAGTCCTCTCCACCCAGGCATAGCCCATACAACTTGCTCCCTGTGAACACACCTGTTGGTCTGGAGGACCGTAGAGTAGTGTGTACTGGGGGAGGACCCCGTCCACGAGCTTCTCCAACTCCTGTGCAGTGAAGGCAGGGGTCCTTTCCCTAGACGGACGAGCCATTGTCTCTTCCAGACCGAGGTCACAGCAGCACTTGCAGTATAGGTCCTCTCCTGTCGAAGATCAGGTATCGAGTGATTGAACAGATAGAAAATGGCGGTGACGTCCGCGGCGGTGACGTCCGCGGCGGTGTGTATCATCACCGCCGGTGCACTTCGTCATTGGCTCCTGGGACCCATAGGGTCCAATGTTAACCAATGCAGCATTGTGTAGCGGTCTTCGACTGCCTACCACGACGGTGTACAGCGCCAGCGCAGTTACCTCACATCCCATTGTCCCAGTTTAGAGGTCAGGCAGCCGCCATTTCAGGGGCCCACATGGCTTCATTTTCAACTGTGTCACACATACCTAGGCCTGGACTCAACACACATACAGACAACTTTTTGGATTATGTTTTGTGTTCTGTGTAGCTGTGGGTACATACCTCTGAGTTGCTTGACTCTGTGGTCGCTGTTGTCCTTCCTAGGCACCGTCAGCTGGGACATGTGAGGAGATGGCAGAATCCTCCGGTGTACCGACCGCTGGGGGACATTTTGACAATGGAGGAGCGACATTTAATCATCACCTACAGGTTTGACCGTGCCACAATCCAGGAACTGTGTACCCAGTTGGAGCCTGACCTGATGTCAGCAATCCGCCATCCCACAGGGATCCCCCCTCAAGTGCAGGTGCTATCAGTGCTCAATTTCCTTGCAAGTGGGTCTTTTCAAACAACAGTGGCCATGGCATCAGGGATGTCCCAGCCTATGTTTTCCAACGTGTTGTCCAGAGTGTTGTCTGCCCTGCTGAAACACATGAGGAGCTACATCGTTTTCCCTCAGGTGGAGGATTTGGCTACTGTTAAAGGTGACTTCTATCCCCTTGGACATATCCCCAACATCATAGGTGCCATTGATGGGACCCATGTGGCTTTGGTCCCCCCCCACAGGAGTGAACAGGTGTACAGGTACTGGAAGAGTTATCATTCTATGAATGTACAGATGGTATGTTTGGCAGACCAGTACATCTCCCAGGTAAATGCTATGTTCCCTGGCTCTGTGCATGACGCCTACATCCTACGGAATAGCAGCATTCCTTATGTGATGGGTCAACTCCAGAGGCACCGTGTGTAGCTATTAGGTGACTCTGGTTACCCCAACCTGTCATGGCTACTGACCCCAGCGAGGAATCCCAGAACCAGGGCAGAGGAACGCTACAATGAGGCCCATGGGCGGACTAGGAGGGTGATCGAAAGCACCTTCGGCCTCCTGAAGGCCAGGTTCAGGTGCCTCCATATGACAGGTGGTTCCCTATTCTACTTACCAAGGAAGGTGTGCCAGATCATCGTCGCCTGCTCGATGCTTTACAATCTGGCTTTGCGACGCCAGGTGCCTTTTCTGCAGGAGGATGGTCCAGATGGCGGTGTTGTGGCAGCTGTGGAGCCTGTGGAGCCTGTGGACAGTGATGAGGAGGAAGCTGAGGAGGAAGACATAGACAACAGGGAGTCAGTCATACAGCAATATTTCCAGTGACACACAGGTGAGAATTTTTTTTTTACTATTACATTCACTTTCACACTTCTACCTCTATCCTGTCTGTCAATTAGTAGCAGTTTTTGTTAACTGAGTTGTACATATCCATTACGGTTTCACAGGTGTGGTTATCAACGTGTGTCATCTGCTTGCATCCTTAATGGACATGTGATGTGTGACATAGGTATGTTGGCATTACAATTGAATACGCATTTTTTCACTGTCATTGCTAATACACATTTTCAAAATCACAGACTGACTCCAGATTGTTTTGTGGTTCAAGGGTGTTTATTGAAGTGCTAATTATTGGAGGGGTTGGCAAAATGGTGAGGGGTGATGGTGGAGGAATGTCCATGGCAGAGTTCAGTCTATTTGTCTCACAGGTGCACTGCCCATATGGGCATGGAAAGTGGAGCTGGGGCAGTTCCAATGTGGACAGGGTAACAAAGTGGGACAGTGGTCTCATTTCCTGGCGGGGGTCTTGCCATCTTGCTCTGTCCTGTTCCGGGATCTCAGGGACCGCTTGCGGGGTGGTTCTCCGTCTGCTGGTGTGGTGGTCCTGTGGCGGGGTGTCCTGTCCACTAGCGCCGGCGGAGGTGGTGGGCAGTTCATCATCCAGGCTAGTGTCAGGGGCCCCTTGGAGTGCCATGGTGTCTCTCATGGTCTTTTGTATGTCCTTCAGCACCCCTACGATGGTGCCCAGGGTGGAGCTGATGGTTCTGAGTTCCTCCCTGAACCCCAAATACTGTTCCTCCTGCAGGCGCTGGGTCTCCTGAAATTTGGCCAGGACCGTAGCCATCGTCTCCTGGGAATGGTGGTATGCTCCTATGATGGAGGAGAGGGCCTCGTGGAGAGTGGGTTCCGTTGGCCTGTCCGCCCCCTGTCGCACAGCAGCCCTCCCAGTTCCCGTGTGTTCCTGGGCCTCTGTCCCCTGGACCGTGTGCCCACTACCACTGCCCCCAGGTCCCTGTTGTTGTTGGGGTGGTGGGTTATCCTGGGTTCCCTGTAGTGGTGGACACACAGCTGATTGACGTATCCTGGGTACGGAGGTATGGGCCCGCTGGGTGGGTGCTGTGCCGGTGTTACCAGAGGGTGGAAGGTCTGTGATGGCCTGTGACTGGGTGTGGGGAACCGACACAGATGCAATAATCATGCTTTTACACCCCTGCAGGACCACTACCCAGCGTCACCAGACAGGAGGGTCCAGACATCTCTACCCCTCCCACAGAAGAGGCCCACAGTGATGACAGCAGCTCTGGCCAACTGGATCCAGATGACCAGCCCGGACCATCATGGGCCTCGGGACAGTCGGTTTCCATGATAGTCCGGGCTGGTCATCTGGATCCAGTTGGCCAGAGCTGCTGTCATTACTGTGGGCCTCTTCTGTGGGTGGGGTAGAGATGTCTGGACCCTCCTGTCTGGTGACGCTGGGTAGTGGTCCTTCAGGGGTGTAAAAGCATGATTATTGCATCTGTGTGTGTCATGGTGTGCAATGGGTGGGTGAGCGTGTACCCCAGTGCTAGCATTCCTGTGTGGGGGCTTGTGTGATGATGGTTGGGGGGGTGTTATGGGTATGTGCAGTGGTCATGCTTTAGTGAGGGGTGTCCATGCTTTGTTGTGTCATGCAGGGCTTGGTGTTGGGATGGGTGGTTTGTGTTAGTAGTACATTAGTTAGGAGTTGGAGTGATAGGGGAGGGGGTGGGAGTGGGGGTCTGTGATAGCATGCAGGTAGGGTGGGGGATATGATAGTTAAGATTTGACTTACCAGAGTCCATTCCTCCACCGACACCTCCGAGGCCCTCAGGATGCATGATGGTCAAGACCTGCTCCTCCCATGTTGTTAGTTGTGGGGGAGGAGGTGGGGGTCCGCCGCCAGTCCGCTGTACTGCCATGTTGTGTCTTGAGACCACGGAACGCACCTTCCCCCGTAGGTCGTTCCACCTCTTCCTGATGTCATCCCGATTTCTTGGGTGCTGTCCCACTGCGTTGACCCTGTCGACTATTCTTCGCCATAGCTCCATCTTCCTAGCTATGGAGGTGTGCTGCACCTGTGATCCAAATAGCTGTGGCTCTACCCATACGATTTCCTCCACCATGACCCTGAGCTCCTCCTCCGAGAACCTGGGGTGTCTTTGCCGTGCCATGGGGTGGTGTAGGTGATGTGTGGGGTGGTGTATGTGGTGATGAGTGTGGTGATGTGTAGTGGTGTGTGGTGTTTTGTGCGTGGATGTTGTGTGGGTGATGGTGTTGTGTGCCTCTGTGTGGTGGGGTTGTCTATGCTGTGCAGTCTCTCTGGCCTTCGTCAATAATTTTTGGTCGTAGGGTTTGTGGGTGATGTGGGTGTGTGTTTTATATTGTGTTGGGTGTGTGGGAGTGGTGTTTGTATGTGTATCAGGTGTGTGTATTTCGAATTGTCCAATATGGCGGTGTTTTGGAGATGTGTGTGTATTTTGAGCGCAGCGGTGTGTACCGCCAATGGAATACTGCGGTTGAAAGACTGCCGTGTGGATTCATGTGTCGTGATAGCATGGGCGTGTTTCTGTTGGTGTGACGGTGGAGGATTTGTTTTCGCCAGTTTATCACTGACCTTTGGTGTGGCGGACTTGTGTGGGTGTCTGAATTTCGGCGGTTTCCGAGATGTGGGTCATAATAGCTGTGGCGATTTCCGCGGCCGCAGCGGTGTATTAGCAGGCTTCTGCACGGCGGTAAGCAGCTTTTACCGCTAATGTTGTAATGACCCCCATAGTTTATAAAATGCCACATCGTAGTTTTTGCTTTCAGAACGAGGGCTGGATATGTTTCCCCATTCCTCACTTCGTAGACAGAATCCCCCATATTTTGTGATTTACTACTACCTACACATAAGATATAAAATACAAATGGCAGTTGGTTATATATAACACAAGCCTTGTCATATCCAGTTTGTGGGTAGTTCTTGGCAAAACCAGGCCCAGTGAAAACCACACGAACTGCCTACTTTGTGAGCAGTTTGTGTAATTCTTCATGGACCTAGTTTTTTTCCAGGGAGAACTACTTGAACTGCATGAACTGTATGAAATAATTTTTCCGACCCCAAGTAGAAACATTGACTGTAAGTCCAGCTGGTTTCATGTTTTAACTTTAACTTTTGAAAGGAAATATTGGGAGGAAACCTAAGAGCAATTCATTACTTGACTCTAGGGTAGGTCGCTCCCCCCGCCGCTGCAGCTCCACCTGCCCAGGCCCCTGCCACCTCCAGCAGACTGTAAGTGCTCCTTTGCGTTCTCCCCTCTCCAGCTCCTCGCTTTTCTTCTGTCTTCTGTCCAGCTCCTCGCTTTCCTTCTGTCCAGCTCCTCGTTTTCCTTCTGTCCAGCTCCTCGCTTTCCTTCTGTCCAGCTCCTCATTTTTCTTCTATCTTCTGTCCAGCTCCTCGCTTTCCTTCTGTCCTCTGTGAATTTCCCCTTTTCCCCTTTCCCCTTTTCTTCCCACTATCTCTCGTTTTTTCAGCCTCCCGACCCCGGCCCTCTGCTTTCCCGCCGCCGCCACCCGTGCGGCCCGGCCCCCCCCTGCTCCCATTCGTCGCCTTCCCTCCCGCCTCCCGCCCCCAGCTGACCCCTCCTCCCCCCCACCTCCCTCTTAAGGCAAGCCCTTCTGCGCCCGTCCGCGCCTGGACCGCACCCAGCGCCAGAACCTCTGGCCCCCAGTGCTCCCAAAACCCCCAGCACTGCTACGACGCCACCTCCCTCCATGCACTCAACCCGGGACGTACTACAACCTGCTACCAAGCCAGCCCGAAACGCACTCATGGACCCTTCACCTGTCAAACCTGCAAGCATACCTTCCACCGCGACTGCACCCCGTCCACCAGCCCACGCGCCAACAACCACCTCAAGTGCATCCTCATCAACGCACGCTCCGTCCATAAGCACGCCATTGAACTATGGGACCTCCTGGACTCCACCGCACCGGACGTCGCCTTCATCACTGAGACCTGGATGAACGCTTCATCGGCCCACGACATTGCCATAGCCATCCCCGTCGGCTACAAGATCGCCAGGAAAGCCGGCGCCAACCAAGTCGGAGGAGGAATCGCCATCATATACAAGAGCTCCATCAACGTCACTGCCTCCACCGAAGACACCCCCTTCGCCGCCGAACACATGCACTTCCAGATCCACACCGACCCCAGGACCACCCTCAGAGGAACTCTCATCTACAGGCCCTCTGGACCACGCGCCCCATTCAGCGAATCCATCACAGACTTCATCTCCCCGCATGTCCTAGCCTCGCCAGACTACATCCTCCTCGGAGACCTGAACTTCCACCTGGAGCAGAACAACAACACCAACACCACCACCCTGCTCGCCAACCTCGCCAACCTCAGCCTCAAGCAACTGGTGAACTCCCCCACCCACATCGCTGGACACACGCTCGACCCCCTCTTCTCCGCCAGCAACCACGTATCCTTCAGCCTCTCCTCCGAAATACACTGGATCGACCACAGATGCGTCCACTTCACCTTCAGACGCAAGACTCTCCACCGTCGCACACAACCTATCTCACGCAGACCTTGGAACAAAATCTCCACAGAAGAGCTTCTCTCCACTCTCAACCACAACCAACCTACCATCACCTCCGATGCCAACAACGCAGCCCTCAGCCTCACACAGTGGATCACCAACTGCGCTGACAACCTCGCCCCCCTCAGACGTCTCCCAAGACAGACCAACACCAGGAAACCTCAATGGTTCACAGACGCCCTCAAAGAATCCAAGAAAACCTGCCGTACCCTCGAGAAAACCTGGCGCAAAGATCACACCGCAGAAAACATGTCAGCCCTCAAAATCGCCACCCTAGAACACCACCAGCTGATCCGCGCCCCCAAAAGAGCATCCTTCAAAGAGAGACTGGACAAGAACACCCACAACAGCAAAGAACTCTTCAACATTGTCAAAGAGCTCTCCAATCCCAACGTCAGCTCCAACTCCATCACGCCCTCACAAGAACTCTGCAACTCCCTCGCTACCTTCTTCCTTCGAAAGATCACCGACCTACACAACAGTTTCGGTCCAAAGATCCCGCCGACCACCACGGAACCCACAGCCCCAGCCGTCACCCTCAACGCCTGGACCCCCATCAGCGCCGAAGAGACCAAAACTACCATGAACACCATCCACTCCGGTGCCCCCTCGGACCCCTGCCCACATTACATCTTCAACAAAGCCGACGCCAGCATCCCCCCCTATCTCCAGACCATTATTACAGCTCATTTGCATCTGCCACCTTCCCCGAGAGCTGGAAACACACGGAAGTCAACGCTCTCCTGAAGAAACCCATGGCGGACCCCAGCAACCTGAAGAACTTCCGCCCCATCTTGCTCCTCCCCTTCCCGGCCAAAGTCATCGAGAAGGCCGTCAACAAACAACTGACCAACTTCCTCGAAGACAACAACCTGCTCGACCCCTCCCAATCCGGATTTCGGGCCACCCACAGCACGGAAACCACCCTCATCGCAGTCACCAACGACATCCGAACCCTGCTGGACAACGGAGAAACAGCCGCCCTCATCCTCCTCGACCTCTCAGTTGCCTTCGACACCGTCTGCCACCGTACCCTAATAACCCGCCTCCGCTCTACCGGTATCCAAGGACAGGCCCTGGACTGGATCGCCTCTTTTTTCTCTGACCGCACCCAAAGAGTCTACATCCCGCCTTTCCGCTCGGATCCCACCGAGATCATCTGCGGCGTCCCACAGGGCTCAGCCCTACTCTCTTTAATGTCTACATGAGCCCCCTCGCCGACATTGCACGCAAACACAACATCAACATCATCTCCTACGCCGACGACACCCAGCTGATACTCTCCCTCACCAAAGACCCAGCCACCGCCAAAACCAACCTGCAGGATGGAATGAAAGACATGGCAGAATGGATGAAACTCAGCTGCCTGAAGCTGAACTCAGACAAGAGGGAAGAAACCCCCCGTCCGCCTGGGACGATTCCTGGTGGCCCACGGCCCTGGGCACCGCACCGACCCCCTCAGACCACGCACGCAACCTCGGACTCATACTGGACCCCCTTCTCACCATGACCAAGCAAGTCAACGCCGTCTCGTCTTCTTGCTTCCTCACACTCCGCATGCTCCGAAAGATCTTCCGCTGGATCCCCGCCGACACCAGAAAAACTGTGACCCACGCCCTCGTCACAAGCCGCCTGGACAACGGAAACACCCTATACGCAGGAATCACCGCAAAACTTCAGAAACGTCTTCAGCAAATACAGAACGCCTCTGCACGCCTCATACTCAACGTACCCCGCCACAGCCACATCTCCGCCCACCTGAGACACCTACACTGGCTACCCGTCAACAAAAGGATCACCTTCAGGCTCCTCACCCACGCACACAAAGCCTTCCACAACAAGGGCCCCGAATACCTCAATCGTCGCCTCAGTTTCTATACGCCCACCCGTCAACTTCAATCCACCAGCCTCGCTCTCGCCGCCGTCCCTTGCATCCACCGTACCACTGCAGGTGGGAAATCTTTCTCCTGCCTGGCAGCCAAGACGTGGAATTCCCTCACCGCCCACCTCAGGACCACACAGGACCACCTCGCATTCCGGAGGCAGCTCAAGACCTGGCTCTTCGAGCAGCAGTGACCCCCCCCCCAGCGCCTTGAGACCCTCACAGGTGAGTAGCGCGCTGTATAAATATGATTGATTGATTACTATTTCACAACATGTCTGTTAAAGACGAGTCAACATAAAAAAAAATACTGTGCAAGGAAGGGGCATTGCCTTGGAGGGGGGAGCCTTCTGCCAAAAATTACCCAAAAGGCACTTCTAACCCAACCCAGCAAACCTCCACCAATAAAAATGCTTGCTAAGACTGGTGTCATTGTACTGGGGTGTTTTCACTCCCCTTAACTGACATTGGCTGTTAAAAGCCTCCATAAAGGAGCTGGAAATCCACTCTTTTCACTGGGTTGCAGACTGATTTCCTTACTCTGTGTACTACTGGCTTTTCATCAGATGACTGCATAAAGGGAGCTGATATCGATTGACACACAGTGGCACCTCGAGAATTGTCAGGCCAGCTGTTATGTTCTTAGAATTCAACTATCAGAATCATAAAATGCCTTGTTGTACTGTTTAGCCTAGGAAATAGGTGCCTGGGGTTCCTACTGCCCTAGCTAACCAAACCCACATTAGTAAAACCAGAGCCTAAACACCAGCACTCACTTTTGGAAACCAGCACATATTTCTCCTCATCAAATATTGACTGACAAACAAACAAAAAAAACAACAACAAATTGTAAAGAAGTAGGTAGCGAAAGAAAGGGAAAACTGTCACAAAGGCAGAAAGCACAAATCCTGCTCTAGTGAGGTAAATTATCAGGGAATAGCTCATGGTGGATGGAAGAGCCATGGGGTTGATTCAAGACTACTTAGCCTTGGTATTAGGTGCGCTCATTGCTGGATAGTAAGAAGATCCTGTCAGATCCTAGTTTCGGTAGCTATTTTTGTGCCAGATCTGGGATCAAGCCAAACCAGGCAAAAATTCTTAATTTGATGCCGGAACATAATTCAGCAGCACCCACACGTTATCTGTATTCCGGTCGGTGCTGCAACCTGCAGGCAGGGGTAGGGCTTTCTTATTTCACTTCCAGGCAGGACCAAAACAAAGGCCTGATTTAAAAGGCAATCAGCACTTCATTTGTTCAAGTATTGGTTTAGCTGGGGGCTATCTGAAGCCTTTTAACTAGATACCAATGTAATGGAAGGGTACAAGGGCACAGAGTTTATCACTCTACTTTTGTAAGTACTTTATAGAAACTATAACTTGGAAGTATATTTTTGACTTTGTTCAAACAGCTACGTAAGAGATGTGCATGCACTGTAAGAATGCAAGATTTATGTGTGTATATGAGTAATTACAAAAATAATGATTTCAATGGTTCCTACTATTTTTTTAATCTGACTCTTTACAGCACTGCGTATCAAAAAAGGTTGTTCAAGTACTTTACATCACACACAGAGACATAATAAATCATACAAGTGTAAAAATTAATGTACAGGAAATGTTTCATAAGAGAGTGTGGGTTATAAGGGGTAGGAATTGCATATTGTACATTCTTGTAGACATCATATGTAGATATCATATGTTGAGTGTGAATGTCCAGGAGAAACACAAAGTCAAGATATGACACATAATAGTTGCCTGTAACAACCAGAATTTATCACTTTCCTAAGGAAGCCTTTTTGCAATCGTAGAATAACAACAGATTGGGGAAAACAATAAGGATCTAAACCAATGACTTAAAGTTTGCATGCAGCTCCTTGATGGTAAACAAATCACTGTGCTATATAAGAAGGATTGCAACTTATGAACTGGAAGTAACAAAATGATCCCAGTGTCAAAAGCAGTAGCCCACTTACCTATCTAAAGAAAATGCAGAGCTGTGATCTCCATGTAACACTATGTGCTTTGCAGCAGGTACATTAACCCTCTATGCTGCTGTATGAGTCAAAACTGTGATTGGCCAAAACACAGAATACTCCCCAAACCGTGTTGACTCTTAGAGTTATGCTACCGCTATTTTAATTCCCTCAAATTTGTTGAGCACAAAATGCTCACCCCAGCAGGTGTCTTAACCCTATATGACATGTTCAAATGCAGCCTCATTTTTCAATAAAGTTAACTAGAACAGATTTACTGCAACGTATATCCTTGGTGCAAATTTCTTTGCATCAGAATATTTTTAAATAAATGTATAAATTGACTGGCAGACTCTGCTTTTCATGACTCCTCCTCTTGTGACTCCACCCCTTTCCTCTGCTACCTTAACCCCCAATATATGGGTTCTCTGAGTAAATGTTTTTCCAATTCCAGCAATGGGTATACTGGCACTTTGACACGTCACTCATTCTTTTACGAATCAAGTACTATATAAGACGTGGATGTATGTGCTCCTTCAGTATTCACTCTTAGCAAGATACCACAGTTTTTTATTCAGCTGCTTCTGCACCTTTCACCCCCAAACTGTCAGGTATTTTCTGTAATATGAACAGTCCACAGCTCTGCCATGCACGCATTCTATAACTGTGCGCTGTTCTTTTGTTCCCAGTTGTTCTGTCCCAAGCACATTTCCTGTTTGCTTTTCGTAATTGAAGATTTCGATGTGCACAGGCCGCTGCTCTGACGGCTTCCGCGTCTGCTCAGAATTCAGGCCACACTGTTGGAAGGAGCGGCGCTGGCTGCATAGGACCCAGCAGGGAATCGTACAGCCGGAGAGAATCTTCAAACGGATTATGTTCCCTTTGTAGCCACTTCAATGGAGTCACAGAGAAGGATGGATTTAGTTGAAGGACTTGTTACACCTGAGCTGCCAGGAGCCATAGCTGCTGATGTCTTGCCTCAGGCGGAGCCGTCAGATGTTAAGGATGTTCTTATGATTCCATGTGAAAATATAGACATCAAAATACAGGTTCAGAAAGAAGGAACTGGAACTGTAAAATGCAAAATTAGAGCACTGGACCTAATAATATTTCCCTTTGCTATAAAATCGTACCCCACGCCCCCAATTAGTTTCCCCACTTGTAAAGCTGTTCTAATTGCTACTATAACACTACACTAAGTATACTTCGGTCAGAGTGCTCGATGGCTGAATTAGATGCAGATCTAGATGTTTGTAAGTAGATGTTTCTTAAATGGACTATTTTTGCGCAGGCTCCATTTTTTTAACTTTGTATTTTTTTTGTAGTCTGTTTCAGCAGTCTACAACGGATTAACAACTTTGATTTAGTTCCCCTCAACAACAAAGTAACAAGCTCTAGCAGGATTTTTTTTTTACTGTTAAGGGAATCAAGAGGACAGTAGATAGCAACTAAAAGAGATGCTGTACATCAGTTGCATATACAGCATCTTTTTGAGCTGTTAAGGGAGCGTCATTTCATCTCTCTCTTCACGACTAATTTATCTTCATCCTCTTTTACTTTCAGTGCTTTTTCTTTTTAAATCTGACTTGTCCAAGCTGCACCATAAGCTCAAAGGAAAGCACTCAGCCTTTTTATGAACCCTATGTACTTTTATGACATCTTAATAAAATCCAAACATGAATACAATGTGGATGCTAAAGAACCAGCTTGTAATTCAACAAAAAGGAATGTACAGTACCCTGCAAAATTAATATATTGGAAGAACATAACTGGTGTGTAAACATTTGTACCAAGGAGTGACTGTATAGCATTTCTATTGAAGCAAGATGTGCGAGAGTGGTTCTAGGTATCAATCTGTCTATTTTCAAGTATTCAGGCAAATGTGTGCAGTCGCTTGGCAATGTAAACGCTCTACAACTGCACTGTATCAATCTGAAACGAATCGAAGGCAAAACTAATAGAACTAAACTTTTATATTTGAAATTAGTTCCTTAATGATTGGCCTTTGAGTTTGGATCGGTAAATGTGAGAAAAAGTCAATGGGTGTATGAATGGAAGAATGAGTTAGTGCAAGGGTGATTGAAAGGTAGGGGATATTTGGACGAAAGAGCAGCCGCCTGCTACCTACAAGACTATGGACATTGCAGCATTCTGGTTCAAGCCATCATGTTCATACCATCCTGCCAATTCATGGATCCACATGCTCATGTACTCAATCGTCAGTCTTTCGTGTTTTCTTCTCTACATCAGGGATCTGAGAATGTATTTATTCATCCATTCATTATTATGAGAGCAGTTTTCTTTTTGTTTGCTTTAAATACATTAGAAACAGAGCTTACACCAATAGGAAGTGTTTACACTGTCCTCCATCTTGAATGGAAGTCATAACAAAACCACGTGCCAACTACTGGTTTGGTTTCTTGTTTTATATAAAGACTTGCAGGCTTTACACTAAAAAATGAAGAGCATTCCCAGAGACATCTCCCAGCACTGTATCTAACCAAGCAGGTCCTAAAAACACCAGGCTATATTTCTACAATGTATCAACTAACATGCTTGCATAAACTACGAGTGACCAAATCCCATTAATGCTACTACGAGAGAATCTTCAAACGTATTCTCTTGTAAAATGTTTCTACTTGCTTGTTCCTCATTAGTGCATATACTGAGAACCATGCACTTGTGCAGAAATATGTGAAAGTGTTCGCCTAAAGACCTATAAAAGGATGTACCTTTCTCTGAACCCCGGGGTCCCTATTCCCACCATTAGATGGCAAATCTATGTCGGGTTTTATATAGAATTTTACTAAATTATTTGAATTTATGAATATATTACGGTCCCAATCGGGAGCACCAAAGTGCATATCAAGACTACACCACTTCTGGTCCTAGCCGTTGATGTGCTTTTGGCATGATCATTTCAGACAGGGTTGCACACGTACGTTATTCATGCACTCACTCATCTATGCAATCAGTCACTGATTCATGTACTTATTCATCCACGCAACCAATCACACGTCCATTTATGCATTCAAGTACTTAGTCTTTCGACTCACTCTCGCATATGCTAACTCATTAAGCCAAATACCCTCAGACATAAATAGCCAATTACTTAAGAAGCACCTTAGTTTATCAATCAAAGTCCAGGCCTACTGCATACGGCAGTGCTTGCATCATAATAGTGAATGAGGATAAAGAATGTAAAAAGGACTTTGAAGAATAAGAAATGAAGAAAGAATGAACAAGATATGAAAGAAGGAAGATGGAAACAAAAACATCAGAAATAAAGAAAGGATGAATGAGAAAGAAGCGAAGAAGAAAAGACTGAATAAGGAATCAGGGAATAATAAATAAAGAAGGGTGAATGAGAAAAAGAAGCATGAAGGAAGGATAGAATGGGGAGAATGAAAAAATGGGGTAAAAGAAAGAGGAGATAGAGGGGTCAGGAATGAAAAAGAATGAGAACTAAAGACGAAAGGAAAGAGTTAAGGGACCAAGAAAGTAAAAAAAAAAAAAAACCTCTTGGAGAAATTAAACAAATTGAAGGACAGAAGTGTAAAATAGAGAAAATGCATGCGCAGTACTTTACGTAAAGATGAATGCAAGGCTAGAATGGAGTGAATCAGTGCAGAAATGAATGCAAGAGTGAAAAAGTGTAAAGTGATGTATGAATGCTGAAATGAATGAGTGGACAAAAGTAAAGGAGTGTTTTTGCCCTGAGTGCAGGAATTAACGTAGAAGTGTACAGGATGGTATGGGACAGATTAGGCATAAGTGACTGAGGGCCTCATTACGAGTTTGGTGGTCCAGTGACTGCCATGTTGCCAGTCTGACCACCAACAGGCTGGCGGAGAAGACTGCCAAATTATGAAATTGGCAGTAGTGAATACAGAAGACTGCTAAAGCACCACTGGCACCACCAGGCAGGACAGACCCCCACAGTCGAATGGAGGCACAAACAGTCTGGCGGAGACCATGTTTCCACCTGACTCATTACGAGGTTGCACACAACCAACATAACCGTTGCAGTCGAACCACCACGGAACACCAGGCATAAACAAACAGTATAGAAGGAGACACTCACCTCGAGGAAGCCATACATGTCCAGAGCTGCCATGGAACTACAACTAGATGTCATCCCGCTGCTCCTGCTTGCAGAAAGACAATGGAATCATCGCCTATGATGACGACAACAACCGTAAGTACACACACTCACCTGTTATGTTTGTAAAATGTATAAAATTGTACAGTTACATACATAACATAGGGAGGATGGTGTGGGGGCTGCACACACACACACACACACACACACAACAGTACAGTGACACCCACTCACATACTGCATCAAAGACACCCCCACATGCACAGCACGCATGCTGCAGCCAGCACACACATATACCACACATCAATAACACACAGTTAAGCATGGCAACACAGCACAAGCCCAGCCTCACACATTCCCAAACAACATACCAACATGTCACAACAACACTACAACCGCACAAATATAAACACATGACACACACTCACAAGCAACACTGGCCAAGTACTCGGCACACATACAATACAATGAACAACCATCAGTGATGGAACACCAACAATTACACCATCATACAACCTACCAATCAACACACACAGCACATCAAATCCATTATGCCATGCACAATACACACAGATTCTAACAGTCAAAACACACAAAGCCACATAGCACAACAACAAACACATATCAACACAAACACAACACAATACCATGACATCTACATATTTGCCTACATATACATAACCCATCACACAACAGACACCCTTTCCCTGGGGGACAAAAGCAGTGCACATAACCTCACATACAGCTCTAACAATACATGAAGCACAAGCAGCACACACAAAAAAATACAGGCACACTAGCAATGATAGCCAGAAACAACTCAACCGCAGGAAAGGAAATGCATGACAAAGATGTAACCAAAAACCCAACAACTGGTTGGTTTAATATTTTTTAGTCAGTAAATTAGGAAAGTCCAAGGCCATTGGCCAGTCCATTATTTATAAAAGTCTGCATCAAAGGCACAAAATGGCGCCCCAACTTGACTCCTGACTGTCATGTAACCTCCACAGGTAGGGGCATCAAGGGGGCAGCCAGGCAGGCCCCTCAGGGATTCTTGAGGGGTATTGGGGTGGCTTGGGAGGGGGGGATTTAGGCTTTGATCTGGGAGGGGGTTGGACTTTTTTGGGAGGGGTGGACTTCTTTTGGAAGGGGGTGGTGCATTATTGCTGGCATGGGGTAAGAAAGGCCTAGGAGGTGGAAGGGATGGCCTTGAGGAGGGAAACAGTCCTTGGAGGGGTGTCTCAGGGGAGAGTAGGGACAAGGTCAAGACTGGAAAGGAAAAATATTTTTGACACATGGGGATGGTCAGCAGAAGGGGGTTTGGGCGTGGAGGGAGTGGTTGTTTGATGTTTATGTGCGGATATCCTGGGTGTGTGTTTCTGGGAGGTGTGCATGAGGGTGGTGGGTGTCTGTTGGGTGGGTGAGTGAGGGTGTTTATGTGTAATGGGTTGAGGGGGTGGAGGTGCTGGCGATGCTGTGTTGGCTGTTAAGGTGGCAATTACAGGTATGGTGGATGTGCTACATGTAGGCATGTCAGTGGTTGTGGTGACTGCAGTGGATGTCTGAGGGTCTGCTGGGGTGATGTCTGTGGGTAGGACAGGTGTGGTGGGTGGATCACTGAATGTTGGTGTGGTGTCTACAGGTGTGTTAGGTGTTGTGTCTGCGATGCTGAGGGTGGTGGGGGCGTATAGGGAGGTTGTGACTGTTCCTGTGTCTGCTGGTGGATGTTGTCTGTGTGCGTGCCAGAGGTGTGTCTTGTGGTGCTTATGTTTGTCTACGCTACCCTCGGATGTTGAGGTGGATGCATGACTGTCTGTTTGTGTGCTTTGACTTGGTCGGGGAAAGGGGATTTGGACTGGGTAGAGGGAAGTGGAAGAGTGTCGTAGACAAGGGGTGACTGGCTGCCAACAATGTGGAAGCCAGCTGCCATCAACGTGGAAGCCAGAGCCTGAAATGTTCTCTGTAGGCCAGAAATTGCACTGTGAATGTCCTCCAGGAATGCATGGCTCTATTGGATCTGCATTGATAGTCCCTGGATGGCATTCATGAGGGCCGTCTGACCCACAGACATAGACCTGAGAAGGTCAATAGCCTCCTCACTGAAGGAAGCAGGACTAACGGACTGGGGCAGAGATGCCTGTGGCAAAGGAGATGCCCACCCTCTTGATTGGGGGGGCATGGGCAGCTGGGTCGGAAGCTACAGGGGGGGGAGTGATAGAAAGCGGCGTGGCGGACAGAGATGGAACTGGGGGGGTATACTAGGAAGTGGCCACTGAAGGAGGATTCTGAGGAAGATGTAGTGGATCCGATCTGTGGCATTCCCCTCACCCTCTGGGCCCCTGGGACCCTCGCTGTCTGTGGTGTCATGACTGGAGGTCCCATGGCCAGAAGCTTCCCTACTCGGCGTGCCCCGTCTCCTTTGCCTGCCGGTGCTGATGCTGAAAATGGAAGGTGAAGAAGGGTCATCACATGCACAAGATAGAGTTACCATCATAAACTACACATAAGAACATCCTGTTCACTAAAACCCTCAGGAAGTGCCAATATAGTGCCAACATCATGTCACAATAAACTATCATGTATGTCCCTCAAATTCTACATTGTGACACATCTGCATAACTACCCAGCACACCTACTATGCCATGATCTTAGGTAACCAATCACACTGAGCATACCATGACGAGATGACTATGCTACATGATACAGGGCCCTGATCCAGAACAACATAGACAAACTCCACTTAAACAATACTACATAAATGTAAATTAGCTTTCCACAAATCCAATACTTAAACATAACAAACAAATAGTAGCAATCAACAACACATGTTTTGAAGTAAAGGCAAGCAAGCCTTGTGCAAACAAGCCATACCTTCTTCATGTCACATAGTTACTACCATACACTATGGACACGTGCCAAAATGTGACACCTTAAATTGTCACACATGTCAAATTTTGTTCAAGGAGTTGGAACACATGTCACACATACATGCAACAATGGTGACTTACCAAGGAGTGATAAGGCATTGTGGTGTGAAGATGTTTACCTTTAATGTCATATGACATGTCAGATGGACATCACAGCCTCACATTATGATGTCACTTTTCAGAAACCATTGCAAAACTAGAGATAAATTGATTATGTCTTACTCTATGTTGCACAAAGCCATGAATCTTGAGACATTGCAGAGGAGAGAGGGCAAGGACATACACACTTTCCATAATTACATTGGGAGGATTGAGCTTTTGGTGGGAACTGACAACCAAGGAGGTAGAAAAAGCAGTATATTGGTGCACAACTGCACAACTGTCACAGACATATGTGCACCATTATGAGCCATCGCATTGAGGGTACAACATAATTGAGTAACACGTTCCAAAATACATTTGGATGTGCACATAGATGGCTACTGTACATCAATGTTTTCACATGAGATCTGTGACGCTATCCACTTACCATTTTGTCAGAGCTAACAATCTGTTCCATAACTCATTCACCTGATAAAGGGGCAAACATTTGTTAGGCCTGCACTACCCCCGTGTGGCTGCTCTGCTACCTTCAAATGCCCAGCCAACTCAGGATAGGCCACCACCAAAACGTGGGCCATTAGGAGGATCATGGTCCGACGGGCACCCCATCCTCATTAAGAGGACATCCCCAGGTCGGCCTCTGTGGTCTTCCGGGCCCAGCGTCTCAGATCCTCCAACCTCTTCTGACAGTGGGCACTCCACCGGCTGTGGGCCCCCAGGGTCTGCACTTTCTTGGCAATGGAACGCCAAATCCCCTTCTTCTGCCGGACATTGACTTGCATGGATGACAAAGACCAGAAAGAATGTCATGTTCACATGTACCACACTAAAACAAGCAGAATAATTTTCAAGTCAGTTCAGCAAGCCAATTACACACTGTCGTGCACATCCACTCCACTGATAGGTGAGCATATACAGCGAGGGCAAATGTGAGCTAGAAACAGTTAGGCAACATACTTCTCCAGCACCTGCTGTCATGTTATCACATATGACCAGACACTCAACACATATGAAGAAGAGTTTTCTCTGGATACGTCTGGCTTAACACCTCTATTAAGCATGTGCAACAGTCACACATTCTCCACAATGTCTCATGATTCTAACTCTGTCATTAAACATTAGTGCATAAGGACACAATAGGCGACATTGCCCATCAGCCTTAACTTAGCATATCAAAGTTCAGTCGAGGTAATGATACATTTGTGCACATGGTGCACTTACCTGCTCCTCTGGTGCATCATAGAGCTGTCTATACAGGGGTAGTACCTTCTCCACCAGCTTCTGAAGCTCCTAGGGTGAGAAGGCAGGGCCCTATTACCTGTAGAAAGCGGTATGTTTACTCCCAGAGTCAGTACACAGCAGCTCAGGTCATGGAGGTCTTGCTGGCAGCAGAGTCAGGAGTCAAGTGAGAGAAGAAGTATGAGATGGTGGTCACGTCCACCACATAAGAGACCATCACCACTAGCGGACATTGCCATTGGCCCTAGACCGCCATAGACAGCAATGTGTTCCAATGGCAAAGTCCACCACAGTAGTATCCACCTACCGCCATGACGACTTCTGCAGGTGGTTGTACGTAATTTCCTATTGTCCAGTACAGTAGGCCAGGCAGGCGCCATTTCAAGGCCCTTAGATGGTCAGAAAAGTTAATTTCATGATGCGTCACAAGATTGGGTAAATGTATACCACATTGTCGTGAGTGCCGGCATTAACCAACCATTCATGAATGTCAAAATTGAAGTGACATGTTGTCATGCTGATAAGATAATAGTAGGGTATCTTTAGTGGCAGAGTCAGCAACCTCCTGGCAATTGGCAAGATATTTCTTTTTGCTTTACTATGCAATGCATATTTGGATGTCCATATAATAGAGGCTTGCTGATTCATGGGTTTACATTACCATGTTATATTTGATGGAAGGGGATAGGATTCCCCTAATTGGACATCATTTACATTGGTCTGTGCTGTGTACCATGTTCTTACTGTATCATTTTCTATGTCACAGTATGTTATGAGACATATGTGTGGAAACTTACAAGGGACACAATGAGTGATGGACATACCTTCTTATTTTCCCTCACATAGTTACCCTGGAACAAGAATGCTCAGACAACCTCCAGTGTACTGTCCAGTAGCGGACCTGGAGACCATGGAGTATCACCATGTCATTCAGATCTACTGCCTGGATAGGTAGACAATAATGGACCTCTGACTTCAGTTGGAGCCAGATCTGATGCCTGCCATTTGTCATCCTAATAGCCTACCACCCATTGTACAAGTCTTGTCAGTGCTGCATGTCCTAGCTAACTGGTCCTTTCAGCATACCATGGCCCTGACTGCAGGCATGTCCCAGCCTATGTTCAGTCTGGTCTTGAAAGATGTAGACAGCTACACCAGATTTCCACAACTGATTTGGCCCATGCAAAGGCAGATTTTAATGTATTGGAACAAATCCCACATGTAGTTGGAGCCATTGATGGTACCCATGTAGCCTTGGTTCCCCCACATGGCAATGAACAGGTGTATTGGAATAGGAAGAACTTCCATTCCAATAATGTCCAAATATTCTGTTTGGCGGACCTCCACATTTCCCAAGTATGTGCATGGTACCCAGGTTCAGTCCATGATGACTTCATCCTGCAGAACAGTGCCATCCCAGAGCTGATGACATGACACTACCAAGAGAGGGCCTGGCTGGTTGGTAAGTTACGTATGTAATGTGTGTTAGTATCCTATGTCTGCTGACAAATGTATGGATGTCAAAGATTTATGTTTGCACACATGTGATGCTACCCTACCGGAGCCTTCTGCTGCCCAATCTGCCCCTGGTTGTTGACACCAGGGAGCTACTCATCCAAAGACTGGGGTAGTCCACTTCAATGAGGCCCATGGGAGGACACAGTATGTTGTGGAATGGGCTTTTGGGCTCCTGAAGGCAATATTATATAGAATTGATAAGTCTACTTACCCGCCAAAGTGTGTCAAATCATTGTGGCCTGCTGCATGCTCCATAAGCTTGCCCTGAGACATCAGGGGAGCCAGCAGTTCCACCAGGTGAGAATGCTGAAATGCCAAGTGAGAATGCCAGTGATGAGGAAAAAGGTGGAGACATCCGGGCAGATCTCATCAATCAGTACTTCAACTAACTGTAGTTATGTGTTGTTCAGTAAAATGATTGACTTGGTAGGGTGCGGGGGTTAGGGATGTTTGAGAAGGTTCTTTGCATGACCTTCAGCCAGATTACTAGTTGCTTAGCATTCCATAGATCAGATTTTCAAGTAAAATAGTACATGGAGCTGTGACAAACGTGATGATCTCCTTTGTTATGGTTTGTCACAATGCACAATCAGAGTAACAATTGTATTTGGGACATGTTTTGTAAGTTCATGTTTACCATTACCTGCCTAAACATTTTGTTCTACATTTTTACTTTCCAGAGTTCTTCACAATGTCATCCTCATGTGGACACTTCTGAATTGTGTCACTGGCATGTGGGTTTCGCTCATCTGACATGTTAAGTGGACATGGATTGATCCAGGTACTGTCTGTCATTATATTGGTTGTGTCTGAGTGCCATGCCCAGGCTCTCAGGGCAGTGGGGTGGCAGTGCTCTGTCTCACAAGATAGACCTGTTTGCCATGGTATGCGGGTCCAATGGAGTCATGTGTGTGTTCTTGTGTCAATGACACATCTTCCTGTGAATCCATTCCCTCAATCTTCTCATTGGTTTGCTAATGATAACAACTTACTTGTATGTAGCTGCCACTGAGTTAAACCAGGCAAAAGCCCACCATGGAAAAGGAAGATGGCAGTGAGAGACACTAGCATCGCCGCTGAGCAAGTTGGAAGAAATAAAATAATCCTTCACCCTTATGCAAGACAATAAGATTATATAGGTATATTGACTCACTCTTAGTCAAGGTGGGGGTTCTCTAATGCCCCCCCAATATTAGGAAGGTGGGTGTTTGTACAAAAAAAGGTCACACCGTAAAGAGGACATCCACCCATCCCCCTTACACGAGGCCATCACACACAAAACTCCATGCATTCATGCCACATGCATCGTGCCCACAGTGTTCTCACCTGTTGGTCTGGAGGCCCACAAAGCTGTCCGTACTAGGGTAGGTCCCCGTCCAACAGTCCCTCCAACTCCGCTGAGGTGAATGCAGGGGCCCTTTCTCCAGTCACATAGGCCATGGTGGGTTCTAGACACAGGTCACAGCAGCACATGCAGTGTAGGTCCTCTCTTGGACATACAGGAGAAATCCCACTTACCCATTACAAATTTACATCATGCATTGTACTGTTGCGGCTCTAATGTTCTGTTTGTGTCTGGCTCATCACTCTTTTGTCCTTTAGACTGCTACTGCTGTGGATGAATAGGAGATGGAGACAGACCCCCGTGTACAGACCCCTGGTGGACTTGGCAACAAGGGAGGACAAGCACATCATCCTCACGTATGGACTTGACAGGGCCAAGGTCACAGAGCTGTGTGCCCAATTGGAGCCTGATCTCATATCTGCTATACGTCACCCCAGTGGGATCCCCCCTCTTGTGCAAGTTCTATCTGTGCTCCATTTCCAGGCAACCGGTTCTTTCTAAGTGACAGTGGGCTTGGCAGCAGGAATGTCACAGCCAGTGTTCTCAATAGTGCTTACCAGAGTGTTGTCTGCCCTGATTAAACACATGCACAGCTACATTGTTTTTCCCCAAGTGGAGGATTTGGCCACAGTGAAGGCTGACTTCTATGCAATTGGACATATCTCCAACATAATTGGGGTGATTGATGGAACTCATATTGCATTTGTCCCCCCGTCAGAATGAACAGGTGTTGAGAAATTGTAAGAGTTTCCATTCCATGAATGTACAGATGGTGTGCTTGGTGGACCAGTCCATCTCCCATGTGAATGCTAAGTTCGGTGCATGATGACTTTATCCTGAGGAATAGCAGCATCCCAAATGTGGTGGCCCAACCACAGAGGCACAGGGTGTGGCTAATAGGTGAGCCTTGGTTCCCTCCCAGTAGATGTTGGTGTACGGGTATGGTGTGGGCCATATGGGATAGTGTGTGGCTAAATGCTGACCCTCGATATTTTCAGGTGACTCAGGTTACCCTGACCTATCTTGGCTACTGACCTCTGTAAGAAATGCCAGGACAAGGGCAGAAGAACATTACAATGAGGCACATGGGCGAACAAGAAGGATAATTGAAAGAACCTTTGGCCTCCTGAAGGTCAGGTTCAGGTGCCACCATCTAATAGGTGGATCCCTGTGCTACTCACCCAAGAAGGTCTGCCAGATAATCATGGCATGCTGCATGTTGCACAACCTTGCCTTGAGATGCCATGTGCCTTTTCTGCAGGAGGAGGAGGTTGGAGATGCCCGTGTGATAGCAGTGAACCCTGTGGACAGTGAGGATGAGGCGGCAGAGGATGAGGACATCAGAACAGCAGTGATACGACAATTTTTCCAATGACACACAGGTAAGACAGTGTTACTTCACATTTCATTGTCATTATTTAGAATATCTTTGGCACTGGTATGCTGTTATTTCCCACTTCTATGCCCACTTACTGTACCCTTTGGCAATTCATTTTGCAGATGTTGGTGCCCCACTATCGTTCCTGGTGTGATCACTGCAGGAAACTACAGGTCTTTCCTATGTGAACAATTACTGTACAGTTGAACTGCAATATTTGAACCTGGTTAAACAAATACATAATTAAAAACTTTAACATACTCCATACTTGTATTTTTTCCACAGGTGTTTATTGAAGTGCTAAGAAGAAGAGGGGCATGTGCATTGGGTTTGTTTTAATGGGATAACAGGAGTCAGCTTAGCCTTTGGCTTGCAGACTCGTGCCCCCGTCACCTAGTGACTTTTAACCTACTTAGCTTGCTCTGTCTTAGCCCGTTTAATTATTTAATTCATCTAAGATGGCTGCCTAGTTTATAGTAAGGCCACTTGTTATGCTTTGCATTATCAGTGCCACCACGCTAAGGCGTCAAGATCAAGTGTCAAAGACAAACAAACAGTAGGTGTTAACACTTAGGGATTTTCCCTCTCTATACTTTCGAGGTATTTGTTTATAATAATTGCCGCCCCAAGCATGTTTGTTATCTATTGTTTGGGAACACACCTATGTCAGAGGTCCTGTTAGATCTGTATAAATACATCACACTTTAGACAGATAATCAGAGGGATTCCGACCAGAGGGTACCGCCAGCATCGCTGATATCGATGCTGCACGTTGTCTTGTCGCTGACCCAGTCTTCGTGTCCCTGCGGAGATAGAGACCTCATTCCAAGGTAACGAGGGTTGGTCGCTCCTCTCATGGACATGGCATTGGCAGATTAGGTTTAACAAACCCAGCTCTCCTTTAGGTAGGTGGTTAGGCCTATCATATTAGGGTATCAGGACATATCACAAACTTTATGTAATTTAATGCTATTGCAAGATGGTGCGGGTCTTTGTAATAGTGACTCTTGTCTTCACAATTCTGTTTCTTCTGTATCCTAATAATTGCAGCCCATGCAACTTATCACAGGTTGCGTTGTGTTAAATAAAAACTATTGAAACTTTACTGCATCTTCATTATTGCCTGTGTTTGGTTGAGACATGATGTATCTGTGAGAAAGGGGTAATCTCCGTTTAACCACAACACTCGCTGAGATGTCTTATTCTTGAGTCCATGCGTAAAGACTGCCACAAATCACCTTTTACTGTTTGGGTTTTTGGTGAGGTGCTGCTAGTGAGCTGGAAGGGTTGGGACGACAGCTGCGACTTGTTGTAGGATAGGCATAGTTGCCTTCAAACATGAGTACTGTCATCCTTAAACCAGCAGTCTTGTCCAGAGCAAGAGTCCAAACTACGACAATGGGGTGATGATGGAGGAAAGTCCAGGGTATTGTTCCAGTCTATTTGTAGCACAGGTGCATTGTCCAAGGGGACATAGGAAGGGGAGCAATGGCAGTTCAAGGTGGACAGGGTGACAGAGTGGGACACAAGGGTGACAATCAGGAGAATCTAATTTCCTGGCGGGGTCTTGGCATTAGTCTCTGGCTTCTACTTAGATCACAGGGAAGGTGGTTCACCTTCTGTGGGGGGAGGATATGGGTTGCCTGTTGGTCCTGTGGCTGGGCCGCCTGTCCACTAGCCGCAGTGGAGGTGGAAGGCAGTTCAGATGCCTGGCTAGTGGAAGGGGCCCGCTGTTGTGAGACTGCCTCCCTCATAATGATGGCCATGTCTGCCATCACCACTGCAATGGAGACCAGGGTGGTGTTGATGGCCTGGAAGTCCTCCCTGATCCCCTGATACTGTCCCTTCAGGCAGCCGCCAGTTCTCCTGCACATTGTCCAAGGTCTGGCACATCGTGTCCTGGTAATGTTGGTAGGCTCCCAGGATCTCGGTGAGTGCCTCCTGAAGAGTCGGTTCCCTGGGCCTGTCCTCCCCCTGGCGCACAGCAGTCCTCTCAGTTTCCCTGTTTTCCTGTGCCTCTGTCCCCTGAACTGTGTGCCCACTGCCATTGACCCCTTGATCCCAGATTGTCTTGGGTATTAGGTGTGCCCTGGGGTCCCTGTAGAGGTGGACACACTGCTGATTGACGTGTCCTGGGGACAGAGGTATGAGTACTCTGGGTGGGTGCTGTGGTGGTGTTTTCAGTTGGGGGAGGCTCTGTGGTGCTGTGTAACTGGGCCTGGTTAACCGACTGTCCAGAGGTCCCTGATGGGCCAGGTTGGTCATCCAGATCCAGGCGACCAGAGTTGGTGTCATCACTGTGGGCCTCTTCGGTTGGGGGACTGGATAGTGCTGGCACCTCTTCTCCGGTGACATTGGCTGGGATACCGGGGAGGATGTAAATGATGTGTTATTGTTTCTGTGTGTGACATATTGTGCATCAGTGGGTTGCCCTCTTTGGTTGTATTTGCCCTGGCAGCTTTCACTTGTGTAAGTTGGTATGTGGTGGGCTAGCTGATTCTCTCTAGTGTGCATGCTTTGGTGATAGGTGTCCAAGCAGGGCTGTGAGTGATGTCCATGCATTGGTAGTGCATGCAGGGCTTGGCATTGGGATGAGTGGGATGTGATGGTGGGGTGTGTGGGAGGTGGTGGAGTGATGGGAGTGAGGGTGAGGTTGGGGGTATATGATGGCATGCAGGAATGGGGGTGATAGTAGTAAAGAGTTGACTTACTAGAGTCCAGTCCTCCTCCTACTCCGGCTAGGCCCTCAGGATGCATGATTGCCAAGACTTGCTCCTCCCATATTGTTAGGTGTGGGGGAGGAGCTGGGGGTCCACCGCAGGTCCTCTGTACAGCAAGCTGGTGTCTTGCTGCAATGCAATGTACCTTCCCACGTAGGTGGTTCCACCCCTTCCTGATGTCATCCCTGGTTCTTGGGTGCTGTCCCACGGCGTTGACCCTGTTCACAATTCTCTGCCAGAGCTCCATCTTCCTAGCTATCGATATCTGTTGCACCTATGCTCCAAATAGCTGAGGCTCTACCCTGATGATTTCCTCTACCATGACCCTTAGCTTCTCTTCTGAGAATCGGGGGTGTCTTTGTGGTGCCATGGTTGTTGTGTGAGGTGTGTAGGTGAGGGTGTGTAGGGTAATGTGTTGGGGTGTGTGATGTGGGGTGCGTGAGTGGTGTATAGGTGTGAGTGGTATGTGGCTCGGGTTGTGTGAGTGGTCTTGGTGTCTCTCTGGTAGCAAGTGTTTGTAATGGTAAAGGGTTATGGGTGTGTGTTTTATAGTGGTGTGGGTGTGGTGTGTGTATGGTGTCAGGTGTGTGTTGTTTGAATTGTCCAATGTGGTGTTGTTTTGTTTGTGTGTGTGTATTTTGAGCATGGCGGTATGTGCTGCCAATGGTTTACCGCCACTGAATGTCCGCCGTGGTGATTCGTGGGTCATAATGTGATGGCCGTTGTTCTGTTGGCATAACAGTGTGGGTTTTGATACCACCAGTTTATCACTGACCTTTGGTGTGGCGGACTTGTGTCTGTGGCTGAATAGTGACGGATTGGTGTGTGTGTGTCATAATATTGTGAACGGATACCCACCACAGCGGCGATATGTTGGCTGCAGTCAGCCTGGCGGTTAGTGGCATTTACTGCCATTGTCATAATGAGGGCCAATGTGTTGATTCCTGGGAGGCCATGATATATGACTCAGTAGTTAGGTCACTATGTGTGATGCTTGAGTTTGTACCCTGGCAGTAGCCTGTAGGGAATATATGCAGAGAGTCATCCTCACAGAGTGTGAATGTGTTTTTCCATTCATGCCTAAAGAGTTTACCCTTCAGAAGCCACAGAGGTGTGATATGTCTTATAGTGGTTCACATCTCAGCTAGGTTGCTATAGCATGGACTACATGATGTCAGTAAGCTTGCTTAGTCATTGTAGGGCCTGAGCAGGGTGGTGGGTTGGTCTGCAGATTGGGAAGTGTATGCCTGTAGTCATGGCCCTGTACCTCTTGGCTTGTATACTGACAAATAGGAAAGTTCTAGCTTGTTGTTTCTGACATGTATGTGACATTTGTGATGACACTTGTGATCATAAGCTCTTGATCTGTCTTTTGCATCCATGTAGGTCAATGCCCATCAAAAGCAGGGGATAGGGAGAGCCATTAACAAGAAGGTGCAAACTCTGGGGGTCCACACCCAGCAGAGCACCCAATGCAGAATAAAAGTGGGAAGATGTGAAACGCTGAGCCAGGAAGATTGCTGAGGCCCATCTGGGGCTGTCTTTCCAATGTGGGCAATGACCCACCTAATGGCCGCATCCTGGCGGTGGCCTATGGGGAGCTTGATGGGCATTTAAGGGCAGCACAGCAGTCACAAGGGAGTGAGTACAGGGCATATTCCTGCCTTTCTCATTTCCAAGTGATTGAGTTAGGTTCTCACAGCCCCCTGACAATTAGGGATGAGCCATTTGTCACACAGTAGATGAGGGATTGTTTCTGTTGACATGCCATGTGTTGTATACACATGTGATGTGCCCTGCCTATTGGACCAGGGGCCTAGGACACAACTGAGTGGAATCTATAAACCTTTTGCTCTACAGGGACCAGACATGGCTGTGTTCATTGATCAATCATGCACTGTTTGTTGTTGTAGTGGGGGTAATTACTGTGCAACAGACTACTACTATTCGGTGTTCCAGGCCAAAAGTAGGTGATAGATCACTATCCTCTGCCATGTGTCTGGATAATTTTGTATTTATAGGCACCTGCCACTCAGAAACTAGATGTCTTCAGCATATGATCAGTGAGGGTGTCTCACTGCAGTTGGCAATGTGAAGGTGTCCATCATGCATGACACATGGCTTATCTTGTTCTTTGCATGCAGTTATAGGTCACTACTTTCCCCTGGTAAGTGAGGAATGTCCACTGACATGATTTATGTGCCATCACTGTTGCCAACATTCCTTGTGCCTACATGTCAGCATGTGTCCCTTTCTCTTTAGTAAACATTTGTAAGCTGCTTTTTCATGCATGGCCTATCTATGTTGATGCGATGATGTCTGTATTCCCCCACAAATATGTGCATGGCAAGCTGTTTGTGGAAACGTACATTTACAGTGGGGGTACATTTCATGTTGTACCACAGACAGGAGTGTGTCTCCATTGTTTATTGTCTGACACATACCCTCACCCGTCATAGCATGTCATTCGGCATGTACAACCTCAGTAGTAATGAGGGACATGACAGGGAGGCCTAGAGGTTAGAGCCACAATATGAATATCTATGCCCTTGATGTGGCATCAGGTGGAAAAGTGCACTGCACACATGTAATAGTTAAGGTTTGCAACCTGACTGTTGGCATGCATCATGGGGTGACGTGCAGTTATGTTGAAATCATGTGTTTGGGTACACCCTTTTATCCACAGACAGACATCTGGGTTTTCATAAGCAAAATGGGGACAGTGATGTAGCTTCCCATTGGGCACCATGGTGAGGGCCTTCTACAAGTCCTTGCAAATTTCTGTGTCTCTCCAACAAGCAATGGACTAAAGGCTTCTATTAAAGCACCCAGAGTACACAATTGTAAGGGGTAACAGACACCAGTGCTTATAACCTTGGGGCTTGCTGATTCATTGCGTTGTGTAATTTGGGGACATGGGTTCCTGATATCTTGCACACGATGTCCACAGTGTTCATTTCCATGCCACATGATTGGCCTATCTAAGCAACAGTAATACTACCTCCTAAACACTACTGGGACAAATATCACTTAGTGAAGTGTAAATTGTGGATATGTTTCCAGTGTGACAAGGATATTTCCATGTCATCTTCTTCAGGATATTATGCAGTTGTCATCAATATGGCATGATTTTGTATCATCAGTCCTCATTGTTGGGTCATCATGTATTTGAGAAAGAGATGTGTGCATCACCTTGTGTGGGATCTGTGGAAATGCATTTTGTATTGGGCTACTATTGTAAGTCAACAGGTAATTGTGAGCTGTTCCATGGAGCAAAGCTTTCAGGGTGATGGTGTCTCCTGATGGATGAATGGTCATTGTGATTGTACAACTTCAGCCATGCAACTGTAGTTGTGTGAGATTCTGATTTTCATGTGGGAAACTGTTGCCAGTTCAGATGGCATGCATGCCTATGGTATGGCACATGTATGGGCCACTTAGAGAGAATTTGTTCCTGAGGCCAACTTGACATCATGGTAATGTTTGCTAATTAGAGCTGTTGCTCAAGTGTGATCATGGACCTGTGATGACTATTTCTCTTTGTATTTACAGCATCAGCACTGGGAAGTGGAGACTGGGCACAGCCCAGTGGGGAAACATCTGACCATGGGACCTAGGGTCAAGGCACCACTGACACAGACGGACCCAGTGGCCCGGAGAGTGAGGGTAGTGCCACCCTACCACAGCATCATCCTCATCATTATCAGACTCCTCTTCCAGTGGACACTCCCTAGTGGTGGTGGACCCAGTGAGGCATCATCCAGTACCATCCTTGTCCATCATCCCCGTTCTATCACCCACCTCCCTATTGCTCCCCACCAAGTTGGCCATGCACGCTCACCCAAGAGGGTGGGTATCACCTTTGCCATAAGCACATCTGCACTACCCCTGTTATCCCAACTGCCCTCTGTGAGGAGGCTATTGACCTCCTGAGAAGTATCTCTGTGGGTCAGTCAGCCATTGTGAATGCCATCCAGGGATTGGCCACCCAACTGCAACAAACAAATGCATTCCTGGAAGACAGCCATGGTGCAATGGCTGACCTACAGAGATATTTTCAGGATCTGCCCTCCACACTGATGACAGCCAGTCACCCCCAAGCTTATTCCGTCCTCCACCTCCATCTTCCCATTCCAAACCACCCTCTCCCCTACCTACCCAAAGCACTCAGAAAGATCTGCATGCATTCACATCAACACACAAGGGGAACACACACAATCACAAGCACCACAAATCACACTGACACACAAGCAAACAACAGGCACCCACAGACATCCCTACCACTCCCAGCATTACACACACAACATCAGGCATACCCGCAGACACAACATCAACAGTCACTGACACACCTACAACACCCATCATACCTGCAAACACCACCCCTGCAGGCCCCAGACAGCCACCAGAGGCACCACACCCACAGACACCAGAACTACAGACACACAGATATTGACCACATCCAGTCAACCCGCAGTCACCACAACAGCCACACACACATCTACCACTCCATCCCCCAGGACCTC
The DNA here is from genome assembly GCF_031143425.1 of Pleurodeles waltl. NCBI lineage: Eukaryota > Metazoa > Chordata > Amphibia > Caudata > Salamandridae > Pleurodeles > Pleurodeles waltl. Next base: position 765,686,395 of record NC_090445.1, read on the forward strand.
CACCTCCCAGTCCCTCAAGACACACAAATGCACCCCTTCAGCCACCCAACAGGCACTCACCACATAAAAGCATACCTCCCAGAAGCACGCATCCACGACATCCACACCCACACAGCATACAACCACTCCCTCAACCTCCAAATCCCAACCCCCTTCTGACTGTCCCCATATCCATAAGAAATTATTTGTTTGGTCTTCACCTTTGCGCTGTTTTCTCCACCCCGTCCCAAACCCAAGAAGCACCCCCCCACCTACCAGCTCCTCCCTTCCACTTCCCAGGCCTCCCCTGCACCCAGCAAGCACCCATTCCTCTCTCCCCAAGAAGAAGACCACCCCTCCCAAAAAGAAGAACACCCCTCCCAAGCTAAAATCCAACCCCTCCTCCCAAATCTGACCCTGTCACCCACACTCCCTGAGGTGCCTGCCTGCCCCACTGATGCACTTTGTGTGGAGGTTCCATGGCAGTTGGGAGTCAAGTTTAGGCATTGTGTCATTATTAGACTGCTTTTGGACTGGTCAATGGACTTTGGACTTCAAATATTTATTTTTTAATAAACCCTAACAGTTGTATTTTTTTGGATCTACTTTTGTCCTGCAATTCCTTTTCTACCTTACTGTTGCGCCTGAGTGACTTCTGTTATGCGGCTACAGCTGTGTGTGTTTGAGCCTGCTTGCTGCTCCATTTGTTGCCCTTGTGAGCAGTGCTCGTGTCCCCCAAGAGAAGGGTATATGTTGGGTGTATGGATATGTGGGTGAAAATGCAATTGTGGTGTCATGGCATTGTGCAATGTTTTTTATGGTAAGTATTTCATCTTATGTTGTCCTGTGTGAGCATGTATGATGTTAGGCGTGCCCCCTGATATGGCTTATGGATTCATCTGGTGCGTTTCAGCTTTAGTTTTGTTTGTGCAGACAAGTAGTGTATTCAGTTGTGCTAGCTTTGTTTGCATTTGATTGCGCATGTGTCCATTTAGCTATGTGTTTCTTGTAGCTAGTTCCTGTAGAGGTATGTCCCATGCAGTTGGAGCTGTATGTGCTTTGTTGACTTGCACTTACATATTGTGCAGATGGGCATGACATGTGGGTCTAGTACTGTTTGCCCATGAGACACATGTACGGCCATTTCCTGTGCACATGTTGCTTTAGGGCCCTGTGCAAAGTGATATGTATCCCAGTGCAGGCTCCTTCCACGAAGGCTCCTGATGCCCCATCCCTATTGTGCAGGTATTGTTGGCATGGTGTTCTTTGTTTATTTTTCTCTCTGTCTATTGTGTATGCCATTGTCCTTCCAATGTGCTGTGATGTGTGTGCCCACTGCAGGGCTGTTTACTTAGAGTGTTGTTTGTGTTCCATGCCACATTAATACATATGTGTGTTGTGTGTGAACACTATCCCTGGCTTCTGTGGAATGTGAGTGTGTGAGTTGTACTAGTAGATGTGATGTTTGTGTGTTGTTGATGATGTGTGAGACAATGTTGTGTTGCCTTCACTATCACTGTGCCCTAGATGTGTGTAGTGTGATTTTGTGTAGTGCTGCTGTACAGTGTGAGTGACCAGCACAAAGGGGGTGAATTGTGACCGTGAATGTGTCCGACTTCATGTATAATATGGTCTGTGTACATGGTGAGACATGTACTTGGTGCCTATAGCGTGACTCCCATATGATGTGGATGACGGCTCTACGATCTGTTGTTAAGGGAAATGGCACAGGTAGGTGTGTGTATTTATCATTGGTTGAGCCCATGTTGGCATTGTTTTTTTGCTCCTTTGATGATCAACAACAGCGGCAGGATGTGCCTGATGGGTTCCATGGCAGCAACGGACGTGTGAGGCTGTCTCCAGGTGAGTGTCTCCCTTTATAGTTCCCGTTTCCACCTTCCGAGAAGTGGTGGTTGGACCGGGATCTCAGGAAGTCATTAGCCTACTCACTGAGGGCAGCAGGGTTGACTGGGGCAGGGCCTGAGGTGCCTGGGGCAAAGGAGATGTCCACCCTCCTGGGTGAGGGGGCACGGGAAACACGCTGAGGGGCTGCTGGGAGGGCGGTGCTGGGTGGGGGGGTGGCGGCTGTACCTGTTGATGCGGTGGGAACAAGTGTGCCCACCACCGCAAGGGTGCTCCCATCAGATGAGGAGTCGATGTCACTGGTGTCTCCTCCTGTCCCTGTCGGGGAGCTCCCCTCGCCCTCCATCCCACTGGTGTCTTCAGACTCCGTACATTCACCCTCCTGGGCCATGTGGGTTGCAGCTCCCTCTTGCTCCGGTGCCAATGCTCCTCCGCCAGATGATGCTATTGCACACAAGGACAGAGTGACAAAACAAAAAGGGGAGAAAAAGACAGAAGCAACACATGGTCAATGCCTGCAACAACACCACTGTTGGCGGACACAACTCACAGGGAGCAGCCCTATGCACTAGGCCATGCACTAACAGTTAAGGGGAAAATCACATGCCCATGGGGGATGGTGCCTAGACCCATTTGATGCACACCTGGAACCCACAGGAGCCTGACTAGGTATAGAGGGCCACTACCACATTTGGGGTTGGAGTGCCACTGAGCCTGCCTAACAATTTATCTACCCTGGCATGTCTGCCCTGGCCTAGGGGAACCCACAGCCCACATCCCCCAGCCAGAAACCTCATAAAGCGCGCAGAGTAAGCTGAATGAGACTGTACTCACCCCCTTGAGGCTGCTGTGATGCCCTCAAGCTCCCATCGAACTCAGGATATGCCACCTCCAGGATCCGGTACATCAGGGGGTCATGGTGCGATGGGCACCCCTTCCACATTGGGAGACCATCCCCAGCTGGGCCTCCGCCGTCTTCTTGCTCCAGTGGTGCAGGTCCTCCCATCTTTTGCGGCAGTGGGTGCTCCGTCTGTGATAGACCCCGAGGGTCCGCACTTCCTTGGCAATGGCATGTCAAATGCCCTTCTTCTGGTGGGCGCTGACCTAGAGTAAGTAAGAATGGATTTTACTCCCCCGTCCGGTTCTTCATACTCATTAGCCCCAAACCTCCCACCCTGGCCCAGAAACACATACACTGACCATCCTCACATGCTGGCCTCTGCCCCCCCTGTATCTTCCATCCACGCCACTCCATACATTCCTGTCCCATCCATCATGCTCACAGTGTACTCACCTGTTTGTCTGGAGGACCGTAGAGTAGCGTGTACTGGGGGAGGACCGCAGCCACCAGGTTGTCCAACTCCTCCGCAGTGAAGGCAGGGGCCCTTTCCCCAAACACTGTAGCCATTGTCGCTTCCAAACTCAGGTCACAGCAGCACTTTCAGTGTAGGTCCTCTTCTGTTGAAGGTCAGGTATCAAGTGAGTGAACAGATAGAAAATAGCGGTCACGTTGGTGGTGGTGCATACTGTCACCGCCGGCATACATCGTCATTGGCTCCTGGAACCCATAGGGGCCAATGATAACCATTGCTGATTCGCTCCGCAGTCTTTGTCCGCATACCGCGACGCTGCACAACACCAGCGCAGTTACCTCATTTCCCCTTGTCACTCCTTACAGGTCAGGCAGTGGCCATTTCAGGGGGCCACATGGCAGGGCAACCAACTGCATCACAGCAATTTTGGCCAGGAATACAGACAGACAGCACAACACAACGATGACATCATGATTGTTCTAAACACTCTTGTGCAAGCTATGTGCTGTCTGACCCTCTGCTCACCCTTTTCCTTCATAGGGCGCGTCCGCTGGGGCAGATGATGAGATGGCGTCATCCTCCGGTATACAGACCCCTGGTGGACCAGTCAACAATGGAAGACAGACACATCATTATCACCTACAGATTTGATAGGACCACAATCCAAGAACTGTGTGCCCAGTTGGAGCCACACCTGATGTCAGCTCTCCGCCATCCCACAGGAATCCCCCCTCTAGTGCAGCTCCTGTCAGTACTCCATTTCCTGGCCAGTGGGTCCTTTCAGACAACAGTGGCCATGGCATAAGGGATGTCACAGCCAATGTTCTCTAACGTCTTGTTCAGAGTGTTGTCTGCCTTGCTGAAACACATGCGCAGCTACATCATTTTCCTTCAGGTGGAGGATTTGCCCACAGTGAAAGGTGACTTCTATGGTCTGGGACATATCCCCAACATCCTTAGTGCCATTGATGGTACACATGTGGCATTTGCTCCCGCCCCGCAGGAATGAACAGGTGCACAGAAACCACAAAAGCTACAATTCCATGAATGTGCAGATGGCGTGTTTGGCAGACCAATACATCTCCCATGTGAATGCCAAGTATCCTGGCTCAGTGCATGACGCTTACATTTTGAGAAATAGCAGCATCCCTTATGTGATGGGGCAACTCCAGAGGCACTGTGTGTGGCTAATAGGTGAGCCCAACGTACCAACACAGTTGACATAGGTGTCTGGGTATGGGGTGGTCCCTAAGGGTTAGTGTGTGTCTAACAGTTGTCCCTTGATATTTGCAGGTGACTCTGGTTACCCCAACCTGTCATGGCTACTGACCCCAGTGAGAAATCCCAGGACAAGGGCAGAGGAACACTACAATGAGGCACATGGGCGAACTAAGAGGGTGATCAAACACACCTTCGGCCTCCTGAAGGCCAGATTCCGGTGCCTCCATCTGACAGGTGGCTCCCTATACTACTCACCGAAGGAGGTGTGCCAGATAATCGTGGCCTGCTGTATACTACACAACCTGGCTTTGCGACGGAAGGTGCCTTTTCTGCAGGAGGATGGGCCAGATGGTGGTCTTGTGGTAGCTGTGGAGCCTGTGGACAGTGAAGAAGAGGAGGCAGAAGAAGAAGATATCAACAACCGAAACAACATCATCATGCAATACTTCCAGTGAGACACAGGTAAGAAGATACAACTACTTCCCACATCTCATATTGTTGTTTGAGCTAGCATAAGTCTGTCATTTTCACTCAGTGTATGGACCCTGACTTGTCACTTTGACTTTCCATTTCACAGATCTGGGTCCCACTTTGTGCCCTCTGCTCTGTTTACTCCTGGCCTACTGCTGTGTTACATTGGTATGTGAACAAGTAAATTGACATCGCTATATTCAATAGTTATTGCAATTAAACATTTGTGAAAGCACAGTCTGACTCCAGATTGTTTTGTGATTGAAGTGTGTTTATTCCTGTGCAAAAAAGTGGAGGGGGGTGTAAAATGGGCTGGGGTGATGGTGGAGGAATGTCCATGGAAGAGTCTAGTCTATTTGTTTCACAGGTGCATTGTCCAAAAGGGCATAGGAAGTGGAGCAATGGCAGTTTAAGGATGGACAGGGTAACATAGTGGGACAGAAGGGTGACATTCAGGGGGGTCTCATTTCCTGGTGGGGGACTTGACAATGTTCTCTGTCTTGTTCCTGTATCTCAGGGACTGTTTGCAGGCTGGTTCTCCTTCTGCAGGGGGTGGGGTGCTGGTGACCTGTTGTTCCTGTGGCGGGGCCTCCTGTCCACTAGCGCCGGCGGAGGTGGAGGGCTGTTCATCATTCAGGCTAGCGTCAGGGGACCGTTGGTGTGCCACTGTGTCCCTCATGGTGTTGGCCATGTCTGCCAGCACCCCTGCAATGATGACACGGGTGGTGTTAATGGACTTCAAGTCCTCCTTGATCCCCAGGTACTGTTCCTCCTGCAGCCACTGGGTCTCCTGAAAATTGGCCAGTACCGTGCCCATGGTTTCCTGGGAATGATGGTATGCTCCCATGATGTTGGAGAGTGCCTCGTGGAGGGTGGGTTCCTTGGGCCTGTCCTCCCCCAGTCGCACAGCAGTCCTCCCAGTTTCCCTGTTATCCTGTGCCTCTGTCCCCTGAACCGTGTGCCCACTGCCACTGACCCCAGGTCCCTGATTGTCTTGGGTTGGTGGGTTTGCCTGGGGTCCCTGTAGTGGTAGACGCACTGCTGATTGACATGCCCGGGGGACAGAGGGATGGGCCCGCTAGGTGGGTGCTGTGCTGGTGTTTCCTGAGGGGGTAGGTTCAGTGGTGGTTTGTGACTGTGGCAGGGTAACCGACTGTCCAGAGGTCCCTGATGGGTTGGGCTGGTCCTCTTGATCCAGGTGTGCAGAGCTGCTGTCGTCATGTGGGCCTCTTCTGTGGGGGGACTGGATATGTCTGGCACCTCCTGTCCGGTCACGTTGGGTATGGGTCCTGTTGGAGTGTAAATGCATAGTTATTGTATCTGTGTATGCCATCTTGTGCAATGTGTGAGTTACCCTCTACTCCTGTGCTTGGCTTATTGTCTTTGCCCTTGTTGTATTAGTGATTTTGGGGCTGAGTGAGTATCTGTACTGGACATGCTTTGGTGATGGGTATCCATGCAGTGGGGTGACATGCAGGGCTTGGTTTTGGGATGTGTGGATTGTGATAGTGGGGTATCTGTGGGGTGTTGGGGCGATGGGTGTGAGGGTTGGGCTAGGAGTTTGTGATAGCATGCAGGTAGGGTGGGGGGATATACCAGAGTCCAGTCCTCCTGCTACTCCTGCAAGGCCCTCAGGATGCATTATTGCAAAGACTTGCTCCTCCCATGTTGTTAGTTGTGGGGGAGGAGGTAGGGGTCCACCGCCAGTCCTCTTTACTGCTACCTGGTGTCTTGATACCACAGAATGCACCTTCTCCCATAGGTCATTCCACCTCTTTCTGATGTCATCCCGTGTTCTGGGGTGCTGTCCCACTGCGTTGACCCTGTCAACAGTTCTCCGCCATAGCTCCATCTTCCTTGCAATGGATGTCTGCTGCACCTGTGATCCGAAAAGCTGTGGCTCTACCCGGATGATTTCCTTCACCATGACCCCGAGCTCCTCCTCAGAAAATCTGGGGTGTCTTTGAGGTGTCATAATGTGGTGTGGGTGATGTGTGAGGTACTGTTTGTTGTGCTCTGTGATGTGTTGTGTTGGTGTGTGTTGTTTGAGGTGTGTGGATGTTGCATGAGTGATGGTGTTGTGTGCCTATGGATGCTGGTGTTGTGTTTGCTATTCTCTCTCCCTGTGCTTCTTCCAAAACATTTGTTGTAAGAGCTTGTGGGTAATGTGCGTGTGTGTTTTATAGTTTTGTGAGTGTGTGGGTGTGGTGTGTGTATGTGTATCAGGTGTGAGTATTTTGAATTGTCCAATGTGGTTGTATTTTGTAAATGTGTGTGTATTTTGAGGGCATCTGTGTGCACCGCCAATGGATTGCCACGGTTGAATGACCTCTGCGTTGATTCATGGGTCATGATAGTGTGGGCATAGTTCTGTTGGCTTAACGGTGTAGGTTTTGCTATTGCCAGTTTATAACTGACCTTTGGTGTGGCGGACTTCTGTGGGTGTCTGTATTGTCGTGGATTACGAGATGTGGGTCGTAATACCTGTAGCGGATTTCCACCACGGTATCTTGACGGATCGGGATTAACCGCCAGGGTTGTAATGAGGGCCTTAGTGATGAGCCAGGTCACTGGTTTGGGCTTGGCGTGGCTGTATAACTATTTTATGACATGGACAGAGTGGGCATTGCCCAGCACAACCTTCCAAAGGGTTTGGCCCCTGCCGACCAGCAGACATTTGCACCAGCAAAGTTTGCCAGGCTGGGAGGGTGCTGCTTGTTCAACCTCATGCCTCTTGTTTCTCTCCTCTATGCTGAGACAAAACCCCAAGTACACAATACTTTTCAATACTCATGGTAAGCCCATCTTGACTGATTTTAGGAATTGTCCCACCTTGTTCTTCTCATCCTCATTTGTCTGGTTCTTAGCTAAAAACATTAGAATCCGTTTCTGTGGATCTCCTACCTGATCTTGATTTCATCCTGCTCTTTAATTCTTTTTGCCTGATATTCTGGGCTTCCAGTTCTGAGTTAAATGTATTGTTCTGGAAGCACACTCGAGTGCTGTGAGACTATAGAAAGGTTGTGGGTACATCACATCCTGACATTAGTTTGGAGGTTGTTGCCCAAACCATCTGCTCTGCCTCATTAATTTCTTTAGGATTAACGCTGACTGTGGCTTGAAGTGATCCAAATGTTTTTGGTCCACTTGTCTGAACAAGGAGATTTCACTTACGTTAATATTGCTCAAACTGTTTGCCAATGTTTACCAACATAATAAAAATGTTGGTGTTGCTTTCTGTCCAGGAAAGTTTGGGTAAATGTGGATGGGATGATGCCTCTGACATCGTGCTCTAAGGCGCTAATTTACTCTTGAACAAGAACACTATGTCCCACCTGAATGGAGCATACCTAAAGGCAATTACATAAAGACCTTAGTGAATAAATAGTGCCATGTAGAAAATAGTAAATAAATGCACTGATAAAGTAGTGGAGTATGGCCCCTCCCTGGATTTACCTGTAAACTTGATCTTTTGTCCTGAAGTATTGTCCTGAATTTCAACACTTTGGCCCTCATTATGAACATGGTGGTAAACACCGTCGACCGCTGTGCTGACAGCCAACAAAACATCGGCAGTGGCGGTGGAATGCACACCGCTGTATGATGATGCCAAAAAGACAAACCTCCCGAAAATTGTCAACCTCCACCCACCCCCAGGGACAACAATGGTGGAAACGCAGTACACCTCACCCCGCCATTGCCACACATACAACCCCCGCCCAACAAATAATGATGCACAAATCCTCTCGGTGGACAGTGAATGTTGAACGACCATTGGCTTACTGACCGCCACGGCCAGCAATGGGAACTGCCAACTACAAATGCACACATTGACAAATTTGACACACATCTACACCACTATAAAACACACACATACACACCCCACAATTCTTTGCAATGCCAATAGCATGACAGATATTGACACCACAACACGCATACACTGAACTAACCATCACACAAGTCACACACACAAAACCACCACCAAAACTCGTACCTTGCACACACCATCACAAGCCACACTCCCAACCACACAACAGCACCCTCACCAACACACCTACAACACACCACCCACAACACATACCATGGCACCCCTTAAACACCCCCTCTTCACCGACAGGGAGCTAAGGACCATGGTGGACGAATTACTCAGGGTCAAGCCACAGCTACTCGGGGCACAGGTGCAGCAGACACTCTTGGCCAGGAAGATGGAGGTATGGCTGAGGATAGTCAACAAGGTCAATGCCGTGGGAAACCATCCATGCACAAGGGATGACATCAGGAAGAGATGGAACGACCTGCGGGAGAAGATGCGTTCCATGGCATCATGACACAACATTGCAGTACAAAAGACTGTCAGTGGTCCCCTCCTCCACCCCCGGAATACTTCGACAGGGAAATTTGTTATTATTTTATATAAATATATTTTAGTGCCCAGCAGACCTGTTGGTGCTATATTGACCTGTTGTGCAGCGTTTCACTGTGGGGGTGTGGTGTGCACAGGTGTGGGCATTGGTGCAGGTATTTCTTGGCTTGTGTCTGGTAAGTACATTGTGTTAGGGTATGTATGGCTTGGGGTTGTGGGAGGGGTTAGGTGTGCGTTGCGGTGTGGGTAGGGTGGGTGGCTGTGTAATTGTGCCCTTTCGTCCCATGTGTGCTAGGCTGCGGTACTTACTGTCGTCATCTTCGTTGGCAGTCACGGTCCTGGAGAAACATGGCAGGGAGAAGCACTGGCATTATTTTCAACTCTCGCTCCATGTCGGCGTTGGTGTGTTCTGTGTGCCTCCAGTGAGTGTTTCCCTTTATATGGATTGTTTCCACTAGCTTTGTGCGGTGGTGGTTCCCGCCCCGGAACTGATGGCGGTGTGATGTTTTGTTTCATTATATGGTGGGCGGGTAGAGCCTTTCCACCGGGAGGAAGATGGCCTCCGCTGTCGTTGGCATAGCTACCAAAATGGCGGTCAGTGGATGTCCCGCTGCCTGTTTCTCATGTGCTTCATTATATGATGGTTCGGACTGCAAGCCTGTTGGCAGTAGTTACCACCACCTCCGGCGGTACAGTGTTTACCGCCATGTTCATAATGAGTGCCTTTGTATTGAATTTTTTTAACCAGAATTATGACCCTTTGTTCTGAATATTTTACAGTCCTGTCCAGAATTTGCCTCTGTTAGGTGGTCACCCTAGAAACTGGGGATCATTTTTAACAAAAGTAAAAAGCAAAATATGTCCTCTAATTAGCTGTATTATTTATAGTTTTGCGAATAGAAACACGAATTGGCAAGAAAGAGCAGAACCACATAATGGAACAGATACTCAGTGAGAAATATATTATGGCAGCTGCCATGTTGGCACAGTTGACCACCAACATGCCCAAAATCCAGAGAAAGAAATAAAGAAAGTTTGTTGTTTTTTCCCTCAAAAGCATGGTCTGCCATTCAAGGGAAGTGGACATAAAGTAGCACACCTCCGGTTTTTATAAACATTAGAAGGAACAAAAATAGCCATGAAAGGCAATAGGGGACCTGGCACTACAGTATGCAGAAAAAAAGGGCAGAAAGTCTATCCAATTTTTCCCCAGCACTTTCATAGCTGAAATGCTGAGCAGGTTGTGTATTGAAGAGATAAGACGGGGCATAGTGTGTACACTTTCAACAATGCCTATTGCTAATGGAGCACAGGAGTTGCATACAGCTGTCCCAGACTTTCTGCACCAAACAAAATACCAGTTCAAAGCGGTTCGGTCAGGACTCTGGGCGGAGCACCCCTTGAGGTCACAGAATATCTCCCTATGGAAATAGTGTACCAAAGCAGATATAGTAAAGCACAGAAATAGGATAGTGAAGGCAGAGCAACCTTTGTGTGAACAAACAGGAAGCAGATCAGTAATGGACAACCACACCGGGGTTACCACTAAGGTTGTACAGAGGTAAGGCTCAGAACTTCCCACAGCAACAGGAAATGTCAATGCCTCTGTGCAGATTACTCTTACACATAGTCCCCCCTCAAGTCCCATAGAAGGGAGGCAGCGGAAGTGATTCTGTCTCTGGACCCTCAGGGCGCAAACAAGGATACATTAGACAAGCCCTTGTGGCTCCAGCTGGAGACACAGTGGCAATGCCTGGAAAACAGCAATAGCACACTGTCGCAGTTAGGCATTTAAGACTACAAACAACACTAGACAAAGAATGGGGCAGGAATTGCCTCCTAGAAACCAAGATACAACCCCTGTACAAATGAAAACATTCATACACAGGTAAGGACTAGAAGCACACTTACCAGATACAATACACCAAGAGGAAATGACAGAGGAAGAGCTAAAAAGGAGCCTAAGAGCTGAAGCTCAAAATATACACAGGGATTCAGGTATTCTAGGAAACTGTAACAAGCAAGAGACTAAGTACAAGAGAACTAGAGACTGCAGGAATCACCAAGATGATCTGAAGCACTTAACAGAAAACATGGGAATCCCTATTGTGGCTTCTTTGACAGTGTATTCTTGTGTGTGTGCAGATTTCTTTGTTATAGCAGAGTCGTGGATATGAACACATTAGCATGAGGCAAGGAATTAGATGGTCTTTCTTGAGACTGAGGCCATCATTATGACATTGGCGGTAAATGCTGCATACAGCTGCAGTGACAAATATCTGTTCGCCATATTATGACACACACACACCACAACTGACAGAATACTGCCACAGTGCTAAAGCAGTGGTATGAAGAGCCATACTGTTACGCCAACAAAACAACGCCCACCACATTATGACCACCCATGAATCACCACGGCGGACATTCATTGGTGGTAAACCATTGGCGGTACACACCGACACGCTCAGAATGGCCATCCAAATATACAGGGAGTGCAGAATTATTAGGCAAATGAGTATTTTGACCACATCATCCTCTTTATGCATGTTGTCTTACTCCAAGCTGTATAGGCTCGAAAGCCTACTACCAATTAAGCATATTAGGTGATGTGCATCTCTGTAATGAGAAGGGGTGTGGTCTAATGACATCAACACCCTATATCAGGTGTGCATAATTATTAGGCAACTTCCTTTCCTTTGGCAAAATGGGTCAAAAGAAGGACTTGACAGGCTCAGAAAAGTCAAAAATAGTGAGATATCTTGCAGAGGGATGCAGCACTCTTAAAATTGCAAAGCTTCTGAAGCGTGATCATCGAACAATCAAGCGTTTCATTCAAAATAGTCAACAGGGTCGCAAGAAGCGTGTGGAAAAACCAAGGCGCAAAATAACTGCCCATGAACTGAGAAAAGTCAAGCGTGCAGCTGCCACGATGCCACTTGCCACCAGTTTGGCCATATTTCAGAGCTGCAACATCACTGGAGTGCCCAAAAGCACAAGGTGTGCAATACTCAGAGACATGGCCAAGGTAAGAAAGGCTGAAAGACGACCACCACTGAACAAGACACACAAGCTGAAACGTCAAGACTGGGCCAAGAAATATCTCAAGACTGATTTTTCTAAGGTTTTATGGACTGATGAAATGAGAGTGAGTCTTGATGGGCCAGATGGATGGGCCCGTGGCTGGATTGGTAAAGGGCAGAGAGCTCCAGTCCGACTCAGACGCCAGCAAGGTGGAGGTGGAGTACTGGTTTGGGCTGGTATCATCAAAGATGAGCTTGTGGGGCCTTTTCGGGTTGAGGATGGAGTCAAGCTCAACTCCCAGTCCTACTGCCAGTTCCTGGAAGACACCTTCTTCAAGCAGTGATACAGGAAGAAGTCTGCATCCTTCAAGAAAAACATGATTCTCATGCAGGACAATGCTCCATCACACGCGTCCAAGTACTCCACAGCGTGGCTGGCAAGAAAGGGTATAAAAGAAGGAAATCTAATGACATGGCCTCCTTGTTCACCTGATCTGAACCCCATTGAGAACCTGTGGTCCATCATCAAATGTGAGATTTACAAGGAGGGAAAACAGTACACCTCTCTGAACAGTGTCTGGGAGGCTGTGGTTGCTGCTGCACGCAATGTTGATGGTGAACAGATCAAAACACTGACAGAATCCATGGATGGCAGGCTTTTGAGTGTCCTTGCAAAGAAAGGTGGCTATATTGGTCACTGATTTGTTTTTGTTTTGTTTTTGAATGTCAGAAATGTATATTTGTGAATGTTGAGATGTTATATTGGTTTCACTGGTAATAATAAATAATTGAAATGGGTATATATTTTTTTTTGTTAAGTTGCCTAATAATTATGCACAGTAATAGTCACCTGCACACACAGATATCCCCCTAACATAGCTAAAACTAAAAACAAACTAAAAACTACTTCCAAAAATATTCAGCTTTGATATTAATGAGTTTTTTGGGTTCATTGAGAACATGGTTGTTGTTCAATAATAAAATTAATCCTCAAAAATACAACTTGCCTAATAATTCTGCACTTCCTGTAAAGCAACACAACATTGGTGAATACCAGAAACACAGACCTGACACTCATACACACACCACACCCACACACCATCAGCACTATAAAACACACACCAACATTACACACCACCGTTTACGAATACCAAAAAGCGCCTCAAGACTAACACAAAGACCACTGAGACAACTAAACACACACACAAACCACAACCACCCATCCATCTGTCACGCACCCCACATCCCACACACCCCACCATATCACTGAACACCCTCTGTACAACATACACCATTCAACACCCATGTCCCCACTAAGGCACCCCCGTTTCACTGATAAGCAGTTGCGGGTCATGGCATAGAAAATAGGCAGAGTAGAGCCACAGCTGTTTGGAGCACAGGTACAGCAAATATCCATTGCCAGGAAGAATGGGCTATGGCAGAGAATTGTGGACAGGGTTAACGGCGTGGGACAGCATCCATGAACAAGAGACGACATCAGGAAGAGGTGGAACGATGTACCGTTTGTTGACGCAAGGCACCAGCTCGCCATCCAGAGGACTGGCGGTGGACCCCCACATCCTCCCCCACAGCCCACAGCATGGGAGGAGCAAGTCTTGGCAATACTGCATCCTGAGGGCCTCACTGGAGTTGCTGGAGGACTGGACACTGGTGAGTCAATATTTACTTATGACCCCCATACCTGCATGCCATCACACCCGCCTCACCCTCACTCCCATCACTCCACTCCATCCCACACACTGCACCTACACATCTGACTATCCCCAATGCCAAGCCCTGCATGCTATACCAATGCATGGACAGCCCTCCCAGCCCTGAATGGACACCTATCACCAAAGCATGCATAGCGTGGAGAACTAACAAGCCCACAATACATCACCAACCACAAACAAAGGTGGCAGGGCAACAGCAACAATATAGGGGAAGCAAGGGATGTACAATATGTCACAGACATACATCACTTACATCCCCACATGTGCCCCAGCCAATCTCAGCGGCAAGGAGGTGCCACGACTAACCATTCCCCCAATAGAAGATGCCCCCAGTAATGACAGTAACTCTGGACTTCAGGATCTGGATGAACTACCTGGCCCATCAGGGACCACTGGTCCATCGGCCACCCCAGCCCACTCACAGTCCACCACAGAGCCTCCCCCATCAGTATCCAATACCACCGCACCCACCCAAAGTCCCCAAACCTCTGTCCCCAGGACATGTCAAATAGCACTGTACCCACCAGTACCGGGACCTGAGTCCACACCTTACCCCCAAGACAATCAAGGACCTGGGGTCAGTAGCAGTAGGCACACCGTTCAGGGGACAGAGGCACAGGGGAACAGGGACACTGGGAGGACCGCTATGCACCAACGGAGGACAGGCCCAGGGATCCAACTCTCCAGGAGGCATTCACTAATGTCCTTATCCTTATCAACATGCGGGAGAACAAGCGGCTGCAGGAGGTACACCATCAGGAGATCAGGGAGGATTTGCAGGCCCTCAACACCACCATGGTCTCCATAGCTGGGGTGCTGGCAGATATGGCCAACATCATGAGGGAATGGACAGTACACCGGCGGGCCCCTACCACTAGCCAGTCCACTAACCAGCCCACCACTTCCGCTGCAGCTAGTGGGCAGGAGGACCTGCCACAGGACCCACAGGCCACCAGCACCCCTCCTCCTTCAGAAGGTGAACCAGCCCACAAACGTTCCCTGCTACACAGTCAGAAGCAAGAGACACCTGCCAAGACCAAGACCACTGCTAGGAAATGAGACCCTCCAGAATGTCCCCCTTGTGTCCCACCTTGTCCACTTTGAACTGCCTTTGCTCCTCTTCTAACGGCCCCTTGGATACTGGACCTGTGCTATAAACAGACTGGACAATATCCTGGACTTTCCTCAACCATCACCCCATTTCATTGCACTTTTCCATCAATAATTTGCACTACAATAAATACCTTTGAACACAACCTAAGTGGAAGTGTTTTATGTTATGAAAATGTGCATATATGGAAACAGTCACAACATGTGCAAATGATCTGAACACTGTGATACCATACATTTTATAACCTGTATCTGTCTGTAGTCATCACATCAGTATACTGTTGTCATACCACCAACATCTGCAAAATGAAACGCCATAGGGGACAGTAAGTAGAGATGCAAAGGAAGTAAATGCCATCCTGCTACAGACACACAAAAAAAATCATTAATCAGAAAAATGGTCAGTTCCACTGTCCCACCTGTGTGTCATTGGAAGTATTGGCGTATAATTGATGTTCTGTTGTCCACATCCTCATCCTCACTGTCCTCAGGGTCCACTGCTGCCACAGGGGCAATTACAGTCTCTTCCTCCTGGAGATAAGGCACATGCCATCTGAGGGCCAGGTTGTGCAACATGCAGTCTGCCACTACTATCTGGTAGATCTTCTCAGGTGAGTAGCACAGGGATCCATCTGTCAGATAGAGGCATCTGAACCTGGCCTTCATGAGGCCAAAGGTCCTTTCAATAATTTTCCTGGTTCACCCATGTGCATCATTATAACGTTTCTCAACCCCTGTCCTGGTATTCCTCAGAGGGGTCAGGAGCCACAATAGATTTGGGTAGCCAGAGTCACCTGGAAGTATTGAGGGACAAACATTAGCCCTACACAATGGTATAGGGTCAAGACCAGAAGGCATACATGGACATACATTGGGTGAGGAGTCGGCTCACCAATTAGCCACACCCTGTGCCTCTGTAGTTGTGCCATTGCATTTGGGATGCTGCTATTCCTCAGGAGGAAGGCGCCATGCACCAACCCAGACTACTTGGCAGTGACATGGGAGATGTACTGGTCAGCCAGGCATACCATTTGCACATTGAGTGGGTGGAAACTCTTCCAATTCCTGAACACTTGTTCATTCCGGCGGGGGAGGACAAACGCAACATGTATACCATCAATACTGTTGAGTATATGTCCCATTGCATTAAATCCAGCCTTCACAGTGGCCAAATATTCCACCTGGGGGAAAGCAATGTAGATGCACATGTGTTTCACCAGGGCAGACAAAACCCTTGCCAACACTAATGGGAACATTGGGTGTGACATTCCTGCTGCCAAGCCTACTGTCACTTGGAAAGAGCCAGTTGCCAAGAAATGGAGCACAGATAGAACCTGCACAAGAGGGGGGATCCTAGTGGGATGACAGATAGCAGATATCAGATCAGGCTCTAATTGAGCACACAGCTCTGTGATTGTGGACCTGTCTAGTTTATAGGTGAGTTTTATGTGCCTCTCTTTCAGTGTAGCCAAGTCCACAAGGGGTCTGTACACAGGGTCTTGCCTCCTCATCCTCACTGAAATGACATTTCTCTGCAGTGGTAGGTATCTAAGGGACACTAGAGTGAGTAGGCTGTCACAATTTGAACAACAGAATCGCCACCTCAGTGAACATAGAGCAGTAATGTGATGAGACATTGGTAATGGCAATGTATGTGCAAAATATAGATATGACGCAGTTCTCGATTATCTGAATATTGTCCACCACCATGAAATGCAGACTGCATGTCCTGTATGTAGGGGCAGGTGGAAGTGAGCTAACTCCGCCGGCGTTGCGCGTCATGGCGGAAGGCGGTCTTGCACCACTGTGCTATTCCTCATTGAATAACATGGGGCTCTATGGAGTACAGTCCCCAAAGGGGGTGTGACTGCCATTTTCAGGCTAGAACCTCACTTGTTTCCTGACTTTCCACAGGACAACACCTATACTGCGTGTGGTGCTGTGACCTGTGTCTGGATCCTGCCATGGCCCTTTTGACCAGGGAAGGGCCCCTTACTTCTCTTCAGAGGAGTTGGAGCCCTTAGTGAATGGGGTCCTACCCCAGTATGGGCCTCCAGACCAAAAGGTGAGTACACTTTGGCCACGAGGCATGTGACAAGGTTGCATGGAGATGTGTGTGCAAGCATCGAGTCATTTGGGGGGGTTGTACGTCTAGTGGAGGTGTACATGGTGGGCGCTGGGGATGGGAGGGGATTTGTGGGCTATATGTGTAACGGTCTGGATTGATTAGTTAATGATGTCCTCCTGTCTGTGTTTCCTCTGCAGGTCAGCACCCATCAAAAGAAGGGATTGTGGCATGCCATCGCCAAGGACTTGCGGACCCTGGGGGTCTACAGCAGGCAGAGCACCCACTGTAGGAAGAGGTGGGAGGACCTGAGATGCTGAGCCAAGAAAACCCCGGGAGGTCCAGCTGGGGTTGGCCTACCAACAAAGGCGGGGTGCCCGTTGGAACCTGACGCCCCTGATGGCCTGCATACTGGTGGTGGCCTACCCAAAGCTGGATTGGCGCTTGAGGGCATCACAGCAGCCACAAGGGGGTGAGTACAGTGTGCGTTACAACTATGATTGGTAGGTGGCATGGGAACCTGGTGGTGGGCATCAGTTAGTGGGTGCCCTTTAATGCCAGCTCAGAGAACGTAGCATGATCCAGCGCAAGGGTAATAGTTGCATTGCTAAATCTGGTAACCTAGCTAGGTTGCATTCCATGTCAGGCAGGGCTTAGTGACTCCCAGGAGGGGTGCAGTTGGTGTTTGCTCACATCTTGCTGTGGTACCTAGCAAATGTGATGCCAGTGCGATGCATGGTGCTCAATCATGATCCCTGTGTGTGACAGTAATGTGTATGCTATCTGTGGTGTTGGTGCTGTTATTGACCCAGTGCTTCCTTTCTACCCCCACTTTTATTCTGTCATCCTGTCCATGTGTGCATTAGCATCATCTGGCGGAGGAGCAGGGGAATCAGCGACAGAGGGAGCTGCATCCCACAGGACCCAGGAGGCAGAGTCCACCGACGCTGAGGGAACTAGTGGGGCAGAGGGCGAGGGGAGTACCACGCGCACCACCCTCTCAGTAGCCCCTCACTGAGTTGCCTGTGCCTGCTCACCCAGGAGGGTTGGCATCTCCTTCGCCCCAGGGACCTCAGACCCTGTCCCAGTCAGCCCTGCTGTCCTGAGTGAGGAGGCTCTTGACCTCCTGAGATCCATCTCTGTAGGGCAGCCAACCATTCTGAATGCCATCCAGGGGCTGGCATCTCAGATGCAGCAATGCAATGGATTCCTGGAGAGCATTCACCGTGTATTGGTGGCCCAACAGAGATTGTTCCAGGCTCTGGCCTCCTTTCTGATTGCAGCCATTGTCCCTGTTCCTACTGCCCCCCTCCAACTACCACTTCCCAGTCTCAGTCTCCTCAAACCCAACCCATATCATGCACTCAAACAGACAAGCATGCACACAAAACATCACACAAGAGTGGCACAGACAAACACAGGCAGCACACTTCAGGCTACAATCACTCACTCAAACAACAAACAGTTGCACACACAACAACATCCACTGCCTCCACTGTCTCCCCGTCTTCCTACTCCCTCCCTGGCACATCTGCACTCACACCTGCATGCACTGAATCAACAGCTACCACCACAATCACCACACCAAGCAGCACACATATCTCACTTGCAGACACCTCCACAACATCCATCCACGCGTCCCGTGTCCTCTCCCACCCTGTCTGCCCCCTCCTAAGAGACACAAATGCATGCTCTCAGACACCCAACAGCCATCCACCTCACATCAGCACACTGCCCATGCCCCTGCACACAAAGTCAGCAGACATACACCTCCAACAACCACCCCCTCAACCTCCACTCCCATCCCTCCTCCCTCATCCCACCCCACTGTCCCTAAGAAGCTTTTCCTTGCCCAACTTGACCTCTTCCCTCCCCCTCCCCCTGTCCTGTCTGTAAGTACACGGTCCAACGACCAAGCCCAGCACATCAGCCAAACAGTCCACAGGGACAGGAAAGACACCTCCTAGTCATGGAGGCAGGAAAGGAAAGGATCCCACTCCATCAACCAAGAGAGGGAAGGATCCTATTCCACCACCCAAGAGAGGCAGGGATCCCAATTCACCACCCAAGAGAGGGAAGGATCCTACTCCACCACCCAAGAGAGGAAAGGATCCCACTCCACCCCCCAGGAAAGGGAAGGTTCCCACTATACCAACTAAGAGAGGCAATAGGCCCCCTCCAACTGCAGTGGGCAAGGAGCCCTCGCCACCAGCTGTGACACAGCAGACCTCACCTCCAGCTGGGATGCAGCAGCCCTCACCTCCAGTTGGGACACAGCAGCCCTCACCTCCAGCTGGGACACAGCAGCCCTCACCTCCAACTGGAAAACAGAAGCCTTTGCCACCAGCTGCAAAACAGCAGCCCTCACCGCCAGCTGGAACACAGCAGCCCTCACCTCCAGCTGGAAAACAGCAGCCCTCACCACCAGGAGGAACACAGCAGCCCTCACCTCCAGTTGGAAAACAGAAGCTCTCACCACCAGCTGAAAACAGCAGCCCTCACCACCAGCCGGGACTCAGCAGCCCTCACCACAAGCCGGGACACAACAGCCCTCAGCTCCATCTGGGACACAGCAGCCCTCACCTCCAGCTAGGACACAGCAGCCTCACCACCAGCTGGGGCACAGCATCCCTCACCTCCAGTTGGGGCAAAGCAGCCCTCACCTCCAGCTTGGGCACAGCAGCCTTCACCTCCAGCTGGGACACAGCAGCCCTCACCTCCAGCTGGAAAACAGCAGCCCTCACCACCAGGTGAGACACAGCAGCCCTCACCTCCAACTGGAAAACAGAAGCCATCACCACCAGCAGAGGGTATGAAGACCTCCCTCCAGGGACTGTTGTACACGGAGCCCCCTCTAGAACCAGTGGGCAAGTCCCCTAACTCAGAGACTGTGACCAAGTTCCCCACTTCAGGTGAGGTACCCCCCACCCCCCTTCCCCTGAGGTGCCTGGCATTCACAACATGATGCCCCTGCACAGTGTAGTGCGGGTTAAGTCAGGGAACGGGTTGGGCCATGGACTGTGCCCTGTGGCCATGTGGGTCTTTTGTACTTTGGACTGGCCATTGGCACTTTAGGAACAGTGAATCAAGTATTTTTTGTCTTATGAACAATATGGTGGCTGTTGACATACAATTACATTATCAGTACTGCCTAACTGTTTTCCTTGCATTATTAT
The DNA here is from genome assembly GCF_031143425.1 of Pleurodeles waltl. Lineage (NCBI taxonomy): Eukaryota > Metazoa > Chordata > Amphibia > Caudata > Salamandridae > Pleurodeles > Pleurodeles waltl. Next base: position 765,706,709 of record NC_090445.1, read on the forward strand.
AACGTGTGTCATGTGACATTGTTTTTCCTCTGCAGCTGGCTGTGTGTATGGTGTGTGTGAATTGTTTGTGTTGTGCGTGTGTGTGTCACTCTCCTTTTCCTCCCTCCCTCCCTTGTGTGCTAGGTGACTGTACTCACCGTTGTCGTCTACGTCGGCATTGGTGTTCCGCGTGGAGCATGGCGAAGAAGAGCATCGGGAAGACTTGAAGTTCCGGTTCCATGGCGGCGTTGATCTTCTCTGTGTCTCTGATGGTGAGTCTTTCGTCTTCTGTGTTCTGTCTCCGCCAGGCTTTTCATGGTGTTGGTACCGCCCCAAAAATCATGGCGGTTTGCAACATCGTAATATGGTGAGCGGTACTTAGTCTTCCGCCTGGCTGTTGATAGCTACCGCAGTAGTCAGTGGTGTTAACACCCTGGCGGTTGGTGTGGTACATTGGCTGTCTCTGGGAGTTATCACCGTCATGGTCATAGTTTGGCAGTAATTACTGCCAGCCTGTTGGTGGTATTACAGCCACTTTAACAGTCACCGCCAGTGTCTTGTGCAGAGGTGGCAAAAGCCCTTCCACTGTTATGTAAATTCTACCCTGTTTGAGCTTATAGAATCTGCAAGAACTCATTATCACGTTGTAGTTCTTCTTGAGACAGGGATTGGGGGTCATAATGCCAAATACCATGATAGTTTAACATTGATTGATCAGCAGGCCACTAAGGGGGTCATTACAACCCTGGCGGACGGTGTTAAAGGTGCGGAAATACCGCAAACAGGCCGGCGGACAAAAAAAGGGAATCATGACCGTGGCAGAAACCGCCAACATAGACAGCCACTTTAACACTCCGACCGCCACGGCGGTACAGACAAGCAGCGCGGCGGTCACCGCCAACAGACAGGCGGAAGACAATGTACCGCCCACAGTATCACAACCCTCCAATCCGCCACCTTTTCCGGGGCGGATTCACCGTGGATAAAAACACGGCCGAAACAGTTTTTGCAATGGGAAAACGCTCACCTTCTACACATCCCACGAGGAAGGAGGACACCATGGAGCTGGAACTACAAATCCTACCTGCCCTTGTCTTCCTGCTCATTTACGAACACCAGTAACAGCGGCGGCGAAGACAACAGTGAGTACTACACCTACGACATAGGGGAGGCAAAAGTCAGGGGGACACACACGAAACACCCCAACCCCTACACCCACCCTCGCACATTATAACACACACAGCTATGCATGTCAAAACATCACAGTAACAACCCACAACCCCCCCGGAAGAATGCAAAGACCAAAGGTAATCAGTTCAAAAATTGTAATGTATCAAAATACAGTTACCAAATATATACAGATATATATATACACATTCAAAAGTATATACATTACGAGAAGCAGTGCAGGTATGCACATATCAATGTCCGTGCACCACTGGTCCAAAAATGCATGGGCGAGGCCCACAATAGTTACCTGTCCACAAACGGAGAGAACACTGCTGGGGCATCAGATCGAAATACAACAGGCACCTCAGGGGGAAGGGAAGGAGGGGGCACCTCAGCCGGATTACAGCACCACGCCAGATCCACGACGGGGCTCCATGCCCATTGATGTGTCCTGGGGAGTGCAAAGCCACAGTCTCTCAAGTCTCTACAGTGGGTGGTTTGCCCACTGAACAATCCTGGGGAGTGCAAAGCCACAGTCTCTCAAGTTTCTACAGTGAGTGCTTTGCCCACTGAACAATCCTGGGGAGTGCAAAGCCACAGTCTCTCAAGTCTCTACAGTGGTTGGTTGCCCACTGAACAATCCTGGGGAGTGCAAAGCCACAGTCTCTCATGTCTCTACAGTGGGTGGGATTCCCACTGAACAATCCTGGGGAGTGCAAAGCCACAGTCTCTCAAGTCTCTACAGTGGCTGGGTTGCCCACTGAACAATCCTGGGGAGTGCAAAGCCACAGTCTCTCAAGTCTCTACAGTGGGTGGGTTGCCCACTGAAAAATCCTGGGGAGTGCAAAGCCACAGTCTCTCAAGTGGATAACAGTCTCCACTGGTTCTGGAGGGGGAATGGTGCCCACACTGCATTAAGCTCCCCGTGACGGTTCCCGTTCAGTCAAAGTTCCAGCTGTACATGGGATAACGATGCTTGATGTGGTGGTGATTCCCTTGTTCAGCGGTGCTTTGCCATGGCGGTCTCTGATCTGTTCAGCAGTTCTCTGCCCTGTTCAGCTGTGCTGTGCCCTGTTCAGCGGTCTTCACCAAGGTGGTGTTTCCTTGTTCAGCGATGCTTTGCCATGGCGGTCTCTGATCTGTTCACCGGTTCTCTGCCTTGTTCAGCTGTGCTGTGCCCTGTTCAGCGGTCTTCACCATGGCGGTGATTCCCTTGTTCAGCGGTGCTTTGCCATGGCGGTTTCCTGATCTGTGCATTGGTGTGTGGCATGACGGTCCCTCATTTTCCAGCGGGGCTGTGGCAGCCGGGGCCCTCCTGGGCACTGACTCTGGCGGTGGTCTCCTGACCAGTGACGATAGCGATGCCCTCCTGGGCAATGACTCTGGCGGTGGTCTCCTGACCAGTGACAATACTCCTGCCCTCCTGGGCAATGACTCTGGCGGTGGTCTCCTGACCAGTGACGATAGCGCTGCCATCCTGGGCACTGACTCTGTCGGTGGTCTCCTGACCAGTGACGATACTCCTGCCCTCCTGGGCACTGACTTTGGCGGTGGTCTCCTGACCAGTGACGATAGCGCTGCCCTCCTGGGCACTAACTCTGGCGGTGGTCTCCTGACCAGTGACGATTGGGCTGCCCTCCTGGGCAATGACTCTGGCGGTGGTCTCCTGACCAGTGACGATAGCGCTGCCCTCCTGGGCACTGACTCTGGCGGTGGTCTCCTGACCAGTGACGACGGTGCTGGCGGTGGCGTCCCGACCGCCGGGGAGGATGGCGCCCTTCTCCGCTGTGCTGCTCTCACCAGACTGTGCAGACTTCATCTGGCCCTTCACAACCTTTGGAGGAGTCACAGCTGACTCTGCAATCCCCCTGGGACCCTTGTGAGCAGTTTTGCCGCCAGGAGTCTTCACCCTGTCCCGTCGGCCACTTTCCAACTTGAGATGCTTTATAGGGGGTGGACTGGCAGTGCTTTGACTTCGTGTCACACTGCCTGCCCTGGTGGCCGGTGCACTCCACACACCTGTAACACGCACCACTGGTACTGGAGTCTTTTTGGCTGAGGCGCTACTATGGGACTTATGAATTGGAGGGGTGGGGATGGGGGCAAAGAGGTCAACGTTGCTGAGGGAGAGTTTATGACGAACACTGGGATGGGTAGCTGGAGGGGGTCTGGGAGTGGAGGAAGAGGAGGTGGTTGTAGGAGGTGTCACTTTAGGTGTTTTGGGTGCAGGTGCAGGTACTGGAGGCTGTTGTGAGGTGGATGGATGTTGGGTGAGTGGGTGCCCGCGTTTGTGTACTTTGGGAGGGGGTGTCACAGACACACTGGGAGAGGACACAGGGGACGTGTAAATGGGAGTGGGGGTGGTGAGTGCAGGTAAACGGGGTGTGGTGCTGGGTGTTCTGGTGCGAGTCCTAGTGCCTATAGATGTAGTGCATGCAGGTGTGAGTGTAGACGACACTGGGAGGGAGGAGGTAGACGACGAGGAGGGGGACACAGTGGAGGTAGTGGATGTTGCTCTGTCTGTATCTGGGTGATGCTTGCGTGAGTGCCTGTGAGTTGTGTGGTGCCTATGTTTGCCTGAGCTACTTTTGTGTGTCGAGGTGTGTGCATGGTTGTCTGATGGTTTTCTTGGGATAGGCTGGGGTACAGGGGACTGGGTCTGGGTGGAGGAAGTTGGAGGGGGGAGGCTAGACACAGGGACAATGGCTGCCATCAGTGCTGAGGACAAAGATTGCAGGGTTTGATGAAGGGCAGCCTGACCAGAATGAATGCCCTCCAGGAATGCATTACCGTGTTGCAACTCCCTTTCTACACCCTGGATGGCATTCACAATGGTAGACTGCCCAACAGTGAGTGACCTGAGGAGGTCAATGGCCTCCTCACTGAGGGCAGCAGGGGTGACTGGGGCAGGGGCTGAGGTGCCTGGGGCGAAGGTGATGCCCACCCTCCTGGGTGAGCAGGCATGGGGCGAAGGCTGAGGGGCTGCTGGGAGGGTGGTGCTGGTAGGGGAGGTGGCGGCTGTACCTTTAGAAGTGTGGGGCACAGATGGTGCCGCCACCACAAGGTAGATCCCACCGGCAGACGAGTCCGTGTCGCTGGTTGGTGATCCGGTGCCCGACGTGAAGCTCCCCTCGCCCTCCGTTCCACTGGTGCATTCTGAGTCCGTGGTGTGGCCCTCCATGGCCATGTGGGATGCAGCTCCCTCGTGCCCCGGTGCCACTGTACCTCCGCCTGAAGATGCTGATGCACAAAAGAACAGGGAGAGTAGAGAAGGGGGGGGGGGGGCGACAGAAGAAAGACAGGTTGAGTGCATGGCTTACCGCTACCGTTGGCGGACAATACAGACACAGCAGCCCCCTGCACTACGCCGTGCTCCTGCCTCTACAGATGCAATTCCTGGGATATGGCCTACATCGCTATGGTGGACATCTGCACACATGGATGCCACAGGTGCATGTATACCTGTACTTGGCACTCTACTGCGGTGAGGTGGAGTGGCACATGGCCTGCATTACGGAGGGGCCTAGCCTATGGAAGTCGCCCTGGCCTAGGGAAACCCACAGCCCTCCTCCCACACTTAGACCCCTTGTGATGCCTCAAGCGCCCATCCAACTCAGGGTAAGCCACTGCCAGGATCCGGAACATCAGGGGGGTCATGGTGCGACGGGCACCCCTCCCACGTTAGGAGGCCATCCCCAGCTGAGCCTCCGCTGTCTTCTTGCTCCCGCGGCGAATGTCCTCTCATCTTTTACGGAAATGGGTGCCCTGTCTCTGGTGGACCCCCAGGGTCCGGACGTCCTTGGCGATGGCAAGCCAAATGTCCTTCCTCTGGTGGGCGCTGACCTACATGACATGCACAGGGGAAGAAGAGGAGTCATTAGAAAGAGTACCGTCGAAGTGAGTGGCCCACATCCCTGCCCTTGCCATGTGGCACATGCATTCACAGTCCTTCATGTTCACTGCACTCTGCCCCCTTCCCTCTTACAACCAGCCCTCTCCACCCAGGCATAGCACATACAACGTGCTCCCTGTGTACTTACCTGTTGGTCTGGAGGACCATAGAGTAGCGTGTACTGGGGGAGGACCCCGTCCACGAGCTTCTCCAACTTCTGAGCAGTGAAGGCAGGGGCCCTTTCCCCAGATGCAACAGCCATTGTCTCTTCCAGACCGAGGTCACAGCAGCACTTGCAGTGTAGGTCCTCTCCTGTCGAAGATCAGGTATCAAGTGATTAAACAGATAGAAAATGGCGGTCACGTCCGCGGCGGTGCGTATCATCACCGCCGGCGCACTTCATCATTGGCTCCTGGGACCCATAGGATCCAATGTTAACCAATGCAGCTTTGCGCCGTGGTCTTCGACCGCCTACCGCGACGGTGTAGAATGCCAGCGCAGTTACCTCACATCCCATTGTCCCAGTTTAGAGGTCAGGCAGCCACCATTTCAGGGGCCCACATGGCTTAATTTGCAACTGCGTCACACATACCAGGGCCTACACTCGACACACATACAGGAAGATTTTTGTCTTTGGTGTCGTGTTCTGTGTATCTGTGGGTACATACCTGGGATTTTGTTGACTCTGTGGTCACTGTTGTCCTTCCTAGGCACCGTCAGCTTGGACATTTGAGAAGATGGCGGAATCCTCAGGTGCACCGACCGCTGGTGGACCTGTTGACAATGGAGGAGCGACATTTACTCATCACCTACAGGTTTGACCGTGCCACTATACAGGAACTATGTACTCAGTTGGAGCCAGACCTGATGTCACCAATCTGCCATCCCACAGGAATCCCCCCTCAAGTGCAGGTGCTGTCAGTGCTCCATTTCCTTGCAAGTGGGTCATTTCAAACAACAGTGGCCATGGCATCAGGGATGTCCCAGCCTATGTTTTCCAACGTGTTGTCCAGAGTGTTGTCCAGAGTGTTGTCTGCCCTGCTGAAACACGTGAGGAGCTACATCGTTTTCCCTCAGGTGGAGGATTTACCTACAGTTAAAGGTGACTTCTATGCCCTTGGACATATCCCCAACATCATAGGTGCTATTGATGGGACACATGTAGCTCTGGTCCCCCCCCACAGGAGTGAACCGGTGTACCGGAACCGGAAGAGTTATCATTCTATGAATGTACAGATGGTATGTTTGGCAGACCAGTACATCTTGCAGGTAAATGCTATGTTCCCTGGCTCAGTGCATGACGCCTACATCCTGCGCTATAGCAGCATCCCTTATATGATGGGTCAACACCAGAGGCACCGGGTGTGGCTATTGGGGGACTCTGGTTACCCCAACATGTCCTGGCTATTGACCCCAGTGAGGAATCCCAGGACCAGGGCAGAGGAACGCTACAATGAGGCCCATGGGCGGATTAGGAGGGCGATCGAACGCACCTTCGTCCTCCTGAAGGCCAGGTTCAGGTGCCTCCAAAAATGGAGGGGGGTAGTGATATGGTGATGGGGGACAGTGGAGGAATGTCCATGGCAGAGTCCAGTCCATTAGTCACACAGGTGCACTGCCCATATGGGCATAGGAAGTAGAGATGGGGCAGTTCCAATCGGGACAGGGTAACAAAGTGGGACAGTGGGAGGACAATCAGGGTGGTGTCAATTCCTGGCGGGGGTCTTGCCATCTTGCTCTGTCCTGTTCCTGGATCTCAGGGACCGCTTGCTGGGTGGTTGTCCGTCTGCAGGGGGTGGGGTGCTGGTGTGATGGTCCTGTGGCGGTGCCTCCTGTCCACTAGCGCCAGCGGAGGTGGTGGGCAGTTCATCGTCCATGCTAGTGTCAGGGGCCCCTTGTAGTGCCACGGTGTCCCTCATGGTTTTTTGTATATCCTTCAGCACCCCTACGATGGTGCCCAGGGTGGAGCTGATGGTTCTGAGCTCCTCCTTGAACCCCAAATACAGTTCGTCCTGCAGGCGCTGGGTCTCCTGAAACTTGGCCAGGACCGTCGCCATTGTCTCCTGGGAGTGGTGGTATGCTCCCATGATGGAGGAGAGGGCCTCGTGGAGGGTGGGTTCCCTTGGCCTGTCCGCCCCCTGTCGCACAGCAGCCCTCCCAGTTCCCCTGTGTTCCTGTGCCTCCGTCCCCTGGACCGTGTGCCCACTACCACTGCCCCCAAGTCCCTGTTGTTGTTGGGGTGGTGGGTTATCCTGGGTTCCCTGTAGTGGTGGACACACAGCTGATTGACGTGTCCTGGGTACGGAGGTATGGGCCCGCTGGGTGGGTGCTGTGCTGGTGTTACCAGAGGGTGGAAGGTCAGTGTTGGGCTGTGCCTGTGCAAGGGGAACCGACTGTCCCGAGGCCCACGATGGTCCGGGCTGGTCATCAGGATCCAATAGGGCAGAGCTGCTGTCGTCACTGTGGGCCTCTTCTGTGGGTGGATTGGAGATGTCTGGACCCTCCTGTGTGGTGACGTTCTGTAGTGGTCCTGCAGGGATATGAGAGCATGATTATTGCATGTGTGTGTGTAATGGGGTGCAATGGGTGGGTGTTTGTGTACCCCAGTGCAAGCATTCCTGTGTGTGGGTTTGTGTGATGATGGTTAGGGGGTTGTTATGGGTATGTGCAGTGAGCATGCTTTGGTGAGGGCTGACCATGCTTTGTTTCTCCATGCGAGGCTTGGTGTTGGGATGTGTGGTTTGTGTTATGAGTACATTAGTGAGGAGTTGGAGTGATAGGGGAGGGAGTGAGGGTGGGGGTGTGTGATGGCATGCAGGTAGGGTGGGGGATATGATAGTTGAGATTTAACTTACCAGTGTCCATTCCTCCACCTACTCCTTCGAGGCCCTCTGGATGCATGATGGTCAAGACTTGCTCCTCCCATGTTGTTAGTTGTGGGGGAGGAGGTGGGGGTCCGCCGCCAGTCCGCTGTACCGTGATGTTGGGCCTGGATACCACAGAACGCACCTTCCCCCGTAGGTCGTTCCACCTCTCCTGATGTCCTCCTGATTTCTTGGATGCTGTCCCACAACGTTGACCCTGTCGACGATTCTATGCCATAGCTCCATCTTCCTGGCTATGGATGTGTGCTGCACCTGTGAGCCAAATAGCTGTGGCTCTACCCGTAGGATTTCCTCCACCATGGTCCTGAGCTCCTCCTCGGAAAACCGGGGGTGTCTTTGGCATGACATGAGGTGGTGTGGGTGATGTGTGGGGTGGTGTAAGTGTTGATGTGTGTGGTGATGTGTAGTGGTGTGTGGTGTATTGTGCGTGTAATGTTGTATTGGTGATGGTGTTGTGTGCCACTGTGTGGTGGGGTTGCCTGTTGCTGTGCTCTCTGTCTATCTGGCCTTCGTCTCTGATTTTTGGTCATAGGGGTTTGTGTGTGATGTGGGTGTGTGTTTTATATTGTGTTGGGTGTGTGGGAGTGGTGTTTGTACGTGTATCAGGTGTGTGTATTTGGAATTGTCCAATGTGGCGGTGTTTTGTATATAAGTGTGTATTTTGAGCATGGCGGTGTGTACCGCCAATGGAATACCGCGGTTGAAAGACCGCCGTGTGGATTCGTGCGTCGTAATAGCATGAGTGTGTTTCTGTTGGCGTGACGGTGGAGGATTTGTTTTCGCCAGTTTATCACTGACCTTTGGTGTGGCGGTCTTGTGTGGGTGTCTGAATTTCGGTGGATTCCAAGATGTGTGTCATAATAGCTGTGGCGGAATTCCACGGCCGCGGCGGTGTTTGGCGGTCTTCTGCACAGTGGTAAGCGCCTTTTACCGCCAATGTTGTAATGAGGGCCTAAGTGTAGTACTGAGCCTGCAATCTTTAGTTCTCTTTAACAAGTCTATCCTTTAAACTAAGGCCTCAGAGAATGCATAGGTTTAGAAAGGGGTGTGAACACAATTGGAAAACATCTTAGGTTTGTGTGTGTCTTTACTTCCTGGGGAGCATTACATTTTTGGGTCATGCATTCTGTCACGGTTCCGGGCGGTTCTGTCAGGACTCTGGGAGGAGCACCCCTTGAGGTTACAGAACATCTCCCTATGGATGTGGTGTACTGAAGCAGAAGAGCAGCTAAAGGCATACTCCGGGAATGAACAGCTATAGTAAAGCACAGAAACAGGATAGTGAAGGGAGAACAACCTTAGGGTGAACAAACAGGGAACAGATCAGTAATGGGCAACCACACGGGGATTACTACTAAGGCTGTACACGGGGTAGGACTCAGAACTTCCCACAGCAACAGGAAACATCAATGACTCTGTGTTGATTACTCTTACAGATAATTATCCTGCAAGCCCCATAGCAAGGAGGCAGCGGAAATGATTCTGTCTCTGGACCCTTAGGGCACAAACAAGCATTATACTTATATACACAAGAAGAAGCTCTTGTGGGTCCAGCTGGAGACACAGTGACAATTCCTGGAAAACAGGAACAGCACTTAAGACTACATACAACAATAGAGAAAGGATGAGGCAGGAATTGCCTCCTAGAAACCAGCAGCCAACCCCTGTACAAAGGAAAACACTTATACACAGGTGAGGACTAATAGTACACCCATCAAACACAATAACCCAAGAGGAAATGACGGAGTAAGAGATAGGGAGGAGCCTAAGAACTGAAGCTCAAAATATACACAGGGATTCTAGGAAACTATAACAAGTAAAAGACTAACTACAAGAGAACTAGAGATTGCAGGAATCACAAAGAAAAAGAACAGAAACTGGGGACCAAGTCTAAGACACAGACGAGAGGTGACAGGTGCTAAGGAAGAAATGAAGGAATAAGTAAAGGAAAAATAATACCAGGAACAGAAGCAACAAACTAGGAAGCAAAGCAGGAACAGGACTGGAGAACAGGAAACAGGTTCAGGCTGAGGCACAGCAGGAACAGGACTGGAAAACAGGGAGCAGGCTCTGGCTGAAGCAAGCAGGAACAGGACTGGAAAACAGGGAGCAGGCTCAGGCTGAAGTTAGCAGGAACAGGACTGGAAAACAAGCAAGCAAGCGGTCCGGTACACAAAGGAAACAAACTCCAATACAGGACGGGGAGCTTCAGGAAAAACAGCTTATAAGCCGGTCCAGGCAGTAGCAAGCCTAGGGCAGTCACATGGCTGGGTTGCACAAGAGTGGTCACAGGTGTGTGCAGTTCTCTCACAAGTCCTGGAGGAGAGAATCCAATATAAAGGAACAGCAGGACTATTCCCATGGGAAGCAATGGACAGCAGATTCCAGGTCTGACTGACTACTAGGCAATGAATTGTGGGCTGTGAAGTCCATGGAAGCAAATGTAGGTCTTCAATAGCATACTGTTAGACCTGACAGCCTTAAGGTGGTCACCCCCCCAACTTTCTGCTCCCTCCCTCCACCTTTCTGACACTGTTTTTGCTTGCTTAAGGATTCTGCACACTTTATCACTGCTAACCAGTGCTAAAGTGCATATGCTCTCTCCTTTAAACATGGTAACATTGGTTCATTACCAATTGGCAAATTTAATTTACTTGTAAGAGCCTAGTAAAGTGCACTACATGTGCCCATGGCCTGTAAATTAAATGCTACTAGTGGGCCTGCAGCATTGGTTGTGCCACCTGCGTAAGTTGCCTTTTAACCATGTCTCAGGTTTGTCATTGCAAGGCTTGTACGTGCAGTTTCACTGTCACTTTGACTTGGCATTTAAAAGTACTTGCCAAGCCTTAAACTCCCCTTTTTCCACATATAGGTCACCCCTAGATAGGCCCTAGGTAACCCATAGGACAGGGTGCTATGTAGGTAAAAGGCAGGACATGCACATGTGTGTTTTATATGTCCTGGTAGTGGAAAACACCTAAATTCATTTCCCACTACTGTGAGGCCTGTGCCTTTCATAGGATAGCATTAGGGCTACCCTCATATACTGTTTAAGTGGTAGATTCTGATCAGAAAGGGTTAACCAGGTCATATTTAGTATGGGCAGAATGGTGATAGGAAGTCCTGCTTATTGGTGAGGTTGGATTTTATATAACTATTTTAGAAATGCCACTTTTAGAAAGTGAGCATTTTTTTGCACTTCAAATCCATCTGTGCCTAACAGCCTGTCTCCAATCAACGTCTGGGCTGGTTGAGAGCTTCCTTGTGCATTTCATCCAGACAAGCACAAATACAGGATACTCAGTCACACCTGCACTCATCTGCATACTGAATGGGTCTTTGTAGGAGGCTGGCCTGGCTTGTAGCGGGTACCAGAGGTACATACACCTTGTGCCAGGTCCAGTTATCCCTTATTAGTGTAGAAGAGATGTTTCTAGCAGCTTAGGCTGATAGAAGGTAGCTATGGCAAAGCAGCTTAGGCTGAACTAGGAGACATGTAAAGTTCCTACTATACCACTGGTGTCATATGCACAATATCATAAGAAAACACAATGCACAGAGTTACTAAAAATAAAGGCACTTTATTTTTAGGACAATATGCCAAAAGTATCTCAGTGAGTACCCTCAGTATGAGGATAAGTTATATACACAAGATATATGTACACAAACCAAACTTAGGTAAGTAATAGCAAGAAAAGTAATGCAAACAGTGTAGAAGTTCAATAGATTGCAATAGGAGCACATAGGTATAGGGGCAACACAAACCATATACTCCAAAAGTGGAATTCGAACCACGAATGGACCCCAAACCTATGTGAGCTTCTAGAGGGTTGCTGGGACTGTAAGAAAACAGTGAGGGTTAGAACAATAGCCCACCCCAAGACCCTGAAAGGTAGGTGTAAAGTGCACCTACTACCCCCAGAGAGCACAGAAGTCGTGATGGGGGATTCTGCAGGAAGAACAAACACCAGCAATGCAACAACAGTGGATTTCTGGACTTGAGTACCTGTAAGACAAGGGGACCGAGCCCAATAGTCGCGACAGTGTCGAGAGTGGGCAGGAGCCCAGGAAATGCCAGCTGAGGGTGCAAGGAAGCTGCCACCGGATGGAAGAAGCTTGGAGTTCTGCAAGAAAGAAGAGAGCTAGGGACTTCTCCTTTGGAAGACGGATGTCCCACGTCGTGATGAAGCTTGCAAAAGTGTTCCCACGCAGAAAGACCGCAAACAAGCCTTGCTAGCTGCAAGGGTCGCGGTAGAGGTTTTTGGATGCTGCTGTGGCCCAGGAGGGACCAGGATGTCGCCACTTGCAGGAGACAGAGGGGGCGCCCAGCAACTCAGGGAGCTCTCACAGAAGCAGGCAGCACCCACAGAAGTACCTGAACAGGCACTTGGAAGGAAAGTGAACCGGAGTCCACGCAAAGTCACAAAAGGGAGTCCCACGACGCCGGAGGACAACTCAGAAGGTTGTGCACTGCAGGATAGAGTGTTGGGGACCCAGGCTTGGCTGTGCATGAAGGAAATCCTGGAAGAATGCACAGGAGCCGGAGCAGCTGCAAATCACATGGTACCCAGCATGCAGTCTAGCGTGGGGAGGCAAGGACTTACCTCTACCAAACTTGGACTGAAGAGTCACTGGACTGTGGGAGTCACTTGAACAGAGTTGCTGAGTTCCAGGGACCACGCTCATTGGGCTGAGAGGGGACCCAGAGGACCAGTGATGCAGTCTTTTGGTGCCTGCGGTTGCAGGGGGAAGACTCAGTCGACCCACGGGAGATTTCTTCAGAGGTCCTGGTGCAGGGAGGAGGCAGGCTACCCCCAGAGCTTGCACCACCTGGAAACAGTCGAGAAAGCTGGCAGGATGAGGCGATACAAGGTTGCTAGTAGTCGTCTTGCTACTTTGTTGCGGTTTTGCAGGCGTCCTGAGCAGTCAGCAGTCGATCTTTTGGTAGAAGGTGAAGAGGGAGATGCAGAGGAACTCTGGTGAGCTCTTGCATTCTTTATCTAAAGAATTCCCCCAAAGCAGAGACCCTAAATCGCCAGAAAAGGAGGTTTGGCTACCAACAAAGGAGGATTGGCTACCAAGACAGGTAAGAGCCTATCAGAAGGAGTCTCTGATGTCACCTGCTTTCACTGGCCACTCAGAGCAGTCCAGTGTGCCCCCAGCACCTCTAAATCCAAGATGTCAGAGGTCTGGGACATACTGGAGGAGCTCTAGGCACCTCCCCTGGGAGGTGTAGGTCAGGGAAGTGGTCACTCCCCTTTCCTTTGTCCAGTTTTGCGCCAGAGCAGGGCTGGGGGATCCCTGAACTGGTGTAGACTGGCTTATGCAGAGATGGGCACCATCTGTGCTCATCAAAGCATTTCCAGAGGCAGGGGGAGGCTACTCCTCCCCAGCCTTCACACCTATTTCCAAAGGGAGAGGGTGTTACAGACTCTCTCAGAGGAAATCCTTTGTTCTGCCTTCCTGGGCCATGGCTGCCTGGACCCCAGGAGGGCAGAAACCTGTCTGAGGGGTTGGCAGGAGCAGCAGCTGCAGTGGAGACCCCAGAAAGGCAGATTGGCAGTACCCGGGTTCTATGCTAGAGACCCGGGGGATCATGGAATTGTCCCCCCAATGCCAGAATGGCATTGCGGTGACAATTCCATGATATTAGACATGTTACATGGCCATGTTCGGAGTTACCATTGTGACGCTATACATAGGTAGTGATCTATGTATAGTGCACGAGTGTAATGGTGTCCCCGCACTCACAAAGTCTGGGGAATTTGCTCTGAACGATGTGGGGGCACCTTGGTTAGTGCCAGGGTGCCCACACACTAAGTAACTTTGCACCCAACCTTCACCAGGTAAAGGTTAGACATATAGGGCCTGATTCCGAGTGACCGCCGCCCGCCTCGCGGGAACCGCCATATGGCCGCTCCGCGGTCGAAAGACTGCGGAGGCCATTCAGGCTTTCCCGCCGGGCTGGCGGGCGACCGCCAGAAGGCCGCCCGCCAGCCCAGCGGGAAACCCCTCCCCACGAGGAAGCCGGCTCCGAATGGAGCCGGCGGAGTGGGTATGTGCGACGGGTGCAGTTTGCACCCGTCGCGTATTTCAGTGTCTGCATTGCAGACACTGAAATACACAGTGGGGCCCTCTTATGGGGGCCCCTGCAGTGCCCATGCCATTGGCAGGGGCCCCGCGGCACCCCCTACCGCCATCCTGTTCCTGGCGGGCGAACCGCCAGGAACAGGATGGCGGTAGGGGGTGTCAGAATCCCCCATGGCGGCGCAGCAAGCTGCGCCACCATGGGGGATTCCAAGGGCAGCGGAAAACCGGCGGGAGACCGCCGTTTTTCCTTGTCTGACCGCGGCCGAACCGCCGCGGTCAGAATGCCCTGCGGGGCACCGCCGGTCTGTCGGCGGTGCTCCCGCCGACCCTGGCCCCGGCGGTCTGAGACCGCCGGGGTCAGAATGACCCCCATAGTGACTTATAAGTTACTTAAGTGCAGTGATAAATGGCTGTGAAATAACGTGGACGTTATTTCACTCAGGCTGCACTGGCAGGCCTGTGTAAGAATTGTCAGAGGTCCCTCTGGGTGGCAAAACAAATGCCGCAGCCCATAGGGATCTCCTGGAACCCCAATACCCTGGGTACCTCAGTACCATATACTAGGGAATTATATGGGTGTACCAGTATGCCAATGTGAATTGGTAAATTTAGTCACTAGCCTGTTAGTGACACATTTGGAAAGCAGAGAGAGCATAACCACTGAGATTCTGGTTAACAGAGCCTCAGTGAGACAGTTAGGCATCACACAGGGCACACGTACAGGGCACATACTTATGAGCACTGGGGCCCTGCCTGGCAGGGCCCCAGTGACACATGGACTAAAACAACATATATACAGTGAAATATGGGGGTAACATGCCAGGCAAGATGGTACTTTCCTACAGTCTTCCTGGGAGGGAAGGGTGGAGGGCCTCATACATACATTTTAAGGGCTAGTGGCCTGCCCTCACACAATGTACTGCCAAACCCCCTTCTGGGGCCCTGGTAGACAGACCTGTACTGAAAGGGGAACTTGTGCACTTCAAAACAACTCCTTGAAGTCTCTTCCACTTCAAATGTATTTTTGCATATATAAACTGGGCCACTGACCCCCACCAAATCAGACCCTACTGAACCTGAAACTGCAACCTGTCTAGAGGAACTGCCTGGCTGCCCAATGACTCATCTGGACTGCTTTGCTGATAAGGACTGCTACCCTGCTGTTGCCCTGCTGCCTTGCTGCCCTCCGAATTTGATGAGAAGTGCTCTCCAAGGGTTTGGATTGAGCTTCCCTCCTGTTTTCTGTCTCAAGGCCAAAAAGACTTCATCTTTTCAGGAATCTCCTTGTGCGCCAAAAATCGACAATTAGCCTGCTGAAACGATGCACAGCCGTTTTGAGACCGAGAAATCACCACACAGCTGAGCCAGAAAGACGCAGCCTTACTTCCTGAGTGTAAAATCGATGTAGCGCCTGCCTTGTGGCCAGAAATTCGACACATAGCCTACCAGATCGACGCACAGCCGAACTGGAATGATGCAGCCCGACTTCCGGAGTGACGAATCGATGCAGCACCTGCCATGCAACAGAAAATTAAACGCATCGCCTACCGGATGGATGCAATACCTGTGACTTCCTCCCGTATGCCCAGGATTTCCCCGCATAATCCCTGGGCATCAAAAAGATCCCCGCATCGCAGTGAGGAACCAAGACTGAGCGCCGGAAATCGATGCAAAGCCCCTTGCAGCGTGGAAAGAAACTACGCATTCTCTGTGCCACGTCAGAAAATCCGTTGCAGTCCCTATTTTTCCATGCATCTCCTCCTCTGCGGTCTTAGTGTACTTTGTGTAAACAAGAGACAACTGTTGATTTCTAAGATTTAAGACTCCTTTTAATCCTGCAAAAGTGATATCTCAACTTGTGCTTATTGAACCTTTATCGTTTTGACCTTAATTTATAACCAGATAAATTGCATATATTTTTCTAAACGAGTGTGGTGTATTTTTTGTGGTGTTTTCATTGCGCTACTGTATGATTTATTGCACAAATACTTTACACATTGCCTTCTAAGATAAGCCTGACTGCTCAGTGCCACACTACCAGAGGGTGGGCACAGGATAATTTGGATTGTGTGTGATTTACCATGACTACGATTGTGGTCGCTATTTGGACAAGGATGTATACCTCTTCCAACTATAGACCCCATTTCTAACACATACCATATCAAAAAGGGAAGCAAACAGGAGTCAGAAAGGGACTCTGGATGAGTGTTAATGGTGATTCCAGACTGCAAATATTCTGTGTAGCGAGCCCCCCAGAGATGGGATGATAGGTTTGTAACAGAGAAAGAGACTCAAGTCACCCAAAAGCTCCTGCTCTCCTCTAAAGTATTAGATAAAATGGAACCAGAAACGTAAAGTCATGCCATCCCTCACAGCATATTAGATAATAAAATAAGAGTAGAGAGATAAAAACAACTGAGTGTGCCATCTGTGAAAGGGTGTGAAATTACGGCAAAAGCTGCCGAACTGTGAAAACAGGTTTGAACCTTGGCGTCGACTCAACATCCTGTTTTTGTGGGCACATCACTTAGGCCCTCATTATGACATTGGCGGTAAAAATCGCCTACCGCCGTGGTGACGGCAGCCAAAACACCATCTCCGTGGCTACCAGCCGTCCACCGTATTATGACCACAGCCAGATTTCTGTCAGAAGTATGGCGGAAATCCGGCTGTGGCCATGCCGGCAGATGGCAGTAAGGTGTATACCAGTAGACCACCGTCAACCATATTATGAGAAATTATATGGCCTGGCGGTGTTCTGCTGGTGGACGCTGCTGCTGGCAGCAGCGCCCCGTCTCCTGCCGGAGGACCTCCTGGATCCAGGTAAGTCAGGTCTCCGACAGGGGAGGGGGGTTTGTGTGTGTCTGTCGAGGTGTGTGTGAATGTTTGTATGTGCGTGACTGCGGGTGTGTGTTGCATGTTGGAATGCGTGTGTGCATGTATGGAGGTCTGAGTGCGTTTATGTTGTGTGATGTGAATGAGTGTCTGGGTGTATGTTTGTAAGTGTGTGCGGATGTATGTGTGAATGGATGTATGCATGTATGGATGCAAGTGTGAATGGGTGTTTGTATGTGTCTGTGTGTCTGTAAAGGGGGCGTGAATGTTGGGTGGCATGGGGGGCTGTGGAGAGGTAGAGTGTGTGTGGGGGCTAACTGGAGGGGGGCACCCCTATCAGTGAAAGGGAAGGAATTCCCTGTCACTGATAGTGCCTATCACCATGGTTTTTGTGGCGTTAAGGAAGCCACGAAAACTATGGCAGTAGGTGGGGTCATAATACCACAGGCGGAACAGTGACGACCACCGGGCTGGAGATAGATATCTCCAGCCCGGCGGCTGTTACCGCCATGGCTGTCGGTGTGGTACATTAAGTATTGCCAGCCTGTTGGCAGTACTTACCGCTATATTATCGCCGACCGCCAGGGTCATAATGAGGGCCTTAATCTTCCCATGCCTTAAAAGTAGGATTACCAGATCTTGGGACCCAAAAAATATGAATTGTTTCAAAAATAGAGGATGGACTACAATTTTACGTGAAGGAAGTGGCAAAAAATGACAGCACTTATCAACATAGAAACCCAGAAGAGGCACTGGCAAAATAAATAAAATGTAATTTTCAAAACCAGCATCATACCTGTTAATTACGTTGCTTACTTATAACAGCTGCTAACAAGTGGCCGCTAGTGGATTAAGTGTTGGGGTCAAACTGTAGACCTATGTATGTATGAGCGAGACTGACCTGAAAGAGGTGGGTGGTGGGTGTTGTTTGGAGAGGTTCTCCCTACAAGAACATTTTGAAGGATTCAGAGGATTTTACATACAATTACTGCATGTAATGTATGTATTGTTGATGGCTTCCATATTGGTACCACATTCTAAATACAAAGACAAGATGCACATATTTTTAAGGGCATCAAACTAAGGGCCGGGTTTTGTTCTTTCAAATACAAACAACGATTTATGTTTAAGAAAGGAAAAGACAATTCTGCAGAAAATTGTATCAAAATATTTGCAGTGTATTCACTGTAGCCATCTGCACCAAGAAGAAATAAGCAAATCCAACTCATCGCTGTAGCCTCTTCTAATTTTTTTTTCAAAATAATAAATCTTACCTGCAGTGTTTAAAACTTGTGCCTTACATGGTCTGGAGTGAAATTGGAAAAAAGCAGCTGGACTCCACCTTCAGCCTGCCCTCTTCCTTGATGAGCAAGTTGTTGCCACCCACTCCTATACTGCCTTCTGAAGGTCTGTCCAGCCCCTTCCCATTTAAATGAATGGAGTTGAGTTAACTCCACCCTGGGCCATTACATAGATGCCCAAATTGAAACTGTATGGGTGCAGTGAAAATTTAAAGCGCTCTCTACTATGACATAAAAAAAGGCAGCTTGTGTCTTCAGGACATAGAAGACCTCACCCAGCCCAGCACGTGCACAGCCAGCTACCTTCAAACCCCTCCAACCCCCCAAGAAAAACAAACATTTGCAATGCAATGGGTCTGGCGTTTGCTTGAGTTAGATCTATCAGCTTAATAAATTCCTAACTGGATGTTTCTTGCCACATAAACTGAAAATGAAAAGTAAAACAGTTGACATAAGCAAGGTGTTTCAAAGCACCAGGGCTGGGATGAGCATGAGCGTGAAGGAGAGACACAAAAGGAAAAAAGTTTGTTTGCAGTCAAACATATCGGCAAATGTGCAATTATCCATGTAACAGGATCGATGGCCAAGGAGGTAACAAAACTGCCCCAACAAAGGACAAACGTAAAACATTTACCAATGATTCAAAGGAGTTTCAAAAGGCAAGCCCATGAACCGGTGATAGTGATGGCTGTGCGGTGGGCGTGGTTAAAAACCCATAGATAGATTATAACAGGCTAGAAAGCTTGCGCACTCGACCTAAAACAGAAACAGATTCGGTCAACTTTAACACTGAGTAGCAAACAGACATTTCTTACCAGCTGCTCTGCATTTTATCTCTTTTTTTTCCTTTCATCGAGGCTAGAAGGTCGATGCCCATTACGACCATTAATACTAGCCGCCCCTGCTGTAAAGTAGCCCTGCTTTGGAACTCCAACAAAAGTTCCTCTCACTGTTTTCAGTTGACCCTTTCTAAAAACCGGACCATGAGCTAAATTTGGCAAAATCTACCCCAGGACAGCTGTTGAAAAACCGGGACTGTCCTAGCAAATCCGGGACACTTGGGCACCCTACTTAAAATATATGCATGTAACTGGTGCTCATGGAAAGAGATCCAATACTTTTGGGTCGAATATGTGCTACATAAAAACTGCAAAAAAATCTGCTCTATAGTTAAAAAGGAACAAGCATTGGCAATGCATATAAGTCTGGCTCTAAAGGAATGTTGTATGGTAATGTGAAGAATGACAAGTCAATTGCATGGGAATGAATATACATTTTTGCAGAAGCAAAGAACTGTAGAGTAATACTGGTGTAGGTTAAAAGATAAGGTTACAGTTCTACTAACAAGCAAGACCTAAAAATCTATGTTGGTTAATGATTGCCCTCCTCTCCTGGGCGCTGCTGCCAGAGAAAGACAAACACCATAAATTATCCTGTTACCAAAGACATTTCATGGTAATACAATGTCATGTGTGTGCCCCTGAAAGTTCAACAGTAGGCAGTAGATAAATAAACAAAATGATCACAGCTATGTGGAGGACAAGCACGTTTGCTTGTGGAAACACACAACTTCTGCTCAATCAAAACGTGCTCTTGGTTCCCAACATGTGGGTGATACCAAAGTCTATTTTTGTGATGCTCACAGAATTGTCTAGTGACAGCTGTGCTGTTAAGCTAGACTATTAAAATTACCTGCTGGTTGTCCACACTATAAGAGATTATAATTTATATTTTTTTAAAGGGAAAGTGTTAGACCTGACAGCCTTAGGGTAGTCACCCCTAACTTTTTGCCTGCCTCCCTCCACTTCGTGGACACTGTTTTTGCTGGTTTTTAGACTCTGCGCACTTTACCACTGCTAACCAGTGCTAAAGTGCATATGCTCTCTCCCTTAAAACATGGTAACCTTGAATCATACCTGATTGGACTATTAATTTACTTATAAGTCCCTAGTAAGGTGCACTTTATGTGCATAGGGCTGGTAAATTAAATGCTACTAGTGGGCCAGCAGCACTGGTTGTGCCACCCACTTAAGTAGCCCCTTTTTCTTGTCTCAGGCCTGCCATTGCAAGGCCTGTGTGTGCAGTTTCACTGCCACCTCTACTTGGCATTTAAAAGTACTTGCCAAGCCTAGAACTCCCCTTTTTCTACATATAAGTCACCCTTAATGTGTGCCCTAGGTAACCCCTAGAGCAGGGTGCTGTGTAGGTAAAAGGCAGGACATGTACCTGTGTAGTTATATGTCCTGGTAGTGTAAAACTCCTAAATTCGTTTTTACACTACTGTGAGGCCTGCTCCCTTCATAGGCTAACATTGGGGCTGCCCTCATACACTGTTGAAGTGGCAGCTGCTGATCTGAAAGGAGCAGGAAGGTCATATTTAGTATGGCCAGAATGGTAATACAAAATCCTGCTGACTGGTGAAGTCGGATTTAATATTACTATTCTAGAAATGCCACTTTTAGAAAGTGAGCATTTCTTTGCACTTAAATCCTTCTGTGCCTTACAATCCACGTCTGGCTGGGCTTGGTTGACAGCTCCTTGTGCATTCACTCAGACACACCCCAAACACAGGGTACTCAGCCTCACTTGCATACATCTGCATTTTGAATGGGTCTTCCTGGGCTGGGAGGGTGGAGGGCCTGCTCTCAGACAAAGGACTGCCACATCCCCTACTGGGACCCTGGCAGACAGGATTGAACGGAAAGGGGACCTGGTGCACTTCTTAGCCACTCTTTGAAGTCTCCCCCACTTCAAAGGCACATTTGGGTATAAAACAGGGCCTCTGCCCTACCTCATCAGAAACTTGCTGGAGAAGAAACCTGAACCAGAAACTACATCCTGCCAAGAAGAACTGCCTGGCTGCTCAAAGGACTCACCTGCCTGCTTTCTACAAAGGACTGCTGCCTTGCTGTTGCCCTGCTGCCTTGCTGAACTCTTGTCTGGCTGTGAAAGTGCTCTCCAAGGGCTTGGATAGAGCTTGCCTCCTGTTCCCTGAAGTCTCAGGAACAAAAAGACTTCTCTTTTTCACTTGGACGGTCCGTGCGCCGAAATTTTCGACGCACAGCTTGTTCCGCGGCGAGAAAAACGCTGCACACCGACGCTGATCGACGCGACGCTCTTGGGACGACCGAAAATCTGACGCACGGCTAAGCAAGGACAACGCCGCCCGACCTCTAGAGGAGAAATCGAAGCGACGCCTGCCGTGAGATCGCAATTTCAACGCGCAGCCCCGCAGACCGACGCGCAGCCGGAGAACGAGCAGGAAAATCCACGCACAGACCCGGGACATCTGGTAATCCCCGCGATCCACAGAAAGAGACTGTCCGCGCGCCGGAAAACGACGCCCGACTTCCCAGCGTGGAAAATAACGACGCGAGTCTGTGTGTGCTGGGGAGAAATCGACGCACACACCCTTTTTCCATGCACCTCTTCCTTTGTGGCACTCTGAGGAGATTTTTCCACTCCAAACCACGTACTTGTGCTTGAAAGAGACTTTGTTTATATTCTAAAGACTTAAGACACTTTATATCACTTTTCAGTGATATCTCTACAATTTCCCATTGCAACTTTATTCTTTTTGACCTACAATTATCCAGATAAATATTATATATTTTTCTAAATACTGTGTGGTGTATTTTTGTGGTGCTATATGGTGGTATTGTATGATTTATTGCACAAATACTTTACACATTGCCTTCTAAATTAAGCCTGACTGCTCGTGCCATGCTACCAGAGGGTGGGCACAGGATAATCTTGGATTGTGTGTGACTTACCCTGACTAGAGTGAGGGCTTTTGCTTGGACAGGGGGTAACCTGACTGCCAACCAAAAACCCAATTTCTAACAGAAAGGCATTTCACAGAGGAAGCTCCCAAAGGGATTTACTTCTACACTGTCAGTGTTTTTTATCATATTGAGAGATTAATAATAAAAAAAAATGGAATGTCAACTTGGGGCAGAAACAGAAAAAGGATGGAAAGAGCTTTGGAAACAGGTGCCATTTTGTATTGATTACAGATCACTTGAAAAGGGTGTGTCACATTCACAGACCACATTTGAAGGTTGCAGGAACATCAGCACTAATTAAAGTTTGAAAAACCGTGAAAAAACTGCCTTATATATAATGTCTGCTAAGCACAGTGAGAGGTCTTGGGTCATAGGTTTGGTATGATGTCGACTGGAGAAAGAGTGCAGCCTTGAAATATATTTAATGCTGCTTGTGCACAGCAGATGGCTGCTCAAAGTGAGCTCTGCTCAAGTGTGGAGTATTTGGTGCACAGCCTTTCCACACGCCAAATATGGCTAAAGCAGATGGCCATATGCCACACGCAATGGACTCCGTGGCATATAATATGCTCTTCTGTCAAACACAACAGACTCCACTCTGAGAGCAAGGGCAGCCAGTTTGGTATGATCCAAGTTAAGGCTCTGTGGCTACTGCTCACTGCACATGGCCAAAGTCTCTGGACAGTGGGTTGTTGCCTGAGGTCTAATTATATAGTGCAGCAAAGAGAATCCCCTGTGTCAGGTGTCAAATGTGCATGGCTAGTGGCCAAGAAGAATGGCTTCTTAGTGGCATTCGACAGACTATAAAATGTGAAGGATCTTTGCAATTAACTGAAAAGAAAGTTTACCTTGTTAAAGTAGCTATGTCTTATTGCCCCCATGTGTCATGCACAGCTCAGGAGCTGAAACAAAACAACTCTTATGACAGCGTAAATTACATAATTAATGACATGCTATCTGACATAATCAAACACCATGTCCTATATTTCAAGGCCAGGCTCGGGTGACTCCATCCTGAGGTCAAAGGGACTGGCTACATTGCCTTCTGCACATGGCTAAAGTAAATTTGTAACTGACCGAGGGATGCTGCCAATGGTGGCATAGTGTGATTGGTTGCACAAAGAATTGGGCTGTCCATTGCATTCTATGCTTTCAGAGCAGAAAGACAAGAGGCACACCATGGCTGAAGCCCACACGTTGCATTCAATGTCCACTACCGGTGGTCTTGGAGATACATGAAAACACCGGACAAAGGGTCTGTCTGCAGCAGGGCCACACTCTGCCAGCATGCCTTGAGTCACACACATAGCTCATTTCTCCTACCAGTGAGATTGAGTCAATATGTCTTCCCTCTAGTTACTAAAAGTGAGAGGTGTTCAGTGTTGACTCAGCTTCTTGGGACTTGGAAGGCAGTGGCTTTCAGTGTACAGGGAGTGCAGAATTATTAGGCAAGTTGTATTTTTGAGGATTAATTTTATTATTGAACAACAACCATGTTCTCAATGAACCCAAAAAACTCATTAATATCAAAGCTGAATATTTTTGGAAGTAGTTTTTAGTTTGTTTTTAGTTTTAGCTATGTTAGGGGGATATCTGTGTGTGCAGGTGACTATTACTGTGCATAATTATTAGGCAACTTAACAAAAAACAAATATATACCCATTTCAATTATTTATTATTACCAGTGAAACCAATATAACATCTCAACATTCACAAATATACATTTCTGACATTCAAAAACAAAACAAAAACAAATCAGTGACCAATATAGCCACCTTTCTTTGCAAGGACACTCAAAAGCCTGCCATCCATGGATTCTGTCA
Organism: Pleurodeles waltl; assembly: GCF_031143425.1. Classification (NCBI taxonomy): domain Eukaryota; kingdom Metazoa; phylum Chordata; class Amphibia; order Caudata; family Salamandridae; genus Pleurodeles; species Pleurodeles waltl. Next base: position 765,730,469 of record NC_090445.1, read on the forward strand.
GTGTTTTGATCTGTTCACCATCAACATTGCGTGCAGCAGCAACCACAGCCTCCCAGACACTGTTCAGAGAGGTGTACTGTTTTCCCTCCTTGTAAATCTCACATTTGATGATGGACCACAGGTTCTCAATGGGGTTCAGATCAGGTGAACAAGGAGGCCATGTCATTAGATTTCCTTCTTTTATACCCTTTCTTGCCAGCCACGCTGTGGAGTACTTGGACGCGTGTGATGGAGCATTGCCCTGCATGAAAATCATGTTTTTCTTGAAGGATGCAGACTTCTTCCTGTACCACTGCTTGAAGAAGGTGTCTTCCAGGAACTGGCAGTAGGACTGGGAGTTGAGCTTGACTCCATCCTCAACCCGAAAAGGCCCCACAAGCTCATCTTTGATGATACCAGCCCAAACCAGTACTCCACCTCCACCTTGCTGGCGTCTGAGTTGGACTGGAGCTCTCTGCCCTTTACCAATCCAGCCACGGGCCCAGCCATCTGGCCCATCAAGACTCACTCTCATTTCATCAGTCCATAAAACCTTAGAAAAATCAGTCTTGAGATATTTCTTGGCCCAGTCTTGACGTTTCAGCTTGTGTGTCTTGTTCAGTGGTGGTCGTCTTTCAGCCTTTCTTACCTTGGCCATGTCTCTGAGTATTGCACACCTTGTGCTTTTGGGCACTCCAGTGATGTTGCAGCTCTGAAATATGGCCAAACTGGTGGCAAGTGGCATCGTGGCAGCTGCACGCTTGACTTTTCTCAGTTCATGGGCAGTTATTTTGCGCCTTGGTTTTTCCACACGCTTCTTGCGACCCTGTTGACTATTTTGAATGAAACGCTTGATTGTTCGATGATCACGCTTCAGAAGCTTTGCAATTTTAAGAGTGCTGCATCCCTCTGCAAGATATCTCACTATTTTTGACTTTTCTGAGCCTGTCAAGTCCTTCTTTTGACCCATTTTGCCAAAGGAAAGGAAGTTGCCTAATAATTATGCACACCTGATATAGGGTGTTGATGTCATTAGACCACACCCCTTCTCATTACAGAGATGCACATCACCTAATATGCTTAATTGGTAGTAGGCTTTCGAGCCTATACAGCTTGGAGTAAGACAACATGCATAAAGAGGATGATGTGGTCAAAATACTCATTTGCCTAATAATTCTGCACTCCCTGTATATCTCTGGTTGCCCATGTGTGAGATCCTTCAGTTCCTTACTTGGTCCCTCTGCATAGAGGTTCCCAGCCTCTGAGATGAGGGAGGGGCCAGTGCCAAGTCCCAAACAGTCCCCACTCACCTTCGCTGTAGGCCATGCCAGAGGCTCACTGAAGGGATAACTAAGGAATAGGTCTCCAGGGCAAGCCGGTCCTTTAGAATAATTCTCAAAAGACACTACACAGCTTCTACGAAGGCCAGTGATCTTTCAAGATGGTTAATTGTGTTGGAGGGGCCATAGCCAGTAGGGATATGCACCCCCTTTCCTACAGTGCTCAGACAGGAAGGCTATTTAAATTGCCATCCTTGTTTGTGAACAGGCCAATAGAGTTATGAATATGTCCTGCAATATTTGTATGCATCTCCCCTCCACAGTCAACTCTATGGAGGCTAAGCATACAGCTCCAGGGATTAACACTGTAGCCCACAAGCTTGGACTCCCCGGGCAGGGTGCTCAATAATTTAGGCCCTCATTATGAGTTTGGCGGCCAGCGGACGCCACAGTAGAGTTGGTGGTCGCACCGCTGCGGGCCTGGCCGTGAAGACCGCCATGTCACAAGTACTGGGAAGGCACCTGCAGAACACTTCCAAGTTACAGTTCGGCCCGCTCTTGCGGAGGGGCTGGCGCGGCTGGCGCAGCTGGTGGCAGCCATCTCCAGGGCAGCGGTCAGGCAGTATCCCACGGCCACATTATGAGGTTGCACACTGCCAGGATTTCCGGGGTGGATCCACAGCCTCCAAAAGCATGGCGGAAACGAACAATATAAAGGGAACACCCACCTTCAGGAACACAGGCACTTCTGTAGGCGCCATGGCATGCAAATTGCAACTTCTCCAAATGCTCTACCTGGCCATGCAACTCCCAGACTTGCGACCAAGATATCCACAATAAGTACACCAGCCTAGCACACACTGAGTGAACAACGTTAGTACACACACACAAAACATACATGACACGGGAAGCCACACACACACACAGAAACAAACACCCGCACCAACACACACACACACACACACATACACACATGCACACACGCTAATACCCACAACCACCACACACACATGTGTAAGGAAAGCCAGCACTAGGTAGGCACCATCCACACCAACGGTGTTGTGGCGCTTATATATTAAAAATGTTAAAATCTGGAATAAAACTATGTACACACAGGCTCAAGGGCCAGTCCAAAAGTCCCACAGTGCCCCGAGCACATTGGGCACAAGGTGACACCCCAACTTGACTCCTGACTGCAAAGTGCAAGCCTCCACAGGACAGGGGCATCAATGGGGTATGCAGGCACCTCAGGGGTGGGGCGGGGGGCTTTGGGCTAAGAGGGGGGTCCTTGGGCTTGCCCTTGGGGGGGCTTAGCCTGGGGGTTGGGCTTGGCCTTGGTACTGGAGAGAGTGGGCTTGGCCTTGGAAGTGGAGGGAGTGGGCATGGGCTTGGGTTTGGCAGGACGAGAAGTGGACATGACAGGGGCGAAAGTGGCAGGTGGTGGAAGGGCAAGGCGAGGGGTAGTTGTAGACTGGGAGGCGGAAGGCAGGCGCCTTGGGAGGGTAGCATGGTGCCGGGGGGAACAGGGACTGGGGCAGTGTTGGGGAACAGAGAAAACTCTGCGGAAATGTTTTTTGGGGACACAAGGGAGGTCCAGGTAAGGACGTTTGGGAGTGGAGGGAGCGGGTATGGTTTTAATATGTGGACGTGAAGGTGCATTGGGTGCAGGTCCTTGGGTGGATGAAATGTTTGTGCTGGGGTACTGTTGGGTGAGTGAGTGCGAGTGTTGAAATGTACTGGGAGGAGTTGGGGAGGTGATGCATGGAGTTGGCAGGGGGACGTGTGAGTGTATGTTGTGGTGCTGTGTGCAGATAGGGTGGATGTGCTGCATGTTGGTGTGTTGACAGTGCTGTATGGGGTGCATAAATGGGGGTCAGATAATGTGGTGACAGTGGAAGTGAGGGGGACAGAATAAGAAGGGACACTGTCTGCCATCAAGGAGGAGACCAGAGCTTGAAACAATCTCTGTAGGCCAGGCAAGGCACCGTGAATGCCTTCCAGGAACGCATTGGTCTGTTGAATCTGGGATGGCAGTCTCTGGATGGAATTCATGATCAATCAATCAATCAATCAAAGAGATTTCTAGAGCGCGCTACTCACCTGTGAGGGTCTCAAGGCGCTGGGGGGGTGGGAAAGGGGTAGGGAGATGGGAGATCACTGTTCGAAAAGCCAGGTCTTAAGGCTCTTCCTGAAGTGTAGGAGGTCCTGGGTCTTGCGGAGGTGGGTGGGGAGGGAGCTCCAGGCCGTGGGGGCTAGGTAGGAGAAGGATCTGCCTCCGGTGGTGGTGTGTTTGATGCGAGGGACAGTGGCGAGAGAGAGGTTGGCGGAGCGGAGGTGGCGTGTGGGCGTGTGGAAGGTCACTCTTTCGTTAAGATAGGCAGGGCTGGTGTTGTGGAGTGATTTGTGTGCGAGGATGAGGATCTTAAAGGTGATCCTTTTGTCTATGGGGAGCCAGTGGAGGGATCTGAGGTGTGGTGAGATGTTTTTGTGTCGGGGGAGGTCGAGGATGAGTCGTGCTGCTGAGTTCTGGATTCGCTGTAGTTTGCGCTTGAGTTTTAGTGTGGTGCCGGCGTAGAGGGCGTTGCCGTAGTCAAGCCTGCTGCTGATGAGTGCGTGAGTGACTGTCTTTCTGGTCTCTGTGGGGATCCACTTGAAAGTTTTTTTCAGTATGCGGAGTGTGTTGAAACATGAGGAGGTGAGGGCGTTGATTTGTTGGGTCATCGAGAGGGAGGAGTCCAGGATGATGCCGAGGTTGCGTGCGTGATTTGCGGGGGTGGGTGCGGGGCCTAGCGTGGTGGGCCACCACAAGGGGTCCCAAGTATTTTTGTGTGGGCCAAAGAGGATTATTTTGGTTTTGTTGGAGTTGGGTTTAAGGTGGTTGGCAGTCATCCAGGTGGCGGTGTCGAGGAGTGCAGTGTGTAGGTTGGTTTTGGCGGAGTTGGGGTCGCGGGTTAGGGAGAAGATGAGTTGAGTGTCATCAGCGTATGAGAGGATGGTGATTCCGTGGGGTTTGATGATGTTGGCTAGTGGGGTCATGTAGATGTTAAAGAGTGTGGGGCTGAGGGAGGAGCCTTGGGGGACTCCGCAGGTGATTTTGGTGGCGGAGGATTGGAAGGGGGGGGAGACAGACTTTTTGGGTTCTGTCGGTGAGGAAGGAGGTGAGCCAGTCCAGGGCTTTGTGTCTTATCCCGGCGTTGTGAAGGTGTGTGCTGAGTGTGTGGTGGCAGACAGTGTCAAAGGCTGTGGAGAGGTCCAGGAGTATGAGTGCTATGGTCTCGCCCATGTTGACTCTGGGTCTGATTTCGTCGGTGCATGCTATGAGAACGGTTTCTGTGCTGTGGTTCTTGCGGAACCCAGATTGGGAAGGGTCGAGCTTAGGCTGAACTAGGAGACATGTAAAGTTCCTACTATACCACTGGTGTCATATGCACAATATCATAAGAAAACACAATACACAGAGCTACTAAAAATAAAGGTACTTTATTTTTATGACAATATGCCAAAAGTATCTCAGTGAGTACCCTCAGTATGAGGATAAGTTATATACACAAGATATATGTACACAAACCAAACTTAGGTAAGTAATAGCAAGAAAAGTAATGCAAACAGTGTAGAATTACAATAGATTGCAATAGGAGCACATAGGTATAGGGGCAACACAAACCATATACTCCAAAAGTGGAATTCGAACAACAAATGGACCCCAAACCTATGTGAGCTTGTAGAGGGTTGCTGGGACTGTAAGAAAACAGTGAGGGTTAGAACAATAGCCCACCCCAAGACCCTGAAAGGTAGGTGTAAAGTGCACCTACTACCCCCCAGAGAGCACAGAAGTCATGATGAGGATTCTGCAGGAAGAACAAACACCAGCAATGCAACAACAGTGGATTTCTGGACCTGAGTACCTGTAAGACAAGGGGACCAAGCCCAATAGTCGCGACAGGTTCGTGTGTGGGCAGGAGCCCAGGAAATGCCAGCTGAGGGTGCAAGGAAGCTGCTACCGGATGGAAGAAGCTTGGAGTTCTGCAAGAAAGAAGAGAGCTAGGGATTTCTCCTTTGGAAGACGGATGTCCCACGTCGTGATGAAGCTTGCAAAGGTGTTCCCACACAGAAAGACCACAAACAAGCCTTGCTAGCTGCAAGGGTCGCGGTAGAGGTTTTTGGGTGCTGCTGTGGCCCAGGAGGGACCAGGATGTCACCACTTGGAAGAAGAGACAGAGGGGGCACCCAGCAACTCAGGGAGCTCTCACAGAAGCAGGCAGCACCCACAGAAGTACCTGAACAGGCACTTGGATGGAAAGTGAACTGGAGTCCATGCAAAGACACAAAAGGGAGTCCAACGACGCCGGAGGACAACTCAGAAGGTTGTGCACTGCAGGATAGAGTGCTGGGGACCCAGGCTTGGCTGTGCATGAAGGAAATCCTGGAAGAATGCACAGGAGCCGGAGCAGCTGCAAATCACACGGTACCCAGCATGCAGTCTAGCGTGGGGAGGCAAGGACTTACCTCCACCAAACTTGGACTGAAGAGTCACTGGACTGTGGGAGTCACTTGGACAGAGTTGCTGAGTTCCAGGGACCACGCTCATTGGGCTGAGAGGGGACCGGGAGGACCAGTGATGCAGTCTTTTGGTGCCTGCGGTTGCAGGGGGAAGACTCAGTCGACCCACGGGAGATTTCTTCAGAGCTCCTGGTGCAGGGAGGAGGCAGGCTAGCCCCAGAGCTTGCACCACCTGGAAACAGTCGAGAAAGCTGTCAGGATGAGGCAATACAAGGTTGCTAGTAGTTGTCTTGCTACTTTGTTGCGGTTTTGCAGGCTTCCTGAGCAGTCAGCAGTCGATCTTTTGGTAGAAGGTGAAGAGGGAGATGCAGAGGAACTCTGGTGAGCTCTTGCATTCTTTATCTAAAGAATTCCCCCAAAGCAGAGACCCTAAATCGCCAGAAAAGGAGGTTTGGCTACCAACAAAGGAGGATTGGCTACCAAGAGAGGTAAGAGCCTATCAGAAGGAATCTCTGATGTCACCTGCTTTCACTGGCCACTCAGAGCAGTCCAGTGTGCCCCCAGCACCTCTAAATCCAAGATGTCAGAGGTCTGGGAAATACTGGAGGAGCTCTAGGCACCTCCCCTGGGAGGTGTAGGTCAGGGAAGTGGTCACTCCCCTTTCCTTTGTCCAGTTTCGCGCCAGAGCAGGGCTGGGGGATCCCTGAACTGGTGTAGACTGGCTTATGCAGAGATGGGCACCATCTGTGCTCATCAAAGCATTTCCAGAGGCAGGGGGAGGCTACTCCTCCCCAGCCTTCACACCTATTTCCAAAGGGAGAGGGTGTTACAGACTCTCTCAGAGGAAATCCTATGTTCTGCCTTCCTGGACCAGGGCTGCCTGGACCCCAGGAGGGCAGAAACCTGTCTGAGGGGTTGGCAGCAGCAGCAGCTGCAGTGGAGACCTCAGAAAGGCAGATTGGCAGTACCCGGGTTCTATGCTAGAGACCCGGGGGATCATGGAATTGTCCCCCCAATGCCAGAATGGCATTGCGGTGACAATTCCATGATATTAGACATGTTACATGGCCATGTTCGGAGTTACCATTGTGACGCTATACATAGGTAGTGATCTATGTATAGTGCACGAGTGTAATGGTGTCCCCGCACTCACAAAGTCTGGGGAATTTGCTCTGAACGATGTGGGGGCACCTTGGCTAGTGCCAGGGTGCCCACACACTAAGTAACTTTGCACCCAACCTTCACCAGGTGAAGGTTAGACAAATAGGTGACTTATAAGTTACTTAAGTGCAGTGGTAAATGGCTGTGAAATAACATGGACGTTATTTCACTCAGGCTGCACTGGCAGGCCTGTGTAAGAATTGTCAGAGGTCCCTCTGGGTGGCAAAACAAATGCTGCAGCTCATAGGGATCTCCTGGAACCCCAATACCCTGGGTACCTCAGTACCATATACTAGGGAATTATATGGGTGTACCAGTATGCCAATGTGAATTGGTAAATTTAGTCACTAGCCTGTTGGTGACACATTTGGAAAGCAGAGAGAGCATAACCACTGAGATTCTGGTTAGCAGAGCCTCAGTGAGACAGTTAGGCATCACACAGGGAACACATACAGGGCACATACTTATGAGCACTGGGGCCCTGCCTGGCAGGGTCCCAGTGACACATGGACTAAAACAACATATATACAGTGAAATATGGGGGTAACATGCCAGGCAAGATGGTACTTTCCTACAGTCTTCCTGGGAGGGAAGGGTGGAGGGCCTCACACTTACATTTTAAGGGCTAGTGGCCTGCCCTCACACAATGGACTGCCAAACCCCCTTCTGGGGCCCTGGCAGACAGACCTGTACTGAAAGGGGAACTTGTGCACTTCAAAACAACTCCTTGAAGTCTCTTCCACTTCAAATGTATTTTTGCGTATATAAACTGGGCCACTGACCCCCACCAAATCAGACCCTACTGAACCTGAAACTGCAACCTGTCTAGAGGAACTGCCTGGCTGCCCAATGACTCATCTGGACTGCTTTGCTGATAAGGACTGCTACCCTGCTGTTGCCCTGCTGCCTTGCTGCCCTCTGAATTTGCTGAGAAGTGCTCTCCAAGGGTTTGGATTGAGCTTCACTCCTGTTTTCTTAAGTCTCAAGGCCAAAAAGACTTCATCTTTTCAGGAATCTCCTTGTGCGCCAAAAATCGACAATTAGCCTGCTGAAACGATGCACAGCCGTTTTGAGACCGAGAAATCACCACACAGCTGAGCCAGAAAGACGCAGCCTGACTTCCTGAGTGTAGAATCGATGTAGCGCCTGCCTTGTGGCCAGAAATTCGACACATAGCCTACCAGATCGACGCACAGCCGAACTGGAATGATGCAGCCCGACTTCCGGAGTGACGAATCGATGCAGCACCTGCCATGCAACAGAAAATTCAACGCATCGCCTACCGGATGGATGCAATACCTGTGACTTCCTCCCGTATGCCCAGGATTTCCCCGCATAATCCCTGGGCATCAAAAAGATCCCTGCATCGCAGTGAGGAACCAAGACTGAGCGCCGGAAATCGATGCAAAGCCCCTTGCAGCGTGGAAAGAAACTACGCATTCTCTGTGCCACGTCAGAAAATCCGTTGCAGTCCCTATTTTTCCATGCATCTCCTCCTCTGCGGTCTTAGTGCACTTTGTGTAAACAAGAGACAACTGTTGATTTCTAAGATTTAAGACTCTTTTTAATCCTGCAAAAGTGATATCTCAACTTGTGCTGATTGAACCTTTATCGTTTTGACCTTAATTTATAACCAGATAAATTGCATATATTTTTCTAAACGAGTGTGGTGTATTTTTTGTGGTGTTTTCATTGCGCTACTGTATGATTTATTGCACAAATACTTTACACATTGCCTTCTAAGATAAGCCTGACTGCTCAGTGCCACACTACCAGAGGGTGGGCACAGGATAATTTGGATTGTGTGTGACTTACCATGACTACGATTGTGGTCGCTATTTGGACAAGGATGTATACCTCTTCCAACTATAGACCCCATTTCTAACACATACCATATCAAAAAGGGAAGCAAACAGGAGTCAGAAAGGGACTCTGGATGAGTGTTAATGGTGATTCCAGACTGCAAATATTCTGTGTAGAGAGCCCCCCAGAGATGGGATGATAGGTTTGTAACAGAGAAAGAGACTCAAGTCACCCAAAAGCTCCTGCTCTCCTCTAAAGTATTAGATAAAATGGAACCAGAAACGTGAAGTCATGCCATCCCTCACAGCATATTAGATAATAAAATAAGAGTAGAGAGATAAAAACAACTGAGTGTGCCATCTGTGAAAGGGTGTGGAATTACGACAAAAGCTGCCGAACTGGGAAAACAGGTTTGAACCTTGGCGTCGACTCAACATCCTGTTTTTGTGGGCAAATCACTTAGGCCCTCATTATGACATTGGCGGTAAAAATCGCCTACCGCCGTGGTGATGGCAGCCAAAACACCATCTCCGTGGCTACCAGCCGTCCACCGTATTATGACCACAGCCAGATTTCTGTCAGAAGTATGGCGGAAATCCGGCTGTGGCCATGCCGGCAGATGGCAGTAAGGTGTATACCAGTAGACCGCCGTCAACCATATTATGAGAAATTATATGGCCTGGCGGTGTTCTGCTGGTGGACGCTGCTGCTGGCAGCAGCGCCCCGACTCCTGCCGGAGGACCCCCTGGATCCAGGTAAGTCAGGTCTCCGACAGGGGAGGGGGGTTTGTGTGTGTCTGTCGAGGTGTGTGTGAATGTTTGTATGTGCGTGACTGCGGGTGTGTGTTGCATGTTGGAATGCGTGTGTGCATGTATGGAGGTCTGAGTGCGTTTATGTTGTGTGATGTGAATGAGTGTCTGGGTGTATGTTTGTAAGTGTGTGCGGATGTATGTGTGAATGGATGTATGCATGTATGGATGCAAGTGTGAATGGGTGTTTGTATGTGTCTGTGTGTCTGTAAAGGGGGAGTGAATGTTGGGTGGCATGGGGGGCTGTGGAGAAGTAGAGTGTGTGTGGGGGCTAACTGGAGGGGGGCACCCCTATCAGTGAAAGGGAAGGAATTCCCTGTCACTGATAGTGCCTATCACCATGGTTTTTGTGGCGTTAAGGAAGCCACAAAAACTATGGCAGTAGGTGGGGTCATAATACCACAGGCGGAACAGTGACGACCACCGGGCTGGAGATAGATATCTCCAGCCCGGCGGCTGTTACCGCCATGGCTGTCGGTGTGGTACATTAAGTATTGCCAGCCTGTTGGCAGTACTTACCGCTATATTATCGCCGACCGCCAGGGTCATAATAAGGGCCTTAATCTTCCCATGCCTTAAAAGTAGGATTACCAGATCTTGGGACCCAAAAAATATGAATTGTTTCAAAAATAGAGGATGGACTACAATTTTACGTGAAGGAAGTGGCAAAAAATGACAGCACTTATCAACATAGAAACCCAGAAGAGGCACTGGCAAAATAAATAAAATGTAATTTTCAAAACCAGCATCATACCTGTTAATTACGTTGCTTACTTATAACAGCTGCTAACAAGTGGCCGCTAGTGGATTAAGTGTTGGGGTCAAACTGTAGACCTATGTATGTATGAGCGAGACTGACCTGAAAGAGGTGGGTGGTGGGTGTTGTTTGGGGAGGTTCTCCCTACAAGAACATTTTGAAGGATTCAGAGGATTTTACATACAATTACTGCATGTAATGTATGTATTGTTGATGGCTTCCATATTGGTACCACATTCTAAATACAAAGACAAGATGCACATATTTTTAAGGGCATCAAACTAAGGGCCGGGTTTTGTTCTTTCAAATACAAACAACGATTTATGTTTAAGAAAGGAAAAGACAATTCTGCAGAAAATTGTATCAAAATATTTGCAGTGTATTCACTGTAGCCATCTGCACCGAGAAGAAATAAGCAAATCCAACTCATCGCTGTAGCCTCTTCTAACTTTTTTTTTCAAAATAATAAATCTTACCTGCAGTGTTTAAAACTTGTGCCTTACATGGTCTGGAGTTAAAGTGGAAAATAGCAGCTGGACTCCACCTTCAGCCTGCCCTCTTCCTTGATGAGCAAATTGTTGCCACCCACTCCTATACTGCCTTCTGAAGGTCTGTCCAGCCCCTTCCCATTTAAATGAATGGAGTTGAGTTAACTCCTCCCTGGGCCATTACATAGATGCCCAAATTGAAACTGTATGGGTGCAGTGAAAATTTAAAGCGCTCTCTACTATGACATAAAAAAAGGCAGCTTGTGTCTTCAGGACATAGAAGACCTCACCCAGCCCAGCACATGCACAGCGAGCTACCTTCAAACCCCTCCAACCCCCCAAGAAAAACAAACATTTGCAATGCAATGGGTCTGGCGTTTGCTTGAGTTAGATCTATCAGCTTAATAAATTCCTAACTGGATGTTTCTTGCCACATAAACTGAAAATGAAAAGTAAAACAGTTGACATAAGCAAGGTGTTTCAAAGCACCAGGGCTGCGATGAGCATGAGCGTGAAGGAGAGACACAAAAGGAAAAAGGTTTGTTTGCAGTCAAACGTATCGGCAAATGTGCAATTATCCATGTAACAGGATCGATGGCCAAGGAGGTAACAAAACTGCCACAACAAAGGACAAACGTAAAACATTTACCAATGATTCAAAGGAGTTTCAAAAGGCAAGCCCATGAACCAGCGATAGTGATGGCCGTGCGGTGGGCGTGGTTAAAAACCCATAGATAGATTATAACAGGCTAGAACGCTTGCGCACTCGACCTAAAACAGAAACAGATTCGGTCAACTTTAACACTGAGTAGCAAACAGACATTTCTTACCAGCTGCTCTGCATTTTATCTCTTTTTTTTCCTTTCATCGAGGCTAGAAGGTCGATGCCCATTACGACCATTAATACTAGCCTCCCCTACTGTAAGGTAGCCCTGCTTTGGAACTTTAAAAAAAGTTCCTCTCACTGTTTTCAGTTGACCCTTTCTAAAAACCGGACCATGAGCTAAATTTGGCAAAATCTACCCCAGGACAGCTGTTGAAAAACCGGGACTGTCCTAGCAAATCCGGGACACTTGGGCACCCTACTTAAAATATATGCATGTAACTGGTGCTCATGGAAAGAGCTCCAATACTTTTGGGTCGAATATGTGCTACATAAAAACTGCAAAAAAATCTGCTCTATAGTTAAAAAGGAACAAGCATTAGCAATGCATATAAGTCTGGCTCTAAAGGAATGTTGTATGGTAATGTGAAGAATTACAAGTCAATTGCATAGGAATGAATATACATTTTTGCAGAAGCAAAGAACTGCAGAGTAATACTGGTGTAGGTTAAAAGATAAGGTTACAGTTCTACTATCAAGCAAGACCTAAAAATCTATGTTGGTTAATGGTGGCCCTCCTCTCCTGGGCGCTGCTGCCAGAGAAAGACAAACACCATAAATTATCCTGTTACCAAAGACATTTCATGGTAATACAATGTCATGTGTGTGCCCCTGAAAGTTCAACAGTAGGCAGTAGATAAATAAACATAATGATCACAGCTATGTGGAGGACAAGCACGTTTGCTTGTGGAAACACACAACTTCTGCTCAATCAAAACGTGCTCTTGGTTCCCAACATGTGGGTGATACCAAAGTCTATTTTTGTGATGCTCACAGAATTGTCTAGTGACAGCTGTGCTGTTAAGCTAGACTATTAAAATTACCTGCTGGTTGTCCACACTATAAGAGATTATAATTTATATTTTTTTAAAGGGAAAGGCATTCCACAGAGGAAGTGCCCAAAGGGATTTACTTCTACACTGTCAGTGTTTTTTATCATATTGAGAGATTAATAATAAAAAAAAATTGAATGTCAACTTGGGGCAGAAACAGAAAAAGGATGGAAAGAGCTTTGGAAACAGGTGCCATTTTGTATTGATTACAGATCACTTGAAAAGGGTGTGTCACATTCACAGACCACATTTGAAGGTTGCAGGAACATCAGCCCTAATTAAAGTTTGAAAAACCGTGAAAAAACTGCCTTATATATAATGTCTGCTAAGCACAGTCAGAGGTCTTGGGTCATAGGTTTGGCATGATGTCGACTGGAGAAAGAGTGCAGCCTTGAAATATATTTAATGCTGCTTGTGCACAGCAGATGGCTGCTCAAAGTGAGCTCTGCTCAAGTGTGGAGTATTTGGTTCACAGCCTTTCCACACGCCAAATATGGCTAAAGCAGATGGCCATATGCCACACGCAATGGACTCAGTGGCATATAATTTGCTCTTCTGTCAAACACAACAGGCTCCACTCTGAGAGCAGGGGAAGTCAGTTTGGTATGATCCAAGTTAAGGCTCTGTGGCTACTGCTCACTGCACATGGCCAAAGTCTCTGGACAGTGGGTTGTTGCCTGAGGTCTAATTATATAGTGCAGCAAAGAGAATCCCCTGTGTCAGGTGTCAAATGTGCATGGCTAGTGGCCAAGAAGAATGGCTTCTTAGTGGCATTCGACAGACTATAAAATGTGAAGGATCTTTGCAATTAACTGAAAAGAAAGTTTACCTTGTTAAAGTAGCTATGTCTTATTGCCCCCATGTGTCATGCACAGCTCAGGAGCTGAAACAAAACAACTCTTATGACAGCGTAAATTACATAATTAATGACATGCTATCTGACATAATCAAAGACCATGTCCTATATTTCAAGGCCAGGCTCGGGTGACTCCGTCCTGAGGTCAAAGGGACTGGCTACATTGCCTTCTGTACATGGCTAAAGTAAATTTGTAACTGACCCAGGGATGCTGCCAATGGTGGCATAGTGTGATTGGTTGCACAAATAATTGGGCTGTCCATTGCATTCTATGCTTTCAGAGCAGAAAGACAAGAGGGACACCATGGCTGAAGCCCACACGTTGCATTCAATGTCCACTACCGGTGGGCTTGGAGATACATGAAAACACCGGACAAAGGGTGTGTCTGCAGCAGGGCCACACTCTGCCAGCATGCCTTGAGTCACACACATAGCTCTTTTCTCCTACCAGTGAGATTGAGTCAATATGTCTTCCCTCTAGTTACTAAAAGTGAGAGGTGTTCAGTGGTGACTCAGCTTCTTGGGACTTGGAAGGCAGTGGCTTTCAGTGTATATCTCTGGTTTCCCATGTGTGAGATCCTTCAGTTCCTTACTTGGTCCCTCTGCATAGAGGTTCCCAGCCTCTGAGATGAGGGAGGGGCCAGTGCCAAGTCCCAAACAGTCCCCACCCACCTTCGCAGTAGGCCATGCCAGAGGCTCACTGAAGGGATGACTAAGGAATAGGTCTCCGGGGCAAGCCGGTCCTTTAGAATAATTCCCAAAAGACACTACACAGCTTCTACGAAGGTCAGTGATCTTTCAAGATGGTTAATTGTGTTGGAGGGGCCATAGCCAGTAGGGATATGCACCCCCTTTCCTACAGTGCTCAGACAGGAAGGCTATTTAAATTGCCATCCTTGTTTGTGAACAGGCCAATAGAGTTATGAATATGTCCTGCAATATTTGTATGCATCTCCCTTCCACAGTCAACTCTATGGAGGCTAAGCATACAGCTCCAGGGATTAACACTGTAGCCCACACGCTTGGACTACCCGGGCAGGGTGCTCAATAATTTAGGCCCTCATTATGAGTTTGGCGGCCAGCGGACGCCACAGTAGAGTTGGTGGTCGCACCGCTGCGGGCCTGGCCGTGAAGACCGCCATGTCACAAGTACTGGGAAGGCACCTGCAGAACACTTCCAAGTTACAGTTCGGCCCGCTCCAGCGGAGGGGCTGGCGCGGCTGGCGTGGCTGGCGCAGCTGGTGGCAGCCATCTCCAGGGCAGCGGTCAGGCAGTATCCCACGGCCACATTATGAGGTTGCACACTGCCAGTATTTCCGGGGTGGATCCACAGCCTCCAAAAGCATGGCGGAAACGAACAATATAAAGGGAACACCCACCTTCAGGAACACAGGCACTTCTGTAGGCGCCATGGCATGCAAATTGCAACTTCTCCAAATCCTCTACCTGGCCATGCAACTCCCAGACTTGCGACCAAGATATCCACAATAAGTACACCAGCCTAGCACACACTGGAGGGAACAACGTTAGTACACACGCACAAAACATACATGACACAGGAAGCCACACACACACACAGAAACAAACACCCGCACCAACACACACACACACATACACACATGCACACACGCTAATACCCACAACCACCACACACACATGTGTAAGGAAAGCCAGCACTAGGTAGGTACCATCCACACCAACGGTGTTGTGGCGCTTATATATTAAAAATTTTAAAATCTGGAATAAAACTATGTACACACAGGCTCAAGGGCCAGTCCAAAAGTCCCACAGTGCCCCGAGCACATTGGGCACAAGGTGACACCCCAACTTGACTCCTGACTGCAAAGTGCAAGCCTCCACAGGACAGGGGCATCAATGGGGTATGCAGGCACCTCAGGGGTGGGGTGGGGGGCTTTGGGCTTAGAGGGGGGTCCTTGGGCTTGCCCTTGGGGGGGCTTAGCCTGGGGGTTGGGCTTGGCCTTGGTACAGGAGAGAGTGGGCTTGGCCTTGGAAGTGGAGGGAGTGGGCATGGGCTTGGGTTTGGCAGGACGAGAAGTGGACATGACAGGGGTGAAACTGGCAGGTGGTGGAAGGGCAAGGCGAGGGGTAGTTGTAGACTGGGAGGCGGAAGGCAGGCGCCTTGGGAGGGTAGCATGGTGCCGGTGGGAACAGGGACTGGGGCAGTGTTGGGGAACAGAGAAAACTCTGCAGAAATGTTTGTTGGGGACACTAGGGAGGTCCAGGTAAGGACGTTTGGGAGTGGAGGGAGCGGGTATGGTTTTGATATGTGGACGTGAAGGTGCATTGGGTGCAGGTCCTTGGGTGGATGAAATGTTTGTGCTGGGGTACTGTCGGTGGGGGCATGGGTCGGAGGGGGAGCCAGAGTGAATGGAGTTCATAGTGATTTCAGTTTCTTCGTCGGTGGTGGGGGCCCAGGTGGTGAGTAAGTTGGGGGTGTGTGTGGTGGGTTTGTGTTCAGTGGGTGGGGTGTGTGTGTGTGTAGGATGTGTGTGGTGTGAAGCTGTTGTGTATGTCCAGGATTTTGCGGTGAAAGTGATCTGAGAGGGAGTTGCAGAGGGTTTGTGTGTGTGTGGGGTCTCTGTTGCTGGCTTTGGGTTTGGAGAGCTCTTTGATGATGATAAAGAGTTCTTTGCTACTTTGGGAGTTGTTGTCAATGCGTTCCTTGTAGTGTACTCTTTTGGCGGTGCGTATGAGTTGGTGGTGGATGCTTGTGGTGGTTTTGAGGGCGGCGAAGTTAGTGGTGGTGGGTTCTTGTCTCCAGGTTTTCTCTGCTTTGCGGCATTTGCGTTTGGATTCGTGGAGTTCAGTGGTGAACCATGGGGCGTTCTTGATATTGCGGGTGGTGATGTTTTTTCGGAGGGGAGCGTGATTGTCGGCACAGGTGGTGATCCATTCGTTGAGGTTGTGTGCGGCGGTGTTGGGGTCAGTTATGTTGTGGGGGTTTGTGTCAGTTGGGAGATCAGGCACTCCATGGGGATCTTGTCCCACATGCGGTAGAGGGTGGTGTGATGGTGGTGGTGTGTGGGTGGTTTGTTGTAGGAGAAGTGGACGCATTGGTGATCCGTCCATTGGAGTTTGGTGGTGTGGGTGTAGGTGACGTGTTGGCTTGAGGTGAAAATTGCGTTGAGTGTGTGTCCAGCTGAGTGGGTGGGGGCTGTGACCAGTTGTTTGAGTCCTAGGTTGGAGAGGTTGTCTAGGAGGGAAGAGGAGTTGTGGTTGTGAGGGTTTTCCAGGTGGAAGTTCAAGTCTCCGAGGAGTATGTAGTCTGTGGAGGTCAGAGCGTGCGTTCTGATGGTGTCAGCAATGGTGTCACAGAATGGGAGGCGTGGTCCAGGGGGCCTGTATATGAGTGTGCCTCTGAGGGTGGTGGTGTTGTTGATGAGGAAGTGCATGTGTTCTGCGTTGTTGAGGGTGTCAAGGGTGTTGGTGGTGACCTTGATGGTGTCTCTGTGAAGGATGGCGATGCCGCCCCCTGGTTTGTTGAGGCAGTCTTTGCGTTGGAGTTTGTAGCCTTCCGGGGTGGCTATGGCTATGTCTGGCTCGGGTGTGGGGTTTGTCCATGTTTCTGTGAGGAAGACGATGTCGGGTGAGTGTGATGTGATGAGGTCCCAGAGTTCTATGGCATGTTTGTGTAGGGACCGGGTGTTCAGTAGCAGACAGTTGAGGTGGTTGCGGGTGGTGTGGTTGTTGTGATGTGTGATAGTGTTTGCGGGGATGCTTGTGGTGTTGTTGAAGGTAGAGGTGGCCTTGGCGTGGTGCTTGTGTAGGTTGTGGGGTATGTTGGTGGGTGCGGGTGTTGTTGTGTGGAGGCTGTTGTATTTGGTGTTCGTGTGGGGTGCGTGGGGGGTGGAGCAGGAGAATAGGCAGGTGCAGCAGGAGAAGGGGCCATGTGTGTGTGTGGGGGTGGTTTGAAAGCAGTTGGGGTGGACTTCGGGGTTGAGGGAGAGGAGTGAGTGGGGGTGGTAGTGTAGTCTGGAGGGATTTTGGCTGGCAGGGCCAGGGGGACTGGCGCTGGGCGCGGTCCGGGCGCGGACGGGTGCAGACGGGTTTGCCTCTGGCGCGCCACAACGGCGCGGCCGTGCAGTGACCGCCATTAAGAGGGGGAGGTGGGAGGGAGGGGCAGCTGGGAGACGGGAGGTGGGCGGGAATGGGGGAGCGAATGGGGGCGGGAGGGGGTGGGAAATAAACAGAGCCGGGGGATCGCACAAGGGTCGAGATGGCCCAGACAGGTAAAAACAGTGGAAAAAAGGCAAAAGTACAGAAACAATGCACAAAAGAGCAGCGGAAGGTAAAAGGATACAGGAAGGTAAAAGGGTACAGTCAGAAACAATGGTAAGGCACAACCAGAGAACACACTGCACCGAGTAGTCGAGAACAGCGGGAGACAGAAGGTAAGATGATCTGGTCAGAGACAGTGGGAGGGCACAGTAACAACAACACAGTGCACAGAGTAGCAGAGTACAGCGGAAGACAGAAAGTGCAGGAACAGTGGGAAGGCGCAATAACAAAGACACAGAGACGCAGAGAATGGCAGAGTACAGCGGAAGACAGAAAGCGCAGGAACAGTGGGAACGCGCAATAACAAAGACACAGAGACGCAGAGAATAGCAGAGTACAGCAGAAGACAGAAAGTGCAGGAACAGTGGGAAGGCGCAATAACAAAGACACAGAGACGCAGAGTACAGCGGAAGACAGAAGGTAGAGGGATCGGTCAGAAACAGTGGGACATCACAAAAACAAAGACACAATGCACAGGGTAGAACACTTACCAGCGACGCTGGACACCAGGGAAGAGGAGGGGGGCTTCGAACTCGTGCTCGGTCGCGTGGGCGGGGTTGGGGAGAGGCGTCGCAGCAAGGTGGTGCTGTCGGCGTAGGGGAGCGAGCTCCGGCCGACAATGATAGTTGTCTGCCCCACAGAGATGGACCTCAGAAGGTCAATAGCTTCCTCATTGAGGGCAGCAGGTCTCACTGGGGCAGGGGCAGAGGTGCCAGCAGTGAAGGAGATACCTACCCTCTTGGGTGAGCGGGCACGGGCAACTGGGTGGGGGAGCTACATGGAGGACGGTGCTGGTAAGGAGGATGGGGGACATGGATGGTGCTGGGGTGGTCCCAGATGGATCCACCACCGCCAGGGAGCTGCCATTGGAGGAGGAATCAGAAGATGGTGTGGTCGATCCTGTCTCCCCCATGGCACTCACCTCGCCCTCTGTCCCACTGGTCCCCTCGGCTCTACTGGTGTCATCCTCCTGAGTCACGTAGGCTGCAGTTTTTCCACTTGTCAGTGCCCCTTCTCCTTCGCCAGATGATGCTGATGCACACAAAGTCAGAGGAGGACAGGGAAGGAGGAACAGAGACAGTGTGCAATCGGTCTATGCCAGCACTACAGTTACACAGGGCAGAACATTTGATGCCATGCCATGATACAGTATGCCCACCCCTGCACATCCTACAACTAGGGAACACCATGGGGGGAACCACAACAATGCACATGTCAACCGCTGATGGTCTGACTGATGCAAACATGTACATGAGGAGTGGCATACCCTCCACACCTGTCCAGTATCTGCCCACTACCCATGGCCGAGGAGACAGGCATGTGATGGACTGCACACCCATCAGAATCCTGCATGGCTAGTTGGCAGGCCTACTTGGCTATTGTCAATTGGCACTGTGAACACTTGACGCACCCTACCCCACCTCACATTCAGTGCTTGCCAGCTGATTGAGGTCCCGGGATTCACCCCTGGCACAGTGTTTGGCAAGGACTGATCACAATGGCCTAACACCCTCGGTCCAATCATCCTGTTGTCATGAACTGGAAAGCACATCCATCTAGTAGGTGGCCACACTGTTTCAACATTGGAGGTAGCTGTCCCGCTACCACTGACCGAATGGCAATAGCCACACCTGTGATGCCAATCCTGCCCAGATGGATACTACCCATAGTGGACATCATTGTAGCAAGCACCCATGCCACAGCTACCCAATGGTGCCCACCAAGAGCCACTATGGCAACAGATGTAGCAAGTGAGAGTGGGTACTTACTCCTATGTAGCTGCTGTGCTGCCCTCAACTGCCCATCCACCTTAGGGTAGGACACCACCAATATGCGGGCCATTAGGAGGGTCAGGGTCCGACAGGCACCCATCCCTCGTTGGGAGGACATCCCCAGCTGGGCCTCTGCGGTCTTCCAGGCCCATCGTCTCAGGTCCTCCCACAGCTTTCTGCAGTGGGTGCTCCGCCAGGCATGGACTCCCTGGGTTCGCACTTGCTTGGCGATGGAATGGCAAATTCCCTTCCTCTGATGGGCACTGACCTGCAAAGGAGACACAGAAAGAAGGACACAAGCATGTTGAGTGGCATCCCTGGGACAGCAGTGGACAGCAGTGGACAGCATACATCACACTTCCACACCCACACATCATCACACTTCCACACCCACACATCATCACACTCCCACACCCACACATCATCACCCAATGTAGCCTTAGGCCCCTCACCCATGTCCATGCTCCAGACACACTGCCACCCACCAAGGCCTCCAGCCCCATGCACACCACTCACATACAGGACAATGACATTGGGCTCACCTGCTACTCTGGTGCCCCATACAACTGTCTATACAGGGGCAGGACCCCGTCCACGAGCCGCTCCAACTCTTCTTGGGTGAAGGCTGGGCCCTTGTCTCTTGCAGGATGTGGCATCTTGGCTACCAAAGTCAGAACACAGCAGCACAAGCAGTGGAGGTCTTCAGTGCACGAGGTTCAGGAGTCAAGTGAGCATGAGCACATGAAATGGCAGTCACAGCTGCTGCGGACATCACCGTCACCACTGGCGGCGATCACCATTGGCTCCTGCCTCCCATAGGCAACAGTGTTAGCCAATAGTGAGGTGCACGGCGGTCATGACTGCCTACCACCATGATGTGTTATGCCAGTGGGATCAGCTCACTTCCACCTGTCCCATGCATGCAGTACAGACGCCTGCCATTTTACATGTCCAATCTATGTTGTGGGTGAAATGTTAGTGTGTCATGGGTGACATTTGGTGACCTGCAGCCACATCAACACCGTCTACACAGTCTATGGTGCACAACATAATACCCACTCTCTCCTGTTCCCAGGTACAGTGTAAGGTTGAGGATGAGGAATGCACCGGTGTAGAAGCCCCTAGTTGACCTTGCCACCCTGAAGGAGCATCACGTCATCCAGACCTATCACTTGAACTGCGAGACCATCACAGAATTGGTGGCCCAGTTGGAGCCAGATCTGTTACCTGCCATTCGCCATCCCAATGCCATCCCTCCCATAGTGCAGGTGTTGTCAGTCCTCCAGTACCTTGCCTCAGGCGCCTTCCAGGTCACAATGGGCCTGGCAGCAAGGATGTCGCAGCCCATGTTTAGCAGCGTCCCGAGGGATGTATTATGTGCCCTGCTCAAACATCGGGTAGTTACATCCGGCTCCCCCAACGTGCAGAATTGCCTACTGTCAAGGCTGTGTTGTACTGAGTGGCACACATCCCTCATGTCATTGGGGCCATTTATGATACCAACATTGCCCTGGTGCCATCCAGGAGGAGTGAACAGGGCTATAGAAACCGCAAGAACTTTCATTTGGTTAACTCGCAGACCAATACATCTCCCAGGTGACGGCCCGGTTCCCAGGCTCTGTGCATGATTCCTTCCTCCTACCTGTACCTGCTGTACCTATACACCCATGAGCTGTGGCTCTATTCTGATGATCTTGTCCACCATGATCCGCGATTCATTGTCGGTGAACCATGGGTGCTTCTGGCATGACATATTTTGGATGGCTATGTGGTGTGCGTGTCGGGTGTAGTGCAGAATGTGTGGTGATGTTGGGGTGTTTGGCTGTGGTTGCTAGTGAGCTGTGGTGGTAATTTGCACAATATGTGCAGTGTGATTGTCCTTGTATTCGTGGTGTGCTTCGTGTCGAGTGTGTCTGCTCGTATTTGTCGCTAGGGATAGTGGGTGTGCGTGGACTATGTATGAGTTTCAGGTGTGGGATATTCGAACTGGCCAATTTGGTGTTGGCTACTTTCGGCGGTGCCTTTTTGTACCACCGCAGTGCGAACTGCATATGGTTCACCACTGTGCATGTACTGCTGTGCTGGCATTTGCCTCTAAATATGGCAGTTGGAATGGTGTTGGCTTGGCGGGCCAGCGGTTGATCAGTCAGTCACTCTTTTGCCGTGGGTTGTCTGGTGGTGTTGGTTTTGTGTCTGTTTTTGGGGGTTTGTGTTTTGTGACTCGGATTCCGGTGGTAGCTATACCGCCACCTCTGGCGGTATGGTGGTTCCATTTTGGATGGCGGTCTTGTCGAAAAACACCAAACTCGTAATGAGGGCCTTAGTCTCTGGTCCATGTCTTGATGGCTCAAGACTTGTTGAGCACAGTGTATGACTCAGGCTATGAAAGAAGAGAACATTAAAAGTTAGGAAGAAACAACATGTGCTAGGCCTCTACTGGTTGTCAAAGTCAGCTGGTGTGGATGACATGACAGTGACAGTTCTGAAAAGGGTTGGGCCCTCACTCTATTAACCTCAATGTTATTTGTAAAGAGATAGGATGTAAATTTTATGTAGGTCTGAGAGTTACTTTGAGAGGGTTGTATATCTGATATTTCTGAGGCTATGGTCACAAGTAAAGTCAGGGAACAGCGACAACCACCCCTCGATTATAGAAATAAAACTTCCTATGATAATGAAGAGATCATTCCCCTGGTTGGAACTTGACTAACTTTTATCAGTTTGCACCTGCACGATTCCTGGAAAACCAGAAACTCATATGTGGTCTTTATGGTAGCACACATTATCAAAGTAATGTTGAGTTTTTAGACTCTTTTTAAGGAAGGGTCCTCATTCTACTTACACCATGTGCAGGCCTAAAACACTGTCATATTCTTGCATACGTTTGGTAATTTTATTTTAGCCTTGGTACAGGAAGTTCCAAAAGTACTTCATTATATCACATTGAGTGATTAGCCTGGTCTAAATGCAAAAAGTTAATGTGCGCACACGGAAACAACGCGAATCGCCATAATATGGGTGACTGATTTTTGTGGCGCTTGTTCTTTTTCCAAGGATGCCTTTCATGCTAAAATGTATTGCCAAACCCCAGTTTTGCATTTCGTGTAACCACACAGAATTTCACTTAATCCTTCAGATTTGTTGCATAATTAAGCACTTTTTGCACATTCTAGTGCCTCCAGAGACAATGTATCGATTTATACTCGTTGGTTATGGACAGTCCTTTAATAGTAGCCAGAACCGGCCTAGAAACAGGTTCGTGTTCAGAAAATCAGATGCATTCCTCAACCCATTGAGTGTCTGCAATCCACTTGGCACGTGCTGCCCCGGTTTTGAATATTAAAAACATTACTCATAGCGCAGACACGGAGGCAGCTGTGTTGACTGTCTGAGCTGTGTTTACACGGCACAGAATTAGGTAACCGTACGCAGCTCATTAGGAGGAAGAAAAACAACCCCACGAGAATGATTCTAAGAAAGAAACCGGGTTAGAAAACAGTAGCATACCTGCCATTGTTAGTGAGAAAGGACTCTCACTAAAAACGACACGTTTTGAGATGAACTAAAAAGGAGAAAAAGATGGACGGTGTAAAATGAGAACAGCATACTTTACAGCAAGCGATTGCATGAAATAAGATGCCCCTAACTGTTCGCTAGCAGTGACAACAGATGCAATGGGCCAGTTTTTCTTCCAATTTGCTTGACCTAAAAACATCTTTTGAATCCAATTCCCACTGGTTAATGTGTAGGGTAGCTCAATCTGAACTTGACATAGCTGCTGGCAGCGACCGAGACTCCTATTTTGAAATGTATTAAGAATTACTTTGCAGAGCAGATTACCCATCATCCTCCACAATGCCTCAATCCATCACATCATAAAACGCCTTGTATGGACTGATTCACGAGTTTAAAAAGTCAGGCTCCAATTTCTTTCATTTTTCACACCCTGGGCACCTGTGGATTTTAGGCAGCGAGTGGAGGGTGAAGCAAGACGAGCCAGGAATTGTGTTTTTCCGAGCACTGAGGGCTCATCCGACGATAGAGAGAAACAGAAAATGAAATTTGTATCTGCAGAAGAGGACTCTTTGTGGTTTTTAGCTGCAAATATGTATAGAAAAAGTAGGAAATGAGATAGAATTGTCTTGCAGTTGGTTAGAGTAGTGTCCTGATGGACCACATTCCAGTGTTTCTACCTGCCAGACTGCTGAGGTCTGACTTCCACACTTACCGCACACCCATCCATAACTGGCCTCACCAGTCAGGTGACCTTCCTAATAAAAAAGGCCAGGCACAAGTGCCCTGGGTCAGTTGTACGAACCACAATCATATGCACGTGTCACTTATTTCTGGTAGCATGAGGGCCTTTGGACCCCAAAACTGCTTTTAGATCAATGCGCTTTTTCTGCACAGCTTTTCGTTTACAATGCTCTTGTCTCTTTCATATATGTTGTACAATGTTGGACAAAAAGGTAACCGAAAATACATTATATCATGAGTTAGGCTGTTGCTTTATAAAGGCATGAAATCATGGGGCCGTCAAAGTGTAACTGACGGGTGAATACAAAAAAAACAATTTTGCTGAGGTTTCATAGATCCTTCAACCGAAGATGATCATAGTCTTAGAGTGGTGATTCACAGAGTCAGTCAAGAATTTGTATTCAAATTGGGTTCCCAGTCATTCAAGCAACTAGACAGCCTTAATCTGAGGAAGTGAGAGCATGCAAAGGAGGCCCTAAAATTAGTCCACTGGTTCAGAGGACCAACGGGTAAAAGTACAGCATTGATTATGTGGACCTCATTGAGATATGATACACATGTGAACTGCAGTTTGCCTGGGTATCAGTATTATGAGTCTGTTGAATTTTATCACACCCAGTAATTACCAAGCATGGTAAAATCTGAGAGGCAGGAAAAAACTTCTGGAATTTAATAGAGAAGAGGTCTAGTTAATAAGGGTGCAAAAACAACAAGTGATGGACGGAATGCTGAACATTGTCAAACATTCACCCCCAGTACAGTGATCTGGGCCTAAATCCATCGTTTTTTTGCTGCCCATGCCATTCCAGTTTGGACCCAGCCATATGCAAATCAGTCTTCCGTCCATCACTTGCTGTTTTTGCCTAGTTAATAAGGGAACATGCAATTTTTGGTGTGGAAAGAAGCAAGATCAATGTTATGTCTCATTTGGCAATACTCATAATAGGTGTAATTTATTGCACCCATTTTATTTTCAAACCCCGGAGCATTGGATTTTAATGGATGTGATAAATAACACCTATCCGTTTGAGGCACTAGTAATCAAAGCCTTAGAGTCCCATGGAGATAAGCCTTGATTACCTTGGAACATTTGACCTTATAATACTTGCAAAAAGAGCTTCAAGTTCAGCACGCATGACTGATCAGGAAATCCAAATACAGGAGGATAAACATAGAAGAAAAATTATAGCAGTTCAGAAGACACATTGCTGAAATTTCCTGATCCTCTCACACACACACACAACACAAACACACACACACGCGCACGTGTTAAGGCAGTGCTCAGATTATCATCTTTAAAGAACACTAAAACCAAATAATCCATGATGACAGACTCTCAATCAGGCATCACCCTTCAAGTTGGGAAGTTGCTCTAAATCCTACTTCAGCAGTCAATATTGCCCTTGTAGCTGACGAATGCTTATGGAAGTTAGGAGCAAACAAATAAACACCAATCCTTGCACCATGGGGCCGATCATAAGATGGTTCCATTGTCATCTGTTACTTCAAAGTGGGCCTACAGAAACATCTTCACCACAATACAAAATTGCTAAAATAATCAATACATGCAGACTAATGCACACATTCCAGTAATTCAGCTTTGGCCTGGAAACATTTATATGTCTCTTGATGCCAGAAGAGGTATGAACATAAGTATCAGAAAGCATTTAACTTGTACCCTGTATCCACTAGAAATGATGCAGTCTTACCTACCTCACCACATCCACAATCTCTCGCACCCACAAACAGAATATGCTGGCTGGTAGTAGAAATAGGGGAAGGGGAATGAGTTTAGAGAAAAAACAGAGACATTATATATCACCACTCAGTTGCGCACTGTTGTCTTCAGGTCGAAGCGGATAGCTAAAGACACTATGAATTATTTTAGTAATCATTCTTTAAGATATTGCATATATTTCCAACCTTAATAGTAAAAAGGATATACTTATATGTAAGTCTATGTAATCAGTTTTTTGTGGGTCTGAAGTGAATCTGATATTTGAAAAAAATTAAACACAACACAATTTTAGTGACTACACAAAGATAGATAATTGTCCTTAATTATGGCTAGATAACCGCATTCAGCTTTGACAATATGTGTTCTCTGATTAATCATAGGCTTGTTTATAGCTGGATTGGTTGAACAATTGAAAAGTAATTTAACAATCATCAGTCTCCTTTGGTTCTTACAGCTAGCAACCTATTTAAGGATCATTTGCTTAACACCAGTTGTCCCTTTGCATTTCAGCACGACTATGTCATAAGTAATGAACAAACAACTGAAGATGGACGGAATGCAGAACAAATCAATTATTCAGAAGGTTGTCTTCCCTCAAAAATGTGAAAGTTCAACGATTCATGGGAAATATAATTTCATTGTTAAGCACTGGCTCATAGTGTAAACTCCTCCAGATGTGGAGGCTTTTGCCAAGAGGTCTTGATACTCGGTGACTACGGCCAGCGCTCCCTTCCTCAAAATTAACTTAGCAGGAGCAGGCCTGCAATATTGAGCTCCTGTATCTGCTGGCTTCTGATGCATAAGCCATGTATCCTGATGATTCTTCAGAAACTAGTTTTTTTTAGCAGTTTGGGGCATTAGCTGTGCTGAATAATAGCTGTTATGTCCCACTGTCCTATGTTTAATCTTTTTTACCGGCATTTGATTGCCTTTCTCCCCAGACACTGAATTCACCAGTATGGGGTGGACCTCAAATGTCTTGAGAATGGACTATTTTATCCATCCATTGACCTGTGACATTAAGAGTTTCCTGCTTGGGTGGCGGGCAAAAACCTAGGTTTCCACCCGCTGGCCTAGCAGGAAACAGGCACCAGCATTGTCTCCGGCTCATAATCAAGCCGGCGGCAATGCTGTAGCCAGAAGGGTGCACCAGCATTAGCATTTTTACTACATTTAAGATTGTTTGTGGCACATCTATGTTAGGCTCCTGACTGTAGATATACTTTTCTTTTATAATTCATTGTCTGTGATGGTCACAAATGTTTTATAGGGTACATGTAAAGTTACTACAGCTAAAAAAGACCCAAAACATTAGCAAATGTATAGCTCAGCCTAGGACTAAAAGCAGCACCAAACATGGCCATCCACTAGCACTGCAACACTCTCCCATAGGAGATATTGGAGCCATCAACTAAATATATAGGAAAATAAAGAATTCATATTGTTTAAAATCCAATAACTTTGTAAACTTTAAGTTCTGTGAAAAATTATTATAATGTATAGATTATACATCCATTTTTAAAGCTAATCCTATTGAATTTTACAACATGGCTTCCAACACTTCCAACACACCTACTAATTTAAGGGGTGACTATTTTTAACTCTATCACCCATCTACAGCTGTAACACATTTTAACATCAACAAGTCACATACAGGCTGACCATATAAGAAATTAACTCACACACCCTACAGCTTTTCTGCCTTCACCGTGTTGGTGAACATGTTTGTTACTTTGCCCCTCATTGTGAGGAATAATGATTTAAAGAGGAGAAAGAGGGTTTACAGACAAATAATCAACATCTTTACGATGTCAAAAAAAACAGTCATTGCCAAATACCGCTTCTTACCTGATGTGATCCTTGACATGGTTACAGACTTGGGACAGGAGCTTGATTCATTTACAGCCTGCTCCAAAACTATTCCTGCCCATCTCACAAGATTGGCTGAACTCTATTCCTTGGCTATTGGATCTTTCCATAGGGTCAGCGCTGAAAATGTAGGCATCTCACAAGCAAGCTGGTCTTGATGTTTGCATTAGGTACTGAGATGCTTTAACAGAAGAGAACACCAGCTTACCGCAATGGCACAGCCACTGTCAAAAAGTGGCAAGGAATTTTATGCCCTTGGCCAGTTCCTTTGGGTGCTAGGTGCCATTACCTACAACCATGTGGTACTTGAGCCACCTCACCACAGAGCACACCTTTTCCACTATAAACACCACTGGCACCACTGAAAGTCAGCCATTTTGAATTCATTCTAGACATCCGCTCAACACCGCAACACTGTTTTGTTCTGCTGGTCCTTTCTTTTTTATTACCCCCTAAATGACAGAAGACAAGATGGGAGGACCCCCTCCCATTTAACTGAGGAAGAATTGGAGATCATTTGTGAGGTGCCTCTACAGTTACTGTCAGCTTTACAGTATTTCAGAGGCCCAACCTTGAAATGTAGTGCAGGCCCAAATTTGGAAAGACATTGCAATGTGCTGCAGTACATTAGGAGTCCACACTTGGCAGCAGAAGCTTTGCTGTAAACACTAGGCAAACCTTTGTTGCTGGGCCAGAATTAAGGTCCTTTATCACATTCAGTGTTATAATTAACCTGTGTTATTTATGTGCAATGAAAAGTATGACAGTTGAAAAATGCTAACATGCATGTATTGTTATATGCTTGGCAGAATGTACCAATCCTTTTATCTGAACATGATGAAATACTTTTCAAATTGTAAATCTTCAGTCAACATAAGTTAACACACTACTTCATTGATTGGGAACTGCTTCTGTTCAAAATGTTTTAACTTTGTTTATGTGGTGCTGGCATTGTGTATGTTTAGTCTACTTTCAATACACCATATTGTTTGTCATTATAAAATATGTAAAGTCACACAGCTTTTAAAAAAATGTGCACTATAAAACAATTATAAGGCATCATTTTAGAGTGCTTTGTTGCCTTGTGCAAATGAACTATACTTTAAGATGCCAGTTCTTGTATTTAGATATATAATATCCTTTTTAAATAAAATGCATTTGATAAGCAGTATTGAACATGTGAATGCAACATTTCTGTCTTTTTTTATATTTCTTTCCAATGGATTGGGCTGGGCAACGAATGGCACAACAAGACCCAGCACAACAAAAAAGATCCTCAACTTTGGGGTAGACATGACAGCTTGATACACCACTAGTGAGGAAGTCCACACAGCTGAGAGAGTACACCTTTGGGAGACAAACAAAATCTGTCTCCTAAAGGCTGTGGCCGGAGGCTAGAACGCCAACTGTGGTGGCAGGGGTGAAGTGGGCACCATCAACTAGGAGGAGGCAGGTATTGGGATTCTCCTGGCCTTAAGCAAGACTGTCCAGTAGTGTCTCAAGGGCAGCTCCACCACAATTTGGGCCTGCAACCCCCCCCCCTTCATAACTCCAGAGGCCCCCATACTATGGGGGTCTCCTGCTGCAACTGATGCACAGGCATCATCTTCCCTTCTTAGTGACCACCCAGAACACCAGCAATCAATGGACACTTGTGTCCCTAACACTCCACCACATCCCTCTTCTGTAGCTCACTCTTCCCCAGAATATGTGTACTTGGCTGTGCTTAAGGAGGTCCAGATGTCAATCAGAGAGGTTTAGTGTGTGATATCTCAGGATATCCATGACTTAGTTGGAAAGGTTTGGATATTCCGAGAGATGGACATCGAGCAGCATTCAACTTTATGTGGCCTTGTGACCTCCTTCTTAACAGGTCTAATATTGCGTTTGCCTCCTAGTTTATCTCTCTTTGCTGTTTCCCCTGATACTCCTGTGTTTCCTTCTTTCGGTGTGGTGTCTTGTCCACCGCAGTCAGCCATTTACCATCTGCATTGGTGGCAGACTTCACCATCATTGTGAAGAGTGAGAATGAGATGGCTAGAAACTTTTGCCCCCAAGCCAGACAAATTATCTGGACACCCCTTCTGGCTTAGTTTATTACTTTCACATACTTTAAGACAGTGGGTGGATTTATTTGGACGCTTTATGGACATTTTTCTAATTGCACTCCTTTGTATGCAATGTCTTCCCTTGACATTTCCGGGCTGTTTTTGATTATTTGCCCACTCTTCCCTAATTTTATATTTTTTTCCGCATTAAGAGTCCATTTATTTTAACTTTCTCCGTTCTCAAGGGCAGCTTACATTTTCACCAAAATTATTATTTTATATAATACATACATTTTATGATATAGTTAAACAAGTTTAAACATTAATGACTTTCTTGATTATGACAAAATGTGCATATTAATGCATTAACACATTGTATGTTATTAAAAAGAAAGTATAGTTATTTATAGAATGTTTTCAATATCATAATGACACTATGACATTTTTAAAAGCAATACACTTTCAAGGTTCGACAAATAACAGTACATAAATAACAGTTTTCCTGTGTAGTAACTTCAACATCAATCATCCAGCATAGATGACCGATACATATATTTACTAAAGACTTTCAGTGAATGTTAGGGAACAGTTGAGAAAGTTCAGAAAACACAAGTTTTTTTGGGGGGGTTATCCTACTACTCTGCCTATGCAATACTGGAGGTGTGATTATTTGAGAGGGTGTTTGTGTTGTGCGTGGCTAAGTTGGTGTTGGTTGAGTTGGTGGTGTTGGAGGTTGTGTAGGTGGAGGTGGTGAAGGGGCTGCAGGTGGAGGTGATGCAGATGCAAGTGGAGGTGGTGGAGGAAGGCAGGTGGTGGTTCCTCTGTAGAATTGTGTACATGTGTTGGC
This sequence comes from Pleurodeles waltl, assembly GCF_031143425.1. Classification (NCBI taxonomy): domain Eukaryota; kingdom Metazoa; phylum Chordata; class Amphibia; order Caudata; family Salamandridae; genus Pleurodeles; species Pleurodeles waltl. The sequence continues at coordinate 765,760,648 of NC_090445.1, forward strand.
AGTAAAGAGCCACCTTGACATGCATATTTATTGCCTCTATCATCTTCATAGGCAAGGCATGTTGCCTTGCACTCACTTCTATAAAACTTTGAAAATGGTCTTAATGCATCTTTCTCATATCTTGGTAGTAATTTGAAATGTTACTAAAGGCAGGGGGCTGCCTGTTAACTGTGCTTCTAGTGAAACTGCTTCCTCATGCAGATTTGCCCTGTTGCCTGAACATTATAATGTATATTAGACTGTTGTTGGAACAAACTATCCCACTAGAGAGAAGTATTACTTCATTACAGCCCCCTGAAGGTTTAGAAATCTGGTATAGCCAGTAGGTTGTCTATAAGAGAGAGGTGTGCCATCTGTGTGTTTGTTGGGGGGGTAAACGGGGAATATCTGTTCCTCACTTGGGGCACTCTCTTCCTCAAATGGATGAGAGAAGACTGGAGATGAACATTCACAGTGGAGTGTGTAGGAGATAGTACTTAGGCATCTAGTAGAGGGCTGCTAGTAGAGGGCTGTGTGAAGGTGAATATTGCATACATGAAACAAAGAGCCATGACTGCTTAGCTAATAAGAGGAGACTGACAATCATCAAAACTAATTTTGGAGGAAGACTGCTACCTGGCTGTGAAATGGCTTACTTGTAGATGTTCTGTGAAAGGGCAACAATGTTCTCCTCAAACAGGTCCTCCTCGAACTTGACCAACTTCCTTTTTGTCTTCCTTTTCCTCCTGTGGAGCAGTGTTGGCAGGCTAGAAGAGGATCTATACTTGGATTGCATGCCAATCTCTGGTGTAGATCGCTCAGCATCATCGTACAGTACACTGTCCTCGGTACCTGGAAGAAGAAGATTTAAATAGGTTAAGTACATCAAATACAGTTGTATGTATAAAATTCAGCAAAGTACTTTAATTGACAGTGTTCTGCGAAAAAAAAAAATTAAGTGAACATAAATAAACATATGAAGTTAAGTGTTGATCCTTGCATGGGATTATTATATCTCAACAATGCCAACTCACCAGCTACAGCCAAAGACATTTGATTTTTGGATAACCATTGCGTGTTCAGCTGCTGACCCTGTCTCCTCTTAATTTGTGTTGCCACAGTACATTCTGATCCAGTAGCTGTAGAGAGAAGACTTATGTTCAATGCATATATTGTCAATCTATAAAACTAATCCTTACCACAAATGCTTACACATGAAAGAAACACACAGGAAAGGAAAATAGTCAAAACCAATAAAAAAGTATAATAACATTTTTTATGATAACTGATGAATGCTAGAAGACCTAATAGCTGCTGCCACAATTTCCCCTGATGTCATCAGGTTGATATTTCCATGGTGGAGACCAGGGGCTGTTGCAAGTGTTTATTTTGTTGGATGGGAGGGGGTGTCACGTGTGTAAGATTTGATGTGCATATGATTTAGCGTATAACATTTTCTTATTCCTTTTCAAGTGTAGGTCATTACCCTGGTTGCAGAAGTCTCCGCTGTGGTGGAAACCTGGCGATGATGGACAGTAAAAACATGACTGCCACACCATTGGAAGAAACTCTGATGGTTAGTTTTACATTTTTCAAAAATCAAAAACCTCCTAATTTGGCAGTTTGTTTTTTGAAAAATGTACAACTTTGGAAAAGTTCAATAGTCAAGAGTTAAGTTTGACAGAGCCTTACATCAAACGTTTTCAACAGTGATGCGAACAGACATGACAGTGGCACCTCTCAATGTAGAGAGAAGTTTGTGGGGCAGTTGTACATTTCTAAATTTGGGGGAAAGGATGTCTGTCAGGGTGACAGATGGACATTAACCCATCTCCGAAACTGTAGATCAGGCCCTATGTATTTTGTATGGAAATCTATCTGTTATTAAGGGAAGACAAACATTATTTAAAATTGCCTAAATATTGGGTTTTTCTCGGTGGGCACACGTTAGGCTTCACTCTTTTTGTAGGGTCATCCCTAAATATTTTGTCTTCACCCTCTTGTTTTCTGAACCAGTTTTTGTTGACTATTAGGACTCTGTGCCCTTCACCACTTCTTACAAGTGCTAAAGTGTATGTGCTCTCTCCTTTAAACATGATAAAATTGGCTTATACCCAATTGGCACATTTAATTTACATGTACTTTTAACTTTTACATGTCCTGCTATTGGAAAAAACTCTTCAAACCATTTTTCACTACTGCAAGGTCCACTTCTCCCATAGAATAATCTTGGGTTACTTTACTGCATTTAAGATGTGATAACTTTCAAATGGGAGCAAGAAGGATTGTTGTCACAACCCCCTCTTGCACCCTCTGTACAGTGGGTCTGGTGCACAGGGCTCATGCTTTATTTTCTCTGTGGCATTTCATGGCCTCCTGTAACATCAGGATAAACACCCTTGGGCCCAATGGTCCAACTACACTTAACCCTTTGGCAGGCCCCTACCCAAACCATTAGAACATTCTGGTACCCTAGTTCAATTTGTTGTTCTGTTTGCACATTTGCGAGGAATGGCCATGTGTTTCCTGTTTATTGGTTCTAACTTCCAACCTAACGACTCCACCTGCTAATCTTAATTGATTCCACCTGCTTCTGTTTGCTGGTTCCAACTGCCATGACCTACTGATTCTACCCCCTAATGTTAATTGATTGTGCATGTTTGCATTAAAGGTCAAAACCATTCAGCTGACAGGTATTCTGTCCCAGAGCCGATTGGAACCTTCTTGTCTTCCATATGAACCACGTACCTTTCAGGAGTCATCCACACCCATAGAGTATTTAAATTTCACCCAAAACTGGAGTCAGTGCTTGGCATCACTCCTGTCCTGAAAAAGCATCATCCCTGCACTCACCTCTATAGTCAACAGGATTCCTCCACCACTCTAGTATTCCTCAGCCAAAGCCTCCCTGCAGCTCCTGTGGTCCTTACGCCATAGATGCTTCTGTCGTTTTCACTTCCACTGTGGCGACTCTTCTTCCTCTTCAGCACCCTGTGCTGCAGCTACAAAGACGTCCCCTAGATTCCAGTTTTAAGTAGAAGGCACAAGGCTAAGTACTTGATCACAGGTTAATGCACACAAATCATTAGATGAAGACGATCTATAATACTGAGTTATTATACTGGGTTCTGAATAGAGAAAGCTTGCTTTCCGGAAATTGGACTTTACTTTGGCTTCAGTAGCTTTGGTGCTCTGAACTCCTTTGCAGAGTGGGCACTCTGGACATGAATTATATCAGAACTGAAATCTGCAGACCAGTAATTCTTGACAAATTTTTGTAATAAGAATGAGAGAGGACTTATTAAAGTGCACTATTTATGTATACAAACTTATATAAAGAACTGAATGTGAAAATGATTCTTGGGAGTGCCAGAAACTCAAGCCTTAAATTTTGATTTGTACCTGCTCTCAGGCAGTACTTGTGGTGAAGCCTACAAGTGTGCAATATTATGAACAACTAGGTAATCTTTGTATGCTAAGAACTGCTGGTAAACTATTCTTCTTGTTACTTCCAGTGCAGTACATCAAGACCATCTCAAAAGTTTCGGGGTGTGCAGAACTTCTGACGCAGTGTCACAAAGCAGCAGAGCAGGACAGCTGCTGCAAGTCTGTCTTTTCTTATTTTGTCCCAACTGCCTTCCCTTTGAGGGCAGTGCATGATTTAAGGGCTGAGGGTTCCTTGATCGTGGACTGCACTATGAGAGGATTTGAGGTCCAACATCAGCATTGGAACCAGGTGAGTGTGTGACAAAAGGCCAAGCCTCGCACTTCTTCCACCTCTCAAACAATATGGACAACCAACTACTTGTTCAAGATCCAGCTCAGGCACTGTGAGAGGGCACTCTAAGTATGTTAGAATTAGCAAGGGCCCTAACTGATGTGCAAAATGGAGTTCACTCCTTACAATAGTAAAATCTGCCACTCAGTGATTAACTAATGCAAAATCACCCCACCATTCACCCTGATTATCTGATGCTCTGGTGACTCCCCAAGGTACACGTCCCATTCTTCAACCCATACATTTTGACAATTTAGGGAATCAAACGGGTACATACCCCAACAGAACTGTTCATCCTGTTCATATCCCTGAAACCACTCCAGTCCCTGTGCACCTGGCTCCGCCAGAAAGGTTTTTTGGGGATACTAATACGTTTGATACATTCTCAAATCAGAACCTTTCCTTTAGACACAGCTAAAATTGCCTTTATCATGTTCTATCTCAGGGGCACAGGTGCTAACTGGTTATTCCACTCATTGAAAATAATGACCCAGTATTACATGATTTCAGAAAGTTTAAAGAGACGAGAGTGCCATCTCTTTGCCAAACAAACCTTTGTTTAAGCTAGTGATAATGAGTTATTAAACTTATGTCAGGACCACAAAGGTCTCCTGACTTACATTACAACCTTTTGCAATCTGTTTACCGAAAACCACTGGCCAGAAGAGAAAAAAACCTCCTTCTTTTATGGAGGGCTATGAGATTGAGATAACTTAAATGATTCTTTGGTGCACATAGTGGATCCCCTGTCAGATTGCTCCAAATTCATTGACTTAGTTGTCTGTTTGGATCATGGGTTAACGAAAGGGAGAACGTCCTGGGGAGGAGCCAAAATTATTACCTGTATGAACTGATTGAAAAGAGGCAGGGTCCAAGCATCAGGATAATACAGAGCCTATGCAAATAGGGGGCTTTCCCCCATGGAAAAAAAACAGAAAAAAGTGACATTTTTGTTTGTATTGTGGTAAGGTAGGGCACTTTGCTCAAAAGTCTAATGTCAAACGGAAGGAATTTAAAAGAATGTTGCCATGACATCTGATTTGGTGTAGGAAAACCAGGCAGCCCAGTTGACACAGAGATCAACCAGTGTAGTGTGGTCCTAGAACAGACCCCACATCCCTTGGCAAACATCTCACATAAGGTTCCATGAAATTTTACAATACTCCTTACCCTTATACTTTTGTCCCAATATCAGAAGGTCTTCCTATATTCCAAGCCACTGGAGTTACTGGAAACTAGGCGTGGGCAGAGCTGGCAAAGTTCTGCTATACGGAAATCCACAGAGTGGGCCAAAACTCCATGAACTTCCACAGAATTATGCCACCAGTCGAAATTGCTTGACGCACCGGTTCGCACTATGTTTTTGACATTTAGGAGTGTGATGCACGTTCTCGCCCTGAAAACAACATAGAAATGCAACCTTGTGGTTTGCATGTGTGCGGCCATTTTTAACTTCTGTTTCTCTGTGCATGGTGCTGGGCCTAACTTAATCCACCCTTATTCTTTTCAGTCCAAATCTTGTCTAATTCATCAACCCCTCATTTATCTTTATTGTATTAGTGTGTGTCTTTGTGTTTGTGTATTTTACATTGTTAGAAATAGGGTCTTTAGTTGGCACCTTTGTCCAAATAGGGACCACAATCCTAGTAAGGGTAAGTCATTCACACAATCGAAATTATCCTGTGCCCGCCCACTGGTAGCCTGGCACTGACCAGTCAGTCTTAACGTAGAAGGCAATGTGTAAAGTATTTGTGCAATAGATCATACAGTAACACAGTGAAAGCACCACAGAAATACACCACATATGTTTAGAAAAACATATGGAATTTATCCGGTTAAACTAAGGTAAAAAACGATAAAGATTAAATTAGCACAAGTTGAGATATCACTTTTGCATGTTTAAAAAAGTCCTAAATCGTAGAAATCAACAGTTTTCTCTTGGTTTCAAAAGTACCTGGTTTGTGCCAAAAATAACACGCATGGAGACCGCAGAGGAGGAGATGCATGGAAAAATAGGGTGTGGGTCAGGTTCTCCGAAGCGACACAGACAATGTGTCATTTTTTTCCAAGCAGCAAGGGGCTTAGCATCGATTTCTGGTGTGCAGTCTTGGTTCCTCACTGCGAGGCGGGATCTTTTTGATGCCCAGGGATGATGTGTGGAGATCCTAAGCATGTGGGATGAGTCGCAGGCACTGCCTCGATCCGGTATGGTGATGTGTCAATTTTTCTGTCGCATGGCAGGTGCTGCATCGATTCTTCACGTGGGAAGTAGGGCTGCGTCATTCTGGTTCCGCTGTGCGCTGATTTCTCAGTCGCACCACAGTTGTGCATCGTTTCCGGCTGGCTGTGCGGCAATTGTCAGCGCACAAGGAGTTTCTTGAAGAGATGAAGTCTTTTTGGCCTGAAACTTCAGGAAACAGGAGGCAAGCTCCATCCAAGCCCTTGGAGAGCACTTCTCAGCAAATTCATATCGCAGCAGGGCAACAGCAGGGTAGCAGCCCTTCTCAGCAAAGCAGTCCAGATGAGTCCCTTGGGCAGCCAGGCAGTTCCTCTTGACTGGTTGCAGGTTCAGGTCCAGAAGTGTCTGATTTGGTGTGGTCAGAGACCCAGTTTATATACCCCAAAACTTCTTTGAAGAGTGGTTTTGACTTGCACAAGTTCCCCTTTCAGTACAGGTCTGTCTGCAAGGGAGTTTGGCAGTCCATTGTGGGAGGGCAGGCCTGTAGCCTTTGAAATGTAAGTGTCAGGCCCTCCTCCCTTCCAGCCCGTGAAGACCCTGTCAGTTTGTCCATGAGTGTAGGTGTGACTGAGTATCCTGTGTTTGTGGTTGTCTGGGTGTGATGCACAAGAAAGCTGTCAACCAGCCCAGCTGTTGATTGGAGACAGGCTGTGAGGCACAGATGGATTTTAAGTGCAGAGAAATTCTCACTTTCTAAAAGTGGCATTTCTAAAATAGTAATCTAAAATCCAACCTCACCAATAACCCAGATTTTGTATTACCATTCTGGCCATACTAAATATGACCTGGTTATCCCTTTCTGATCAGAATCTACCACTCAAACACTATATGAGAGTAGCCCTAATGCTATCCTATGAAAGAAGCAGGCCTCACAGTAGTAGAAAACAAATGTAGGTGTTTTCCACTACCAGGACATATAAAGCACACATGTACATGTCCTTCCTTTTACCTACATAGAACCATGACCTATGGGTTACCTAGGGCCTACCTTAGGGATGACTTATATGAAGAAAAAGGGGAGTTTTAGGGCTTTGCAAGTACTTTTTAATGCCAAGTTGAACTGGCAGTGACACTGCACACACAGGCTTTGCAATGGCATGCCTGAGACATGGTTAAGGGGCTACTTATGTGGGTGGCACAACCAGTGCTGCATGCCCACTAGTAGCATTTAATTTACAGGCCCTAGGCACATGTTGTGCACTTTACTAGGGGCTTACTAGTGAATCAAATATGCTGATTGGGAATGAAGCAATGTTACCATGTTTAAGGGGAAGAGCATATGCACTTTAGCAGTGGTTAGCAGTGGTAAAGTGTGCAGAGTCCTAAAACCAGCAAAACAGTGTCAGAAAAGTGGAGGGAGGCAGGCAAAAAGTTGTGGGATGACTACCCTAAGGCTGTCAGGTATAACATACGTTCTTGTGAATGTATTTGTGTTTTTCATAACTTTTGATAGTTGTTTTGCTTTTCCCTTTGCTTCTTTATTTTTTCTTTCTTCCTTCCTTCTATTTCTACCCCTTTTTTCCAACCGGTGCCATGGCAGAAGAGGGGAGCAGAGAGAGTGGCTGTGTTGGGGTGGTTGTTGGCACCATCAAGGGATGCAGCCAACCCATTTTTACAGAGGGGGAGGTGGTACCACTGGTGTTTTTGTGCAGTGCCACCACCCCTCCATGCTGACAGCAGAGCTGGGAGCAGTCACGCCATGTGGGAGTATGGTTGATGTTAGGGAGGGTGCGTCGTGCGTCGGTGTGTGCATCTGCACACTGGGATCCAGCACACCCAGCAGCAGTTGATGCACCGTTGGGTGTAAATTCTGCACCTCGAGCAGGACTTACTCGACCTGCTGGGCATTTAGGTGTCGGGGTTCAGTCAATAAATAATTAAGTATCTGTTTTGTGTGTTCCATAATGCAATTTTTTTTCAAATAGAAGTGCTGACTCTCGAAGGTCAGTTAAGTTTATGTTACAACAAATTATGTGATCCAATTTGAGCTGGCGAGGTGCTCAGTGCTACATAATTGCACTTGTTGACGCTCATTTGGGCTGATTATGTAAGAATCCATGCAAACTGAGACTCCTCTGTCCTGTCTTTATGATAGTGGTAGTTGTAGTAAGTAATATCAGTGAGTTAGCTTTCTTTTCTCCTTGCCTTTCTTTGTGTAGCTTATGCAGTCCCTGTCGCATTGTCCCAGTGACGTCTAGTATGCATCTATACATTGAAAAGTGAGGCTGTTGGCCCATCAAAGATAGTCGAGAAGCAAGATCATTCACTGCAATGAATTAGTATTTGCAAATGTAGATTATGTTTAGGAAATTTGGAGTAGGACTTAGGTTTTAGAAATTATTAGGTTAACTCCATACTAGTACTAGAATTGATCTGACTTAGAAAAATAAAATGTTTCTGTGTTTACCTTTGCTGTCAAGATATTTTTGGGGAGAATAACTGTACCACTAATCCATTTTTTTATCTTCTTTATTTCTTACATGAGCACACAAGGGGAAGAGGAGGGCAAGTTCTGAGCTCGGTCGGGGATACGAGGGTGCCACCACCAGTGCCGCACCTAGCAGATCTGCTGGCCCTAGAAAACCATCCTGTTATATTATTATTATTTCCAGAACTTTCACCTCTCCCCATTTAGAATATTTCTTTTATTTTGTTTACTGTGCCTGGCTCCTTTTTTTAGTTCTCATCTTTGTTCTACGTAAGCTTTGTTAAATTCTTTTTATCCCTGCATTGTCCTGTTTTTTTCTAGAGTTCATGTTTCTGTAGCTGACTTCCTCCTGTCTGTACTAGTATGTAGCTTTCTTAGTAAGCTTAGCTTTCCCTTCTCCCCTTATATATTTTGTGGACTGGTACTGTGAGACTAAGAGGACAGATTTTAGGACAGGTTCTCTATCGAAAAGACTGCATGCCCAAGTCAGCTTTTCTATCATTGTTTTTTAAACAATATTTTTATAGAGCAGAGATGATATGCAACATACAACACACAGAGTACAACTAGTTTAAAATCGCTGAACCATAGCCAAACTTTTAACATACTTCATTGGTGCAGCATATTTTGACATTTAGAAAATGCATCTTGCAGCAAAGTTTATATCTACATTCCTAAACTCTAGTGATATCAGACTTACAGATAATGCACTAATGCCCCAACTCCTACAATCCCACAAACTAATAAAGGTTAGCATGTGCTAAAGTAAACGAGTGCTTACGTAAGCATGTACTAATGCTAGATAAAGTAATACTAACGCGCTGGTGTGCTGAAAGAAAGCATAAAGCTAATTCCACCTTAAAAGAAAAGACAAACAAGGCTCAGAGGGCAAGAACCCAGAAAGGACCCAATAATATCTATCACTGCACTGCTAAAGTGAACCTGTGAAAAAATGCCAACAAGATAAAACAAAAATAATATGGTGTTGCCCAGGGAAATACCATTCACCTAAAACTCCTGTAGCCCAGTCAATATATACAGCACCATCCTCACAAACAATTTACAAAAAATAAAACCGGTGCCATGATGTCTGAAATCTCTTTAGGCCCCCCCACCCTTTTAGCATATGACTCCTCAAACCTTCTTTTTCTGGACATTTTTTTAACCAGTCTTCATATGATGGAAGCTGTTCTGTATGCCAGAATTGAAGAATAAGCGACCAGGCCACATAAATTGCAATTGACATAAATATTTGTGCAGATTTTCTTATTTCCTAGCCCTGTGTTTGTCGAGCAAAACCAAACAGAACCAACAATGGTTCCCACTCTTACTTACTCCCAGACCCCGGCTCAAGGCCCTAGAAAGATAATGCCAAAAGGGTGTCAGTTTTGGACAGGAGTAAAAATATGAAACCATGCACCAGTGCTCCCTGCATACACTGAAAGCACCGGTCCTCAAAGAGGGAAACATTCTGTTGAGGGCCACAGGGGTACAATATGCCAACCACCGAGATAAGAATGACATTCTCTTAAAGTTGGTCGCCCTTAAGGCTTTATGGCCCAAAAAAAAGAGATCACTTGCAAATCCTCCTCAGAAAACTGCATTGCGTGGCATCACCAGTCTTGTCTAGAACAGCTGTCAAGCACCCCTGTGTACCTTGATTGCGTAACAGCCTGTACCAGTTCATTATACCAAAAAGACTAGACCTAAAAAGCACCCACAACACAAGGTGTGTTTCTACATGGGTATCCAAATAGTGGAATCTCAAAAAATGAACAATCTGCTGATAACTAAAAATAAATCACTTACATGAATCACCACATTGTGCACAAATCTCCTGCTGGATCATACATTTACCATGGAGTAAAAACTGTCCTACTTCCTTAAACCCAGAGTGGAACCAAAATTGAATATTTGATTAAGAAAGTAGTAAGCCCGCATACCCGGCCACATAGAGTTTCAAGAGTGTAAAACCTGATAAGATTTGATTAGAGCAGCAAAATAATGACAACCGGGCACTCCCAGCCCTGTATTAGCTTATATCTGTTTTTTTGGGTAATTTTGAAATCTTAATAGAAAACCAAAGGCCGTGTACCAGCCTCCTGCATCATTACGTCCAGAAAAAATGTGTCGAGCATTGCTACCCTGGTCAATTTTCAGACCAGGATATCTAAAGGAGCTGCCTCATAGTAAGTCTGTAAATGAGGGAGCACCAACCCACCCTGTGCAAGCTCCAGCTGGAGCACCGACTACTTCAGCCTAGGTGTTTTACGGTTCCATAACAATTGTAGAAACATAGGGGCAAGATCACTAAAAAATTCTTACTTATTTTAACGGGAATATTAAAAAATAAAACCAGTAAAAGCGGAAGAACAGACCTTTTAATAACAGGCACCCTGCATATCAAAGTCAATGGGAGAAGTGCCCACCTATCTAATGGACCCTTTATTGTATGAAACATTGGAAAAAAAATTAGTTGAAACAACGAGAAAAGGTATTGGTCACATAGATCACAGGATATCGCATAGGGGCTTGAGTCTGAGCCTTTTGCTTTAAAAAGGGAGAAAGACTGCTAACTCGAATATTAAAAAGAAGCAGTTTTTTAGGTTGATTTTATAGCCTCCAATACCTTGAAACTGTGAGAATTCCCCCAACACTCTTTGTACATTTTCCCTGTCAGGTTGCAAACAAAGAACAACATCGTCAGTGGACATTTTCAGTTTGGGCGTACTGGCTATAGGGCCTTCAATAGCCGAGTTGGCCCTGATCCTAATGGCAAGGGGCACTAAAAAAAGTAAAAAGTATATAAAATAGGGAAAAGGGACATCCCTGATGTGTCCCACAATTGATGACAACTACTCCTGCTAGCTGAGAATTAACCATTATTTTAGTCTGTGCACCTTGATAAAACTTAGCGAACATGCTAAGAAATTAGAGAGGGAAACCAAATGACTAAATCGAAAGCTTTCTCAGCTTTTACCATTATTACCGTCAACTAGTATTATTAGCTGAGAAATGGTCCAATGTTTGTACTAAAAAACGAATGGGACGGTGAGCATTTACATCACGAGGATTTTTTCCTTTCTTTGAAAAGCTGACTATTGTAGATCCCTTAAATATACGGGCTATCTCACCCCCTTCTTTCATTGAATTAAACAAGGCAGTCAAAAAAAGTAAAAGATCTTTGGCAAAAAATGTAGAAAATTCAGCTGGAAAGCCATCATTGCCAGCTGCATTCCCATTTAGCACAGCAGAGGGAGCTTCATGTATGTCCCTAAGGGATAAGGTGGCAATGAGTTTTCAGGCCTTAGAGCTCGTCATTCATGGAAGGCTGACTGTTTGAAAATAATCAGATAACCGGGGCTGTGTAGTCTTATAGCTAGACTCATACAGTGTTTTATAGTGCTGCAAAAATATTTCGGAGACCTGACCTGTTCCAAGAAATATTCCACCAGTGGTCAAGTTAACTAGTTCCCTAACCACTGAGGCTTCCTGCCTTACCCAAGAAGACCAAGCCAAAATCTACCTATTTGCTGACCCCTTTCTTACAGTCTTTGCTGGTATACCCTTGAGTTCTCAATTTCATCTAAGGTTAAAAATTCGAGCAACTTATCCTTAGCTTTTGCATGGTTCTCAGCTGTAGCAAGAGACCCACTAATTCCTGAATTGATCCGTGAAGCCAGGGCAACAGCCACATGGAGCAGGGCCAGTTTTTACGATTCTCATGTTGCCAAACCTGTTGAGTGATTATATGGCCCCTTGCCACAGCTTTAAAAGCCTACCACACAGAAAACATTGAGGCAGTACCACAATTTAACAAAAAGAAGTCCCAAATAAACTGCCAAATATCGGTAAGCCATGCTTCATCAAATAACAAAGACTGATCCAGCTGTACAGAGGCTTCTCATTCCTCGATGCCTCTAGCGTAATCGTGATTGAGATCACCAAGTGGTTAGAGAAAATATTCTCCCAGATGCCAGAATCGAGCCTCTCTATAAAGCGGGAGACTAGGAAGAAGATGATGCATGAAGCAGTTGATATCATTGTGATTTCATTTTGAAAAACAAGTAAATTGCATAGTACTCTGATGATAGCACCGTAACTGGTTTAATAGGGCAAAATCATGCTTAATTACATCTAAGAACTTTTTTGCATTAGGTTTAAGTTGTTTTTTCAACTTGTTTGCAGTATCCAAGACTAAGGTGGTCATTATGAACTTGGCGGGAAACACGCACCGCTGGCGGTGGCAGTAACTACCGCCAATAGGCTGGCGGTCTGGTCCGCCAAATAATGAAGCCAATGAGAAACAAGCAGCGGGCCCATCCACCCACCTTCAGTTTGGTAGTCCCGCTGGTGACGGGGGAGACCCCCCTTAGACCGACGGAAAGGCCCTACCCGCCCACCAAATTATGAAACACCACACTGCCATTAGTTCCAGGGTGGGAACAACCACCAGGCATAGGTTGGCCGAAACGATTCATATAAAGGGAAGCACTCACCGGAGGCACACAGAACACACCAACGCAGACATGGAGCGAGAGTTGGAAATAATCCCAGTGCTTCACTTTGCCATATTTCTCCAGGACAGTGACCGATGACGAAGACGACGATGGTAAGTACCGCAGCCTAGTACACATGGGAAGAAAGGGCAGAGTTACACAACCACCCACCTCACCCACACCGCAATGCACTCCGAACCCCTTCCACCATCCCCAGCCATACATACCATAACAAAATGTACTTACCAGTGACAAGCAAACAAATACCTGCACCAATGCACACACCTGTGCACACCACACCCCCACAGTGAAACACTGCACAATGGCTCAATATTGTGCCAACAGGACTGTTGGGCACTAAAATGTATTGTTAACAAAAAAAAAGTTCATTTCAAAGTCCCGGAAGGGCAAATATAGCCCACGCTTGACCCCTACAATGGTAAAGGAAACTCCACTGAGAAGAGGCATCAATGGGGCAGCCACGCACCTCAGGGAACAGGGGCAGGAGGTGCGGGGCTGATGAGTCAGGTCTTGAGGGGGGGGTCTTGGGCTTAGATTTACGAGGTGGAGAGGATTTGGGCTTGCCTTTGGAAGGAGGGGGAGAGGGTCTGGACTAAGGGGTGGCAAAGGGGCGTGGGGCAACACAGGGCTTCTTCCTCCCTGGGGAAGGGGCACTGGAATGGGAAGGAATCAGGAAGGAGTGGACTGGGCTAGGGCATGGGAATGTTTTGGGGCAAGACAGTTGGGCCAGTGGGTTCAAACAGGTCACCACAGGAGAGGAAAAGCTTCTTAGGTGCAGTTGGAGGGGATTTGGAGGAAGGTCTGGGAGTGGAGGTTGAGGGAGTGGTGGTACGAGCTGTAGGTGTGCTGGACATGGATGCAGGTGCCTGTTTAGTATGCTTATGTATGGTGGATGTATGTGGTGTGGATGAGTGTGAGCGTTTGAGTATTTTGGGAGGAGGGGAGTAGACACAGTGGGAGAAGACAGGCTGCAAGTGTAGATAGATGTTTTGTGGGTGTCTGCAGGTCTGGTGAGTGTGCTGCAAGTGTCTGTGAATGTAGTCGTGGTGAGTGCAGGTGTGGTATCTGGGGTGCATGACTGGATGTCAGCTGTTGTGGTGACTGCAAGAATGGGGGCAGCAGCAGTGACCGAGGGTTCAGTGCAAGTGGGTATGCATGGTGAGGTGACAGACAGGAAGGAGGGGGAGGCTGACACAGTGGGGGAGGTGGATGTTGTTGTGTGTGCTTTGGTATGTTGGGTGTGTGCCTGCCTGTGGTAGGAAGTGTGGTGCTTGTGTTTCTCAGTGTGCTTCTTGTGTGTTGAGGGAGTTGGGTGCTGGAAGGGGTAGAGGTGGTGAGAGTGGGGACGGAAAGATTAGGAACACTGGCTGCCGTCAAAGAAGAGGCGAGAGCCTGAAAAGATCTCTGTAGGCCAGACATGGCACCGTGAATGCCTTCCAGGAATGCATTGCATGGCTGCATCTGGGATGCTAGCCCCTGGATGGCATTTACGATGGTTGTCTGCCTCACAGAGATGGTTCTCAGGAGGTCATTAGCTTCCTCTGTGAGGGCAGAAGGGCTGACTGGGACAGGGGATGAGGTGCCTGGGGAGAAGGAGACACCCACCCTCCTGGGTGAGCGGGCACGGGCAACTTGGTGGGGAGCAACTGGGAGGGTGGTGATGGTATAGGGTTGGTGGAAGATGACAAATAATGAGTGGGCCCAATAGGGTCTGCAACCACCAGGGAGCTGCCATTGGAGGAGGTATCAGAGTCACTACCTCCAGCAGTAGTTGCCTTCCCAGTGGTACTCCCCTCGCCCTCCAGCCCACTGGTCCCCTTGGCGTCGGTCGACTCTGCCTCCTGGGAACCCTGGGCTGGAGCATCCCCACTCGCTGGTGCCTCAGCTCCCTCGTCAGATGATGCTAATGTACACAGGGACACAAGAGCACAGGGGTGGGCACACAAAACAAGAAAGAAGTATGTCAATTCCAGGAGATATGTACATGTTGGGACACATGCACTCCCACCCAGCTCAGGCACAAACCCTCAGCAGACACAACATATGTTATGAATGTGCTCCTGACTGGTAGGCATGACCCCACAATACACTACACTCCCTTCCTGACCCACTACTCTGATACACTTTGGGAAGTGAACCAATGAAAGACGATAGCAAGCCAACACATCTACAAGTTCATGAGGCTACATTGAATACAATCGTCTAAACTCTGCCAAAACTAGCTATGACACTATCCCATGGACGCGGAGGGGGGCAGGAGTCCAGGGACACAACTGTCTATGTGCTTGGCACTACTATGCATGCACCCTTTAACATCTAACTACACTCATCATCGTGGCATCACAACAGTGTTTGCCCTCACCCCCTTGTGGCTGCTGTGCTGTCTTCAAGCACCCATCCAAATCTGGATAGGCCACTGTCAGAATGCAAGCCATTGGGGGGGTCAGGGTCCAAAGGGCACGCATCCCCCTTGGGAGGCCTTCCCCAGCTGGGCCTCTCCAGTCTCCCTGGCCCAGCACCTCAGGTCCTACCACGTTTCCTGCAGTGGGTGCTCCGCCAGTTGCAGACCCCCAGGGACTGCACTTTCTTGGTGATGGCTTGCCATAGTGCCCCCTTCTGATGAGCACTGACCTGAATGGGACACACAGAGTAAAGAAACAGATGTCAGTGTAGGTTCACTCTACACAAATGCCATGCCCGTTCATATTGACATGACCCATGAAGACATGCATATGAACAAAATACAAGCCGAAACTGCCAGACACACTACAGATGAGCGGTCACAAAGCGGACAAAAAAGCACACAGGCATCCGCCACATTCACACACATCTAAGGAGGACAGATAGAAACTAACCTTCTCCTCTGGTTGCCCATACTACTTGGCATACAGGGGTAGGACCGCATCCACCAGCTTCTCAAGCTCCTCTGCGGTGAAGGCCGGGGCCGGTTCCCCTGTCACACGTGCCATCTCAGGGACCACAGTTAGGACACAGCAGCACACGCAGTGGAGTTCTTCCCTTCTCGTAATGCAGGAGTCAAGGGTCTGTCAAAATGGCAAAAGATACTGCAGCGGTGTGCACCGTCACCACCGGCAGTGATCATGATTGGACCAGGTTCCCCATTGACAACCATGTAATCCAATGATCAGGTGCACAGTGGTGAACACGGCCTACTGCCATGACGACTAACGCCAGCGTAATGAAGTCACTTCCACACTACAATACCTGGATGGTGGAGGCTGCCATTTTGCTTCCACCACGTCTCCTTATCCTGGCTGGGGGCTTCATCCATGGCCCCATTATCTCTCCTCTTTGTCGAATACTGACATGAGTACTGGTCCCCCACATGTAATCATGATTGGAAGTGTGTCTACACTGTGATGCCATTATGGCTGAGACACCTCACCACACAATAGCCTGACGGACTACCTCATTCCTTGTGTGTGTGTGTGTGTGTGCATTACATATGTGTTGCATTGTAAAAATGAATTGTGTCACCATGTAATGCAAGTGTATGTCCAAACTCAAAATGTGTTCCTTCATCACCCATAGGTACAGACCCATGTGGCAAGGGAGAGCCCCATCTGTTTACAGACCTCTAGTAGATCAGGCCACAATGGAGGAATGTCACATCATCATAACTTACCAACCTAATTGAGCTACAATGCTTGACCTCTGTGCAGTAATGGATCCTGTTCTGAAGCCGGGCAATAGGAATTACCATGCCACATCTACAAATGTGCAGGTACTATCTGTGCTCCATTTGTTGGCCACAGGCTCATTTCAAGTGGTAGTGGGCATGGCTGCAGGGGTATCTCAGCCAATGTTCAGCCACATCCTGTCCAATTTGCTGAATGCATTCGTTCAACACTTGCAAAGATATGTCCAGTTTCCCCAAAGGGCTGATCTCACCGCCATCAAATCAGGATACCAGGCCTTTGCAAATATCCTCCATTTGATAGCTGCCATTGATGGAACCCACATAGCCCTCATACTCACAAGAGTGAATGAACAGGTGTATCGTAATCGTACAAACTATCACTCTATTAATGTCTAATTGGTGTGTACTGCTGATAAGTACATTTCACGTCAGTGCAATGTTCCCAGGATCAGTCCATGATTCATTTGTCCTGAGAAACAACAGTGTGCCACACATGATGGGACAGCTACACAAAGACAGAGATTGGCTCATAGTTGAGTGTGTATGACACTGGATCAGTTACATAGCTGACAGCCAGGCTGTATGCAAGTAAGAATTGTGTGTTTCAACACTCTTTCACCCACTTTTGCAGAGGATTATGGCTACCTCTACATACATTGGCTCCTGACACCTGTGAGGAATACCAGGACAGATGCAGGAATTATAATGAGGCACATGGTGTTACTAGGAGGGTGATTGAGCGCACCATAGGACTCCTGAAAGCAAGAGTGTGTTGCCTCAATTTCTCTGGAGGATCCCTGTGCTATGTCCCTGAACAGGGTGTGTAAGATAGTGGCAGCCTGCTCAATGCTGCACAACTTTGCTGTGAGAAAAGCTATCCCACTTCTGGAAGAGGAGGATGCTGTCCACCCAGCCCTGCCACCTCAGAGGAGGGATGAGAGTGATGGTGAAGAAGAGGGGGAAGATATCAACTCCAGGACCCAGCTAATCCGTCTATACTTCCAGTGACTCTCAGGTACTGTTCTATGATGCTAATGGCTTCACTGCATTGTTTCAATCTGACACATGTAGTAAGTACAGTGGTGTCCTTTACCAGTGAAAATGCAAATTCATGACTGAAGTGGCAGATGCCAGTTCACGCAATGGAATGTACAGTGTGACATACTTCAGACACTACAGTCTGTTGGATCCCCTCCTGCAATAATAGTGGCATTATGATAGTAACTGGCTAATACATTCACATTCACAACTGATAGCTCATATTGATTAAGGACAGATATTTAGAGTGCACAGGTGTATTTATTCAAAGTCAAAACATCCATGAGTGTTGGGACAGTGGAAGGGAGAGGGCACATGGTGAACAACATACTCATGTACAAATGCTCAGCTGTTGGTTGAACAGAGGTATGTCCATGGGGTCATTGGAAGATGGTGAGATGGCAGTGGCATGTCAACTAGGTAGCTCAGTGGCACACAAGGGAGACAGTTCAGGGCAGAGTCACTTCCTGGGACTGGGCTTGGTCTTGGCTGGTGTTTCGGTGGGATGTCTGGGTCTGAGGGCACATTTGTCAAGGTGCAGCTGGGCTGCAGGGGTCGGGGTGCTGGTGTCCTCTGAGTCCTCTGGCAGTGCTACCAGTTCAGTGGATGCTGCAGATGTAGATGGCAGGGCAGTGTCCTGGCCAGACTGGATGTTTGTCTGGCGCTCCAGCACGCCTGGAATGGAGGCCATGGTGGCATTGAGCTGTTTTCATTGCTCCATTGCCTCCTGGTGGTGTGCTACCTGCAGCTTCCGATTCTACTCCAAGGTGGCCAGAATCTGGCCCATCCTGTCCTGGGAATGCTGGTATGCTCCCAGGACCTCGGAAGTTACCTCCTGGGCTGCTGCATCCATCCTTGGGCCACACCCCTGGGCCGCTGATGCCCTCCCACTGGCCCTAGCCCCTTGTGCCTCTGTACCCTGCATAGGTCTGGCAGTCCCACTTGTGGTTGGCCCTTCTTCATCCTGCCTGGTGGTGAGTGGAGACTCAGGCCTCTGTACATGCAGGCAGCCAGTCCATGGCCTGGTGACAGTGGCATAGGGTTGTTTGGCCAGAGCTGATGGTGGTGGCTGAGTGGTGGGGTGTTCAGTGGTGTTCTGGGTGGGGCTTCTGTCTAGGGGTGTGTGATGGGCCAGGGATTTCCTCTCTGTCCAGACATCCCTGTGCACTCTCCTGAGTGGCGCCTCCGTCTTCAGGTGGAGAACTGGCACTCTTTGACGTCTCCGTCCGGGTGGCATGGGTGGTGGTTCCTGTGTGTGAAAGAATAGAGATGTGGGTGTCCTGCACTTTCTTGACAATTGCAGCATTGGTCAGCAGTAATTGGTGATTGGATTACCATGTACATTTAGATGCATTTATTTAGGGTGGTGGTGGTGCATTGTGGGTGTTGTAGTGCTACTGGGATTCCATGCATGGGTTGGTGACTGTGCACATGGCACTGGATGGTGATTTGTATGGGGATTGTGGGCATGTGGGTGATTTGGATGTGAGTGTGGGGGCATTGTAGACTGGGTAGGGGATGGGGCCCTTGTGGTAGTGAGAGGAATGGGGTGATACATGCATTATAGGTGTGGTGACTGATAAGGTATTGTATATGACTTACCTGAGTCCAGTCCTCCAGTGAGTCCAGAAAGGCCCTCCGGGCGCAGGATAGCCAGAACTTTCTCCTCCCACTTGGTGTATTTGGGGGGAGGAGGTGGGGCCACCACCGGTCTTCTACATGGCAATGTTGTGGCTGGATGTCATGGAACGAACCTTCCCCCACAGGTCATTCCATCTCTTCCTGATGTCCTCCCTTGTGGGTGTATGGGTTCCCACTGCGTTGACCTTGTTGACTATCGTCTGCCATAGCTCCATCTTCCTGGCCACGGTTGTCTGCTGCACCTGTGCCCCGAATAGGTGTGGCTCGACCCTGACTATTTTGTCCACCATGTTCCTTAGCTCCCTGTCTGTGAAGCGGGGGTGCTTAGGGGGTGCCATGGTGTGTGTTATGGGTGGTGTGTTGTAGGTGTATTGGTGAGGTTGCTGTTGTGTGGTTGGGTGTATGGCTTATGATGGTGGTTGTGATATGTATGTGTTTTGGTTGTTTATTTGTGTGTGTAGTCGTGTGATGGTGAGTTCAGTGTATGCATGTTGTGTTGTTAATATCTGTCCTGCTATTGGTGTTGCAAAGGATTTTGGGGGGTGTATGTGTGTGTTTTAAAGTACTGTGGATATATGTCAGGGGTGTGGTTTTCAAACTTGCCAATGTGTGCATTTGTTGTTGGCGGGTCCCATTGCTGGCTGTGGTGGTCTGTCCGCCAATGGTCGTTTGACATTCACTGTCCGCAAAGCTGATTTGTGCATCATTATTTGGTGGGCAGGGGATTTGTCTTTATGGTGGTGGCGGGGTGAGGTTACTGCCTTTCTGCCGTCATTGGCCCTGGTGGTGGGTTGAGGTTACAAGACCAGTACAGTTGACCAGGCCTTTAGGCTATTGACAATAATGTGGAAATACACTAGACTAAAGAAAGGCCACCTGTATATCGCGTTTGTGGACCTGCGCGCAGCCTTTGATCTGGTGCCGAGAGACTCCTAATGGGCAGCATTAGGAAAACAGGGCATGCCGGGGAACCTCCTGGGCCAGCTGGAGAGGCTACATGAAAATACATTTGCAAAGGTCCGGTGGGGGCCAAAAGGAGAGTTGACAGACCCAATACCTATCAAGAGGGGGGTGAGATAGGGCTGTGTGCTCGCCCCAACTCTTTTCTCTTTATACATCAATGATCTGGTTCATCATCTGAAACAAAGTAACCACGACTCACCAAGATTGAATGATGATCCAGTCCCCGCCCTCCTTTTTGCAGATGACACCATCCTATTGTCTCAAACTCCAATGGGCCTGCAAACTCTACTAGATAAATTCAGTGAGTATTGCAGCTTGAAGGGGTTAGAAATAAATGCAAACAAGACTAAATACTTAACTGTTAACCCTCACAAAGCACTCAAGAGAAACATTTGTATTAGAGGGCAGGCACTGGAACGAGTTAAAAATTTCAACTACCTAGGGATACTGCTTGATGCCAAATTGTCATGGGCGCCGCACATCAACAAAGCTGCTATCTCCTTAACTCATAGCTCTATGGCAATCAGTAAAAATTACAAATGTTCAAGGTCGAGTACTGTGTCACCAGTATTCGAGATCTACAGGTGCAAAAGCACAGGCCGCTGCTCTGTATGGCGCAGAACTCTGGGGATTCACAAAACTAACTCCATTGGCCACTCAGGAAAATAATTTCATGAGGGGGATATTGGACCTCCCTCCATCGACTCCGCTGATTCCCTTAGCCCATGACACTAATATGAAACAAATAGGCAAATTGGCAGCCCTGAGGCCCCTGCTCTACTGGTGTAGACTTTGGACAACCCCTGAACTGATCCAATACAGGCAAGCCTTAATTGAGATCATGGGCTTGGACAAGACTATTTCCCTCCCGTGGCTTTATTATATCAGGCAAAGCTTTTACAATTTAGGGCTGAAAATCTACTGGGATGAACCGCATATACTCACAACCCAATCAAAGATCCGACTAAAGCAAGTATTTTGGGACTTCATCTTTAATAGCCCTCTTCATAGCAAGGATTCAGGTAGACTAACCTTAAGTTTTCTGGATTTTAAACCACTACCGAGCGCTGAGGAATGGATTGATACCATTCAACCTAGACGAGCAAAAGCTTTATTTATGAAGTATCGATATGGGATTCTCCAGGTCAAGGCTTTTACCTTCAAATGGGGTCTCCTGAATGGGAGTAATCATGAGGCGACCTGCGAGCTATGTAATATGGAGACTCCAGAAACGACGGATCATGTCCTTTTAAATTGCATTGCCTACGATAAACTAAGGAAGAAATGGATCCGACCCATCTGCAGGAACGTTGGAATCAGGAACTACAATGAAGCTGCCAGATTTTTTAGATCCAGCTCGATACCATATGTTGTTTTTGGTCTAAGCCGGTTCTTAATAGCAATTTCATTCATCAGAGAGAAGGCGGGCCTGAGGTTGTAGGCGCTCTAATTCAGGCAAAACTCCCAAAGTCAACCTATGGGTCCTGAAATCGATAACTGGGAGTCACCCTCTGCAATTCAATGGCCTTGGGACCTATAATCGGCCAAGGATATATCTAGCTCAGGGGACACTGTCTATGCCCGGGAGGACCGTAGCTACTGGGAGGTTGATTAAGTTACCTAGAATGGTCATTGTCACCTATGAAACTTGTTCCTGGATTCTGATATTTATTTATCTTTTATCCCAAAAAATCTCCTCCTAGTTAGGCAAACAAGTGCCTGATGGCACGGGAGGTAAATTTTATGGGTTTTACAAATGAAATACTGTAATCGATTTTTACCTACTGTTTTTAAGATCAATATCAGATAACTTGTTTCTAGTAGATAAGTGAATATTTGCTGCTGCTAGAACAATGTGCCTTTTTGCATCACTCGATCGTATATGACCTCTAAGCAATATAGGCACGTAAGAAAGAAAGGAATCGTTGGGCCCTAGGGATTGTTAATCACTTTCTAAAAATTAGTCAAATAACCCCTCACGTGATGATGGTATCTATATTGCTAAGATTGTAGAGGCAACTTGAACCTACTGGAGGCAAATAGTCATTCAAAAGCATATATCCTACTTTCATAATGGTTACTTTTTGAGCTAGTCTATAGTTAATGATACTACTAGCAAGATAGCAATTTTAACTGTTTTTGTATTAAGGCTTATACTTTAGGGGTATTTTATAAAATTTGATAATATTTATATGGCGATCTGCATGATGATGTGTACTGTATATTTTATAGTGTTTTAGTGATTAATTGTTGATTTTTTAATAACATTTATACCCATAACTCGCCTATTTGTATTGTATGGCCCTGAGGGAGCTTTGGTCTCGATCAGTTTTTAGTGTTTCTTTGTCTTTTTTCTTTTAAAAAAGTGTCTTTGTTTCTTCTAGAAATGTAAGAATTTTGTCAGTATGCTTTTATGGTATTGTTTTACCGAAATAAAGCTGTAAAAGTAAAGTTACAAGATTTTGGCCCAGCAGCACCCATAGCCAACTTGTAAATCTGTGACAAAGCATCTGGGTCATCATACACTAGAACCTAATAATTAACCAGGTTCAGTGGCGCACCATTAACTTGAACCTCCAACCATAACCACCTGCCCTGGGGGTCTCGAATCATATCACAGACCTGCCAGTTAAGCTCCTTCCCCAAAGGAATTGTCACCCCACCTTACCGCCAGACCTGCAGAAGAGAAGAATTAAATGTTTGCACATATTTTTTTGGAATATTAATTTTTGGGCTGTAGGAATATAACATCTGGACGGAAAGCCCCTAACCAGCTTAACACTCTCACATATTTCTGTCTGTTTGACGTGCCGTTTATATTACAAGAAACACATATACTTTCACATCCTATTACAAATAACATTCTGCTTTTCGAAATCGACCTTGCACTGATATGTGCTCAGTGACATGGACCAATACTCAAATCTGCTCTTTTTATACTGCTTGAACCCCACCTTCCCAAAAATCCACCCATCCTTCCAGAAAGTGAGACCCCCCCAAATGTGAAACAGCAAAAACTAAAACACCACAAAAAAAAAAAAAAACCTTGCAGGAGGAGAATTGCCCTCATTACTGCTCCTGCAATGTAGCACCTTGAACTGAGTGCTATGACTTTGTACCCTGTGGTGACCTTGATTCCCTCTCCCTCGCATGCCATATTAAAGCTAAAAATTCTACCAAACTTCAAATGTATTGATCAAGCTGAAACCCCAAGCAGAGCCAAGCTAAATAAAACATAAGCCAGAATCAAATCTACTGATTAGCACCTTAAGGTTGCACATTGGCCAATCGGAAAAGTCAGAAAGCTCAGGAAACTCAGGCTGAAGCCTCTATGCCTCCACAGTACTGATAGCAGAAAGTTTCCCCCTAGCCAGAATCTACAATTACATTATATGCAATTGACAACTTGACCAGCCAAATTGAAAAACAATTTAGTAGGTAATATAGTCATAGGTAATGATGCATCTTGAGAGCTTCTAGTTGTCCCTGTACCTCAGGCAGTCACCATTGCTACCTCAATTCAGGAAGGACCTTAAAACCTGGCTCTTCAACTGAAGCTCAGAGGACAAAACCACTCACCACCTTGAGATCCTTACATCTGAGTAGTTGCACTCTATAAACCCTGACTGAATTGACACCTTAAGTTACCCACTGGGCACATTGGAAACCTCATGCAGCAGCTGCTGTGCCTCTGTGACATTGGTAAAAAGATGAAATTGACCCCAGCTACAACATTCAGTTTGTATTGTTGCACAATTGATGCTTGCAAGCACTGGCCCTTAAATGAATGCATCATTTTCAGAAAAGCTTTCCTTCTGTGTGCAGCTGAAGCAGTCATATCAGAATAAATGTAACACTGGAGGGTCTCTAGCATGGAAAATTGTTAACGCTCGAAAGCCTCTGTCAACACCCTTTCTTTGATATGATAGTCCATGAAGTCCACCAAAATAATGTGCAGGAACTTTATGCTAAGAGGGCGTTGGGGTGTTACACGAGTGGCCCTTGTTATCAGTAAATCCCCAGAATAGTCAGGAACAACATGGGATCTAATAAAGGAATTGCCCCACTGAAGAACTTGCTGGCCTTCACAGCCCACAAGGACCCCCACAATACACAAATTGGAACTTCGAGCTCCTCCACCTTGACCTCAAGAGACAAACTCTGGTTCCCAAGCTGGGTGGCATGCTTTTGGGTAGATAAAACTTGGTCTTCTACTTGCGACACTCTGGCCTCCATCTCCTTGAGTCATTTCTGAGGCAGGGAGATTGTCTTCTATATTTATGCAAGCCTAGCATTCAAGGCAGCCACTTCAATAGCCAGCAATGCCTTAAGATCCCTAATCTCATCAAGTATCATGTTAAGCACACTTTCGGTGTCCATTTATCTAGTTACTAACTTATCTGAAGAGGCTTGCAGCTGCACCTTCTGCTGGTCGCATTCCATAATGGTAGACACGGGCACCTGAAGAATTGTAGCCCGGGGACCAGTCCTCTGTGTCTGTAATGCGACAGGGGAGATGGTAGGCGCTGATTCAGGTGAAGCTACCTGGAGGTTAGGTGACTACGTGGGTTTCAAAACACCAGATCCTGTTTTTCCCTTGGAGAACAGGGGATAGTCCTTAGCCCTACCAGGCTTTGTTGCCAGGCTAGCCTCGCCAGAGGTTGGTGAGCCAGAGGCTGAGAGGGAAGGGGAAGCAGCTGGCTCTCGAGAGGTATTATAGATGTCTGAAGTTTTGGCCCTTGCCACTGTCACCAAGGAAACCAGCGGTGATTCCACCGGGGAACCCATCATCCGCTCTAAAGCTCCAGCCCCTTACCCCACCTCCTGATGACCCGATCGCTGAAAGGCATCTTCAGGACTGGAAGAATTGGAAGGCATCCTGTTCTTCCTATGAGAGTGTGGGCTGCAAATTGCTCTTGTCACAAGCTGACCTGCATGTTTCTTGTTTCCTTGAGTCAGGGCAGAAGAATCCAGCCTTCCTGCAGTGCCCCCAGAAATGAAGTGTTTCCTCATTTCTTTTTCCTTTTTAAATATTGTTCTCTTCTTCCTTTGCCTCCAACCACGATCTGAAGGCAGTAGATATCATAGCAAGCGACAGAGGGCTGGAGCAAGCTGTTGGAAGCCCCACAGATGGGAGAACAAGGTGCTAGGGATAATAGCAGAGGCAGAGAGGGACATACGGCAGGCACATGCTCAGAAAGCTATCCACATTAAGAACCTCATTATGAACACAGTGGGAAAGACCGCACCACTGGCGGTGGTGGTAACTACCGCCAACAGTCAGGCGGTCTGGGCTGCTAAATAATGAAGCACATGAAAACAGGCAGCCTGAAAAACACCCACTGCCAGCAGAGGAGTGTCGACAATGATGGAAGAGGCTGCCAACAGGCTGATGGAAAGGCCCTACCCGCTCAACAAATAATGAAGCACTAGACCGCCGTCACTTCCAGGGTGGGAACCACCGCCACCGAAAGCCTGGCGGAAACTAACCAAATAAAAGGAAACTCTCACCAGAGGCTCACACAACATGCTGAAGCAGACAGGGAGAGAGAGTTGCAAATCATGCCAGTCCTGCACCTTGCCATATATCTCCACGACTGAGACTGCTGATGAAGACGATGATGGTAAGTACCGCAACCTACTAAACAAGGGAAGAAAGGGCACAGTTACATACCCACCCACTTGACCCACCCTGCAAAGCACCCACAACCCCTCGCAACATCACAAGCTATACACACCTGAGCAAGAGGTACTTACCCAACACAAGCCCAAGACAACCTGCCCAAAGTACCCATATGTGCACAACACCCCCCACAATGAAACAAGGAACCACGGATCCAGAGTGTGGCACACAAACTTTAATAAAGCTCCAGGAGCAACATATTGTCCATATTAGGCCAATGGTCAGTCCATAGCAAAAAGGTGGATGGGCCCAAATGGCCCGAACTTGACTCCCACATGTGCACATGGTACTCCACCATAAAGGGGCATCAATAGGACAGCCAGGCACCTCAGGGAGCAGGAGGTGGGGGGCTTGGGCTTAAGTTTGGGAGGTGGAGGGGGTTTGCATTTAGCCTCAGAAGGTGGGGAAGTGGGCTTGGACTGGGGGTGGCAGATGTACCTGGGCCAGCACGGGACCTCTTGCTCACAGGGGAAGGTGCACGGGAATGGGAAGGGCGGACAGGGGCGGACTTGGACATGAGAGGAGTGGACAGGGCAAGGAGGTGTACACAATTAGGGACGAGACGGGGTGGGCCAGTGGGTTCAAAAAGGTTTACAAAAGATAGGAAAAGTTTCTTAGGGGCAGTCGGGTGGACCTGGAGGAAGGTGTGGGAGTGTAGGTAGAGGGAGTGGTCATAACAGGTGTAGATGTGCGTGACGTGGATGCAGGTGATTGTACAGTATGCTGAGGTGAGGTAGATGTATGTTGGGTGGGTGTCTGGGAACGTTTGAGTGTCTTGGGAGGAGGGGGGAGGACACAGTGGGACAAGACATGCTGCCAGTGTCAATGGATGTTGTCTGGGTATCTGCAAGTTTGGATAGTGTGCTGCAAGTGGTACTCAGATTTGTTGTGGTGAGTGCAGGTGTGGTGTCTGGGGTGCATGACTGGATGTCTGACTTTGTGGTAACTGCAAGAATGGGGCCAGAAACAGTGAATGAAGGTGCAGTGCCTGTGAGTATGCATTTAGAGGTGACAGACAGGGAGGCAGAAGAGGTGGACACAGTGGGGGGAGTGGATGTTGTGTGTGCCGTTGTATGCCTGTGGTGAGAAGTGTGGTGCTTGTGTTTCTTTGTGTGTTTCTTGTGTGTTGAGGTGTGAGCATGGCTGTTTGAACGTCTGCTTGGGATAGGTGAAGGGAGTGGTGTGCTGGAAGGAGTAGAGGTGGTGGAAGGGGGGAGGGAAAGACTTGGGACACTGGCTGCCGTCAAAGAGAAGGCCAGAGCCTGAAAAGATCTCTGTAGGCCAGACACGGCACAGTGAATGCCATCCAGTTATGCATTGGTCTGCTGCAACTGGGATGCTAGCCCCTGCTCCCTCGCCAGATGATGCTGATGTACACAGACAACACAAGAGTACAGAGTGGGGAGACAAAACAGGAGAGATATCTGTAAATAGATGAGTGGATGTATATAACTGGTTCACACATACTCCAACTCAGCAAATATACCAACATGCAGTACCTACAGCTATACTCATGTTTATGCCCCTGGCTAGTGGCACAACCCTGGTATACAGCCGTCTCCAACATTACAGAAGGACCTGAAGAACTGCAGACCTGCCCCTTATCATCTAACTGCCCTTGGGGGCCAATATTCTAAATGACTTCCGTCAGAGTCCCTGTCACTAGATAGCATACAGCACCCTTAGACATCCATCAAGGAGGCATACAATGGCCTTGGTACTCACCCCCTTGTGTCTGCTGTGCAGCCTTCAAGCGCCCATCCAAGTCTGGATATGCCACTGCCAGAATGCAGTGCATTAGGGGGGTCAGGGCCCGATGGGCACCCCTTCCTCGTTGGAAGGACTTCCCCAGCTGGGCCTCAGAGGTCTTCCTCGCCCAGTGCCACAGGTCCTCCCAACGCTTCCTGCAGTGGGTGCTCCACCGGTTGTAGGCCCCCAGGGTATGCACCTCCTTGGCGATGGTGTGCCAGAGTCCCCTTTTCTGATGGGCGCTGACCTGTAGTAGACACACAGGAAAGAAACACTGAAGTCAGAATGAGCACATGTGATACCGCTGGCCATACATCCCTTATGGGACAGACACTTAAAACAGCATCACAGCACCTCACTCACGCAGATTGTCATGCATTAAACAGCTGTGCAGTTACAAATTGTGCACACATCTTTACAGGCATCCACCACCATCACACACATCCATGCACCCCAATCCGCCTACTCACCTGCACCTCTGGTCGACCATATAGCTTGGCATACAGGGGTAGGACCCCGTCCACCAGCTTGACCTGCTCCTCCGTGGTGAAGGACAGGGCCCTTCCCCTGTGACTCGTGCCATTTCCAGGACACAGCAGCACACACAGTGGAGTACTTGCATGCATGGAATCCGGGAGTCAAGTGAAGCTGGGGTGACGAAATAGCGTACGCTCTGTGGTGGTGTGCACCGTCACCACCAGCGGTGATCATGATAGGCCCATCTTCCTCATTTCAAAACACAAGGGGGGGAAAAAAAAGGGAGAATTGGGCGGTCCAGTGTACGTTCTCCCAATAATATGCAAATATAAAGTGGTACACTGTTCCGAATAAGAGGAAAGAAAAGGAGTCCTGAAATTCAGGAGCAATGGTCCTCACACACCTTGGTTGGTGTCATGCTTCATCATCGGACAGCTCCTCGTCAGACCGGCGCTGCAATGTCTGACGGGCACCCCCCGAGGGGGGGCTCTTTGCCGGAGATCTTTTTATATAGTCGATGATGCCGTGGGACCTAATATGGATCTGAGAAAAGAACAAATCCACAAGAGAGAGAAAGATAAGGATAAAATTGGCTCAAATCCCTCACTCAATGATTTATTGTTTGCTATTGGGAGATGGTCAAAAATAAAAAAATGTAGGGAGTGGAAACAGAGGTAATGCTCGGACACTCACACAAAACATTTAAGAAAAGAGGATGGTGGAAATAATCCACTCCTCATTAGTATACGGTCGACATGTTTCGCGTCTGTGATGGTCCAACAGGATCCAGTGACGCTTCTTCAGGACCTACTAAATCAAGAAATCACTCTCAAAATATCAATATACCTATACTCCTGCTGACTATCGTACACAGTCAAGGCGTCATCAGTCACTTACTGAGGTCAAGCCGGACTGGCTTCTCTTTCCTACTAGTCACCCTAAATCAGGGGAAAAAAAGGGCTCAAATTAGCGCTGTAAAAAATCACTCCATCAGTACTAGAGAGTGATAGATTTGTGATGAAGAAAACAAATTGTGACAAACTGTGCAACACTCAGTGACCAGGTGGGTGCAAAGCAAGCCATGCTAATAACACATAGGGAGGCTTACCCTCTTTACTGAAAGAACAGGTTCCATGGGATCACGCTGGCCTCTTGCCTGGCTTACCGAAAATCTGATTGGTAAGAAACAATATATATACCGAATGGGGGACCACATGTTATAGTCCAGCATTAGTCTAAGGGATATTCCGCAAAGTAGCTGGGTAACGGTAGACCATAGTGCGGAAACAAAATTCAAAAGTAATACTTCACAACTGTGTGTAAGTATCTCATAAACACACACAAATAACAATATCCACACAGCAGAAAAAGATAATGCATAGTTTATTACTGGTACGTCACCCTTAGAAACGAATATGAAGTAGGGTGTTCAGTACAACCATATTTAGGTAGAGAAAAATATGATCGTTTACTCTAATAGGTAATGCGATGTGGCACACAACAAAGTAATTCGCCCATGCGAGGAAAATGAAGTTACGGCACCGATACATCTAAGAATGGTATACACATTCTGAAATTCACCTCTTGAAAGTAAGGCGTCTCATTTGGCCAAAAGTAAAGTACATAACAGAACCGGGTACGAGGAAAACAAATTGCTCATTTTTATATCACTCGCCCTGAAAGAAAACGTCCCATAGACTTGTGGATACAGGCACCGTCTATCAAGATTGAGTACGTCTTCAAAGACACTCGAAAGAATCTATCGAGAGAGGCTGGGTCAGGGCACTTACTTTTCAAGTAGCCGAAGTCCTCCGTAGCACCTACCCTGGGGTTCGCGGTCCCGGATGTGGTCGTAGCCCAGGGACCGGCGAGTTTAAATATAACGCGTAATAGGCGCGTATGTCTTAATTAGGGGAATCGGTATCCTAGCAACCTACTAGTGAGTTGCAACCATATCTGGAAATAGACGATGGACTATAAAAACGAGGTGGTGAGAAACCCTCGTTCGTGTCGGCCATCTTAAAATGGTAAAAGGCCACTAATAGTGAGCCTAGTCTGCAGTGATTGACCAGACATCGAACAGGTCATTTAGAAATGCCAATGATATCGATCATGGCATTCATCAAATCACACAGTCTGATAATTTTGTACATCGTATGGTGAAAAACGGGGGTGACAAAGTTGAAGACTGACATGAAAGGTGTCGTCATAGGGAATCTGTCCAAACAAAAAAGGGTATATATAGGGGGGTTACGTAGTCAGAATGAACATACTGTCTATTTGGATAGGTGGAACCAAGGGATGTCATCATTGAGTCCCTGACGGTGGGTATTCAAACGATACACCCAGCGTTGTTCCAATTCAAAAAGTGAATGTGTGCCTGTCGAGTTACAAGTCTGTAGCACCACCCACCACATGTCATCTGGTGTATGTTTAAGTTCAATGAAATGGATGCTGAGTTTGGTAGTGGCGCGTCCACATCGGATATTACTCCGATGTTCATTTATCCTGATTTTCACAGGTCGTGTAGTCATCCCTACGTATCGTAGCTCACACGGGCAAGTAATCAAATACACACAATTCCGAGTGTTGCAGTTAGTGTGTTTCCTCAATTGCCAAGTGAGGAAGGGTTCAAGGTCTAGAGTGTCTATACGTTTGGTGAGTGAACAGATATTGCAATTTCCACACGGAAAATGGCCCACGACTGGGGGAAGGTCCCATAAAGTCCTCTGTCTAGGAGGGGTGATGGTAGGTTTTGGTCGAGTATGTACCAACATGTCTTTAATGTTGGTGGTCCTCTTAAACGCAAACACAGGTTTGGGAATGTCTTCACCACCACTGCAGAGGACTGACCATCTCTTATTGATTATCTTCTTCACCGTATTTGAGAAGGGAGTGAACGTTGATACACAGGTGAGTTTATGGTCTGTGGGTTTTGGAGTCAGTTGTAATAATGACTCTCTATCACTGTACTTAGCTCGTTTGTAAGCTGTATTGATAACTCTCTCTGGGTAATGACGGTCATGTAGTTTGATCTGTAGATCAGCAGCTTGGGTGTTGTATAGTCGTAAATTGCTGCAGTTCCGTCGAAGGCGTAGGAATTGTCCAAATGGTAAGTTTTGTCTGAGTGCCTTAGGATGGTGGCTATCATATAATAGTAGGCTATTCCGATCTGTAGCTTTTTGAAAAGTGCGGGTCTCTAATCGACCTTCCTCAATGCTGATTAGCAAATCTAAAAAAGGGACCTCTGTGGTAGAGACAGAGGAGGTAAATTTGAGGAAAGGATCCAGATTGTTTATCCATGTAGAAAAAGAGTCTACCAAGGCTAAAGGTCCGTGCCAAATGACAAGGATGTCGTCAATGTAGCGACGCCATAGCTGAATATTTGTGAAGAATGGATTAGACTCTGGCAAGATAAAGCGTTTTTCAAAATTGTACATGTACAAGCATGCTAAGCTAGGGGCGAATGTACTGCCCATCGAGGTGCCATGAATCTGGTGGAAGAGTTTATCCTCGAACTGGAAAAAATTCTTAGTCAGGGCCAGACTGGCACAGTGCATGATAAAGTGAACAGGTGTCATTGACTCTAGGTTGGTAGATGTAAGGGCTGACTCAACTACATCCAGTGTGGCTGCTTGTGGGATGTTGGTGTATAAAGCCTCAACATCAAGGGTGATCAGGGCATCAACAAACACTGTTGAGTTTATGGTTTTGATCAGGTTGAGGACGTCTTTAGTGTCTCTAAGGTAAGTAGAGGACCGTTGTACTAGAGGTCGTAAAAAGTGGTCACAAAATACAGAAAGTGGTTCAAGAACAGACCCAATGCCAGAGACTATCGGGCGTCCTGGTGGAGGTAGAATACCCTTGTGAATTTTGGGGAGACAATAAAAGTAAGGAATACGGGGATCTTCCGTATTCAAAAAATCCGCTTCTTTTTGTGATATCCAAGTATTGTTAACAGCTTCTTCTAACATGCCCCTTATCTCAGTTTGCAAACAGGCCGTAGGATCCTGATCAATTTGAGCATAATAGGTAGCATTGTCAAGGAGGCGAAGACACTCTTGTCTGTACTCCTCTGTGTTCAAAACAACGATGGCGCCTCCCTTGTCTGCTGGTTTAATAGTGATATTAGTTTCAGCTGCCAGAGTTCGAAGTGCCTCATTCTCAATTTTAGACAGGTTAGTAAATCTATGTTGTGGGCGTATATTTAATATGTCGGAGGTGACTGCTTTCTCGAAAGCCAGGACCTCGCAAGGCATTGATGTATGTGGGGGTATGAACTTGGAAGGTTTTCTAAGGCCGGAGTCCTCAGGGGAATCAGTGGTAGGTCTGTCTTTAAAGAAAAATTGCAAGCGTATTTTTCTAAAGAACCGAGAAAGTTCGCATTGTAAGCGAAAAGGATCCTCCTTAGGAGTGGGGACATATCCCAAACCTTTGTTCAGTACCTTAATTTCATCAGAGGACAAAGGCCTAGAGGACAGATTTACCACTAGATCTTTGCTGGAGGGGTTTTGCCCTGGCTCCGTGTGACCATCTGTGGTTCCTCCTGTGACCAATGGACTCGTCTTCCTCTTCCTCGTCTTCTGCCTCTTCCTCTGCCCCTGCCTTGGCCTAAAAAAGGCCCATAAGGTGGCATTGGTCGGGGTTGGTAAAAGGGGAAGGGGTGTTGCCATGCCATCGGGGGACCCTGGTGGTATTGTGGGAAGTTGTAATAAGGTTGGGGTCTTTCGTCTTCCGTGCTCCATCCATCAGAGGATGAGCTATGGCTATATTTGCGAGGTTTTCGACCAGATATAGAGGAATCATCTGATGAAACAGAAGGTATATCACCTGTGTAATCTTCTTTGACATAGGGATAGACCTTCTCTCTATTGAATCTATTAATGTCTTTCTGTAGCTTAGTGATCTTCTGTTGTGTTAGGAACTCTTTGGTATTATTAAGGTCAGCGGTAATTTCTGCTAATCGGCTTTTGAATGCTGTTATGGAGATAGTGGTTTTAAGTGTGTTCTCCATAAAGGTAATCTGTATGGATAAGGATTCCGCTAATCGTCTGGAAGTATTGATGATAAGGACCAGCCAGTCCCGGGTGCACTTCCATGCAATCTGGGCCCAGTCCTTCCTAAAGGCCAGGTCTTGTAAAAAGATCCTGGGCATATTGGACACAAGTAGTCCATTAGGGGCTATATTAGCCCTGAGGTATTCGGTCATAATAGTCCCATGGAGGACTGTTTTAACCAAGTCACGTTTGAGTGAGGACAGTTTATCCCATTCCTCTTTGGTGGGGCCAGATGGTCCCGCACCATCATTAGTCAGAATGGAGGGAGTCTGCAAAATAGCTGACACTATATCTTCATCAAAGCTGAGACCTTGAAAATTATCCATGTTAGAAATCTCAGTGAAATTCTCAAATATACCCCACAGCGAAACTGCTGTACTAAATACTTCAAAACACAAGGGGGGGAAAAAAAGGGAGAATTGGGCGGTCCAGTGTACGTTCTCCCAATAATATGCAAATATAAAGTGGTACACTGTTCCGAATAAGAGGAAAGAAAAGGAGTCCTGAAATTCAGGAGCAATGGTCCTCACACACCTTGGTTGGTGTCATGCTTCATCATCGGACAGCTCCTCGTCAGACCGGCGCTGCAATGTCTGACGGGCACCCCCCGAGGGGGGGCTCTTTGCCGGAGATCTTTTTATATAGTCGATGATGCCGTGGGACCTAATATGGATCTGAGAAAAGAACAAATCCACAAGAGAGAGAAAGATAAGGATAAAATTGGCTCAAATCCCTCACTCAATGATTTATTGTTTGCTATTGGGAGATGGTCAAAAATAAAAAAATGTAGGGAGTGGAAACAGAGGTAATGCTCGGACACTCACACAAAACATTTAAGAAAAGAGGATGGTGGAAATAATCCACTCCTCATTAGTATACGGTCGACATGTTTCGCGTCTGTGATGGTCCAACAGGATCCAGTGACGCTTCTTCAGGAC
This sequence comes from Pleurodeles waltl, assembly GCF_031143425.1. Lineage (NCBI taxonomy): Eukaryota > Metazoa > Chordata > Amphibia > Caudata > Salamandridae > Pleurodeles > Pleurodeles waltl. The sequence continues at coordinate 765,794,799 of NC_090445.1, forward strand.
CTACTAAATCAAGAAATCACTCTCAAAATATCAATATACCTATACTCCTGCTGACTATCGTACACAGTCAAGGCGTCATCAGTCACTTACTGAGGTCAAGCCGGACTGGCTTCTCTTTCCTACTAGTCACCCTAAATCAGGGGAAAAAAAGGGCTCAAATTAGCGCTGTAAAAAATCACTCCATCAGTACTAGAGAGTGATAGATTTGTGATGAAGAAAACAAATTGTGACAAACTGTGCAACACTCAGTGACCAGGTGGGTGCAAAGCAAGCCATGCTAATAACACATAGGGAGGCTTACCCTCTTTACTGAAAGAACAGGTTCCATGGGATCACGCTGGCCTCTTGCCTGGCTTACCGAAAATCTGATTGGTAAGAAACAATATATATACCGAATGGGGGACCACATGTTATAGTCCAGCATTAGTCTAAGGGATATTCCGCAAAGTAGCTGGGTAACGGTAGACCATAGTGCGGAAACAAAATTCAAAAGTAATACTTCACAACTGTGTGTAAGTATCTCATAAACACACACAAATAACAATATCCACACAGCAGAAAAAGATAATGCATAGTTTATTACTGGTACGTCACCCTTAGAAACGAATATGAAGTAGGGTGTTCAGTACAACCATATTTAGGTAGAGAAAAATATGATCGTTTACTCTAATAGGTAATGCGATGTGGCACACAACAAAGTAATTCGCCCATGCGAGGAAAATGAAGTTACGGCACCGATACATCTAAGAATGGTATACACATTCTGAAATTCACCTCTTGAAAGTAAGGCGTCTCATTTGGCCAAAAGTAAAGTACATAACAGAACCGGGTACGAGGAAAACAAATTGCTCATTTTTATATCACTCGCCCTGAAAGAAAACGTCCCATAGACTTGTGGATACAGGCACCGTCTATCAAGATTGAGTACGTCTTCAAAGACACTCGAAAGAATCTATCGAGAGAGGCTGGGTCAGGGCACTTACTTTTCAAGTAGCCGAAGTCCTCCGTAGCACCTACCCTGGGGTTCGCGGTCCCGGATGTGGTCGTAGCCCAGGGACCGGCGAGTTTAAATATAACGCGTAATAGGCGCGTATGTCTTAATTAGGGGAATCGGTATCCTAGCAACCTACTAGTGAGTTGCAACCATATCTGGAAATAGACGATGGACTATAAAAACGAGGTGGTGAGAAACCCTCGTTCGTGTCGGCCATCTTAAAATGGTAAAAGGCCACTAATAGTGAGCCTAGTCTGCAGTGATTGACCAGACATCGAACAGGTCATTTAGAAATGCCAATGATATCGATCATGGCATTCATCAAATCACACAGTCTGATAATTTTGTACATCGTATGGTGAAAAACGGGGGTGACAAAGTTGAAGACTGACATGAAAGGTGTCGTCATAGGGAATCTGTCCAAACAAAAAAGGGTATATATAGGGGGGTTACGTAGTCAGAATGAACATACTGTCTATTTGGATAGGTGGAACCAAGGGATGTCATCATTGAGTCCCTGACGGTGGGTATTCAAACGATACACCCAGCGTTGTTCCAATTCAAAAAGTGAATGTGTGCCTGTCGAGTTACAAGTCTGTAGCACCACCCACCACATGTCATCTGGTGTATGTTTAAGTTCAATGAAATGGATGCTGAGTTTGGTAGTGGCGCGTCCACATCGGATATTACTCCGATGTTCATTTATCCTGATTTTCACAGGTCGTGTAGTCATCCCTACGTATCGTAGCTCACACGGGCAAGTAATCAAATACACACAATTCCGAGTGTTGCAGTTAGTGTGTTTCCTCAATTGCCAAGTGAGGAAGGGTTCAAGGTCTAGAGTGTCTATACGTTTGGTGAGTGAACAGATATTGCAATTTCCACACGGAAAATGGCCCACGACTGGGGGAAGGTCCCATAAAGTCCTCTGTCTAGGAGGGGTGATGGTAGGTTTTGGTCGAGTATGTACCAACATGTCTTTAATGTTGGTGGTCCTCTTAAACGCAAACACAGGTTTGGGAATGTCTTCACCACCACTGCAGAGGACTGACCATCTCTTATTGATTATCTTCTTCACCGTATTTGAGAAGGGAGTGAACGTTGATACACAGGTGAGTTTATGGTCTGTGGGTTTTGGAGTCAGTTGTAATAATGACTCTCTATCACTGTACTTAGCTCGTTTGTAAGCTGTATTGATAACTCTCTCTGGGTAATGACGGTCATGTAGTTTGATCTGTAGATCAGCAGCTTGGGTGTTGTATAGTCGTAAATTGCTGCAGTTCCGTCGAAGGCGTAGGAATTGTCCAAATGGTAAGTTTTGTCTGAGTGCCTTAGGATGGTGGCTATCATATAATAGTAGGCTATTCCGATCTGTAGCTTTTTGAAAAGTGCGGGTCTCTAATCGACCTTCCTCAATGCTGATTAGCAAATCTAAAAAAGGGACCTCTGTGGTAGAGACAGAGGAGGTAAATTTGAGGAAAGGATCCAGATTGTTTATCCATGTAGAAAAAGAGTCTACCAAGGCTAAAGGTCCGTGCCAAATGACAAGGATGTCGTCAATGTAGCGACGCCATAGCTGAATATTTGTGAAGAATGGATTAGACTCTGGCAAGATAAAGCGTTTTTCAAAATTGTACATGTACAAGCATGCTAAGCTAGGGGCGAATGTACTGCCCATCGAGGTGCCATGAATCTGGTGGAAGAGTTTATCCTCGAACTGGAAAAAATTCTTAGTCAGGGCCAGACTGGCACAGTGCATGATAAAGTGAACAGGTGTCATTGACTCTAGGTTGGTAGATGTAAGGGCTGACTCAACTACATCCAGTGTGGCTGCTTGTGGGATGTTGGTGTATAAAGCCTCAACATCAAGGGTGATCAGGGCATCAACAAACACTGTTGAGTTTATGGTTTTGATCAGGTTGAGGACGTCTTTAGTGTCTCTAAGGTAAGTAGAGGACCGTTGTACTAGAGGTCGTAAAAAGTGGTCACAAAATACAGAAAGTGGTTCAAGAACAGACCCAATGCCAGAGACTATCGGGCGTCCTGGTGGAGGTAGAATACCCTTGTGAATTTTGGGGAGACAATAAAAGTAAGGAATACGGGGATCTTCTGTATTCAAAAAATCCGCTTCTTTTTGTGATATCCAAGTATTGTTAACAGCTTCTTCTAACATGCCCCTTATCTCAGTTTGCAAACAGGCCGTAGGATCCTGATCAATTTGAGCATAATAGGTAGCATCGTCAAGGAGGCGAAGACACTCTTGTCTGTACTCCTCTGTGTTCAAAACAACGATGGCGCCTCCCTTGTCTGCTGGTTTAATAGTGATATTAGTTTCAGCTGCCAGAGTTCGAAGTGCCTCATTCTCAATTTTAGACAGGTTAGTAAATCTATGTTGTGGGCGTATATTTAATATGTCGGAGGTGACTGCTTTCTCGAAAGCCAGGACCTCGCAAGGCATTGATGTATGTGGGGGTATGAACTTGGAAGGTTTTCTAAGGCCGGAGTCCTCAGGGGAATCAGTGGTAGGTCTGTCTTTAAAGAAAAATTGCAAGCGTATTTTTCTAAAGAACCGAGAAAGTTCGCATTGTAAGCGAAAAGGATCCTCCTTAGGAGTGGGGACATATCCCAAACCTTTGTTCAGTACCTTAATTTCATCAGAGGACAAAGGCCTAGAGGACAGATTTACCACTAGATCTTTGCTGGAGGGGTTTTGCCCTGGCTCCGTGTGACCATCTGTGGTTCCTCCTGTGACCAATGGACTCGTCTTCCTCTTCCTCGTCTTCTGCCTCTTCCTCTGCCCCTGCCTTGGCCTAAAAAAGGCCCATAAGGTGGCATTGGTCGGGGTTGGTAAAAGGGGAAGGGGTGTTGCCATGCCATCGGGGGACCCTGGTGGTATTGTGGGAAGTTGTAATAAGGTTGGGGTCTTTCGTCTTCCGTGCTCCATCCATCAGAGGATGAGCTATGGCTATATTTGCGAGGTTTTCGACCAGATATAGAGGAATCATCTGATGAAACAGAAGGTATATCACCTGTGTAATCTTCTTTGACATAGGGATAGACCTTCTCTCTATTGAATCTATTAATGTCTTTCTGTAGCTTAGTGATCTTCTGTTGTGTTAGGAACTCTTTGGTATTATTAAGGTCAGCGGTAATTTCTGCTAATCGGCTTTTGAATGCTGTTATGGAGATAGTGGTTTTAAGTGTGTTCTCCATAAAGGTAATCTGTATGGATAAGGATTCCGCTAATCATCTGGAAGTATTGATGATAAGGACCAGCCAGTCCCGGGTGCACTTCCATGCAATCTGGGCCCAGTCCTTCCTAAAGGCCAGGTCTTGTAAAAAGATCCTGGGCATATTGGACACAAGTAGTCCATTAGGGGCTATATTAGCCCTGAGGTATTCGGTCATAATAGTCCCATGGAGGACTGTTTTAACCAAGTCACGTTTGAGTGAGGACAGTTTATCCCATTCCTCTTTGGTGGGGCCAGATGGTCCCGCACCATCATTAGTCAGAATGGAGGGAGTCTGCAAAATAGCTGACACTATATCTTCATCAAAGCTGAGACCTTGAAAATTATCCATGTTAGAAATCTCAGTGAAATTCTCAAATATACCCCACAGCGAAACTGCTGTACTAAATACTTCAAAACACAAGGGGGGGAAAAAAAGGGAGAATTGGGCGGTCCAGTGTACGTTCTCCCAATAATATGCAAATATAAAGTGGTACACTGTTCCGAATAAGATTTGAGCCAATTTTATCCTTATCTTTCTCTCTCTTGTGGATTTGTTCTTTTCTCAGATCCATATTAGGTCCATATTAGGTCCCACGGCATCATCGACTATATAAAAAGATCTCCGGCAAAGAGCCCCCCCTCGGGGGGTGCCCGTCAGACATTGCAGCGCCGGTCTGACGAGGAGCTGTCCGATGATGAAGCATGACACCAACCAAGGTGTGTGAGGACCATTGCTCCTGAATTTCAGGACTCCTTTTCTTTCCTCTTATTCGGAACAGTGTACCACTTTATATTTCCATCTTCCTCATTGACAACCATGTTCACCAATGAATGGGTGCACACCGGTGAACACCGCCTTACGCCATTACGACAACCGCTAGCGGTATGAGGTCAATTCCACTGCCACATATCCGGATGTCAGGGGGCTGACATTTTGCAAACTACTACGCAGTTATTATTTGGTCATTGGCCCCATGTTGGCCCTATGGACCTCAGCCCTCAAACGCATTGCCAAAAGATAATTTACTCACCACAGCAGTCCAGATGTATAATTTAGGACATGCCACTACAACTTAACATCCTACAATGCTTATGTGTCACCTACTTGTATGACAGCTGTGTTATTTACACAACATGTTGTGCAAATGAATTTGTGTACCTCACATGTGTTCTCCACTCCTCCTAGGTACAGATCCATGTGGCAAGGGAGGGCCCCATCTGTGTACAGACCACTCGTTGATTTGGAGACCATGGTGGAACATCACATCATTATCAATGACAGACTCACTCGTGCTACTGTTCATGAACTTTGTGCATTACTGGATCCAGCACTGAGACCAGCTAATCGGAATCAGCATGCCATCCCTACTGAAGTGCAAGTGCTCTCTGTACTCCATTTCCTGGCCACAGGCTCATTTCAGGTGACTGTGGGCATTGGTGCAGGCCTTTCACAGCCAATACTTTGCCTTATCCTGTCCAGATTCCTGGATGCATTTGTACAACACCTGCAGTCATATGGGAGGTTTCCCCAAAGTGCTGAACAACCTGCCATCAAGTCTGACTTTTATGCCTTTCCCAACATTCCCCATGGGATAGGTCCCATCGATGGCTCCCACATAGCTCTCCGCCCCCCAAGAGTAAGTGAACAGGTGTACTGAAACAGGAAGAACTTTTACTCTATGAACATTCAATTGGTGTGTACTGCAGACCAGTAAATCTCACATGTGAATGCCATGTTCCCTGGATCGGTTCATGATTCATTTGTGCTGAGGAACAGCAATGTGCCAGACATGATGGAACAACTACAAGGGAACAGAGGATGTACATAGATGAGTTTGGCTAACAATTTTACTGTACATTGCTGACAGCCAGGCTGTCTGCAACTGAGGGTAGTTAGTTACAGGCATGTTTTTCCCACTTTTGCAGGAGATTCTGGCTACCCCAACATGCATTGGCTACTGACACCAGTGAGGAATCCTAGAACTGATGCAGAGAGGAATTACAATGAGGCCCATGGATGTACTAGGAGGGTGATTGAGCGCACTATAGGTCTCCTGAAGGCTAGAAGGTGTGTATAATAGTGATGGCCTGCTGAATGCTGCACAACGTGGCTGTGAGGAAATATATTCTCCTCTTGGAGGAGGAGGGTGCTGTATATCCAGACCAGCTTCCTCTGAGAGGGAATGAGAGTGATGGTGATGATGAAGAGGGGGAAGATGTACACTCCAGGAACCAACTGATCCAACTATACTTCCAGTGACTAAGAGGTACTTTTTGCTAATGTTGTTGTCTGTACTGCATACTGTCGTTCTGACTTATTCTCTATGGGGGTGTTGGGTCTGTAGACATTTACACTGTAACAAGGTATTCAAGTGCTATGTGTCATGATGATCAACTAGTTAGACATTTCTGTTTACTCCACACCATGTTGTGCGTGAAGTGCCATTCCTGACATAATGGTCTGATTATTTGATTTCAATAGCAAATGCATTCACACATCAAGTTGATTCAACATAATGACAGGGGATGTTAACATTGGTGTACATGTGTTTTAATAGTTATCAGGGATGCCATGGTGCTCTTTACAGTGATGGCAGTGGGCTGATGATGGATGTCCATTCTGGCTACATGGTCTCAGCGATTGGTGGCTGTGGTAATGTGTCCATCTGTACCTTTCAGGTTGTGGAGTTGGTATTGGCCGGTGGGGAGGCTGGTTCAGTGACACACTTGGGAGACAGTTTGTGTCAGAGTCACTTCTTTGATGGTGCCTTGGTCTTGGCAGGGGCACCAGTACCGTATCTGAGCCTGAAGGACCGTTTGAGTGCCTGTTGTTGGACTGTACGGATAGGGGTGCTGGTCTCCTGTGTGTCCCTACATGGTTGCAGCAGTCCAGTTGCTGCTGCTGATGTTGATGGCTGGTCTGTTTCGTGGTCTTTGGTAGGGGCTTCCTGGTTTGTGGGGGTCTCAGGCTGGGTTGAGAAGTGGTGCAGCAGCGCCCCTGCAATGGCGGCCATGGTGGCATTGAGCTGTTTCTACTGCTCCATGGCCTCTTGGTGGTGTGCTATCTGCAGCCTTTGATTCTGCTCCAGGGTGGCCACGATCTGGCCCATCCTGTCCTGGGTATGGTGGTATGCTCCCAGGACCTCAGAGATCACCTTCTGGGCTGCAGTATCCATACTTTGGCCTCCCCCCTGGGCCACTGATGCCCTCCCACTGGGCCTAGACCCCTGTGCCTGTGTCCCCTGCACAGGTCCGGCGGTACCACTTGTACCGGGGCCATTGTCATCCTGCCTGTTGGTCGGTGGTGACTGTGGCCTCTGTCCATGTGTTCCACCAGTCTGTGGCCTAGATACACTGGTGTGGGGTCGTTTGGCCGGAGCTGATGTTGGTGGCTGGCTGGTAGGGGTGTCAGTGGTGTCCCAGGTGGGGCTGCTGGATGGTGACAGTCCAGGGCTGTTTGATGGGCCAGGGTATTCCTCACTGTCCATACTATCCTCACAGGTCTCCTGAGTGGTGCCTCTGTCTCCATGTGGGGCACTGGAACTCCTTGTCCTTTCCATCAGGGTGGCATGGGTGGTGGTGTCTGTGGGGGGGAATGGACATGTATGTTACATTTACATAATCGGATGGGGTGCACAGGGCAGGACGATTTTGTGCAGGTTTTCCACTGTTGGGCCATGCAATGACCTATTGTGGGGTTGCCATTGCATTTAGCATGGGATGTGGAGGTGCATTGTGGGTGGTGTAGTGCCATTGTGATTCCTTGCAGGGGTAGGTGGCTGTGCACAGGGGGAGGGATGTGGGCCTTTTGGTCGGTTTGTGGGCATGCAGGGTGACTGGATGTTGTGATTGTGGCCTGGGTGGGGTAGTGATACTGGTGGTAGTTGGAGGACTGTGGAGGTGCATGCATTATAGGTGTGGTGGATATGGGGTAATTGTAGATGACTTACCCAAGTCCATTCCTCCAGTGAGACCCTCCGGGTGCAGGATGGCCAGTACCTTTTCCTCCAAGTCGGTGTAGTCGGGGTGCCTCCCAGTCTTCTGGACCCCAATGTTGTGCATGGATGCCAACGGACCTCACCTTCCCATGCAGGTCGTTCCATCTCATGTGGATGTTGCCCCTTGTGCGTGGATAGTTTCCCACTGTGTTGACCTTATTGACTATTGTATGCCATAAGTCCAGTTTCCTGGTGATGGGTGTGTGCTGGACCTGTGCCCCCAATATTTGTTGCTCGACCTTGAGTATCTCATCCACCATTGTTCTTAGCTCCCTTTCTTGAAACATGGGTGCTTAGGGGGTGCCGTTGTGTGTTGTGTGGATATTGGTGAGGGTGCTGTTGTGTGGTTGGGTATGTGAGTTGTGTGCTGTTGCATTCAGCGTCTGCTTGTAGTGCAGTCAGTCTGGCTTCTCCTACTGGCGATGCAAAGGATTGTGGGGTGTGTCTGTGCATGTTTTATAGTGTTGTGGATGTATGTCAGATGTGTGGGTTTCAAACTTGCCAATGTGTGCATTTCTTGCTGTTGGGTCCCATTGCTGGCTGTGGTGGCCTGTACTGCCATTGGTCGTTTGGCATCTACTGACCGCCACAGTGATTCGTGCATCATTATTTGGAGGGTGGGGAGTTTGTGTGCTCGGCGGTGGTGGGGTGGGATGTGCAGCTTTTTCGCCAACAAGGCCCTGGCGGTGGTTGGTGGTAACAGAAATTTTGGTGGATTGTTTTTGGCATCTTTATATGGCGGGCTTCTGTTCACCACCAATGGCGGTATTCTGTTCACTGTTGCCACGGCGGTCGACGGTGTTTACGACCATGTTCATAATGACCCCCTAAATCAACTACAGTCACCAGTTGATAAGTACTTGCTGAAGGGAGCCAGGGGGAGCCCAGCCATGCAGCTTCACAACAAGCATCCATGAGAAGTTCCAGCCACAGCTCCTCTGCGTCTTGTTGCACCTCATTTCAAGCCCAAAAGAGAAAGACTTAATAGCCTGGAGATATTCACAGGAGATACCCCTCCACCAGTTATTTGGGAATCCTCAACATTGAGTACGATAAAGTCTCAACTGGGTGAGGCAAAGCTTCACTGCCCGAAGACTCTCAGTGCACTTTGAATTTTAAGGGCAACTCTCCATGTGCAAAGAAAATGTGGCTGCCCTGTCCATGTTGCTTGCCACCTGTCACCTAGCACTTGCTTTTTATCTCATAATTCATTCCTTCTCCGGCGTGCCTCCTGCCTCCAAACCCCAATCTCCTGCTGCCGCCTCTTTGTACTGTCACATTTGCCGATTCTGCCGTCGAAAGCCCATCGCAGTGGTGGTGAGTCTCCTTGCAGCCTCTCAGCTTCTCCGCACATCTTGCAGCATCGCAGCTCCAGCCTTCTATCCCTAAAGCTGTTGATGCATGTCCGGGGGAGGGAAACAGTGAACTGCTCAGCAGTGGAACATGCATGGCCCGCCTGCAGCCGTCCCACCTTTTCTATGCATTCTTGTGGAGAAGGCTTTCTTTTCTTTGCTCATGCTCAAACAGTAAAATGAGAGAGTGGCCATGGTCATGATGGACCGCCGTCATGTTTTGAGTATGTATTGTTAATTTATAAAATAGTATAACATACCAGCAGTTTTGATTACAGTGCAGAATGGCTGGAAAGTAGTATGATGATGGTGCCATTGCATTCGCCAACCCACACCTCACCATATGTCCTTGATTGACCAATTATTCCACCCTTTCTTTGTGCTTCAGTGAGTTAGGTCTGCTCCTCCATTACAAAACATTTGCAGTTGACTTGACTTGATAACATGACTTTTCTAACACAGTTAACCAACAAAATTCCTAAAGCAAATGATAGAAGAAGATAGAACTGCAGTGATCTATTGCAGTTGTATTTTGTTGAATTAGTTCTTAAAAAAAGGGAAGAAGTATTTGGCATTTAAAATGTGTAATTTTTTTCCAGCCACACCGACCACCAGTGCTGGGTCCAGTGGCAGCACCACAGCTCCGGACGTGGCAGCGGTCAGAGTGGGAGAACTGTCGGCAGCTGGGATGGGCATTGGTAAGTCACATTGATTGCATATTAACAATTCCTATTATACTCATTCAAGGGCGTTGGTTGTGAACTCTCTGCTTTAGCAGCTACAGTGGGGGGTGAAATCTTAATGGCCTCTTCTATCTGCATCTCAGCAGACAAGAGCTCAACTGATGCTACAAATGATGGGTTGAGGGAAAAGGCAAAGAAAGGAAGGGTGGTTAAAAGAAAGGTTGGGTTAAATGGCATATGAGTGAAAGGATGTGTGGGTGGGTGAAAGGATGCATAGGTGGGTGATAGGCAATGCATGAAAATATGGATTAAATGGTATATGGGTAAAAAGATGCCTGGGTGGGTGAATAGTGGATAAGTAAAAGGATGTTCTGAAGTGTTAAAGAATGGGTGGATGTTAATGATGCGTGGGTAAATTGATGGATGACTGAAAGGATGGTTGAAAGGCTGGATAGGTGAGTTTATGGATGAACGGGTGGATATATGGATGGATGAATAGATGGATGGAATGGAATGGTGAAAGACTGGATTGGAGAGAATGTGAAGCATACATGGTGTGTATCAAAGCATTAATAGAACAATGAAAAGACTGGTGGATTGCTTACATCAAGAAATAAGGAAGCTCATCTAGAGAGGGACATGTTAACCTACTTTGCTTGGTTTGCTTGGTGATCAAAGCTTTGGTTCAAAGTGGGGTGCATTTTAATTTTCTGTCTACTGCCATGAGTCACTGTATTTGTTAAGCAAGGCAAGTACATATCCTCCCACCCATCATCATTCATTTCCTTTCTGCTTATGGCTTTTAGGCAGCCATGCTATGCTGTAACTGCAGCATGGTTCAGTTCAGCAGTACAAACATGTTGTCTGTGCAATTTGCATCTGCTTCAATTAATGCAGAAAAGTTGTCAATGCATTGCAAACATAAAACAAGATGTGTGTCCCCCACCCATTGGCTACTCTGTCACTTCAAAGTACTTCAGTCCTTTATTGTTTCCTAAGTTCTGTCCCAGCCAGCCAACAAAATAGAAAAGTCATTTTTTGCATGCTCCACATTTTTATGTACAAATGATATATATTTCATGGTTTCATAATGGATTCAAGCCAGTTCAAATTTTACCCTTTTGACATTTGTCAACTTCAGTGAGGCATGTGTGGGTGAAAAATGGCCCTGTGACTCGCAATCAGTCACATTCAATGCCAATGGCCGTAGGGGACCAGCAATGTACTGGTTCTGTGCCACTCTACTTTTTAAACACTTATGTACACAGACCACTGTTTACAATTTGTCTTTTTTTTCTTTCATGCTTTAGCTACTCCTGGTGGAGATTCTCCTACTTGCCAGGAGATAGTCGCCCAGCTGCGGCAGCTGAGTTGGAATGGAATGCCAGCAGCTGGTGGCTCTGCAGGAGGAGGAAGAGAAGGAGGCAGCTTCCATGTCAATGGGTCTGAACTCCTCCAGCTGGCCAAGAGTGCCTTCACGCTCCTAGTGGAAACAACACTGTCATCAGCGCTGCCACCAGCTGGCAGGAGCCCATCCACATCAGACCACTCCGCCCCCCCATGCTCAGACCGCATATTTCAGCAGCGCATCTTACAACATCTTGAGCGCATGGACCGCAGGGTGGTACAGATTGAGGAAACCTTCAATAATCCCCAGACCCATATGGAAAACATCGTCCTTTAACCCTTTTTAAAGATTTTGTTTTGGTGGGAGGGACAAATGTTGTAGATGGAGAGGGTGGGAAAGAGAGTTGGGACCGGGTTTTTTTTCATTTTGTACTTCTTTTTAGACTTTCGTTGGACGTTGGCTGGAGATGGGGTGATTTGTTTACGGAGGGGTGGGCCTGTTGTGTGTGGAAAGGGTGGGTTTATAATTGTAAAGAATAAAAGCGGAATCATTTATTTTACTTTATTTATGCCTCAAATCTTTAATTTGGTGTTTCAGTTTGCACTGCTGTCTCTTAGCATAGCCTGTTGTTCAAATCTTCTTTAAAAAGTATGTCAGTGAGTTCTAGCTTTGTTCTACTACCCTCTCTAACTATATAGACCACAAGGGTGTGACTGCCATTGCCTATTTGCCTACAAAAACCTAGATACACACAATCAACATCTTCAGTAGAAGTTAATCACTAACTAAATGTTTTGACTTCAATCCATAGTTCTCTTATCTGAATAGATGAAATGAGGGCTGCTACCTCTCAGTCTTCTTACTGCAGGGTTTTCCAAGGTGCGATCTTATGGTGGTGTTAGTAGTATCAGGCTAGTGCACTAACAGGGTAGACATTGCAAGCGAGGTTCCACTCCCACCTAGGAGAACTCCAATTGTAGGATGAATCAAAGGGTTGTCCATCACGGTCAACTAGATTGAAACAAAAAAAAGAGTTAGTGGGTTATAATATTTATATCATAACTTTAGAAAGACTGAGACCAGACTACCACGATGACACACAACAAAGAAGATCTGCTATGATAACAAAAACTAGCACTAAACTAAACTTCTGAGCAATTGAGACTTAGTAGTCAATGAAAACTAAACTTAGGAAATGAAATCCTCGAATCAGGAGAAGTGGGCTCAGATTCAAAAGTGGAGTGGACAAGGTTAAGCATTTATACACCACAACACATGGCCTGAATTATGATGTTGACAAATGATGCATGGGTAGGCAAATGGGGCTAGTGCAGGCTAATGCTCAAGCACTAGAAGATCATGCAGTGAGTTGGTGTCACTTTAACCACATCTGCCCCATCAAGTGTGTGATCTATTTATGGTGTAAAATTAAGTCACACTGCAATAATTCACACAGCCGGGGGAAGAGGGTTAGGAGTTCGATGAATGGATGGGAAATGGGACTTGGGGAAAGGTGTGACAAAGACAAACACTATACAAAACAACAATATTCATTGGGACACTGAGCAACTCATCATCATCAACCATCTGTTGTGGAAGGAATGAGAATGGCACAGTTCACTCAAATGCATTGGAAACAGTCCTTCGGCCTCAGAGAGATCCAAGATAGTATATATCTAAATGTTCTGTCATCTAGGTTTGAAAAATACAAATTATGGAGGAGAGGAGTTAACCCACCCAGTCCTTAAAATTATGATTATTAAAACAAAAATGATACTGTATTGCCAAGGTGGGTGGTGCAGCTGCATTCTTCTTGAAATGCTCGTCCTTCTTGACTGCCTGGCCGAACTTGTCCATTAGGTAGGCAGGAGTATTGAGCTTTCACAAAGTTTAGTTCATGCAGGAGAGGAGAAGGCCTGCAGATTGAAAAACAGAAATTGTATTGTAGAGTCAAGGAGAAAGACAAAAGGAAGGTAAGAGTCATGCGGAGTCAGGAGTGTACCAAGAATACTCAGAGGCAGAGCAAGAAAACTGCAAAAGTTTCAAGTTTGAGCCAGCCATGCATAAAACACACACTCAGCAGCATTTCCCCAAAAAATGCACCTCTCACCAGTCCACAGAGCTGGGTGAGTACTAGGCTTCAAATCCATCAGCATCATCATAATGGTTTCTCTTTGAAGTCGATAACTTCCTTCTTCTAGCTGTTGAGGTAGCCCTGCCCTGAGTCCTACCATCCTCCCCTTGACTTATAGTAACTCTGTTCCACGTCCAACCAGAGCGAGATAGACCTGTAGGGCACTGCTGATGAAGAACAAATATGGAAACAGAGTTGGATTGTTTTGTGTAGATTTGTGTTTGTTAACTAAAGTGACAGGTCTCGTCTCTGAAGAAACAGAAAAAAGGAGTGGACCCTGCAGGTAAATTTTGCTAAGTTTTAAAGGCTTATCACCATCAGAAAACATCATGAGCCTCCAGGCCCCAAACATTGCAAATCATCGAAATCAAGTTTGCAAATTGGCACTCTCTCTCACTCATAATCACTCATAACTCGCAATCACTAAATAATATATATCATCACTCATTGGTGGAATAGTTAGTAGTTACCACTTCCTATCCAAGCATGGTGGTAGATACAAAATTGTGTCTCTTTTTTTATGCAAGGAACACAGTGTAATGTAATTTGGCACTGGCAGTCTTGTATATCAATGATCTTCTGAGACAGCCCTGGTAGGTGATGCAAAAAAAGGATAGGCAATGGACTGCGAGGGAGGCAGGCACCCTGGTCAAAATCCAATCTGGCCATACATGTATCTAAAAAATGGTGGGGCACCGAAAATTAGACACAAACATAATGTTCTACTAGCTCTCTATTTTTTTGGTGGGGCAAAGAAAGAAGTTCAACAATAAATAATTTAAAACTTATTTGGTGGCATACTCTATTAGTACGCTGAATAACCTGCAACTGCTTCTATGCAGATTCTACTGAAGGTGGTCAGTATGTTGCTGACTATATCTTCTCTTTTGAGAAACTCTAGCACAACTAGTTTGATGAAACACCCCAAACACAGGACCCTAAAATAGCTACCGTCTGCCATGGCCTTGACTATGTTACTGCCATTGTCCATGGCAACAAATCCAATTCAGAGACCTCTGGGTTGCAGCCATTCAGACACCTTGTTGTCAAATTCGTCCAAGGTGTTAGCAGCTGTGTGTGAGTTCTCCATGGTAAACATGGCTACAGTTGTATGCCTCCAAACTCTCTTAGAACATTCTTTAGGGCTAAGAGATAGAGATAGATTTTGCCTTACCCCTGCAAAAGCGATCCAATGTTCAGTGATGCACATGTAATCAATTGCCTGAGAAGTGGTCCACATGTCTGTGGATAGTATAAACTGCACTTTGCTGCAAAGCCTGTCCAGCCAATTGCAGCACACTGTGATTCAATGCTGGAAAAGCAACTTTGACACAATAGGTCTGACTTGAAACCTTCCATTTCAGGCAGATAAGCGCTTCAATTTCGAAGAATCCTACTCTTTCCACAAAAGAAAAAGGGAGGAAGTCCAGGGCTAACATTTTTGCCAGCTTCCCATTGTGCAAATGTATAATTGGGTAGTTGAGGTCGTAGGGCCCCTCTTGCATAACCATGCCTCTAACAGTAGCCTGGATTTTATTCTTTTCTGGGGCCGCGGACACAGATGACTTTCAAGAAGTAGATGGTGGTAGACTCAATGTGCATCTTGGGGCAGTCATTATATGCTGTGGTGACTCCATCCGGCTCTGAGTCTTGTGCCATTTTGAGGTCACAGAAGCGGGTGATTCTGGCGTAGTGCTGGAGACAGGACTGCTTTGCATGAGGATGTCACCCTCTTCTTCCTCATGACCTCCCACCATGAGTCGTCTTGTAGCTGACGTTTCCCGGCTCGCCTCACCTTCACTGACAATGTTAAGCAATTTTTTTAAGGTGCTTCTCCCACTAGATTGTGTAATGTTTTTTCATTGGGGTCGTTTGGCCTCCAGTACAAAATGTGAAAAGGCTTACCTGGACAACATTTACATTTGCATAACAAATGGAGCATACTGCAATGTTCTCCCCCTGTTTGCTAAGCGAAAGAAATGCCAAACTGGGCAGGAGAACTTTCTTCCCTGTACACATCATAATCATCAGAGGTGGTGCTTGAAGAAGATGGTGGAGAACCCTTCCTTTTCCTTGCTGGAGATCCTGGAGCCAATGATTCTTAAACAGGAGGTTCTTGCTCGGCAGGATGGCAACCTCCTGTTCTGCTCCAACTTCATGAAGATCTACTATTGGTGGCTACGGCTGCTGTACAGTAGATTGGGTACTACTTTGTGAAAGGGACAAATCCAAGTCAACATCATTACTCAACAGCATCTTCATTTTGCAGTGGCTGCCTCGCTGACAGACATGGGCTTAGGTTTGGGTGGTATGTTGATGCAGGAGTGCTGCTCCAAGGTTCCTCCCCAGAGGCCGGTGTGTCATGTACACATCTTCGAGAAAGGTTGCTTTCAGCAAACCAGTGGTGGAAAGCTGCTTCCTCTCACTGGCCACTTTACTGGCAGCACCTTTATTTGTGGCCATCCTAAAGCTCTCAGTTGGCAGTGGCAGTAAGCTGCACAATTTCTGATGTTTGTTTGGGAGTACGAGAAACCTACTGTGAGACAAAGAGGTGCAGATGAAAAATGCAAAGAAATGTATGTAATATAAAGCGCTGTTCATCCTCATATTCATAATATGCATATGCTAAAATGACGCTCAAGTATATTATTAAACTGATGATATCACATCCATGTGAGCAAAAGCACACAGGCTGGATACACAAAATGCCCGCCAGCCACATGGTCAAACAACAATAGGGAGCAAGGAGGCATAGAGTACAAAGAACAAATGTAAGCCTATGGCAAAAGCTCACTGGCAACAGGCACAAAATGGCCACCAGCCACATGGTCAAACATCAACAATGAGCAAAGAGGCACGGAGAACAAAGAGCACATGAAAGCCTATGGCAACGACACACAACCTAGATGCACAAAATGGCCGCCAGCCACATGGTCAGACAACCACAGCGAGCAAGGAGGCACGAAGAACAGAGAACACATGCAAGTCTATGACAGAAGCACAAAGGCTGGATGCATAAGATTGCCGCCAGCCACATGATCAAACAACAACAGTGAGCAAGGAGGTATGGTGAACAAAGAACACATGCAAGCCAATGGCAAAGGCACACAGTGGCTGAGTATACAAAATGGCATCCGACCACATGGTCAAACAACAACTTTGAGCAGGGAGGCATAGAAAACAAACAACATGTGGAATCATATGGCAAAAAGCACACTGGCTGGCTGCACAAAATGCCCATTAGCGGAAAGGTCAAATAATAGCAACAAACATGGAGGCATGGAGAACAAAGAACTCATTGAGGCCTATGGACACGTACTACACAAAATGGTCCCTGGCCACAAGGCATGGAGAACTATGACAAATAGTGGCAGATGAAAAACACACGCATACACACACACTGGCCAGATAAAGGAGGCAAAGTAACACTTAAGAAAGCACACTACCATAAACTCAGCAAAGCAAAACATGAACAACACACATTCTCCTATGGCATCAAATATTAACCCACATATACACTTTTTGTAGGAAAAAATATGAACTACAAACAATAGCCTACATTTTAAAATTAATCCAATGCCATTCCTGCACTAAATGATGTTTTAAAAAACATATACCACAGAAACATTCCTTTCATGCACTGATGACTAGTACTGGGCCTACTGGCTGGATAGCCATTGGAAGACAAGGCCACATAGAAAACCAAATTAATATTACAATTGTAACAAACATGGAGAAACAATACTGAACTGTGCAACATATTTCCTTTTCAAAAGGTGTAAAATTAAATGCAAAAAAATAACGAGGTCACTAATGGAACTCCAGGCCACCCACCACAATTAAATTTAAAAGTCAAACAAAAGTACATGGAAATACTAGTGCATGCCCTATCAAATATACAACACCTTTTTACAATAGTTCTTGAATTTGTGTGATATCACAAAAACAAAGGCCCTCATTACATCCCTTGCGGTCAGTGATAAAGTGGCCGAAATACTGCCAACAGGCCGGCGGTAACTACCGCCAAATTATGACCATGGCAGAAAGAGCTCAGATAGACAGCCACTTTACTACACCAACCGCCTGGGTGGAAACAACAGGCAGTAGCCGCCTACAGCCAGGCGGAAGTCAATGTTCTGCCCATAGTATTAAGACCCTGCAAACCACCACCTTTTCCAGCGACCAACGACATCAAAAGCCTGGCAGAAACACTGCACAGAAGGGAAGCGACTCACCTTTGGAGACACAGGGAACAATCACACCGCCATGGAGCCCAACCTGCAGATCTTCCCAATGATCTTCTACGTCCTGCTCCACCACGAACACCAACAACGGCGAAGACGACCACATTGAGTACAGCCGCCTAGCACACAGGGGAGGGGGAGGAAAAAGAGAGTGACACACACACACACAACACATACACCCCCATCCCAACACCATACACACAATCAGATGCACATCTAAACATATTTACCCCGTACCACTCAGGAATAGGGCAAGGACAACACAAATAGATGAAAGAGAGTATAATAATATAAATACATCAAAAATACACACATGAAATCTAAAATTATATACATATGTACTAATCAAGGGGCACAGCCTAGTCCTCAACGTGCGTGGGTCACAGGGCCACATCACAAAGTCCAAGGCCCCACTTGTGTCCTGCAAGAACACAGAGAGAACACTGCAGAGGCATCAGTTGGAAAATAGGCAGGCACCTCAGGGCGACGGGAAACGGGGGCACCTCAGCCGGCAGATGGAACAACACCACTGGTCCTGGAGGGGGCAACATGCCCATTGCTTTTTGTCCTGGGGAGGATCGGGTGAGTGGGTGCCATACCCACTGGTTCTGGAGGGGGCATTGTGCTCTGTGATCTTCATCCTGGTGAGGATAGGGTGAGTGGGTGCCATACCCACTGGTTCTGGAGGGGGCATCGTGCCCTGTGCTTCTGATCCTGGGGAGTGCAAGATCACAGTCTCTCAGCTGGGTGACATACCCACAGGATTTGCAGGGGGCAGGCCACACAACAGACCATGGATACAGGTCTAATGAATGTCCACGGGTGGTGACGGCTGCTCAGTAGTAGCAGTAGTGCTGCTGGGGCTGCTGGTGGTGGTTGTGGGGAGAAGCTCCAGCCCATCCCCTGCAGCCTCGGACGGCTGCCCACTGCTGGTGGCGGTGCTGCTGCTGTAGGTGCTTGTGGGGGGATGCTCCAGCCCATACCCTTCAGCCTCGGATGGTTGCACAACCATGGTTGGTGGTGGGGGCTCCAACTGAGTCCCTGCACCATTCCCCTTCTCCTTCCTCCCTGCTGGTGCAGGTCCTTTGCCCTTCCTGGCAGCAGCTGGGGATGGTTCCTTGCCTTTCCTGGCAGCAGCTGGGGATGGCTCCTTGCTCTTCAGGGCAGCAGCTGGTGCAGGCACCTTGCCCTTCCTGGCAGCAGCTGGGGATGGCTCCTTGCCCTTCCTGGCAGCAGCTGGGGATAGCTCCTTGGTCTTCCTGGCAGCACTTGGAGCAGGCTCCCTTTCCGTGAGGCTGGCTGGTGGCCTGGATCCTTTACCACCGTGAGTTGCTGTGGACACTACTGGGTCCGTGGACTGGGTGGCTGAGGTGCTTGCCTGGGTTTTACCCAGTATGGCCAGACGTGAAGGACAGGTGGTATGGAAGAGGTCAATGGTGGAGAGGAAAAAGTTCTTAGGGACATTGGGGCAGGAAGAGGGAGAAGGTTTGGGAGTGGAGAAAGAGGGAGTGGTTGTGGGAGGTGTATGTCTGCCATGTTTGGGTGCAGGTGCATGGGCTGGATGCTGTTGTGAGGTGGATGTCTGTTGGGAGCCTGAGTGCTTGGGTTTGTATACTTTGGGAGGGGGGCTCAGGCACAGTGGGAGAGTACACAGAAGACGTGTGCATGGCTGTTGGAGTGGTGTCTGCCAGTGAGGTGTGTGTAATGTAAGGTGTTCTGGTGATGGCGGTAATGGCTGAGGATGTAGTGCATGGCGGTGTGAGTGTAGACGGAACTGGGAGGGAGGTGGAGGAGGAGGAGGGGGACACAGTGGAGGCAGTGGATGTTGGTATGTCTGCATCTGAATGGTATTTGTGTGAGTGCCTGTGGGATGAAGTGTGGTGCTTGTGTTTGCCTGAACCACTCTTGTGTGTTGTCTTGTGTACCTGCTGGTCTGCCTGTGTGCTTGGGAAAGGTTAGGGTTGAGGGGAATGGGATTGGGTAGAGGAAGTTGGAGGGTGGAAACAGGGACAATGGCTGCCAGCAAAGAGGAGTCCAGAGCCTGGATTGATCTCTGTTGGGCCGCCAAGCCAGTGTGAATGCCCTCCAGAAATGCTTTGGTTTGTTGCATTTGGGCTGCCAGCCCCTGGATGGAAATCACAATGGTTGACTGCCCAACAGAGATAGATCTCAGGAGGTCAATAGCCTCCTCATTCAGGGCAGCAGGGCTCACTGGGGCAGGGCCTGAGGTGCCTGGGGCGTAGGAGAGGCCCACTCTCCTGGGTGAGCGGGCACAGGCAACTCGATGAGGGGCTGCTGGGAGGGTGGTGCTGGTACGGGGGTGGCAGATGTACCTGTAGCTGGGGTGGGCACAGAGGTGTCCACCACCACCCGGGAGCTTCGATCGGAGGAGGTATTTGTGTCTAAACTGTCCCCTCCAGTCTCCGCTGTGGTGCTCCCCTCACCATCCATCCCACTGGTGCCCTCACCGTCCGTGTATTCGGCCTCCTGGGTCCTGTGGGATACAGCTCCCTCCATTGCCGGTGCTTCTGCTTCTCTGCCAGATGATGCTAAAGCGCATAAGGACAGGATGACAAGATTTAAAGGGGGGGGAGAGACAAAGGAAACACTTGGTCGAAGGCTGCACCAACACCACCGTTGGCGTACACAGCAACCTCATACACAGTGAACTGCCCTACGCACTATGCAGTGCACTACCAGTTACAATGCTAGTCACCAGGGCATGGGGAGGGATACATACCGCCAACTGCAGCATAACTGGGACCTACACTGCCCTGCTCAGTAGTGGATGCCTACTAGCTAGGTAGGAGGAATATCACATCTGAACCCTGCCCAACATGGGACCTACTCTGCGATGTCAGGCCTGGCCTAGGAACACCAACAGACACTCATCCTCCACCCGGATAACACCCTACCATGCGTAAGTTGTAATGTTGGGCACTGTACTCACCCTCTTGTGGCTGCTGTGATGCCCTCAAGCTCCCATCCAGCTCTGGATAGGCCACTGCCAATATGCGGGCTATCAGGGGGGTCAGGGTTTGACAGGCACCCCTTCCTCGTTGGGAGGCCATCCCCAGCTGGGCTACCGCCATCTTCCGTGCCCAGCACCTCAGGTACTCCCACCGTTTCCGATAGTGGGTGCTCCACCTGCTGTAGACCCAGGGTCCGCACGTCCTTGGCAATGGCACGCCATATACCCTTCTTTTGATGGGCGCTGACCTGTAGAGAAAATACACACAGGGAAAGGTATTACTCAGACCATCCTCCTGTTGTTACACTCATGGCCCACCATACCCCTTCCCATCCCCATTTGTACAGACATGGCCTAGCACACAAGCTGTACATTGCCCAGGGGACATCCACCAACCCCCCCCACACGAGGCCTACACACACCACTCCATGCATTCATGCCCTATGCATCACGCTCACAGTGTACTCACCTGTTGGTCTGGAGGCCCATACAGCAGTCGGTACTGGGGTAGGACCCCATCCACCAGTCGCTCCAACTCCGCCGAGGTGAAGGCAGGGGCCCTTTCCTCAGTCACACGAGCCATGGTAGGTTCCAGACACAGGTCACAGCAGTACATGCACTGTAGGTCCTCTCCTGTTGAAGGTCAGGTAGCAAGTGAGTGAACAGATAGAAAATGGCGGTGACGTCCACGGCGGTGCACACCGTCACTGCCGGTGTAGATCACCATTGGCGACTGTATACCATAGGGGCCAACATTGTCCAATGAGGCGTTGCACAGAGGTTCACGACCGCCTCCCGCAATGGCACACAACGTCAGCGGAATTACCTCACTTCCACCTGTCCATCCACACAGAACAGGCGGACGCCATTTCGGGGTGGGAGAGACAGGCCCAGGATTACAACTGCGTCACAGTTCAGAATTGTACAATCTGGACAAATGCAACATATACATTTGAAAATTACATCATGCATTGCGCGGTTGCGACTACAATTTACAGTTTATGCCCGCCTCCACACTCTTTTGGCCCCTAGATTGCAACCACTGCGGATGAATAGGAGATGGAGACATAACCCCATGTACAGACCCCTGGTAGATTGTCAACAATGGAGGATAGGCACATTATCCTCACCTACAGACTTTATAGGGCCACAATCACTGAGCTGTGTGCCCAACTGGAGCCTGACCTGATATCTGCTATCCGTCACTGCACTGGGATCCCCCCTCTTGTGCAAGTGCTATCAGTGGCTCCATTTCCTGGCAACTGGTATTTTTCAAGCTACAGTGGGCTTGGCAGCAGGAATGTCACAGCCAGTGTTCTCAATAGTGCTGACCAGAGTGCTGTCTGCCCTGATTAAACACATGTGCAGCTGCATTGTTTTCCCCCAAGTGGTTGATTTGGCCACGGTGAAGGCTGACTTCTAGGCAATGGGACATGTACCCAACATAATTGGGGTGATTAAAGGAACACATACTGCATTAGTCCCCCCTGGCAAAATGAACAGGTCGACAGAAATCGAAAAAGTTTTCATTCAATGAATGTGCAGATGGTATGCCTGGTGGACCAGTAATTCTCCCATGTCAATGCGAAGTATCCTGGATCTGTGCATGATGCCTTTATCCTGAGGAATAGCAGCATCCCTAATGTGATGGCCCAACTCCAGAGGCACAGTGTGTGGCTAATAGGTGAGCCCTGGTTCCCACCCAGTGGATGTTGGTGTATGGGTATGATGTGGGACATAAGGGATAGAGTGGCTAAATGTTGTCCCTCAATATTTGCAGGTGACTCTGGTTACCCCAACATATCATGGCTCCTGATCCCTGTGAGGTATCCCAGGACAAGTACAACAAAACGTTACAATGAGGCACGTGGGCTATCCAGAAGGATCATTGAATGTACCTTTGGCCTCCTGAAGGCCAGGTTTCGGTGCCTCCATC
This sequence comes from Pleurodeles waltl, assembly GCF_031143425.1. Classification (NCBI taxonomy): domain Eukaryota; kingdom Metazoa; phylum Chordata; class Amphibia; order Caudata; family Salamandridae; genus Pleurodeles; species Pleurodeles waltl. The sequence goes on from NC_090445.1 coordinate 765,817,692, forward strand.
TAACAGGTGGATCCCTGTGCTACTCACCCAAGAAGGTCTGTCAGATAATCATGGAATGCTGCATGTTGCATAACCTTGCCTTGAGACGCCGAGTGCCTTTTCTGCAGGAGGAGGAGGCTAGAGATGCCCGTGTGGCAGCAGTGGACCCTGTGGACATTGAAGGTGAGGAGGCAGAGGATGAGGATGAGGACAACAGAACTGCAGTGATTCACCAATATTTCCAATGACACACAGGTAAGACAGTGGTACTTCACATTTCATTGTCATTTTCTTGTTTGAGATGTCACTGGAAGGCTGTGATTTCCCACTTCTATGCCCACTCACTGTACCATTTGGTAACTCTTTTTGCAGATGTTGCTGCCCCTCTATCACTCCTAGTGTGTTCACTGCAGCCAACTACAGGTCTATCCTATGAGGACATTAGCGTACAATTGAATTGCAATGTTTGAACCTTGTTAAACAAACACATACTTAAATCATTTGACATACTCCATAATAGTATTTTTTCAAACAGTGTTTATTGCAGTGCTAAGAAGAAAAGGGGGAAGTGCAATGAGCTGGGGTGACGATGTAGGAAAGTCCAGGGTATAGTTCCAGTCTATTTGTAGCACTGGTGCATTGTTCAAGGGGGCATAGGAAGGAGAGCAATGGCAGTTTATGGTAGACAGGTTGACAGAGTGGGACACAAGGGTAACAATCAGGAGAGTCTTTTGTCCTGGTGGGGGTCTTGGCTATAGTCTCTGGCTTCTGCCTGGATCGCAGGGAACATTTGCGAGGTGGTTCTCCTTCTGGAGGGGGAGAGGTGCTGGTGGCCTGTTGGTCCTGGAGCGGGGCCTCCTGTCCACTAGTGGCAGGAGAGGTGGAAGGTTGTTCAATTGTCTGGCTAGTGGCAGGAGCCTGCTGTTGTGAGGCTGCCTCCCTCATAATGTTGGCCATATCTGCCAGCACCTTTGCAATGGAGACCAGGGTGGTGTAAATGGCATGCAAGTCCTCCCAGATCCCCTGGTACTGTCCCGCCTGCAGCCGCCTGTTTTCCTGCACATTGGCCAGGATCTGGCCCAGCGTATCCTGGTAATGTTGGTGTGCTCCCAGAATCTCAGTGAGTTCCTCCTGGAGAGTCAGTTCCCTGGGCCTGTCCTCCCCCTGGCGCACAGCAGTACTCACAGCTTCCCTGTTGTCCTGTGCCTCTGTCTCCTGAACCGTGTGTCCACTGCCACTGACCCAAGGTCCCTGATTGTCTTGGGTTGGGGGGTGCCCTGGGGTCCCTATAGTGGTGGACACACTGCTGATTGCCGTGGCCTGGGGACAGAGGTGTGGGTACGCTGGGTGAGTGCTGTGGTGATCTTTCCAGATGGGGGAGGTTCTGTGGAGGTGTGTGACTGTGCCTTGGTAACCGACTGTCAGGAGGTCCCTGATGGGACCAGTTAGTCATCCAGATCCAGGTGAGCCGAGTCACTGTCATCACTGTGGGCCTCTTCTGTGGGGGGACTGGCTAGTGCTGGCACCTCTTCTCCGGTGACATTGGCTGGGATACGTGTGGGGATGTAAATGTAGTGTTATTGTTTCTGTGAGTGACATGTTGTGGATGAGTGGGTTGCCCTCTTAGGTTATATTTGCCTTGGAAGCTTTAACTTGTGTGAGTTGGTATGTGGTGGGCTAGTTGATTCTCTCCAGTGTGCATGCTTTGGTGATAGGTGTCCATGCAGGTCTGTGAGTGGTGTGCATGCATTGGTGGTGCATGCAGGGCTTGGCAATGGGATGGGTGATATGTGATGGTGGGGTGTGTGGGTAGTGGTGGAGTGATGGGAGTAAGGGTGGGAGTATGTGATGGCATGCAGGTAGGGGGTGATAGAAATAGAGAGTTGACTTACCAGACTCTAGTTCTCCTGCTACTCCGGCCAGGCCCGCAGGATGCATGATTACCAAGACTTGCTCCTCCCATGTTGTTGGTTGTGGGGGAGGAGGTGGGGGTCCACCGCCAGTCCCCTGTACAGGTGTCTTGCTGCAATGGGACGCACCTTCTCCCGTCGGTTGGTCCAGCTCTTCCTGATCTCGTCCCTTGTTCTGGGGTGCTGTCCCACGGTGTTCACCCTGTCCACGGTTCTCTACCATAGCTCCATCTTCCTAGCAATGTATATCTGCTGCACCTGTGCTCCAAATAGCTGTGGCTCTACCTGGATGATTACCTCCACCATGACCCTCAGCTCCTCCTCAGAGAATCTGGGTGTCGATGTTTTGGAGTGTGTGTTGTGAGGTGCATAGGTGGTGTATAGGATTTGGTGGAATGTGGCTCTGGTTGTGTGAGTGGTCTTGCTGTCTCTCTCTGGTGGCAATAATTTATATTCGTAAAGGGTTGTGGGTAGTGTGGGTGTGTGTTTTATAGTGGTGTGGGTGTGGTGTGTGTGTATGGGTGTCAGGTGTGTGTAGTTTGAATTGTCCAGTGTGGTGCTGTTTTGTTTGTGTGTGTGTAATTTGAGCGCAGCGGTATGTACCGCCAATGGTTTATCACCATTAAATGTCCACTGTGGTGATTCATGGGATAATGTGGTGGGCGTAGTTCTGTTGGCGTAACTATGTGGGTTTGGATACTGCTAGTTTATCGCTGACCTTTGGAGTGGCGAATTTGTGTCTGTGGCTGTACAGTGACGGATTGCTGTGTGTGTGTCATAATATGGTGAACGGGTATCTGCTGTGGAGACGGTATGTTGGCGGCAGACAGCATGGCGGTAAGTGGGATTTAATGCCAATGTCATTATGAGAGCCAAAGTCTTTAAATCCAAAGGTATATATCCAGCAGACAAAGAGAGTTATATTTCCATCTCGAAATCCAAGTGAAAGTAATCAGGAGATGGACATAGCACTGGGAAGAGCCTGCTGGACAGAAACAGGAAGTTACAGTCCCTGGGGCACTTCCTTCCTGTTAAAAAAAGGCTTCTTGCACTAATGAACAGCTTGAGCAGTCCAAGTAGATTGAGCTGCTTCTAGATTAGAGAATTTACTTGATGTGAGTTCTTGCTCTTGAGAGGCACTATAATGGTGGCCGGAAGCCATTTGAAAGCTTGAGCTGAATATTGCGGCACTCATGAGCGGGGGTCAAAAACAAATCTTGTGAGCATGAACAGGAAAAAAATAATTTTGCTTCACTCCAGATGACATAATTTAGAAACTCCACAGTACACAGTATAGCGCAGAGCACGCGAATTCTGAAAATTCCACGAGCAGAACCGAGTTGACTACCCTGGCATATTGGAAACTTCTTAGACCTAGCCTTGGCCAGTTCTTTATAAATTTCACGCATTAAGAAAAGCAAACATGAACAGGTTATTGCTGTGGATGGCTTTGAGCTCCCTTCTGGGATGATAACATATTAAACTGCACCAATAACTCGAATATGTGAAAATTGTGCATACCGAGACCTTAACCTTTGATCTCATTGATATACACACCTTTGGCACAATATTAGCTGTCCCCTGGCTTCAACTTCACAATCCCATAATTAACTGGGCCCTCTGCCTAGTCAATCTGGGTTCTCACTCCTGTCGATCCCATTGCTATAAAGAGACACAGGAAGTTCTATCTCCCCTGACGTGTGCTGCCTTAAAACAAGAATCTATGATGAAACTTTCTGTAGAATATCAGGATTTTTGAGACATCTTTGTTGAGCAAAAGGCTACGCAATTACCTCCCCATACGGAATATAATTGCCACATTGACTTAATTATGGGCTCAGCACTCCCTTGTGGTCACCTCTGCACTCTCTCTGAACCTTAGACAATACACCTAAGAAATACCTAGATGAGCTGTTACCCCCAGGGTTCACTCGTCAATCTACCTTTCCTGCATCATCATCGCTCTTCTTCACACCAAAGAAGAATGGCGAGTTACAGATATGCATCGACTGTACAGCATTAAATAAAGTGATCATGAAGAACAGATGAAAACAGAAAATACCAGGGCACTCCAAATGATAAGTCCAGAATATGCAAGAATCCAAAAGGTTTTAATTCCTTGTGTTGAAGAAAAGTAAACACATCAATTTTCAAAGACAGCCAAGTAAGCACATCAATTTTGAGAGACAGCCAACACGTGTTTCGTCCAACCGGACTTTTTCAAGGCATATAGCTTGATGAGATACTGTGTCCAAAAGGATGTCTTCAATTGAAGGAAAATCATAGGTACTGTATGATGCAACGGCTGTATAAGCCAAACATCCGAAGTGTTGAGAATTGCTTGTGCCTCTAGTTCTGGTCATGCTTGACCAGGTTCGGAAGTGCACTGTGTACAGTAAATTAGACCTGCATGGTGTATGCCACCTTATTCACGTAAAAGAGAGTGATGAGTGTAAAAGGGACTTCTGAACCAAGATTGGACAATTTGAATACATAGTCATGCCTTTTGGGTTATTGAATGCCCCACAGGGTTCCAGTACTTTATAAAGAAAGATCTGTGAGTTCTACTGGGCGTTTGAGTGTTTGTATACATTGACTACATCCTCATTTAGTCACAAAACATGACAGAACACATATGTCATGTCAGGGAAGTATTACAAAGGCTCTGGGAACATGCCCCTTTTTGCTAAATTGCCAGAAGTTTCAGGCAATATTAGAATGGCTAGCAACAACAACAGTTAAGGAGGTGCAAAGTTTCATGGGTTTTTTAAATCTTTTACAGACAATATATTACCCATTTTTCTGACATTGTAAGTCCAACTACTAGGCTTTGAAGGCACTCTTGTGTGGTCCTAGGAAGCCAATGATGCATTCAATCTACTTAAGGAGAGATTTATCACGGCCTGTTACTCAGACATTCAGAAATTATGCAGCCTTACTTTGTGGAGGCAGACATCTCTCAGCTAGCAGTTAGAGGTATTCTGTCAAAACGCAACAGCATAACTGGGCACATGCACCCACATGACTTTTTTTTCCAAAACATGATTGCAGACTAAGCAGAACTATACAGTTGCAGAACGTGAATTATTGGCAATTAAATTATGTTTCCAAGAGTGGCAATATTTACTAGGTGCTCAACACATCATTACTATATACACTGATTATAAGAATCTCCATTTCCTTAGGTCAGTAACAGCATTGAACTCTAGACAAATAGGGAGGTTTTGGTTTTTCAGTTAATACAATTTTATCATCAACTACTGACCAAAAACACAACAGACCAAGGCCGATATGATATCTAGGTGGGGTTACACAAGTCAGGACTCTCAGGAAAAGACTCCACAGAACATTATAGCCCCAGAACATATCATAGGACTTTGCAAATAAGAATCATTCCTAAACACATTTAGACAGAACATAAGCCAGGAAGGCACAGCCTCGTCGGTGGCCAGAAAGTATAATCATACACATAACGATCTTTCATACCCTGGACCCACCTAAAATGTCCCCACAGAAGAATTGAGACAAGAAGCTTTAACTTGGTGTCATGATATCCCGCTAGCTAGACACCCTGGAATTCACAAAACTTTAACTAACTGTCAGCAATGGTTTTGGTGGCCAACTCAGTCCAAAGATGTGCATGATTACTTCCAGAAATGTCCTATATGTTCACAAAACAAGGCATCTCATTCTACCCCTGTGGGCCACTTCCAAATCTGCCTGTGCCCCCACATTCCTGGAATACTATTAGTATGGACTTTATCACAGACTTACCCAACTCCAATGGCTATAATACTATTGGGGTAGTTGTAGATTTCTTCTCCAAAATGGCAGACTTTATCGCCCTTAAACAGATACCCACTGCCAAGATGCTCTCCAAGTTATTTGTACAACACATCATGCGGTGACATGGTCTTCCATCCGTCATCATTTTGGGTAGAGTCCGCAAATCATTTTCCAGTTCTGGTGCAGTCTTTTCACATCCTTGGACATTGACAGTAGAATCTCGTCTGCTTACCACCCACAAAATGATGGGCAGACTGAATGGGTGAATCAGGTACTGGAATAGACACAGCAATATCTTCTAACTTCTACTGCACAAGAGTGGGAATCCTGGTTACCATTTGCTGAATGTGGATTCAATAACTCACAGCATTCTGCCACTGGGGTACCCCCCTTTTATTGTGCAACGAGCATGCATACATGCATGTTTCCAGAAATATTGTCATACCTTCTGAAGATGTACCTACCATACAAGACTTTGAACAACATTTATCAAACTCACAACAACAGCAAGTATGTAAAAATATGCTATCAGACACCAAGAACAACAACTGGCTTAAAAAATTGGAGACCAGGTTTGGTTGGCCATAAAAAAACAGCGAGTACAGGGTCCACGTAAATTACAACCCAGATATGTAGGTCCCTTTCCAACAGAACACATCATTAACCCATGCGCAGTGACATTAAAGCTGCAGGAAGATTTACCCATTCATCCAGTGTTTCATGAATCCCTCCTAAAACTCTATGATGCATATACCCATCCGGCTCCACGTCTGCCATCTATAACACTAGATGGCCATCAGGAATTTGAGATACAGAGTAACCTAGGCTTAAAACGTGAAAATGACCATTTATTTTATTTACTTGATTGGAAAGGATATGGTCCTAAAGAACAGTCTTGGGAAACAGCCAGCAATGTTCACACCCCTTGCATGGTCTGCTCCTTCTATGCCTGTCACCCAAACAAACCACGTTCAGTAGGTCATTCCTTGCGGGTAGAACAGTCATGACCCTCTCTTGCACCATCTGTACAGTGGGTCTGGCACAGAGGACTCATGTTGTATTTCCCTTGTGGCACTTAATGGCCTTCTGCAACACCAGGATAAACACCCCTTACGTCCCATGGTGCCACTATACTTAATCCCTTGGCAGGCCCCTCCCCAGACCATTAGAACATTCTAGTCTCATTATTCAATTAGTTTTTCTGTTTGCACACTTGTGAGGAACAGACATGTGTTTCCTGTTTATTAGTTCCAACTGCCATGATCTATTGACTACACCTGCTAATATCAATTGCTTCCACCTGCTTCTGTTTATTGGTTTCAACTGCCTGGACCTACTGACTCCAAAAGCTAATGTTAATTGATTCCACCTGCTTCTGTTTATTAGTTCCAACTGCCATGACCTATTGACTCCACCTGCTAATCTTAATTGATTGTACCTGCTGGCATCTAAGGTTAAAACCATTCTGCTGTCAAGTGTTTTCTCCCAGACCCTATTGGAACCTTCCTGTCTCTGATGTGTGTCAACAACACCAATAGAGTATTTAAACTATATCTGAAACTCAAGTCAGTGCTTAGCCTTGTACATGAACAAGTGCAAGCATCATGCTTGCACTCACCTCCTGAGTCAACCAGATTCCTCAGATGCTCTAGTGTTCCTCAACCCAAGTCAGCCCAAGTCTACCTGCAGCTCCTGTGGTCCTGACGCCGTCAATGTTTCTGTCATCTTCACTTCCACTGTGGCGATTCCTCTTCCTCTTCATCTCTCTGCGATACAGCTACTAAGCCTTCCTCAAAACTCCAGCTTCAAGTAGGAGAGACAAGGCTAAGTACTTGATCACAGGTTAATGCATACTAATTCTTAGATTAATCTTAAGACTAGCTATAAGACTGAGTTCTGAATAGAGAAAGCTTGCATTCCGGAATTCAGACACTACTTTTCTTTCAATAGCTTTAGAGCTCTGAACTCCTTTATAGAGTGCATGCTCTCAACTTAAATTATATCAGAACTGAAATCCACACACCAGTAATTCTTGACAAATTGTTGTTATAAGAATGAGAGAGGGCTAATTGAAGCTCACTATACATGTTTACAAACTTGTACAGGGGACTGAATGCAAAAATGGACCTTGGGAGTGCAATAAACTTCAGCCTTAAATCGTGATTTGTCCCTGCTCTCATGCAGTACTTGTAGTGAAGCCTGTAAGTTTACAGTATTGTGAATAACTACATAATCTTTGAATGCTGAGAATTGTTGGTAAACTATTCTTCTTGTTATTTCAATTGCACTACATCTGCACCAAAACAAAAGGTCCAGGTAGTGTAGAACCTCTCACACAGTGTTCCAAGGCAGCAGAGTAGAACCAGTGACGCAAGTATGCCTTTTCTTATTTTGTCTTAACCCCCAAAACCCTAGAGGAATCGGGGGTTAAGATAAAACCCCTGTTTCCCTAGAGTGTAGTGAAATCATACACTGCCCTCAAGGGGTAGGGGGATTTAGGACAAAATAATGAATGTGTTACTTGATCGTGGGCTGCCCTCTGGAGGGGATAAGAGGTCCAACATTGCCTCTGTGGTCGAACCAGGTCAGTAAGTGACAATTGTCAAGTTTTGTGTCTAAATAAATTTATTTTAAGATCTTCTTTAATGGTAGATGCCAGATTTTAAGGCTCCAAGGTCTAGGCGGCTGGCCTCTTGATCAGAGCCACAGGGACAGAAAAGCCTCCAAACACTTTGAACTCAGCATTTGGGCCCTGTCTGCTGTGAGTCTTGTTCCCCAAATGGCTTCACCCAGTCCTGAATCCTTGGAAGTGGGCCTGGAGGTGCTCTGCCAGCGCAGATGTGGTCCTGTGAGCAGAACTAACGCAGCACCGCACATCTCCTTGCAGCTGCGTTGGAACCACCACTGTGCGATGCATACTCAAAGCAGGTCCTCGCATTGCAGCCCACAGCTTCCTTGGATATGCTGGTTGTTAGAAATGGGGTCTTTGGTTGACAGTCAGGTTACCCCCAGTTCAAGCAAGGACCCTCACTCTAGTCAGGGTAAAAGAGAATCACCCTCAGCTAACCCCTGCTTACCCCCTTGGTAGCTTGGCAGAGCAGTAAGCTTAACTTCAGAGTGCTAGGTTGAAAGTATTTGTACCCACACACACATTAACTTAATGAAAACACTGCAAAATAACACAACAAAAATAGGAAATATTTCTCTAAACAAAACAAGACCAAAACGACACAAATCCAACATACACAAGTCAAGTTATGAATTTTTAAAGATTAAACTCAAAAATAGCGCTTAGAAACAAAAATGCTTTGATGAGGTGTTAACACGGCGTCGTGATGGAGTCGTTCCCAACAAGCCGACACCAGCGGCACTGGACACAGAGTCGCGTAGACCCCCAAGTACAGTACCTTTGGTGAAGAGTGAAAACAAGCCGATGCGCAAAGTCGGGGATCGCGGCGTCTGTGAGAAACGTTGAATCCGTGCACTTCGAGCGGCGTTGGTCACGACGTGGGGCGGCGACTTCCACGGAGTCGCAGACTTCAGCGAGGCTGCAGCGGCGTCAGGCCTGCGAAGAGCATTGCGTTCCAGCGAAGGTCACTCCGCCGGGTGCAGGCGGTGTCACCGGATTCAGCAGCGGCATCGGTCCGAAGTCGTCCGAAGTCGATTTCCTTGGATTTCCACCAGCTTTCCTTTCAAGGGCCCAGGGACTGGATAGGGCACCACTTGTCAGAACAGGAGTCTCTCCAGAGACTCCAGGTGCTGGCAGAGAGAAGTCTTTGCTGTCCCTGAGACTTCAAACAACAGGAGGCAAGCTCTAAATCAAGCCCTTGGAGATTTCTTCACAAGGTGGAAGGCACACAAAGTCCAGTCTTTGCCCTCTTACTCTGGCAAAAGCAGCACTGCAGGAAAGCTCCACAAAGCACAGTCACAGGCAGGGCAGCACTTCTTCCTCAGCTATTCAGCTCTTCTCCAGGCAGAGGTTCCTCTTGGTTCCAGAAGTGTTTCTAAAGTCTGTGGTTTTGGGTGCCCTTCTTATACATAATTTCTCCTTTGAAGTAGGCCTACTTCAAAGTAAAGTCCCTTCTGAATGTGAAATCCTGCCTTGCCCAGGCCAGGCCCCAGACACTCACCAGGGGGTCAGAGACTGCATTGTGTGAGGACAGGCACAGCCCTTTCAGGTGTAAGTGACCACTCCTCCCCTCACTCCTAGCACAGATGGCTCGTCAGGAAATGCAGACTACGCCCCAGCTCCTTTTGTGTCACTGTCTAGTGTGAGGTGCAACCAGCCCAACTGTCAAACTGACCCAGACAGGGAATCCACAAACAGGCAGAGTCACAGAAATGGTATAAGCAAGACAATGCTCACTTTCTAAAAGTGGCATTTCCAAACGCACAATCTTAAAATCAACTTTACTAAAAGATGTATTTTTGAATTGTGAGCTCAGAGACCCCAAACTCCACATGTCCATCCGCTCCCAAAGGGAATATACACTTTAATCAGATTTAAAGGTAGCCCCCACGTTAACCTATGACAGGGACAGGCCTTGCAACAGTGAAAAACGAATTTAGCAATATTTCACTGTCAGGACATATAAAACACATTACTATGGCCCTCATTCTGACCCTGGCGGTCTTTGACCGCCAGGGCGGAGGACCGCGGGAGCACCGCCGACAAGCCGGCGGTGCTCCAATGGGGATTCCGACCGCGGCGGTAAAGCCGCGGTCGGACCGGCACCACTGGCGGGGTCCCGCCAGTGTACCGCGGCCCCATTGAATCCTCCGCGGCGGCGCAGCTTGCTGCACCGCCTCGGGGATTCTGACCCCCCCTACCGCCATCCAGATCCCGGCGGTCGGACCGCCGAGATCCGGATGGCGGTAGGGGGGGTCGCGGGGCCCCTGGGGGCCCCTGCAGTGCCCATGCCACTGGCATGGGCATTGCAGGGGCCCCCGTAAGAGGGCCCCTACATGTATTTCACTGTCTGCTGCGCAGACAGTGAAATACGCGACGGGTGCAACTGCACCCGTCGCACAGCTTCCACTCCGCCGGCTCGATTCCGAGCCGGCTTCATCGTGGAAGCCTCTTTCCCGCTGGGCTGGCTGGCGGTCTGAAGGAGACCGCCCGCCAGCCCAGCGGGAAAGTCAGAATTACCGCCGCGGTCTTTCGACCGCGGAACGGTAACCTGACGGCGGGACTTTGGCGGGCGGCCTCCGCCGCCCGCCAAGGTCAGAATGAGGGCCTATATGTCCTACCTCAGTGGTTCCCAACCTTTTGACTCTTGAGGACCCCCAATGAATCATTACTGGAAGCTGGGGACCCCCAGCAATTTGTACGATTTAATTTTCAAACATTAAAACAGTAATTCGCAAAAAATATAACAAGTACACAACAAACAAATACTCAAATTCCTAAAGATAAAATTATTTTGTATTGAAAAATATGCAAAAATCTAAACATTTTATTGGGAAGGTTGACGCTGCATCTCGGCAACTACCTTTTCAATGTTTGGTTTTATTTAGGAAAGGTGAATCCTCAGGTCAGATTCTACATTTCCGGAGCAATTTCTGTTTTTATTTTTTAGGTATGCAAGATCTGAGATAGCTTTTCTACATAAATAAATGAAGGGGAAAGGAAGTAAACCATAAGAGCCTCTCATCTCTCCCTAGCCTCTCTGTCACATGTACTTCATTTGTTTTATAGCACCTCTCATACCACTGTAGGGTGTCAGGGCACTTTACAGGGGACTACAAGATGTAGGATTCACATGTCATCCACACTGGTGGGCATTTTCTAAAAGTGCTTGGTCTGGAGAAGCACAAATTTAGGATTCAGAACACAGCACAGTGATTAGCGATGACGTTAGCACATTGCTTAATTTGTAACTAAAAATGTGCCGGTGCCCAAAGCCCTCCTCCTTAACACGTGGCTGCTGCAATTAAATGTGGGTACACGGAATACTGAGGCAGCATAATCCTAAACCATCTCGGGCCTCTTCAATCCATATAAAGCCACTCCCTGCCACTTCATCTCACTCTAGCAGCTTTCTACTTTCTCCCTTTGTGATGCTTTTTCATTTTTCCCTTCCTCCATCTTTCCCATATGTGTCTTTTGCTCACAGCAAATGCTTGAGGCAGAAGAATAAGCCCCGGCCCTCAAAAATTAGTGCAGGTGCTCAGCACCGGAAATAACAAGCACAAATTAAGCCCTGCGTTAGCAATACGAATGTATTTCTACACAAGCAAACCTTTTTAGCAGCATAAGGCAAATGAAAGACTAGGAAAAAAACAACTTTCTAATTTGTACCATGCGGTTTGCATGCAGCTCTTTAATGGCAGTTCACAGCTCACTGTGCTAGATTATGATTATGAACTGCATAGTAACAAAAGAATCTATGTGACAAAAGCAGTTACCCACTGCGCCATGCACATAAAATAATGTTTTTGCATGATACACATTCTTTGCAGCAGGCATATTAACCATCTGCGCTACCTTTGAGTCAAAACTGCACTGCACAAAACTCCCACCTCTCTCCAGCAGATACATTAATCACTTGAGTTAGCTTGACACTTTTATTTTTGCAGTACAAGGAGCTTTTCAGTGCATTTAAAACTGCTCAACAAAGGAAGTAATAAATATGAAAACACGCACGCATGTGCTTGTCAGAGGCCCCAGCTGGAGAAGTGCCTTCCTCCCAGCCCAGGCCTGCGGACCCCCTGGGAAAGTGTCAGGGACCCCTGGGGGTCCGCGGACCACAGGTTGGGAACCACTGTCCTACCTTAACCATACACTGCACCCTGCCCTTGGGGCTACCTAGGGCCTACCTTAGGGGTGCCTTACATGTAAGAAAAGGGAAGGTTTAGGCCTGGCAAGTGGGGACACTTGCCAAGTCGAATTTACAATGCAAATTTACACACACAGACACTGCAGTGGCAGGTCTGAGACATGATTACAGGGTTACTTGTGTGGGTGGCACAACCAGTGCTACAGGCCTACTAGTAGCATTTGATTTACAGGCCCTGGGCACCTCTAGTGCACTTTACTAGGGACTTAACAGTAAAACAAATATGCCAATCATGGAGAACCAATTACATACACATTTTAAACAGGAGCACTTGCACTTTAGCACTGGTTAGCAGTGATAAAGTGCCCAGAGTAATAAAAACAGCAAAATCAGAGTCCAGCACACATCAATAACCTGGGGAACAGAGGCAAAAAGTTAAGGGAGACCACGCCAAGGATGAAAAGTCTAACACTGGTGCATGATGCATCCTTGACGTACGCCTCTGCATTTCAAGTCCCTCATTGACAGCATCCTCTTCAACAATGCAGGACTTTGCCTCTTAATCGGAACCACCACTGTGCAATCATCCTCGATGGAAGACTTCGTATTACAAAGCCCTGATTGACATCTTCTACTTGGGATCTTGAAATGCTCCACAACCAGGATTTATGGGACTTTGTTCAGTTGGCCTAACTTGGTACTTGTCTTTAGTCTGCACTCCATCTTGGTCGACATGAACCTGTGACTTTTTCCCAGTATGGAGCAACCAGATAATCACAGTTTGAGCTTTGCGCTTCTAGGCTATATTTTCACTTAAATATCTAAAATGGTATATCTCTGGTTCTACTGATTGGATTTTTGTTGTTTTGGTCTCAAATGATTTATTATAATAAACTATTTTTCTAAATTGGGGTGGAAATTTTCTAATGTTGTGCTTTCACTTTATTACTGTTTGAAATACTTCATACATACTTTACACATTGCCTCTAAGTTAAGCCTAACTGTTTGTGCAAAGCTAATGCACGGTTAAGCACAGGTTAATTTGGGGGTTGCTTGTGACTTCACAATGACAGACATTTTAGTTGCTGCTTAAGTAGGGATTCACCCCCCTCACCATGCATGAATCCTTAATGAAGACTTTTTGCTTAAGTGGTATCCACAGTGCATATATGTATTTAGCGCTCACATGATGAGGTCTCTCCAGGAGTTCCATCTTTCCACTATGCTTCCCTTGAAATCTTTGGCTTTTTGGACATCTGGCACTTCCGTCCCGCGAAAGAGCTCACCAATGCATGTTTCCTTTCTGTAACACAAAAAACAATTAATACTTAAGTGGCTTATTTATATTTTTTGTAAGTAAGCTGTAAACTGTAGTAACTGAGGCAGGGTGCCAACTTATCAAATTAACAACAGAGAAAAGCTTTGTCTACTCTTGCCAGATAAGCATAGAAATATCCATGTAACACTCCGAGCGAGGCCTGGATATCAAGAGTAAAAACAAATCAGTTTTTGTGCATTAAAAATACAACATTGAATATTGTTTGTCTCACTTGTAAGTGAGCCTTGAAATGTTTGGCCAACCCACTTAGTGGTCAAATCTCATGGAGGCTTTCACACCTTATACAAGAAATGACAATATGAGCTTTAGTGCAATGCTTATGATGAGCGTCTGCAACCAACTGCATTTTTAAGGCATCTACTTTGTGTAATTTTACTTTTCCTACCTTAGTTGGAAACAGGTAGAAACACCACTGCCCCAGCTGTTAACTCATAAAGTAAAATAAAAATCACGAGTTGCATGGGTGTTTTTTGATTATTATTTAGATGGTTGCTTAGCCCCTCACTTTGCCAAAGCCCGCAGGGGTTTTCAGGTACTTGTCATTTGCACCTAATGAGACAGGAAAAAGGTCACTTTTTGAAGCTTCTGAGGACAAAGACTTTCTTGGTACTACTGCGTGTGTCAATGGGGACCCAGATACAGCTGTCTCTGCCTGTTAGGCACATCAGTAATGACTGTAGTGAATGGACCTTTGACTGTTTACCTGTTAGATACCAGGGAAAACTGTTTTCTTCTTGAATAGTGGGTCTGTATGCTAAGAGCCTTAACTGGAACTTTTGAGAATTTTGGAGCATGTACGAAAAGATGTTGGCAGGTCCCTATGACTAATAACTATAGTCTGTGTCTGAAGAATCAGTCCTAAATAAATATATTTACATTATCTACTTTTTAAACAAAAACCTTTGTGGTTGCAAGTGTGTAAATACATTATCTGGTGGGCCTTACTTTATCTCAGTGCCCAAACTAGTGCACTGCTCTCCTCTAATAACCATTTGTAATGATTACCACAGCCAGTTCAGGGAATTGTATAATTACTTACTTCTATAGACTCATTTAAATGAAAATAACATCCCAATTCAATTTTTCAATATATTCTTATTCCTTCACCAGATTAATTTAATTCATGGGCCGGTTTGCTTGGATAAACTAAATTAGTCTGTGAACTTTATCTTTTTTTTGTTTAATAATGCTTTATTGAATAAGTTAGCATACACTGGTACAATAGAATTAATACATTGTAACTAAAATAAAAAAATAATTAAAAAAAATAATCATAATCATAAAGATAATTATATCTATAAGAAACAATTTGTATACACAACCAGTCTATAATATTGTACCGTAGAATAATAGCCTTTTTTGTTATATTTTAATAAAGAAAGAAAGAGAAGAGAGAAAGGAAAGAAAAGAAAAATTAAAACAATGCAAATTAAAAATCACATAGTTACAATAAAGCAACCATTAAGTATTAACTGTAGTATGAAAGGTCTTGTGTTGCGAAAGAAAAGAGGTGAGAGGAAGCCAAAGCATGTCTCTTTTAATTAACAGTTGAGAAGTATTAGCATTTGCTTGATCCATTCTGTGATTATAACAGATTAAATTTCACCAAGTTACAACAGATATTTTCGTAGTATCTTTCCAATTAGAAGTTATAATTTGCAGTGCACTGGCAATGAGCAAATCAGCCAATTTACCAAGCAGTGGTTGGGAATACCAAATAGATGAAGTACTACCCCCAAAAATATGTAATATATTGAAAGGTACATTGATGGAGAAAATCTGATTAACTTTATCCCAAACATGTTCCCCAAAAGTATGAACTGTAGGGCACTGTAGGAAAGTACCATCTTACCTGGCATGTTACCCCCATATTTCACTGTATATATGTTGTTTTAGTTGTATGTGTCACTGGGACCCTGCCAGTCAGGGCCCCAGTGCTCATAAGTGTGCCCTGTATGTGTTCCCTGTGTGATGACTAACTGTCTCACTGAGGCTCTGCTAACCAGAACCTCAGTGGTTATGCTCTCTCATTTCTTTCCAAATTGTCACTAACAGGCTAGTGACCAATTTCACCAATTTACATTGGCATACTGGAACACCCTTATAATTCCCTAGTATATGGTACTGAGGTACCCATGGTATTGGGGTTCCAGGAGATCCCTATGGGCTGCAGCATTTCTTTTGCCACCCATAGGGAGCTCTGACAATTCTTACACAGGCCTACCATTGCAGACTGAGTGAAATAACGTCCACGTTATTTCACAGCCATTTACCACTGCACTTAAGTAACTTATAAGTCACCTATATGTCTAACTTTTAACTGGTAAAGGTTGGGAGCTAAGTTACTTAGTGTGTGGGCACCCTGGCACTAGCCAAGGTGCTCCCACATTGTTCAGGGCAAATTCCCCGGACTTTGTGAGTGCAGGGACACCATTACACACGTGCACTATACATATGTCACTACATATGTATATCGTCACAATGGTAACTCCGAACATGGCCATGTAACATGTCTAAGATCATGGAATTGTCACCCCAATGCCATTCTGGCATTGGGGAGACAATTCCATGATCCCCCGAGTCTCTAGCACAGACCCGGGTACTGCCAAACTACCTTTCCCGGGGTTTCACTGCAGCTGCTGCTGCTGCCAACCCCTCAGACAGGTTTCTGCCCTCCTGGGGTCCAGCCAGGCTTGGCCCAGGAAGGTAGAACAAAGGACTTCCTCAGAGAGAGGGTGTTACACCCTCTCCCTTTGGAAAAAGGTGTCAGGGCTGTGGAAGTGTAGCCTCCCCCAGCCTCTGGAAATGCTTTGATGGGCACAGATGGTGTCCATCTCTGAGTAAGCCAGTCTACACCGGTTCAGGGATCCCCCAGCCCTGCTCTGGTGCGAAACTGGACAAAGGAAAGGGGAGTGACCACTCCCCTGACCTGCACCTCCCCTGGGAGGTGCCCAGAGCTCCTCCAGTGTGCTCCAGACCTCTGCCATCTTGGAAACAGAGGTGCTGCTGGCACACTGGACTGCTCTGAGCGGCCAGTGCCAGCAGGTGACGTCAGAGACTCCTTCTGATAGGCTCTTACCTGTGTTGCTAGCCTATCCTCCTTCCTAAGTAGCCAAACCTCCTTTTCTGGCTATTTAGAGTCTCTGCTTTGGGGAATTCTTTAGATAACGAATGCAAGAGCTCATCAGAGTTCCTCTGCATCTCTCTCTTCATCTTCTGCCAAGGAATCGACCGCTGACTGCTCTGGACGCCTGCAAAACCGCAACAAAGTAGCAAAGACGACTACTGCAACCTTGTATCGCTGATCCTGCGTCCTTCTCGACTGTTTTCCTGGTGGTGCATGCTGTGGGGGTAGACTGCCTCCTCTCTGCACTAGAAGCTCCGAACAAATCTCCTGTGGGTCGACGAAATTTTCCCCCTGCAACCGCAGGCACCAAAAGACTGCATCACCGGTCCTCTGGGTCCCCTCTCAGCACGACGAGCGTGGTCCCTAGAACTCAGCAACTCTGTCCAAGTGACTCCCACAGTCCAGTGACTCTTCAGTCCAAGTTTGGTGGAGGTAAGTCCTGGCCTCCCCACGCTAGACTGCATTGCTGGGTACTGCGTGATTTGCAGCTGCTCCCGCGCACTCTTCCAGGATTTCCTTTGCGCACAGCCAAGCCTGGGTCCCCGACACTCTAGCCTGCAGTGCACGACCTCCTGAGTTGTCCTCCGGCGTCGCGGGACCTTCTTTTGTGACTTCGGGTGAGCTCCGGTTCACTCTTCTTTGTAGTGCCTGTTTCGACAATTCTGCGGGTACTGCTTGCTTCTGAGAGGGCTTCTTATCTTGCTGGGCGCCCCCTCTGTCTCCTCACACAATTGGGGACATCCTGGTCCCTCCTGGGCCACAGCAGCATCCAAAAACCCTAACTGCAACCCTTGCAGCTAGCAAGTCTTTTTTGTGGTCTTTCTGCGTGGGAACACATCTGCACGCTTTTTCCCGACGTGGGACATGCATCCTCCAAAGGGGAAGTTCCTAGTCCTCTTCGTTCTTGCATAATCCCCAGCTTCTACCATCCAGTGGCAGCTTCTTTGCACCCTCAGCTGGCATTTCCTGGGCATCTGCCCACTCACGACTTGACTGTGACTCTTGGACTTGGTCCCCTTGTTCCACAGGTACTCTCGTCTGGAAATCCATCATTGTTGCATTGCTGGTGTTGGTCTTCCTTGCAGAATTCCCCTATCACGACTTCTGTGCTCTCTGGGGAACTTAGGTGCACTTTACACCTACTTTTCAGGGTCTTGGGGTGGGCTATTTTTCTAACCCTCACTATTTTCTTACAGTCCCAGCAACCCTCTACAAGCTCACATAGGTTTGGGGTCCATTCGTGGTTCGCATTCCACTTCTGGAGTATATGGTTTGTGTTGCCCCTATACCTATGTGCTCTCATTGCAATCTATTGTGACTGTACATTGCTTGCATTGCTTTCTATTGCTATTACTGCATATTTTTGGTTTTGTGTACATATATCTTGTGTATATTTGCTATCCTCATACTGAGGGTACTCACTGAGATACTTTTGGCATATTGTCATAAAAATAAAGTATCTTTATTTTTAGTATATCTGTGTATTGTGTTTTCTCATGATATTGTGCATATGACACCAGTGGTATAGTAGGAGCTTTACACGTCTCCTAGTTCAGCCTAAGCAGCTCTGCTAAGCTACCTTTTCTATCAGCCTAAGCTGCTAGACACCTCTTCTACACTAATAAGGGATAACTGGACCTGGTACAGAGTGTAAGTACCCCTTGGTACCACTACAAACCAGGCCAGCCTCCAACATTGGTTGTGCAGCAGTGGGATAAGTACTTGCAACTACTTACCACTTTGTCATTTTGTACTTTTCATAAGAGAAAAATATACAAAACAAGTTCAGTGTATGTACACCTAACCAAAACGTTTTGCTTTTCTTCTCTTACTCTATTGCTAAGTGCTGAAAAGTATCTCAAAACTTTCTAAAAGTTTCTTAAAAGTTGAAAAAGTTTTTTTTCTGTTCCTTAAAAAGTTCTGAAACTTTTTCTTTCTTTTTCTGTCCCTTAAACCTTTTTCTATCATGTCTGGTGCAGGTCAAACTCTGGATCTGACCAGCACTGCTTATGACCACCTTAACTGGAAAGGTGCAAGGAGTCTCTGCATTGATAGAGGTTTAGGGGTAGGGAAGAATCCCTCTAGAGAATTGTTAGTTAATATGCTCATAGAAAATGATAAGGCCTTAGCTGGCACATCAGGTGACAGATTAGCTGATGGTTCACACTCTGACTCTGGGGTAGCCCCAGCTAAAGTGTTATATGAGAATCTTCCCAACCTGCCCCTTAGCAGGCCACCTAGCATGGCTGGTACTAATGTGAGCTCTCATCACAGTAGGAATATCACTCCTTTAGGCCAGGTTGTTAGAGTGCCATCTGTTAGGGACAGGTCTCCCTCTGCCCATTCACACCATTCTTCTGTGTCTAAGCATGCCCAACCCACCCACCCTGATGACAGAGTGTTAGAAAGGGAACTCAATAGATTGAGAGTGGAAGAGTCCAGGCTGAAGCTTAAAAAGCAACAGCTGGATCTAGACAGGGAAGCATTTGACTTAGAAAAAGAAAGGCAGAGGTTGGGGTTTGGACCCCATGGTGGCAGCAGCAGTATTACAGATAGTAATCCTGTGAAGGAGCATGATTCTAGGAATCTGCACAAGACAGTTCCCCCTTACAAGGAGGGAGATGACATTAACAAGTGGTTTGCTGCACTTGAGAGGGCCTGTGTTGTACAGTGGGTCCCTCAAAGGCAGTGGGCTGCTATCCTATGGCTATCTTTCAGTGGAAAGGGTAGGGATAGGCTCCTTACTGTGAAGGAAAGTGATGCCAATAATTTTACAGTTCTTAAGAATGTACTCCTAGATGGTTATGGCTTAACCACTGAACAGTACAGGATCAAGTTCAGAGAAACCAAAAAGGAGTCTTCACAAGACTGGGTAGACTTTGTTGACCATTCAGTGAAGGCTTTGGAGGGGTGGTTACATGGCAGTAAAGTTTCTGACTATGAAAGCCTGTATAACTTAATCCTGAGAGAGCATATTCTTAATAACTGTGTGTCTGATTTGTTGCACCAATATCTAGTGGACTCAGATCTGACCTTTCCCCAAGAATTGGGAAAGAAGGCAGACAAATGGGTCAGAACAAGAGTGAACAGAAAGGTTCATACAGGGGGTGACAAGGATGACAAGAAGAAGGATGGTAAGTCTTCAGACAAGGGTGGGGACAAATCTAAAATTGAGTCTTCATCAGGCCCACAAAAACACTCTGGTGGGGGTGGTGGGCCCAAATCCTCTTCTAATCAAGTAAAGAAACCATGGTGCTATTTATGTAAAGTAAAAGGCCATTGGACAACTGATGCCAGTTGTCCAAAGAAAAGCACCAAGCCTCCCACCACTACAACCCCTGCTGCTACACCTAGTGCCCCTAGTAATAGCAGTGGTGGTGGGAGCAAACCTACTAATAACCAATCCAAGGGAGTAGCTGGGCTCTCTTTTGGTAATTTAGTTGGGGTTGGTCTTGTCAGGGGGACCACAGAGGCTGTGTTAGTCTCTGAAGGTGCCATTGATTTGGCCACCTTGGTTGCTTGTCCCCTTAATATGGATAAGTACAAGCAACTTCCCCTAATAAATGGTGTTGAGGTTCAGGCCTACAGGGACACAGGTGCCAGTGTTACCATGGTAATAGAGAAACTGGTATACCCTGAACAACACCTACTTGGTCACCAGTACCAAGTGACTGATGCTCATAACAACACTCTTAGCCACCCCATGGCTGTTGTGAATCTCAACGGGGGGGGGTTACTGGTCCAAAAAAAGTTGTGGTTGCCTCAGATTTACCTGTAGACTGTCTACTAGGGAACGATTTAGAGACATCAGCTTGGGCAGAAGTGGAGTTGGAGGCTCATGCAGCAATGCTGGGCATTCCTGGGCATATTTTTGCTTTGACAAGGGCTAAGGCCAAAAAGCAAAAAGGACAGGGTGACTTGGATCCTGGAACAATGGACCAAGTGCTCCCTAAAGCTAGGGTTAGTAAAGGTAAAACACTACCCACTATCCCTCCCTCTACAGTGGATTCAACTTCTGAGGAAGAAGAATTTCCACCCTGTGCAGAACCTTCACCAGAGGAGCTGGAAGCAGACACTGCTGAGCTTTTGGGTGGAGGGGGGCCTGCCAGGGAGGAGCTGAGTGTGGCACAGCAGACCTGTCCCACACTAGAGGGTCTAAGACAGCAAGCTGTCAAACAGCAAAATGGGGATGTCAGTGACTCTCACAGAGTTTACTGGGAGGACAACCTCTTGTATACAGAGGCAAGGGACCCAAAACCTGGAGCTGCCAGAAGATTGGTTATTCCCCTGCAATACAGAGAGTTCCTCCTAACTCTAGCCCACGACATTCCCTTGGCTGGACATGTAGGGCAGATGAAAACATGGGATAGGCTTGTCCCCCTGTTTCATTGGCCTAGAATGTCAGAGGAGACAAAGGAATTTTGTAAGTCCTGTGAAACCTGTCAAGCCAGTGGCAAAACAGGTGGCACTCCAAAGGCTCCCCTTATTCCACTACCTGTGGTTGGCGTCCCCTCTGAAAGGGTAGGGGTTGAAATAGTTGCCCCCCTTGACCCTCCTACTGCTTCAGGCAATAGGTTTATCTTGGTGGTACTGGACCATGCCACCAGATATCCTGAAGCAATTCCTCTAAGGACCACTACAGCTCCTGCAGTGGCAAAGGCCCTCCTGGGAATCTTTTCCAGGGTGGGCTTCCCAAAAGAGGTGGTATCAGACAGGGGTAGCAACTTTATGTCTGCTTACTTAAAGGCCATGTGGAAGGAATGTGGTGTAACATACAAATATACCACACCCTATCATCCACAAACAAATGGACTGGTTGAGAGATTTAACAAAACTCTCAAAGGAATGATAATGGGACTCCCTGAAAAACTCAGGAGGAGATGGGATGTCCTGTTACCTTGCCTCCTTTTTGCTTACAGGGAGGTACCCCAGAAAGGAGTGGGCTTCAGCCCCTTTGAACTCCTATTTGGGCACCCTGTAAGAGGTCCTCTAACACTTGTAAGGGAGGGTTGAGAACAACCTTTAAAAGCTCCTAAGCAAGACATAGTGGACTATGTACTTGGCCTAAGATCCAGAATGGCTGAATATATGAAAAAGGCCAGTAAAAACCTTCAGGCCAGCCAAGAGCTCCAAAAGCAATGGCACGACCAGAAGGCTGTTCTGATTCAGTACCAACCAGGACAGAAGGTGTGGGTCTTGGAGCCTGTGGCCCCAAGAGCACTCCAAGACAAATGGAGTGGTCCCCACATTATTGTTGAGAAAAAGGGAGAAGTCACCTACTTGGTTGACTTAGGCACTGCCAGGAGTCCCCTTAGAGTGCTCCATGTCAATCGCCTGAAACCCTAGTATGACAGGGCTGATTGATCTCACCCTGCTCATGGCAACAGATGAAGGACAGGAAGAAGAGAGTGACCCTCTCCCTGATCTCTTCTCTTCAACAGAACAAGATGCTCTAGTGGAAGGTGTAGTTTTGGCAGATTGTCTTACTGCTGAGCAGAAAGACCACTGCATAAATCTCCTGGGTCAGTTTTCTGAACTCTTTTCTACTGTGCCAGGCACCACTTCTTGGTGTGAGCACACTATAGATACTGGAGACAGCTTGCCTGTCAAAAGTAAGATCTATAGGCAGCCTGACCATGTCAGGGACTGCATAAAACAAGAGGTTCAGAAAATGCTTGAACTGGGAGTGGTTGAGCACTCTGAAAGTCCATGGGCCTCTCCTGTGGTACTTGTACCAAAACCTAATTCCAAAGATGGAAAGAAGGAAATGAGATTTTGTGTGGATTACAGAGTTCTCAACCAGGTAACTAAAACTGATGCTCACCCTATACCCAGGGCAGATGAGCTAATAGATACACTGGCATCTGCCAAGTATCTAAGCACCTTTGATTTGACTGCAGGGTATTGGCAGATCAAGTTATCAGAGGATGCTAAAGCAAAAACTGCATTTTCGACTATTGGAGGGCACTACCAATTCATAGTAATGCCCTTTGGTTTGAAAAATGCACCTGCCACTTTTCAGAGGTTGGTGAATACAGTCCTGCAAGGATTGGAGGCTTTTAGTGCAGCACATCTAGATGATATAGCTGTCTTTAGCTCCACCTGGGATGATCACCTGGTCCACCTTTGGAAAGTTTTGGAGGCCCTGCAGAAGGCAGGCCTCACTATCAAGGCTTCAAAGTGCCAGATAGGGCAGGGGAAAGTGGTTTATCTGGGACACCTGGTAGGTGGAGAACAGATTGCACCACTTCAGGGGAAAATCCAAACTATTATAGATTGGGTTCCCCCTACGACTCAGACCCAGGTGAGAGCCTTCTTAGGCGTCACTGGGTATTACAGGAGGTTCGTAAAGAACTATGGCTCCATAGCAGCTACTCTTAATGACCTCACATCTAATAAAATGCCTAAAAAGGTATTGTGGACAGTTAGCTGTCAGAAAGCTTTTGAGGAGCTGAAACAGGCCATGAGCTCTGCATCTGTCCTAAAAAGCCCATGTTACTCCAAGAAATTCATTGTTCAAACTGATGCATCTGAATTAGGGGTAGGTGCAGTCTTATCACAACTCAATTCTGAGGGCCAGGATCAACCTGTTGCTTTTATCAGCAGGAGGTTGACCCCTAGAGAAAAGCGTTGGTCTGCCATAGAGAGGGAGGCCTTTGCTGTGGTCTGGGCACTGAAGAAGTTGAGGCCATACCTGTTTGACACTCACTTCATTGTTCAGACAGACCACAAACCTCTACTTTGGCTAAAACAAATGAAAGGTGAAAACCCTAAATTGTTGAGGTGGTCCATAACTCTACAGGGAATGGACTATACAGTGGAACATAGACCTGGGAGTACCCACTCCAATGCAGATGGACTCTCCAGATATTTCCACTTAGACAATGAAGACTCATCAGGTCCTGGCTAGTCTTATTGTCCTTCGTTTGGGTGGGGGGTTGTGTAGGAAAGTACCATCTTGCCTGGCATGTTACCCCCATATTTCACTGTATATATGTTGTTTTAGATGTATGTGTCACTGGGACCCTGCCAGTCAAGGCCTCAGTGCTCAGAAGTGTGCCCTGTATGTGTTCCCTGTGTGATGACTAACTGTCTCACTGAGGCTCAGCTAACCAGAACCTCAGTAGTTATGCTCTCTCATTTCTTTTCAAATTGTCACTAACAGGCTAGTGACCAATTTCACCAATTTACATTGGCATACTGGAACACCCTTATAATTCCCTAGTATATGGTACTGAGGGACCCAGGGTATTGGGGTTCCAGGAGATCCCTATGGGCTGCAGCATTTCTTTTGCCACCCATAGGGAGCTCTGACAATTCTTACACAGGCCTGCCATTGCAGCCTGAGCTAAATAACGTCCACGTTATTTCACAGCCATTTACCACTGCACTTAAGTAACTTATAAGTCACCTATATGTCTAACCTTTACCTGGTAAAGGTTGGGTGCTAAGTTACATAGTGTGTGGGAACCCTGGGACTAGCCAAGGTGCCCCCACATTGTTCAGGGCAAATTCCCCGGACTTTGTGAGTGCGGGGACACCATTACACGCGTGCACTATACATATGTCACTACATATGTATAGCGTCACAATGGTAACTCCGAACATGGCCATGTAACATGTCTAAGATCATGGAATTGTCACCCCAATGCCATTCTGGCATTGGGGAGACAATTCCATGATCCCCCGAGTCTCTAGCACAGACCTGGGTACTGCCAAACTACCTTTCCCGGGGTTTCACTGCAGCTGCTGCTGCTGCCAACCCCTCAGACGGGTTTCTGCCCTCCTGGGGTCCAGCCAGGCTTGGCCCAGGAAGGCAGAACAAAGGACTTCCTCAGAGAGAGGGTGTTACACCCTCTCCCTTTGGAAAAAGGTGTCAGGGCTGTGGAGGAGTAGCCTCCCCCAGCCTCTGGAAATGCTTTGATGGGCACAGATGGTGCCCATCTCTGCATAAGCCAGTCTACACCGGTTCAGGGATCCCCCAGCCCTGCTCTGGCGCGAAACTGGACAAAGGAAAGTGGAGTGACCACTCCCCTGACCTGCACCTCCCCTGGGAGGTGCCCAGAGCTCCTCCAGTGTGCTCCAGACCTCTGCCATCTTGGAAACAGAGGTGCTGCTGGCACACTGTACTGCTCTGAGTGGCCAGTGCCAGCCGGTGACGTCAGAGACTCCTTCTGATAGGCTCTTACCTGTGTTGCTAGCCTATCCTCCTTCCTAAGTAGCCAAACCTCCTTTTCTGGCTATTTAGGGTGTCTGCTTTGGGGAATTCTTTAGATAACGATTACAAGACTTTATCAGAGTTCCTCTGCATCTCTCTCTTCACCTTCTGCCAAGGAATCGACCGCTGACTGCTCTGGACGCCTGCAAAACTGCAACAAAGTAGCAAAGATGACTACTGCAACCTTGTATCGCTGATCCTGCGGCCTTCTTGACTGTTTTACTGGTGGTGCATGCTGTGGGGGTAGTCTGCCTCCTCTCTGTACTAGAAGCTCCGAAGAAATCTCCCGTGGGTCGACAGAATCTTCCCCCTGCAACCGCAGGCACCAAAAGACTGAATCACCGGTCCTCTGGGTCCCCTCTCAGCACGACGAGCGTGGTCCCTGAAACTCAGCAACTCTGTCCAAGTGACTCCCACAGTCCAGTGACTCTTCAGTCCAAGTTTGGTGGAGGTAAGTCCTTCCCTCCCCACGCTAGACTGCATTGCTGGGTACCGCGTGGTTTGCAGCTACTCCGGCTCCTGTGCCATCTTCCAGGATTTCCTTTGTGCACAGCCAAGCCTGCGTACCCGACACTCTAACCTGCAGTGCACGACCTCCTGAGTTGTCCTCCAGCGTCGTGGGACCTTCTTTTGTGACTTCGGGTGAGCTCTGGTTCACTCTTCTTCGTAGTGCCTGTTTTGGCACTTCTGCGGGTGCTGCTTGCTTCTGAGAGGGCTCCTTATCTTGCTGCGTGCCCCCTCTGTCTCCTCACGCAATTGGCGACGTCCTGGTCCCTCCTGGGCCACAGCAGCATCCAAAAACCCTAACCGCATCCGTTGCAGCTAGCAAGGCTTGTTTGCAGTCTTTCTGCGTGGGAACACCTCTGCAAGCTTCTTCACAACGTGGGACATCCATCCTCCAAAGGGGAAGTTCCTAGTCCTCTTCGTTCTTGCAGAATCCCCAGCTTCTACCATCCGGAGGCAGCTTCTTTGCACCCTCAGCTGGCATTTCCTGGGCATCTGCCCACTCACGATTTGAGTGTGACTCTTGGACTTGGTCCCCTTGTTCCACAGGTACTCTCGTCTGGAAATCCATCGTTGTTGCATTGCTGGTGTTGGTCTTCCTTGCAGAATTCCCCTATCACGACTTCTGTGCTCTCTGGGGAACTTAGGTGCACTTTACACCTACTTTTCAGGGTCTTGGGGTGGGCTATTTTTCTAACCCTCACTATTTTCTTACAGTCCCAGCGACCCCCTACAAGTTCACATAGGTTTGAGGTCCATTCGTGGTTCACATTCCACTTCTGGAGTATATGGTTTGTGTTGCCCCTATACCTATGTGCTCTCATTGCAATCTATTGTGACTGTACATTGCTTGCATTGCTTTCTATTGCTATTACTGCATATTTTTGGTATTGTGTACATATATCTTGTGTATATTTGCTATCCTCATACTGAGGGTACTCACTGAGATACTTTTGGCATATTGTCATAAAAATAAAGTACCTTTATTTTTAGTATATCTGTGTATTGTGTTTTCTTATGATATTGTGCATATGACACCAGTGGTATAGTAGGAGCTTTACACGTCTCCTAGTTCAGCCTAAGCTGCTCTGCTAAGCTACCTTTTCTATCAGCCTAAGCTGCTAGACACCTCTTCTACACTAATAAGGGATAACTGGACCTGGTGCAGAGTGTAAGTACCCCTTGGTACCACTACAAACCAGGCCAGCCTCCTACAGGCACTCAAAAAACACGTCCATAGAATGACTGTTTTCTTTAGAGCACGACCAACACTTGCTATCTGTAGTAAGTTTAAATTTATAAAGATCTACAGGAGTATAGTACAACCTATTATAAAAGTAAAATAACGTTTGGGTTGTAGATGCTGAACGGGATGTTGTATGGAGTTTTGACCATATTTTTTTCCATGTAGATATAGGAATGTTTTGATTGAACTCCTGCTCCCATGCTAATTCTATTTTAGATTTTGGTCTCCCAAGACTGGTATGTGTAAGGGTTCTGTATATAAAGGATGCTGGGACTTGTGAGGAAAAATTATAAGGTTGGGAATTAGGCTGTGTAGAAGAGGGAGCCTCCAAAGATTGAGACAACAAGTTATAGAGGATAGCAAAGAGAGTTTGATATTGCACAGCGTAATAAGTGGAGATGTGAAATGTCCGTTGAATATCTTGAAATTCAAGTACAGCACTATCTAGAATTAAATGATCTAAAGTTATAATGCCTTTGTGCATCCACTCTTTCAATACTAAAATTCTATTATGAAATTTAATATCATTATTGTACCATATAGGAGTTTGCCTAAGGTTCTCATATGAGGAGTGAGAGGCAAGAAGTAATGGCCTGGCAATAGAAATGGAATGAGTAATTATCAGAGAGAAAAGAGATTTAGGAGGTTTTGAAAGCCGAACTGCACCTCTAAATGTAAATGGTGTAATTTGTGAGCGTTCCAATTGACTCCATAGAGAGGTCCCTTTATGAAAAGTGGGAGAGAGGGACAACCATACTTGTTTTAAAACAAATGCAGAGTAATATCTTCTAAGGCATGGAAAATGTATACCTCCATTATCTCTAGGTTCCTGCAGTTTGACTAGAGATATACGAGATTTACATTTGTTCCATAAAAATTTCATAAATAATGCATTTATAGTTTTAAAAAACTAGAGGATGTTTAACTGGGAGCTTAGATAAATAAAAATTTAAAATGGGCAACAACATCATTTTAATTGTGGCCCGTCTTCTCACCAAGTTAAATAAAGAGGGTACCAACTGTCAAGTAATTTCAAAATCCTTGACTCTACCTCTTTGAGATTAGTTCAAATAGTGTCTTTAAGAGAGTTGGAATAGGATATGCCCAGGCATTTGATATGCTTAGAGTTCCACGTAAAACCAGTATCTTTAAACATGTCTGGTAGACAGTAAGCATTTAATGGCGAAACCTCTGATTTATCTACATTAAGCTTATAACCTGAGACACTTGAGTATTCTTGTAATAAGTTTAAAAATTCTGGAATAGTCTTTTGAGGATTAGAGATAAAAAGTAAAATATCATCAGCATAAACTGTGAATTTAATCTCAGTGTCTTTATGCTTAAAACCATAAAAATCAGATGACCTACATATTTTCTCTAGAAGGGGCTCAAGTGCTAATATAAATAACAGAAGTGATAGAGGACAACCTTGTCTAGTTCCTCTGTGCAGGGGTAAGTAATGGGATAGTTTACCATGAACTAAAAGTGATGTAGAGGGTGAAGAGTATAAAAGTCTAATAAGTTTAATAATATGAGGACTAAATCCATGCCATTTTAATGCTCCAAACATAAAATCCCAACAAACCCGATCAAAGGCTTTTTCAGCATCTAGAGTTAAGGCAGCTATAGGATCTCTGGACTTAGAGGCAAGATGGATAATATTGAGAAAAGTTCTAGAATTATCCGATATGTTTCGCCCCTTAACAAAAGCTGACTGATGAATGTCTATTAAGTCTGGGATAAAATTATTAATTTGAAGGGCTAAGACTTTTGCAAAGATTTTACAGTCGAAATTAATAAGCGATATAGGTCTGTAATTACCGCATTTGGATAAATCCTTATCTTTTTTAGGAATCAAACACAACATAGCTTCAGAAAAAAAGCTCTTTGCTTGATCTTTTGATATGAAATATTGTATAAGTGTTAATAGTTTTGGAACTAAAATAGATGCAAAAGTTGAGTAAAATTCTATTGAAAAGCCATCTGGGCCAGGAGCCTTACCTTTAGGAAGCTTGGTAATGGCATTTTTAATTTCTGTTTCAGATAGGTGACAAATCTACTTTTTGTGTTGAAGGAATAGAGTGGAAGAACATATCTATTTAAGTCATATTAGGAGTATTTTCTGGAGTATATAATGTGGTATAATAGTCGGTAAAGCATTCCAGGATTTTTGAATCTTTAGTGTGTCTGTTTCCAAATTGATCTTTAAATAAAAAAATTTACCCGCTTTATTTTTCCCCCCATAAAATTTGCAATTTATTTTGAGTAGAGTTCCACATGCACTTTCCAAGAATGCTTATTGTATTGTAATTTAGCATCAATCAACCTGGATAAGGTGTCTGGTTTGTTAGATGAGAAATATTCATGCTCAAGACATTTTATTTGTGTGAGCAGTTGAGAGGAAACTTTAGATTTGTCTTTCTTTTTGATGGCAACATAATCTATAATAAATCCTCGAGTAGTAGCTTTAAATGCATCCCATATAAAGTTAATCTGAGTATCAGAAGGTAAATTGTGCATAACAAATTATTTAGAAAACATAGCAAATTGTTCAATAAATAAATGATCTTGCAATAAAGTGTTATTAAACCTCCAGCGATTAGAAAAGGAGGAATTTCCTGGAAGGTTCATATCAATTATTACTGGGGCATGATCTGATAAAAGAATAGACCCAATATCAGCATTTGCAATTGTTTGTATAACACTTTGTGTAGCTAATATATAATCTATTCTAGAATATGAGTTATGTACTCAAGAATAAAACATTAATTCTAATACATCTGGGTGAGCAATTCTCCATACATCACGTAAACCTCTGGAGGAGACTGCTTGATAAAATGGTTTTTGCATTTTATTAGGGATATAACGAGTTTGAGAGTGACGATCTACAAAAGGATCCATAAGTTGATTGCAATCACCTCCTACCACAAGATTTTCAGAGTTGCAAGTTAATAATAAAGAAGAAAAGTTAACCCAAAATTGAGGCTCTACTCCAGTTGGACCATAAACATTGCAAATGGAAAACAGCATACCATTAATGTTAACCGTCAGTAAACTCCATCTTCCTATATCATCCTTAATCTCCTCCAAAACTTGTATTTGTAAAGATCTATGAAACAATATTATTACCCCATTCTTATTATGAGCTGCAGAGAAAGCAAAAACATGACCAACCCAATTTCTATTTAAACTTTTAAAGTCCTGCTCTTTAAGATGGGTTTTTTGTACAAGAGCAACTTGACAATTCAATTTAGAGAGATGTTGGAGCACTCTTTGTTTCTTAACTGGATTACGTAAACCCTTAACATTCTATGAGATAATATGAAGACTGGTCATTTAACTAGTAGAAGACAGTGGAAGGGAAACTAATGAACATATATATAAGTGAGGTTACGTGTTGATGCCAATCTTGCATTGTAGGACATAAAAAATAATAAAGGAAGAAAGAAAAGTAGAAAGAGAAAATACCAGAGAGAAAGAAAAATAAAGGGGTAGCAAAAGCACCCACTGATAAAAGAAAGAAAAGATGACAAAAAGCCAAGAAGCTTCAGTCATAATTGTCTTAAAGAACAGGAAAAAAAGTTTGCATGGCAGAAAGGGAGGAGCAAGAAAAGAAAAAGAGGCCAATCAGCAACAGTACCGCCGAGGAACTGCAATGATTGGATAACAAGATAGAGGAGAAACAAGGAAACAGAATAAATACATTACAATATGAACAACTGACGACATGACTTACCAACAAGGGAAAGAACACTATGATGTCGAGCTATACAGGAATATAGACACAATCGGAAAGGGGATTTTCTCAACCGGAGATTTCAACGGTTTCAATATCTGTAAAGAAGAAATAAATAATTTAAGAATTTCACATTAATCAATCAAGTCTTGCTGAGTTCCATTGCCTCCCCTTTGTGAGTATATATAAACTGTTTCAGATCAGAGAGATTTTCAAAAGTAGTTGTTCTGTCCTTGAAGGTGACCCTAGAGAAGCAAGGGTGAATAAGGCCAAATCTAGCATTCATAGATCTTAAGGCTGGTCGGAGATCCAGAAATTCCTTCCTTCGTTTGGCGGTCGCAGTGGCCACATCCTGGCTAAAGAAAATCTTTTGGCCCGACCACAAAATTTGTTTACGTTATTTGGCGGCAGTCAAAACAGTCATTAAATCTGAGTACTGTAGAAAGTAGGTGATAATTCCTCTTGGTTTTGATGGAGAAGAGGGACCAATTCGATGGGCTCTCTGGATGTTGAGAGCAGTAGTATTCTGAAGACCAACAATCTTTGGAATATGAGTTTGCAAGAATGTTATCAAATCTTGGCCTTCTTAGCCTTCCGGAATTCCATAAATGCAAAGATTATTTCGCCGATTGCGATTTTCCAAATCTTGTGTCTGTATTTTAAGTAGTATGACTTCCTTATTCAAGTTATCAACTTTAGTAGTAGTATCTTATATGTCACTGATCCTCTGAAAGTCTAGAATCCACACGTGACCATTTCTCCTCAATTCGCTGTAACGCAATATTTGTCTCCATAACAAAAGGCTTTATTAGCTTAAGCTCATCCATAATGTCATCCAATGTGAGGGGCAATGGAGACTTAGTTGGAGAGGATGGGTCTTTTTTAACTCTTTTGTGGCCCCCAGAGTCTTTACGACCATTAGAGTTAGAGACAAAGGATACAGATATTTTTGAAGTGTGAGGGGCGTCTATTTCAGCCACACAGTGTATATTTAATACAACAGTTTAGTTAATGTTCCTGCAACATCAATTAAGTCACCTCAGAGGACAAATATTGAAAATTATAGTAGAAAATCCAGAATTAAATGACTATTACAACTTAAAGGGTGGCATCCAAGAGTGTCAAGACAGTGTTAAGTTCTCCACATTGATTAAAATAGCCAAAAGACAAAAAAGAAAATATTTTTAAGGAATGAAAAAAAAATCCTCTCAAAATGGCGGCAGCATTCCTGTCAGAAAGGGAGCAGTAGGTTGAATAGATTAAACTCTGTAAAATACCAGAGTTTTAAAAAAAGAAAAAAACTCACCATACTGTTTCCTGCTTGTTCCAACATCAGATTCTGGAAAAAGAAATAGCCAGCTGTCAAAAACGCCTCCCTCCGATAGTAAAACGTCCTCAGCAGCTCGGGAGCGTCGTTAATGAGCGGTCATCTTAGCTGCTCCGGCACGCGATCTCCCCTGTGAACTTTATCTTGACTATTAATTAATTGTAATGTGTTTTATGTGGCTGTTCACGTACCACTCTAAATATTTTCTCAGAAGATTGCCTTTCTGTTTAGGACCATCTTACAATGAGTAGATTGGGATTATACACAGAAGCCTTTTTACTTAATAGCAACATGACTGTATGGACTTGGTGAGAGCTCAGTCATAATTCATAATCAGACTGAGGAAACTACTCCACACGGTTTAACAATCCAGTTCCCTACATAAACTAAATGCTTTATCAGATCACCAGTGCAGGTCGCTGCCGCAGTTCAGGTCACCACTAGCAATTCAGGTGGCAGCACGTTGAGTCTCAGACCTTCAAGATCAATCAAACAAGTTACAGAGTGGGATAATCAACAATTTTACATTTGTACCTTTGTGATGCCAGAAGGCTCTGGGCACATGCCCAAAATTAAAGTACAATTGTGTTTGTTTTATTATTTTTAATAATTGTAAAGGCCCAGATAAAACAGGCTTGCTCCATAAATTTGCTCAGCCATCTCCTTTTAGATGGACTCTCTATGGAAAGGTAAACATGATGGCTACAGTAGCTTACCTTAACATAACAGTCACACAACCTATGGTTTGAGTTTTTTATGTATTGAGTATTTTACACTTACGAAAATGAAATGAAAACATTACTTGTGCCTAAAATAAAATGATTTATTTATTTTGAGAGCATGCATTTTATGACTGAGAAAACCTAACTTGGAATTAGGAAGTGTTGAGAAGATGGAATTTCAGAGAGGCCCAAAATATGTTTGTGGAACGGGACGAGAAGATAAGGATGAAGTTTCCCTGCTTAGATGAGGGGAAGAAGGGTAAAAGATTGAATTCGAGTGGGGCATATAGAGGAGGGGGCAGTCTAAACTGAAAGGCAGAATGAGGGGAACAAGGAGGAATAGAGAGCCGAACATGAGAAGTGAAGTAAGGAGGTGCCTGAGCATAGGCACATTTATAAACAATGCATAAGAAGAGGAATTGGAGATGAAAAGAGAACCGAAAAGAAATCAGGGAAGAGAGAGAAGATGGATAGGGAATCTAGTCGTAAGGGAAATTTTGAGGTGAAAGGTGAGGGGCAGAGTTAAAGATTTGTTTTAGACGAGTGAGTAAATAGGTAGAAAGAACAATCAGCAGGGTAGGAAAAATAGTCAAGGAGGAACAATAGTTGAGGAATAGAACAAGAGTGATAATTAGAGTTTGGGGGACCTGGAATGAAAGGAGCAATTAGGTTTTATGAAGGTTTATGGGTGAAAGGGAAGAGAGGGCAAAACAGTGGACATGTGCAGAGGTGTCAGGACTCCTGTACCCTTAGGCATCCTGGCCGGGTTAGGGTTTATGCTCTCACCTCTTCGGATGGCTGTCCACGACACACAACCTACGTCGTACCCAAGAAATCCGCATTGGCCCTCTTTCGGCCTCCCCTGCGGTCTAAATCCAAGTCAACTTTATTTACTACAGGGATGCACCAGTGGTCGAAGTGGAGGGGATCTACCTGAGGGGCATGACGTGCCCATACTTTTTTACTTTTAGGAAAAGAGTTCCCCTACTTTTTGTGAAAAGACAACCATCCTGGGACAGTTAATTCTGAGAGTTGAAATGCTTCACCTGAAGTATAAGGCAGAGTCTCCTGAACTGTGAAACCGAAGGAGCGGCAACAAACTAAACAAGCCTTCTTGCCAGGGTTCCTGTTTGCCTGAAAGAAATGTAACTGCGCACAACTGGTTAATATGTAAATGTAAAAGGTGGTCGGAAACAAGTATTAGCTTTAATTCAGTTAATCACTTGGAGGTCATGGTGAGAAAGATCTATTCTTTGTGAGAGGTAATAAGGGAGCTACCATATAAGCTGTAAAGTGTGTGCTTTTAAAAGACAGTTATGAAAACGATTTGCATTATGTGCAGTCTGAGTTTTCCTAAGACCTATATTTTGGAAACACTTTTTTTTAATCTTAAACATTTGTAGGTGTTGCATAGCAGCCTATCTTACACTGTGAGAAATGCAAGTTTCAAATAATGACTTACATGTTAACAATGCTTTCTGTCACAGCCTGGGGCCTTCAAGCAGCAAACATACACAAGTCACTTTTCTTCACTGCACCAACCAGGCTTCAATTCTGTGGCTCTCAGGTGCAGTTCATTAACTAATAAAAAAAATTATATTGTGCGATAATGCATTTCCCACTGATTAGTATGGCTTGCATTTCATTTCATACTTTTTTAAAAGCACTTCGACAGCTAGGATGTGCTGTGCACCAAAATAATGTCCTGCCTCCCTACATAAGCAATGTACTTCACAACTGTAACATTCAATGGATTTATGAAAGAGAATTGCAGTGTTTTCCTTTTTCCTCCAGGCACCAACGTGAAGCAAACTAAAAGAGGGCCGGACCCTTAGTGGGTGGGGTTTCACGCTGTTTTCCCGCTGACCTTACTTTGGAAGGCCTTGAGTGGCTGGGCCTGCGCTTCTCTCACTGATGTGAAGGACTTCAGTGTCTGGGGATCCCTCAGGATAGGTGCTGAATTCTCAGGGACCATTAAGTTTTACTGTACTGTATTTAAACCTCACCCCACAGGAACTCTTGATGCTCCCCACTGAGAATTCCTGAATGAGGCTCTTCGATCCAGTCCCGGACAGCTTCAGATGCCTGTCGACAGGGAAACAAGTGACTTCACAATTCCTGGGGATTGCTGAAATGTTAGCGTGTCCGGTTTGCGCTTACATTTTGGTGAGATGTGCAATACTATCACCCTAACTAATGGCACTTACAACTAACTCCTCCTATGCTTTGCAGGGGATGCTTTAAGAAGACATTTTCATTTCAGATATCATCCCTTCTGGGAGTGCAAAGAAAACAGTGGGTTTAGAGAATTAGACCCTGTGCTTTATTTTGTTGCGTGGCGAACCGTGTGAATGACAGCGACTTGAAGCCAAGTCTTGCAATTTGCTGTGTATACCATGATTCTGTGATGTATGCCTTAATTCTGTGATTTATAGTGTTGTATGTTATAGTGTGGCACTAACAGTTACCAAAACTAAAACTTATATGGCCTACCATAGTGGGAAATGGTCTGATAGTTATTGTGTCATAGGATATGTATGCGTGTTACTATTACTTAACCTATTGAGTGATATTGTGTATTGATAGCTTGATATATTGCAGGAGCTGGCCTTGCAAACTACTCAACTAAAAACCGTAAGTTGATGTTTATTGGCTATAGTCTACTAGCTTTGTCATGATTATTATAATAACAAGGGTCTCACTACAATGTAGTTTTGAGGAATATTTGAAATCCAAGGATAAGAGTGGTAACCCTCCGTTTGCTTTCTCCACCGGCAGTAACGTCCACCTGTTTTTTTTGTTTTTTCTTATTTTAGCTTTTGTGTTAGTTATTGTTTGTTCCCAAACCCCCTTCTCTTGGGATCATCAGATGGGTACTGGTAATCTTATATTCTGTGTCTGTTGTGTAGTTTCAAGGGATTGCTGGGTTCCAGCTGCCTTTCCGATTTTAGCAGAGAGAAAAACTCATTCCCACATTCAATTCCCGAGCATCCCCGATAAGAGGCTAGAAGGGGGTATATCGGCCAGACTTCACACTATCAAACAGGGTTGCACATTGTCATATGTTTGTGTGCATTTCGCATTCAGTGCTGTAAGGTGTTCTGGCAATTTGTAACCTTATGTGGTTTGGTCAATCTATAACAATATCCAGTCACCATCTACATACATTTTAACTGTTAAGATGCTAAGAGATTGTCAAAAGATTTCAAATGAACAACTACAGACATTAAGGCCCTGATTTATAGCAGGGCAAATGGCCTGCCATTTCGCCATGCCACCGAATAAAATACTCCGTCCACATGGCAAATTGGCCTTCTGTATATTTTATAAATGACCGCTAAGCAGGCGGACCTTTATAAAAGAATTGCTAGGAACTGCCGTCACGGCGCTTCCTTTCAATTCATTTTACTCTGTGCTACGATGTAGCATCAGTAGGACGCAGCCCCGTAGCACAGAGCATTCATTTTTTTCTTTACAAAATAAAAATCCAGAAACAGGATTTTATTTTTGGAAAGACAAAAATTTAATGCTCCTCTCACCATGGGAGTCTTCTCCTGCCACGCGGATGGGGAGTGCATTATTATGATTTTACTGTTTCTCACTGTCAGATGTTTCCTGGTCATGAAGGACAGCAAAAATGGCTACATACCAGTCCATCTAAATAGGGACTAGGCTCCTCCGTAGTCCCCTGCACTAAGTGGGCAATTTTTTAAATTTTCGCTTGGCCCCCAGATGGAGGAACAAACTCCTCCTGCTGATGGGGCACTTTAAGACGTTTAGTGGTGCCCATTCCTACATGGGTACCAGTACATTTTAGAATGAGGTGGTCTGGAACTCACATCTGGACTGCCTGTTTAATAGGTATGCAACATCACTATTGACATCACACATATCACATGGACCTTGGAGGGGTTCTTAGTCTACCAGGCCCTTCACAATTCCATTTGTGTGAAGAGGCTAGGGGCAGCTATAACGCCCTTTAGATTCTCTTTAGCCTTGCCCACAGACTTGCCCACAGACTCAAGTCACTTTTTTTTGGACGTGTGGAGGCAGGTGGTGGGAGAGAGACGTGGGGAGAGGGCCAGCTATTAACAAGCTCCCTCTAGCCACTACTCCTGCCCTGCAGCAGAAAACGTAACCAAGGAAGTGGGGATTCTAAGGGGAGAATTAGGATTGTCCATAGCCCTTTCCATTTCAATCTCTACATCCTGGTTCGTTTCATACAGCTCCTTAATCTCAGAATGGTTTTCTGCCAGTGAGAAGCATTCTGAGACTAAGGATATGTGTATTTGTGGCCCAGTAAAGAACCTGATGCTTCTGGATTTTTTTTAGCCTAAAATAAAATTAATAACATCTGGCTCCTTGCTGGAGCAATGATTATGTGTCTGTTCCACAGAAAGGAGTCCGATGCTGTTTTTTTTTTGGGCTAAGTAAAAATCGTAATAGCATCTGGCTCCTTGCTGAAGTACATTGTGTCTCTGCACTCTAAAAGGAGTCTGGTGCTAGTTAGATTTTCCGTTGTTCTCTCTATACTTGTCAGTGCATTTCTGCAGAACAAAAATGATACTGATATCCCATGGAACAAATGGGAGTAAAGTCTTTTACAGATCTTGCTGCCATTGGGGCACTTAGGATGCCTGTAGAGCACAGGAAATGTATTTGTTACACTTCCTGGGGTCAAAGTGGCAAAAACATCTCAGACTTTACAAAAAGTTACTCCTGCAAGAGGTGAAAGAGACTGGAATAATTTTTGGCCAGGCTGGGAAAGTATTTTAAACCGTAAATGTGTTTGTAACCTTAGAGAAGTAATACCCTTATTCTCACTGACACAAGGAAGTTCTTGACCACACTGAGGAGTATAGATAATATCTGCAATTGTGAGGACACCTCAAATGACGTGTTCAGAGATCAGCTCATAGTTAACATGTATAGTAAGGGAATTCAAGAACATCTGTGGGTAATGGATGTTACAAACCTTGAAGACGTTACTACTTCAGCAAAAGTCAATAGGCAGTCAGTCACATGATTAACAGATGTTACCACAGACAGGAAAAGTAAGTCACTGCATGAAGTGTCTTACAGAGGAAACAAACTAGCAAGTCTGACCTTAACAAAGATAATAAAAATTATTCTGAATACTGTTTCTACAATTGCCCTCCTACGGTAACTATAACTCGGGACCTCACATAGAACTTATGATATGTTCAGTGACTGCATTGATTAAATCCCTAATGAAATCTGAAATTACATAATTTATAACTGCACTGTTCACAGTGCACAGCAAGGGTGTGAGTTAAAGTAACCCTATCAATCAATCAATCAATCAATCATTAGATTTATAAAGCGTGCTATGTACCCGTTAGGGTTTCAAGACACTGAGTGGGGGGGGCAGCTGCTATTGGTCGAAGAGCCAGGTCTTGAGGAGTCTCCTGAAGGTGAGGAGGTCCTGGGTCTGGCGCAGGGGGGTCAGGAGGGAGTTCCAGGTCTTGGCGGCGAGGTAGGAGAAGGATCTGCCGCCGAAGGTCTTGCGTTGGATTCGGGGAACGATGGCGAGGGAGAGGTTGGCAGAGCGGAGTTGGCAGGAGGGGACGTAGAAGTTGAGTATGTTGTTCAGGTAGGAGGGTCCGGCGTTGTGTAGTGCTTTGTGCGCGTGGGTGAGGAGTTTAAAGGTGATCCTCTTGTCCACGGGGAGCCAGTGGAGGTCCTTCAGGTGGTGGGAGATGTGGCATCGGCGGGGTATGCCGAGGATCAGGCGGACGGATGCATTCTGGATGCGTTGGAGTCGTTGGATGTCTTTTGCTGGGATGCCTGTGTAGAGTGCGTTGCCGTAGTCAAGTCTGCTACTGACGAGGGCCTGGGTCACCGTTTTCTGGTTTCCGTCGGGATCCACTTGTAGATTCTACGGAGCATGCGGAGGGTGTTGAAACAGGAGGAGGAGACTGCGTTGACCTGTTTGGACATGGTGAGGGCGGAGTCGAGGATGAAACCGAGGTTGCGTGCGTGGTTGGCTGGAATAGGTGGGGGGGGTCCCAGTGCGGTGGGCCACCAGGAGTCGTCCCAGGCCGAGGGGGTGCGCCCGAGGATGAGGACTTCCATCTTGTCGGAGTTTAATTTCAGGCGGCTGTTTCTCATCCACTCGGCGATGGATTTCAATCCCTCGTGGAGGTTGGCTTTGGCGGTGTGTGGGTCATTGGTGAGGGAGAGGATGAGCTGGGTGTCGTCGGCGTAGGAGAGGATGCTGAGGTTGTGCTGACGGCCAGTTGTGCGAGGGGGGCCATGTAGATGTTGAACAGCGTTGGGCTTAGCGAGGAGCCTTGGGGGACGCCGCAGATGAGGTTGGTGGCTTCGGAGCGGAAGGGTGAGAGTGGGACTCTCTGGGTTCTGCCGGAGAGGAATGAGGAGATCCAGTTGAGGGCTTTGTCTTGTATTCCGGCTTCGTGGAGGCGAGTTAGTAGGGTGCGGTGGCAGACCGTATCGAAGGCAGCGGAGAGGTCTAGGAGGATGAGGGCTGAAGTTTCGCCGTTGTCCATTTGCTGTCTGATGTCATCTGTGGCGGTGAGGAGCGCAGTCTCTGTGCTGTGATTGTGTCTGAATCCGGATTGGGAGGGGTCTAGGATGGAGTTGTCTTCGAGGTAGTGGGTGAGCTGGGCGTTGACGATCTTCTCGATGACCTTCGCTGGGAAGGGGAGGAGGGAGATCGGGCGGAAGTTTTTGAGGTCGTTGAGGTCAGCCTTGGGTTTCTTGAGGAGGGCTTGGATATCGGCGTGCTTCCACCTGTCCGGGATGGTCGCAGTATCGAAGGACAGGTTGATGATCTTACGAAGTTGGGGGGCGATGGTGGAGTCGGCTTTGTTGTAGACGTGGTGTGGGCAGGGGCTGAGGGGGATCCTGAGTGGATGGAGTTCATGGTCTTTCGGGTTTCGGCGTCCTCTACGTGGGTCCAGGTGGTGAGGCGGTCGGCGTAGGAGGAGTTGTCAGGGGTGGGGTCTGGCGGAGGTGTGGTGTTGAGGCTGTCGTGGATGGCGGCGATTTTCTGGTAAAAGAAGGTGGAGAGTGCGTCGCAGAGTTTCTGGGATGGTGGGACGTCGTGGGATGGTGGGACGAACACCCTAGGACATTAGTTGTAGTTACATAAGAAAACTATGGTTGGTGAATTTCAGTGGTTTTGTTACTTTACAAATTTTTGTTTTAACTGACATTTGGTGAAAAGGTAAATGGGAGTTATTGGTCTTAACCCCACGCTGGCACTAGCAGGAACAGTGCTCCGTTTAAAGACCACTTTCTCCGGAGTTTTGATGGAAGCAGTAGCACCAAGTATTATTGTGCAGACTGTGGAATTCAAGAGTTGGTGAGAAGATTCTAATCTCCGACGTTGATACTCAATCATGAAAGATGAGGGAGTTGTAAACGTCCAATGCCTCTTGCGCCACCTTGAGATATGTAACAAAAGTTTACAGTACAGATGCAGCTCTAAGTTAAGAGTTCGAAAGTTTGGTGGAATTCGTCACAATTTGGTATAAAGAATAGGGTATGACTGGACATTGGTGAGTCAACCACTGTGCTATAGTGGGTGCATTGTTTGATGTTAAATGCAATGCACAAATTAACAACTTGTTGGGAGGACTGTAAAACATGAAGATAAGAGCTGTGTTAAATTGTCACTGGGCGATATGAAGAAAAAAATGATTTCATCGAGTGATGTAATAACAATAAGGAAGATTGGAGAAGTTAAACAAAGAGTCCCACGTTTATTAGACACCAATACCACAAGTCCCAGAATGCCTCTGTACCTATAAAAGGCAGGTTAATTGGAACAATGTGTGCATGTTGACTAAAACCACCTGAAGAAGACGAAAGTTGAAACACGTCATGGTGTTCGGAAGAATGCATTAAAAAGAATCTTCCCAAAAAGCGTTATCTAAATGGTAAATGGAAACTGCCGAAATGAAACTCCTGGGAGTGCAGCAGTGCAGCATAATTTTTGATACAGATATATATATAAAATAACAACCAGGGTTGCTTTCCCAAAGTGGCCAGGTAGCAATTTGTTTGTAATACTCCGTATCTGTTAAGCTTGGCAGATACAATTTGAACAAAATGGAGGAGAGCACAATGTCTTGATTTAGACCATTGCTGGTCTCTACCTCCACAACCCCAACCAATCCTCATCCTTATAACAGAAAACAAGATTGGAGTAATCTCATACATTGTCTATTAGGGATTACCCAGTTGAACACTGCTGAGAAGTCCATAAAGCAGCCTATAATTATCTTTAGGGCTCTGCTCAACTCTTCTAGTGAACGTACAAATCAAATTTGAATTCTCATTTGTGCATGTCCTCCCATTAAATCTCCAAACATATGATTTTCTTTTGCCAGAAAATGGAAAGCCAATTTGAAATATTAGTGAGTTTAGATATAGACACAATGAATTAGAGAAACATGATGCAGGATAGAATCCAGCAGATCTGTGCATTCTCCTCCCATCTGTTGGTTACAGTCTCCTATCAAAAGACGTGACATCCTGCAACATTAAATATTTCTTAAGATCAACCCAGAAAGGTGGATTGCAACAGGGAGGAAAATATATATTTGGGACTGAGAGAGTAGATTACCAGATGCTTAAATCAACAAACAGCAGCCACAGTTCTCAGTGTTCAAATTGGATGTCACTTGAAACTATGATTTGTGTAATGGATACATGTCATGTTCTACCAATTGACCAAGAAAAAAGGGAAAGCAATTCCGACTAACTCTTCAGCTGGCAAATGACTTTGTTAGGGTAGGTTAGCTGATGATTTCAGTCTCTGTTAGTGTGTGATGATCCTCATCCTCTCTTGTGGGCTGTCTGGATCCTACACATTCATGAATATTATTTAAACCTCAAAATTAATTGTTATAATACAATTAATGGTCATCTTCAACATCCATGCTTCTGAAAGAACTTCCACCCATAGATTATGGTGACATTAGTTCAGCATATAACCCACTGAGCCAGCAAGATGGTTCATTTAGGTAAACAGGTCTTGCTGTCATCCACTGTCA
The DNA here is from genome assembly GCF_031143425.1 of Pleurodeles waltl. Classification (NCBI taxonomy): domain Eukaryota; kingdom Metazoa; phylum Chordata; class Amphibia; order Caudata; family Salamandridae; genus Pleurodeles; species Pleurodeles waltl. The sequence goes on from NC_090445.1 coordinate 765,859,409, forward strand.
AAGTTCAAGTGCCATCAAGGATAAATTAGCTTTCCATCCTTCCATGGAGAACAGACTCAGTATCATTAAATTAGACATAAAATGTAATGGCAAATTACAGCCCTTATCATTGGCAAACGGGAGGTACAAAGCACTATATAAAATATCAATTTATAGGAGCCTGAAACTGTACTTTGAGGACTGGACTGTATACTTCTCTTGGACTCTTTCCCACTCTGGACATGGTTGAATATTTGCTCTTGCCAACGGCCTTTCCAGATACAGATGGTTCTTTGAAGGGGCATCTACATTTCCACTTGAATATTTGCTGCTATGGAGAACATTTGACTCTTTTGAGACATGAAAGTCATAGATGGCATGGTGATTAGAAACAGTGGTTGCTCATAAGCATTTGCAGATGTAGGGAACAATTCCTGTTTGTGTGACAATCTTATATATATGCAACCACTGTGGACAACACCCAGACCCCCTTTATAATATTGTCTGGGAGGAATACACAAGATCAGCTGCCAGCTACACCTAATCATGTGACACAGGATACATGCAGAAGGCCAATAGTTAGTACAAGAGAATGCCAACTTTCTAAAAATGGCATTTTTCAAATTGTTATTTAAAATTTGACTTTGCCATTAAAAAGGGTTTTAAATTACACCTAGTTTAAGACCAAACATACCAATCTGCTCCGAGGTTACTGTTAGACATAGGGTCTTTGGTTGGCAGTCAGGTTACCCCCTGTTCAAGCAAGGACCCCCACTCTAGTCAGGGCAAGTCACACACAAACCAGATAATCCTGTGCCCACGCTCTGGTAGCTTGGCACTGAGCAGTCGGGCTTAACTTAGAAGGCAATGTGTAAATATTTGTGCAATAAATCATGCAATAACACAGTAGAACACCACAAAAATACAACACATAGGGGGTTATTACAACTTTGGAAGAGGAGTTAATCCGTCCCAAATGTGACGGATATACCACCAGCCGTATTACGAGTTCCATAGGATATAATGGACTCGTAATACAGCTGGTGGTATATCCGTCACTTTACTGTCACTTTTGGGACGTATTAACACCTCCTCCAAAGTTGTAATAACCCCCATAGTGTTTAGAAAATTATATAAAATTTATCTGGTAAGGTGCAGGTCAAAACGATCAAGATTCAATAAGTATACATTGAGATATCACTGTACAAATTATATAAAGTGTCTTTAGTCTTTAAAAAGCAACAAATGTCTCTTGCAAGCACAAAGTACCTGGTTTGCGTATAAATTCTTCGCAAGGGACCGCAGAGGACGAGTTGCATGGAAAACAGGGAGGTGTGCGGCGATTTTTCCAGTGCACACAGACGATGCGTTGTTGAATTTTCACGCAAGGCAGGCTTTGTGTTGATTTCAGGCACATAGACTGGGATCCTCTTTAAGTTGCGGGTTTTCGGACGCCCGCGAATAATGCGTGTGGAAATTTCGGCCTCATGAGAGGTGCTGTGTCGTTTCCTCTCAGGAAGTCGGGCTGTGTCGTTCCGGTTCGACTTTGCGTCAATCCAGTGGGCCGTGCGTCGAATTTCCGGTCGCAACGCTGGTGCTGCATTGATCTCCTCTTCGGGAAGTTGGGCTGCGTCGTTCCGGTTTGGCGTGTGATGATTTTTTCATTGGAGGGCAGGCTGTGCATCATTTCTTGGAGGCTGTGTGTCGATTTTTGCTGCACAAGGAGTTCTTTTGCAGAGATGGTGTCTTTTTGGTCCTGAGACTTCAGGGAACAGTAGGTAAGCTCTATCCAAGACCTTGGAAAACACTTCTCAGCAGAGCCAGAGGACAGCAAGGCAGCAGGGCAACAGCAGGGCAGCAGTCCTTTGCAGAAAAGCAGTCAGGTGAGTCCTTTGGGCAGCCAGGAAGTTCCTATTGGCAGGTTGCAGGTTCTGGTTCAGGGTTTCTTCTCCAGTGGTATCTTGTCCAGAAGTGTCTGAGTTGGTAGGGTCAGAGACCCTGCTTAATACCCAAATGTGCCTTTGAAGTGGCAGAGACTTCAAAGAGTGGCTTAGAATTGCACAAGGTCCCCTTTTAGTTCCATCGTGTCTGCCAGGGTCCCAGTAGAGGGTGTGGCAGTCCTTTGGGTGAGGGCAGGCTACTGTCCTTAGACGTGTAAGTGTCAGGCCCTCCACCCTCCCAGCCCAGGAAGACCCATTCAATATGCAGATGTGTGCAAGTGTGACTGAGCATCTCTTGTTTGGGGTTTGTCTGAGTGGAATGCACAAGGGAGCTGTCAACTAACCCAGCCAGACCTGGATTGTGAGGCACAGAAGGATTTAAGTGGAGATAAATGTTCACTTTCTAAAAGTGGCATTTCTAAAATAGTAATATTAAATCCAACTTCACCAGTCAGCAGGATTTTGTATTACCATTCTGGCCATACTAAATATGACATTGTTACTCCTTTCAGATCAGAATCTACTACTCAAACAATATATGAGGGTAGCCCTAATGTTAGCCTATGAAAGGAGAAGGCCTCACAGTAGTGTAAAAATGAATTTAGGAGTTTTACACTACCAGGACATATAAACTGCACAGGTACATGACCCGCCTTTTATCTACATAACACCCTGCCCTATGGGTTACCTGGGGCACGACTTAGGGGTGACTTATATGTAGAAAAAGGTGAGAGTAAGGCTTGGCAAGTACTTTTAAATGCCAAGTCGAAGTGGCAGTGAGACTGCACACACAGGCCTTGCAATGGCAGGCCTGAGGCATGGTTAAGAGGCTACTTATGTGGGTGGCACAATCAGTGCTGCAGGCCCACTAGTAGCATTTAATCTACAGGCCCTGGGCACATGTAGTGCACTTTACTGGGGTCTTAAAAGTAGATTAAATAAGCCAATTGGGTATTAACCAATGTCACCATGTTTTAAGGGAGAGAGCATATGCACTTTAGCACTGGTTAGCAGTGGTAAAGTGCAGAGTCCTAAAACCAGCAATAACAGTGTCCAAAAGGTGGAGGGACGGAGGCAGAAAGTTAGGGGTGACAACCCTAAGGCTGTCAGGTATAACAGTAATTCATTGTTATCTTATGGGGGAGGTAGGCTTGCAGCAGTGAAAAATACATTTAAGATGTTATCACTACCAGGACATGTAAAACTTAAAAGTACATGTCCAGCTTATTAAATACAGTGCAACCTGCCCTTAGGGTTGTTTCGGGCCAACCTTAGGGGTGACTTATGTATTAAAAAGGAAGGTTGAGGCCTGGCAGGAGGATTATTTTGCCAGGCCAGAATGACAGTTTAAGACTGTACACTGGTTGCAATGGCAGGCTGAGACATGTTTAAAAAGGTTGCTTAAGTGGGTGGCACAATAGGTGGGTTCTGCAGGCCCATTAGTAGCAATCCATTTACAGGCATTGGGTACATATACTATTACTGTACTAGGGGCTTACAAGTAAATTAAATTTACCAGTCTTAGGTTGTACCATGTCTTAGGGAGAGAGCAAGGGAACTTTAGCGGTGGTTAGCAGTGGTTAAATGCACACAATCCTAAATACACAATAATACATTCAGCACACCAGGAGGGTAGAAGGCAAACATTTGAGGGACTACAACCCAACAGTGTCAGGTCTAACTAAAAGGCATTAGAAGACACTTTCCATTTGTTGCTCCAAGTCTAGTACTCAGTCTGATGGGGGAAAGGGGAATTATGCTTTGAAACAAGTCAGGCAATGTGACAAATTTAAGGACCTGTTGACTAAGATTTGATAGCTTCTTTTGGAGTATTAGGCTCAAGAAAAGAGATAAGTACTGTTCAGCTCTTCATGTCTCGGTATGTTTGCTTTGAGAGGGATTTGCACCTTTTGAATACACTTGCTTTGAATCTGAAAAACATTTCTCTAATTTGTTTTTGAAAGTTTGGAGCAGTAGGGTGATTAATGTTTAGTGTTCAGTGGTGATGTCTGGTCATATTCTGCAGGACCTAAGTGAGAAAGTACAGATCCATTCATTTGCTGAAGTAAGGAGTATTTCCAAAGTCAGGCTGCCTAAACATCATTACAGTTATTTTGGGTGTGTAAATAATGTTAATGATTTATTCATAAATGGGACAGCTTATTAGTGTTTCACATTACCGTAACTTTCAATGAAATTAGCAACTCTTCTTAGATTTAGGCCCTCATTACAACCCTGGCGGTCAGTGTTAAAACGGCGGTAATACCGCCAACAGGCCGGTGGAAAAAAAAATGGAATCACGACCATGGCGGAAGCCGCCAACATAGACAGCCACTTTAAAACTCCGACCGCCACGGCGGTAGAAACAAACACCGTGGTGGTAACCGCCAACAGACAGGCGGAGGACAAAGTACCGCCCACTGTATTTCAACACACCTATCCGCCACCTTTTCCGGGGCGGAACCAACGCTATCAAAAGCACAGCGGAAACAGTACACAGAAGGGAAAACACTCACCTCTCCACACCCAACGAGGAACCAGGACACCAAGGAGCCTGAACTACAGGTGTTACCAATGCTCCTCATCGTCCTGCTCCATCAGGAGCAGGACTGACGCCGTTGACGACCACGATGAGTACTGCACCTACAACACATGGGATGGGGAGGGAAAAGAGATTGACAAACATACGCAACACGCAGTACCCCCACACCCACCCTCACCAACAAAAATATACACACAAATACGTGCAGCAGCATTACATATACACCCCATCACCCCCTGGAAGAACGCAAGGACGAAATTAAATGATTGTAACAATTGTAATCATGAAAATTCATATAGTCAAAATTCTAAATTCAGTATATACAAATATGTACACCAACTACACAAGTCCAGATAGTGTACCAATCATTGTCCGTGGACCACTCGTCCTAAAATGCATAGGCGAAGCACACACAAGATACCTGACTGGAAACGGAGAGAACACTGCTGGGGCATCAGATCGAAAATAAACAGGCACCTCAGGGGGAGGGGGAGTACCTCAGCCAGATGAACGCACAATGCCAATGCTGCACGAGGGGGCTCCATGCCTATTGCTGTATCCTGGGGAGTGCAAAGCCACAGTCTCTCAAGTCTCTCCAGTGGGAAGTTTTCCCACTGCTTTATCCTGGGGAGTGCAAAACCACAGTCTCTCATGTCTCTCCAGTGGGTGGTTTGCCCACTGCTTTATCCTGGGGAGTGCAAAGCCACAGTCTCTCAAGTCTCTCCAGTGGGTGGGTTGCCCACTGCTTTATCCTGGGGAGTGCAAAGCCACAGTCTCTCAAGTGGATGTCATTCACCACTGGTTCTGGACGGGGCCTGGTGCCCAGAGTGCTTCATCCTGCCAAGGAATGAGGTAGTGGATGTATTTCTCAACTGGTTCTGGAGAGGGCCTGGTGCCCAGAGTAATTCATCCTGCCAAGGACTGAGGTAGTGGATATCATTCTCCACTGGTTCTGGAGGGGGCCTGGTGCCCAGAGTGCTTCATCCTGCCAAGGACTGAGGCAGTGGTTGTCATTCTCCACTGGTTCTGGACGGGGCCTGGTGCCGAGAGTGCTTCATCCTGCCAAGGAATGAGGTAGTGGGTGTATTTCTCCACTGGTTCTGGAGGGGGCCTGGTGTCCTGAGTGCTTCTTCCTGCCAAGGACTGAGGTAGTGGATGCCATTCTCCTCTGGTTCTGGAGGGGGCCTGGTGCCCAGAGTGCTTCATCCTGCCAAGGACTGAGGTCGTGGATGTATTTCTCCAATGGTTCTGGAGGGGGCCTGATGCCCAGAGTGCTTCATCCTGAAGTGAGGCCAGTACCATTCCCTCACCTGGGTGTGACCCCAGGTGCCTTTTCTGCAGGAGTATGGGCCAGATGGTGGTCTTGTGGCAGCTGTGGAGCCTGTGGACAGTGAAGAAGAGGAGGCAGAAGAAGAGGATATCGACATCCGAAACAACATCATCATGCAATACTTCTAGTGAGACACAGGTAAGAAGATGTACCTGCTTCACACATCTCATACTATTGTTGGAGCTAGCATAAGTCTGTCATTTTCACTCAGTGTATGGACACTGACTTGTCACTTTGACTTTCCATTTCACAGATCTGAGTCCCACTTTGTGCCCTCTGCTATGCTTACTGCTGGCCTACAGCTGTGTTACATTGGTATGTGAACAAGTAAATTGACATTGCTATATTCCATAGATATTGCAATTACACATTTGTGAAAGCACAGACAGAGTCCAGATTGTTTTGTGATTGCAGTGTGTTTATTTCTGTACAAATAAGTGGAGGGGGTTGTAAAATTGGCTGGGCTGGGGTGATAGTGGAGGTATGTCCATGGCAGAGTCCAGTCTATTTGTTTCATGGGTGCATTGTCCAAAGGGGCATAGGAAGTGGAGCAATGGCAGTTTAAGGTGGACAGGGTGACATAGTGGGACAGAAGGGTGACATTCAGGGTGGTCTTATTTCCTGGCGGGGTCTTGGCAATGTTCTCTGTCTTGTTCCTGGCTCTCAGGGACTATTTTCGGGGTGGTTCTCCATCTGCAGGCGGTGGGTGCTGGTGGCCTGTTGTTCTTCTGGCGGTGCCTCCTGTCCACTAGGGCCGGTGGAGGTGGAGGGCTGTTCATCCTCCAGGCTGGTGTCAGGGGCTCGTTGGTGTGCCACTGTGTCCCTCATGATGTTGGTCAGGTCTGCCAGCACCCCTGCAATGGTGATCAGGGTGGTGTTGATGGACTTCAAGTCCTCCCTGATCCCCAGGTAGTGTTCCTCCTGCAGCCGCTGGGTCTCCTGAAACTTGGCCAGTACCGTGCCCATGGTCTCCTGGAAATGGTGGTAAGCTCCCATGATGTTGGAGAGTGCCTTGTGGAGAGTGGGTTCCCTGGGCCTGTCCTCCCCCTGTCGCACAGCAGTCCTACCAGCTTCCCTGTTATCCTGTGCCTCTGTCCCCTGAACCGTGTGCCCACTGCCACTGCCCCCAGGTCCCTGATCGTCCTGTGTTAGTGGGGTTGCCTGGGTTCCCTGTAGTGGTGGACACACTGCTGATTGACGTGTCCTGGGCACTGAGGGATGGGCCCGCTGGGTGGGTGCTGTGGTGGTATTTCCTGAGGGGGGAGGTTCAGTGGTGGTTTGTGACTGTGGCAGGGGAACCGACTGTCCCGAGGTCCCTGATGGACCGGGCTGGTCATCTTGATCCAGGCGTGCAGAGCTGCTGTCTTCACTGTGGGCCTTTTCTGTAGGGGGACTGGATATATCTGGCACCTCCTGTCCGGTGACGTTGGGTATGGGTCCTGTTGGAGCGTAAATGCATAGTTATTGTATCTGTGTGTGCCATCTTGTGCAATGGGTGAGTGGCCCTCTACTCCTGTGCTTGCATTAGTGCCGTGGCCCGTGTGTGATTGGTGATTTTGGGGCATGAGTGAGTCTCTCTCTGGACATGCTTTGGTGATGGGTGTCCATGCATTGGTGTGACATGCAGGGCTTGGTTTTGGGATGTGTGGGTTGTGTTACTGGTGTATATGTGGGTTGTTGGGGTGATGGATGTGAGGGTAAGGGTGGCGGTATGTGATGGCATGCAGGTGGGGTGGGGGGCATAAAGTAGTAAAGATTTGCCTTACCAGAGTCCAGTCCTCCTGCTACTCCTGCGAGGCCCTCAGGATGCATGATTGCCAAGACTTGCTCCTCCCATGTTGTTAGTTGTGGGGGAGAAGATGGGGGTCCACCGCCAGTCCTCTGAACAGTAATCTGGTGTCTAGATACCACGGAACGTACCTTCCCCGTAGGTCGTTCCACCTCTTCCTGATGTCATCCTGTGTTCTTGGATGCTGTCCCACTGTGTTCACCCTGTCAACAATTCTGCGCCATAGCTCCCTCTTCCTTGCAATGGATGTCTGCTGCACCTGTGATCCGAATAGCTGTGGCTCTACCCGGACGATTTCCTCCACCATGACCCCAGCTCCTCCTCAGAGAACCTGGGTTGTCTTTGATATGCCAAGATGTGGTGTGGGTGATGTGTGTGGTGGTATTGGTTGTGATTTGTGAGGGGATGTGTTGGTGTGTGTTGTTTGAGGTGCGTGGATGTTGTGTAAGTGATGGTGTTGTGTGTCTCTGGATGCTGGTGTTGTTTTAGGTAGACTGTCTCTCTGGCCTTCTTTCAAATTTTTGGTTGTAAGGGTTTGTGGGTGATGTGGGTCTGTGCTTTATATTGGATTGGGTGTGTGGGTGTGGTGTGTGTATCAGGTGTGTGTATTTTGAATTGTCCGATGTGGTTGTGTTTTGTTAGTGTGTGTGTATTGTAAGCGCGGCGGTGTGTACCGCCAATGGTTTACTGCGGTTGAATGACCACCGCGTTGATTTGTGGGTAGTGATAGGGTGGACGTATTCTTGTTGGCGTGACGGTGTAGGTTTTGGTATCGCCAGTTTATCATCGACCTTTGGTGTGGCGGACTTGTGTGGGTGTCTGTATTGTGGCGGATTCCGAGCTGTGGGTGGTAATACCTGTAGCGGAATTCCACGGCCGCAGCGGTATGTTGGCGGTCTTCTGCATGGCGGAAAGCGGGATTTACTGTTAGGGTTGTAATGAGGGCCATAGTTTCGTAAGGTTGTCATAGGTGTGAAAAATGTTGATTAAAGATGGCGAGTCATTTATAGTGGGACTGTGAGAAAGAAAAGGAACATTCTTCAAGGGTACATTTTCTGTTCTTTATAAGGTCCATCTTTTCTAATTTTGGAAGGATGCTGAAAGAATAGCAGTGCCTGGTGGAAATTTGGAATTGCCAAGTGTGATCAGTTGTTTATTTGTTGTAAATGTACGATACCTTTTTTCTTTGACATTATTAGAAGTCAGTGTGGGACTCATTCATCTTGGAAAGCATTCATTATTTCAGAGGACATTTCAAGAGTAGCTGATCAGTTACTCTACTAAGCTGAGCAAGCTTCTCAAAATATTCTGGTAAGGAAATATGTGTGTATGTAAACTATTTTATAAGAAAATAGTGCTTAACATAGGTTTGGTTTAGTTAGTATAACAAGGCCGCATAAACAAGACTGCTTGTCACACTGCCGAAAAATGCAAGTCTATTTGTTGCGGACGAGCTGCGCTCACGAATATGACACTAAACCACTACTACCTAAACAACTACTACTTAAACAACGACTTCCCAACACCGAAAAAACCTATAAAACGAATTATTTTACAACGAAGTCTAAACAACGAAAAAAAACATTAACTAAATTATTCCTTAACAACGAACACCTATTTAACGACTATGAAAACCACTAAATCACGAATCTTCTATTAAACGACTACTATGTAAACCACGACTACCTAAACAACGACTCCACAAATAACTACTACCTAAATAACAACTACCCAAAAAAAAATTACCTAAATAACGACTCCACAAATAACTAATAACCAAACAATCTACTACCCAAACAACGAATACTTAAACAACGTATCCTAAAATAACTACTAGCCAAACAAACGACTAGCCAAACAACGAATACCCAAACAAATAATACCCAACACCGAAAACGCCTAAACACCGAATATATTTAAAACGAACTCCAAACAACGAAAAATATTAATAATTAATACCACATCTAAACAATAATGATTAATAAATAAAATATTAAAACCACTACAATACTAGGCAAAAAAAAAACGAAATCGAAAATAACAATATATTTCATACATACAAAAACACAAAACATCACAAAAATCCAAAACATATAAACACTGTTTTAAAACAAAATAAATAATACTTAAATAATTATAAAACAAACACAACACAAAAAAAAAACCCACATAAAACGATAGTCCTACAACACTTTCTACATGACCCAGGAAGTATTTCCTCTACTGAACAAACGAGAACGAACATAAAAAAATAAATAAACTACAAAACAAATACACTCCACAATTATATAAATCTAACATCACAAAAGAATTCGCAATAAAATTACACATCCAAAACACATTCAATTTACAAATAAAACAATAGTTACAAAAACACATATAAATACCAACCACCTCCATTTTCTACTCATTAAAACACCGAACAACTTACAGAGAAGACGAGCAGATCACTACGGAAAATAATTAAAATATAATTTATCCAACACCGCCATCTACTGAAATAACAAGGTAAAATATCCATAAATAAATATAAAGAAATTTACTAACCTATACCACAGCTAAAATAATATATAATTAACATACCTTTCGTACTATTTTGTTACAGGCATAAATATCAAGAATCTGACCCAAAAAATAAACACAACACCTTCATCATCAAAGGTAAACCATTACCATTATTCAAAAACAATTTCATTAACCATAAACAAATTCATTAAAAAAATTGTTAAATAACGAATACCATAATAGAATTAAAATATATATTAAATATTAAAAGTACAAATTAGTTTTAAAATAAATAAATAATTCACCTAATAAATTTAACCAAAAACCAAATATTATTCACCAAAATTAAACCTACTAAAAAAATAACTCCTAAATCAAAATAACTAAATAATTAATAAAACAAAAGAATAAACTAAATAATACACTTTTTCTTATTTCTTACAGACTCCAAGAACCCAAAAAAACACCAGAAGACCTAAAAAATTGAAAGAAATCAATTTAAAAAAAAAAAACATCTGAAATAAGAAAAAAAACTCTAAGTAAGTATAATATTTTCATTTTAACATACAACCAGATTTTCTAGTTAAATAAAACAAAACAAACATTCTTATTCAAATACCTCTTAACATAACACCAAACACACATAAATTCTATAAAATTAAAAACACTTCACAAACACAGTACATATATTATATAAAAAAAAATACCTATAACAACTCCACCAAACACTTACCTCTAAACAGCTGCTCCACAATAAACATAAATACATTTCACAACAAAACACCAACTTCCAAATTAACTAGAGCCTTAACAACAAAGACAGACTACCAACCTTGTGCTTTCTACTAACAATCTTACCACAAATACCTTAACAACAATATTTCATTGTAAAACCATACTTGAAAAAATAACTACTAATAAGCATCATTCACCCTACATCCCTCACGCCACCCCCAACCACCCCCCAAAACCTAAACCACCCTAAACCCCTACCCCCTCCCCAAAACCAAAAACATCCCACCCCCCCAACCCCACCCAAAAACCTAAAACCCCCTAACCCCCCACCTCCTCCCCAAAACCAAAACCCCCCACCCCCCAAACCCACCCAAAAACCTAAAAACCCCTAACCCCCCACCTCCTCCCCAAAATCAAAAATGTCCCACCCCCCCAAACCCACCCAAAAACCTAAAACCCCCTAACCCCCACCTCCTCCCCAAAACCAAAAACGTCCCACCCAACCCAACCCCACCCCAAAACCTAAAACCCCCTAACCCCCACCACCTCCCCAAAACCAAAAACGCCCCACACCCCCAAACCCACCCAAAAACCTAAAATCCACTAACCCACCACCCCTCCCAAAAACCAAAAACATCCCACCCCCCCAACCCCACCCCAAAACCTAAAACCCCCTCAACCCAACCCCCTCCCCAAAACCAAAAACGCCCCACCCACCAACCCCACCCCAAAATCAAAAACCCCCTACCCCCACCCCCTCCCCAAAACCAAAAACACACCACCCCCCAACCCCACCCCAAAACCTAAAATCCCCTGCCCCACACCCACTCCCCAAAACCAAAAACACCCCACACCCCCAACCCCACACCAAAACCTAAAATCCCCTGACCCCACACCCACTCCCCAAAACCAAAAACGCCCCACACCCCCAACCCCACCGCAAAACCTAAAATCACCTGACCCCACACCCACTCCCCAAAACCAAAAACGCACCACACCCCCAAACCCACCCCAAAACCTAAAATCCCCCGACCCCACACCCACTCCCCAAAACCAAAAACGCCCCACACCCCCAACGCCACCCCAAAACCTAAAACCAACTCACCCTCCACCACTTCCCCAAAACCAAAAACGCCACATCCCCAACCCCATCCCAAAACCTAAAACCCCCTGACCCTCCACCCCCTCCCCAAAACCAAAAACACTCCACCCCCCCAAACCCACCCCAAAACCTAAAACCCCCTGACCCTCCACCCCCTCCCCAAAACCAAAAACACTCCACCCCCCCAAACCCACCCCAAAACCTAAAAACCCCTAAGCCCAACCACCTACCCAAAACCAAAAATGCCCCACCCCCCAACCCCACCCCAAAACCTAAAACCCCCTACCCCCCCACCCCCTCCCCAAAACCTAAAACCCCCCACTAACCTAATTAAATCTACTATAACAAGTCCACCACATACTTACGTCACAGCAGCTGCTACACAGTAAATAACACTAAAATTACTATTCCTACTCCACCAAGTACTTACCTCATATCACATTACAAATACTCAAAACATTATAAAATAATCAAAGCAACTTCACTAGATACTTACATTAACATAAGTGCTACAGAATAATTATTAAATAATATACTATTACAACTCCACCAACTACTTACCTCATAACAAAAACTAGGAACACAATAGACCCACAAATACAAATCTAAAAGCAAAAATGACTTACCTCAATAAATAACACACAATCACCAAATATAAAAGATAACAAACCACCTACCCCAAATAATTACAAATAGAATACATTATATATTAATTAACTTACTAAGTGGTAAACTAAATTCACCACAAATGTAATAATAAAAACTGCCAACTTCTTTTAACCTATTTCTTTTATATTATTTACAGATATTTCACAAATGGCATCGCAAGAAGAAGCAAGTTACATAACCTCAAGAACCGGAAACCAGCTACTAAAGTATGAAGGTTATCTTTATTGCAAAGACAAGGTTGTCAACCTAAGGAGCCATTGGAGGTGTGTACAATTCTACTCTTCACTTTGTAGAGGCAGAGCTGTAACTCTAGAAAACACCGTTGTTAAAACAACAGATCACAACCACTCTGCCTCTGCAATAGAAATTGAAATAAGATAAAACATACAAAAAATAAAAAACATTGCACATACCTCCAATGACTCCTGCGGACAGGTTATAAGGGAGGTAGTACAAAATATTCCAATACAGATTTCCGGTAGCATGCCTTCTGTACCAAACCTTAGGAGAATATTTCAACGAGAAAGACTGACAAGTAATCCCCAACATATAACACCACAAACCTATGAAGACTTTAACTTCCCCCCAGCACTAACAATTACCTTCTCCAAAGAAACTTTCCTCATCCATGACAACGAAAACCCTAAAAAAAGAATACTAATATTCAGCACAACATCCAACTTACTAATCCTACAAAATAGTGAAATTTGGAGGATGGATGGAACCTTTAAATCTACACCCCATCCATTCACTCAAATTTACACCATACATGCCACAAAAAATAACACTACAATCCCCCTAGTGTATGCATTACTGCCTGATAAACATTCCTCTACTTACAGTGAGTTTTTATCAACAATGAAAAACAAAACATTAAATAAAACACCTAGAAAAGTAATACTAGATTTCGGAATTTCAATGATAAATACAATACTAACAATTTATCCACAAACCCAAATTCAAGGATGCTTTTTCCACTTTTCACAAGCATATTGGCGTAGAATACAAAAATCATCTCTAAGTAGAGAATATTTCTCAGATTGCATACTACAATTTGAATTAAAAAAACTCACAGCATTATGCTTTGTACCACCTACAAAAGTAGATGAGTATTACACCACAATAACAGAGTCTAACTATTATACACAAAATAAAGACAAATCAGAACCCTTACTAAATTACTTCGAAGAAACCTGGATTGGACACCTAAACAGATCTGGTCGCAGACGAAAGCCAAGATTTCCAATAGAATGGTGGAACTGCTACCAAACCTGTTTGGAAGGTGGTGCAAAGACTAATAATGCCATAGAAGGATGGCACAACGCCTTCAATAAAATAGGTAAACCCCACCCAAACCTGTATCATTTCATGGAAATTTTGAAAAAGGAACAAAGTTTCCAAGAAATGAGACTTGCTCAAACACTGTCAGGTAGCCTGAATCCACGCACAAGTAAAAAAAGCAAACAATTTGATACAATAACACCATCAGACTACCTCAACAGTCTAGCATATATTCTCCATTACTAACAACAACTAACCTACTGAAAAAATTACTTGCCAGTTCCAAAAAAAACAAACACCATTAATTAAATTGGCATTTTTCAATTTTTTTTACACTAAATTTACACAACAAATATTGTTCCTACCTTTGAAGTTTTCATGTCTTTCTCCAAACAGATGATGGTGAATAAATCTTCTTCATTAATATAAAAAGAATGATCTCATACTGAGAAAAGAAAAAAAAAACATTAATCATCCAAAAACAATTCAAAAATATTCAGATTAAATTGATGATAAAAAAAACAACTCTATATACTATAATAACAATCAAAGAAATAAAATATAATATTTTACTAAACTAGAAATTTGAAAAATATCTAAAAAACGTAAAATACCAAATATACTTTTTTATTACCAAAGAAAAGTAAAAAAATTAATCACATACTAACCAAAGCCACATCATTAATTAAAACATTAACTATCAAGAAAAAGACATGAAAACGATATAAAGGATACTACTAACACAAAAAAATAAAATAACCACAAAACCTATTACAATAAACAACATTTTTTTTCATAAAACGAACAACTGACTCCCTCAAAAATCCCAAAACTAAATTTTTCAAAAATATATTCAATTCTTTCCAACTACTACAAAAGCAGTATAATCATTTATAAGATATAACACTGCTAAACAAATGTGTTTACTTTTACGAAACCACTATCGTATACAAAAGTATACGAAAAGAAATAATTAAACATAACAAACATAACAAACACCGAAAATCTACTACCTACCTTATAACTACCTCCGACAACTATTTCTGTAATAAAAATACCCGACTACATACTATAAAAAAAGTTATAATCCCACTTACCTGAACGAGGTCTCCGCTTCCGTCCTATCTTGACCGCGACGCTCCTCCGACTGAATACAGAAGACGTCAAACAACGTAAACATGGAAGAGCACTAAAAATAGAATACGGACTATTTCACTCATAGACTATAATAGGGAAATTAAGAAAATAACACTAAAAATAGTTAATAAATTTCTATAATTATGTAAATATCAAATAATACTTTAAAAAATGTATTTGCATTTTTGAAAGTTGCTTATGTTCAAAATACAAATTATTTAGCAAAGAATTTTAACACCTAAAAAAAATAAAACAATTCTAGATATAATCTACAAATAATTATTTAACTAATTAATTTTTTGAAATAATATTAAGACAAATTAATATATATAAAAAATTATACATCCTAAAAAATAATAAAAAAATTTGAAGAATATTAATTACATCACATCAAAAATAAATATAATCAAAATAAAAAATGAAAAACATTTTAACAAATTTTAAAAATCAATTTTTTTTTTATCTGATAAATATTAAAAATTAAAAAATAAAAAAATATTATATTCCAAAACCTACTATACGAACTACTATACTATCAAAAAATGAAATATAAATTTTTAAACATAAGTATTTTAAAACTAATTTATTTTTACACCTTAAATAACAACACAAAAAAAAAAATATATATATATAACACAATAAAATAATTCACCCATGTTAAAAAATTATAAACTATCAATACATGTCCAAATCATAATCCACCAATAAAGCAAATTGCATCCCCAAAAAATAAATAACATAAATAAAAAAAAACTAAAACATAGAAAAAAAAACGTATTCATAAAAACAATACCCCAACCATAAACCCTACATCCCCTATATCCCACCCCTAATTCTAAATATACTTTCAATAAAAATAAATAAACAATTAATTAAATACAATAAATAATACCAAACTACTAATATACTGCCAACCCATAACTCCTAGATCCCATATATCCCACCCCTAAACCCACAACATCAATGCCAAATTATAATAATATACAACTACTTAAATTAATACCCAAATAATAATACACTTCCCCACCCATAACCCCTACATCCCATATATCCCACACCAAAACCCACAACAAAAATTACAACAAATAAAAAAACACAAGTACTTAAATTAATACCTGACTATTAATACACTTCCCCACCCATAACCCCTACATCCCACATATCCCGCCCCTAAACCTACAACATAAATTGCAACATATAAAAAAACACAAGTACTTAAATTAATACCTGAGTATAAATACACTTCCCCACCCATAACCCCTACAACCCACATATCCCACCCCTAAACCCACAACATAAATTACAACATATAAAAAAACACAAATACTTAAATTAATACCTAAGAATTAATACACTTCCCTACCCATAACCCCTACATCACATACATCCTGCCCCTAAATCCACAACATAAATTAAAACATATAAAAAAACAGAAATACTTAAATTAATACCTGAGTATTAAAACACTTCCCCACCCATAACCCCTACATCCCATATATCCCACCCCCAAACCCACAACATAAATTACAACACATAAAAAAACACATGTACTTAAATTAATACCCGAGTATTAATACACTTCCCCACCCATAAACCCTATATCCCATATATCCCACCCCGAAACCCACAACATAAATTACAACATATAAAAAAACTCAAGTACTTAAATTAATACCTGAGTATTAATACACTGACCCACCCATAACCCTTACATCCCCTATATCTCGCCCCTAAACCCACAACATAAATTACAACATATAAAAAAACACAAGTACTTAAATTAATACCTGAGTATTAATACACTGACCCACCCATAACCCCTACATCCCATATATCCCGCCCCTAAACCCACAACATAAATTACAACATATACAAAAACACAAGTACTTAAATTAATACCTGAGTATTAATACACTGCCCCACCCATAACCCCTACATCCCATATATCCCGCCCCTAAACCCACAACATAAATTACAACATATAAAAAAACACAAGTACTTAAATTAATACCTGAGTATTAATACACTAACCCACCCATAACCCCTACATCCCATACATCCCGCCCCTAAACCTACAACAGAAATAACAACATATAAAAATACACCTGAGTATTAATACAATACCCCACCCATAACATCCACAACCCATAGAATCCATTACTTAATCCACACAATATAATTAAAAAAATTAAACATATAATAATTAAACCCTAAACAAATAAAAAACAAAACACAAAACTCACCTTAAAATTCATCAAAAAATAATTAACTTACCTTAAAATTTGTTGTCCTGGCATTAGTTGTTAAGGTAAAATCGTTGTTAAACCAGTAGTTGTTCAAAACTTCGTTGTTAAGACCCAGTAGTTCTTCAAGATTCGTTGTTAAGGCAAGTAGTAATTCAAACGTAGTTGTTCAGGTTTTTTCCCGCGCTCACTCATGTGTTTTATTTGCTTTCAGAAAATCATTGAAATTCAGCTGCAACAGTGTAAGTTATCTCTACCTTCCTCAGGAAGGGGATGCACTCATGTTGCAACACTGCAAGGCTATGAACTAAACTTCCGTTATAATGGATATACAGAAGCAGTTCTTTGTATTCTCATGTGTTTTTGCATTAAAAACATATTTTTTACTGTGCAACAAATATTGTAATTTACAGCCAATAAGGTGCAAGTACGTTTTGCTATGATTTAATATAGTACTTTTATTCTACTATGCAAGTTTTATTTTAGAGCTGCCTATTTATGTAAAATCATGCTATGAATGTGTGTGTATTTGTTGTCCAGAACATGATAAAGGACATGCTATTTGGCAAAGAGCTATTTTTTAACATCTTCTTAGGCTTTCAGTCTTTTCTCTTTGTTGCTTAGGGGAGGGCTAGATGCGTGTGGTCCTTTCTGTTTTTTAGGCCTTATTATTATTATTATTATTATTATTATTATCACTATTATTATTACTATTATTATTATACGTATAATTGATTGTTGTTTTATTTCTCAAAGACACATGGCATTTTGCATTATTTCGATTCTGGTTTTATGCTAATCCCCTTTAATATCTACTTTTGCTTTTTTAATGATACAAATTTTTGAAAAAAATCTAAAAATACTGTTGCTTGCTAAAGCCCTGTTTTGCAGGTTTACTTGGTCAGGTGCAGAGGACGTAACCGCTACATCCTGCACCCGGCCCTTGGGGGAAGCACTAGCGCTCCCCCAAGGGCCTCTCCCCCCTCTCATGGGCAGGGATGGAAGGGGAATTGCTTCCCCTGCCACCTGACCCCCATCACCCCCATCTAATGACATCAGGGTGCTATCACACGCTGACCTCATTAGAGTTCGCCATCGCGCTGGAATCCATTTGCTTCCAGCGCGACAAGGAGAACAGAGGTAAGTTTCTCCTGCATCCAGGGGGATTGTCAGTGAAAGGGGCACTGGGGGAAAGGAAAGGCCTTTCTTTTCCATCAATGTCTATTTCAGCAGTCCTGCTGCTCGATCCCACTGCGATCAGGCAACAGGAATGCCCACTAGACACCAGGGATTTATTTTTGTGTTTATTACATGTAGAGGGTGCGGCCCCTTGAGCAAGGGTTGCTCCCTATAGGGGGGCATATTGTTTATCGCTGTTTCTGCCTGCCTTTGGGGCAGATCGGCCTATCATTTTTAGGCCGATCTGCCCCCAAGGGGGACAGAAGCCACATGAATGCCAGGGATTGTTTTTTGTGTTTTTTTGTGTGGGTGGACAAGGGTTGCCCCTCAAAGGGGGCACAGCACTGTTGGGCAGTTCTGCCCCCAATGGGTGCAGATTGGCCTCTTTCTTTTAGGCCTTTCTGCCCCCAAGGCAGAAACCACTTAACACCAGGGATCTTGTGTGTGTGTGTGTGTGATTTGTGTGTGTGTGGGGCTCCTTGGGCAAGGGTCGCCCACCCCCAAAGGGGGAAATATATTTTACACCATTTCTGCCCCCTTTGGGGGCAGATTGGCCTATATTTATTAAGCCAATGGGCAGAAGCCACAGGAACTCCAGGGATTGTTTATGTTTGTTTTTTTTGCGTGGGGGGGTTGGCCCCTTCAACAAGGGCCTCCCCCCCCAGCAGTGGCACAGCAGTGTTCGGTAGCTCTGCCCTCCCTTGGTGGCAGATCGGCCTATTTTGTTTAGGCCCATCTGCCCCCAAGGGGGGCAGAAACCACTTGGCGCCAGGGATCTTGTGTGTGTTTTGTGTGGGAGGGTGGCTCCTTGGGCAACGACTGCTCCCTAAGGGGGACCAATATTGTTTACACCATTTCTGCCAGATTGGCCTATTATTTTTAAGCCCATCTGCCCCCAAAGGGGCAGAAGCCACTATGGTGCAGGGGATTTTTTTTGTTTAGTTTTTCTTTGTGTGGGGGGTGGCCCCATGGGCAAGGATCACCTCCCCAAAGGGTCACACAACTGTTGGCCACTTCTGCCCCCCTTGGGTGCAGATCAGCCTATTTTTGTTAGGCTCATCTGCTCCCAAGAGGGGCAAAAACCACTTAGCACCAGGGATCTTGTGTGTGTGTTTTGTGTGGGGGGCAGCCACTTGGGCAAAGGTCATCCCTCAAAGGGGGCACAGTACTGATGCCCATTTCTGCCCCACCCCGGGGGCAGATCAGCCTAGTTTTTTTAGGCCCATCTGCCCCTGAGAGGGCAGAAACCACTGGACACCAGGGAAAATTTCTAAATGTTTGGTGGCGGTTTATTTCTCCTTTCTGTTCTATTTAAAAGCTTTTGCTTCCTTTGCTGTGACTCCTTGCGGTTTTGGCAGTGGTTGGCCTGCAGTTTGCATAGTTGCATGTTTTAGGTAAAAAAGAAATCAATTTACCTCCAAGGAGTATTGTTGCCATGCATGAATGACATTTTTGTAAGTGGTGTACTAAATCTAGGATTGTGTGTGAAATTGTCCTTCGATTTGCGCACAATTATATTTGTTTTGTCTAATGCCTAATTTTTTTGTTTTATTTTTAGTGGGATATCATTGGTGATTGCTGTGTCTGAGTAGAACAGTTGCTGGTGAGTCTAGCTTTTTCAGGCAAGTGCATGGTATGGTTTTTGAGTATAACACTTTTTGATAAAGCCACTCTTTGTTTATTACTTATTTTAGACAGTGCTGGTTGTTGTTGGTGCATTTGTCAAGTTACTTTTCTCAGAAAGGATCATGGCTAGCTGCAGGTTGACCACTCAGCAGATTGGTGGTATGTTTTTTGAGTCATCATCTGATTATGAGACTGACTCTGCCTCTGAGGCAGAGGAGGTAGAAAGATATTTTGACAGTGAATTTTCTGTCTGAGAGGAATCTTTTGATGAGGAAGCCACTTTCAGTGCAGATGAAGGGCCTGTTTTAGAGAAGGACACGGATGTGCCAATAGTGCATCAGCCTGGGGATGAAATGTTTCCCATTGGAAGACCCGAACTCTTGGTTGCCCCAAACATGGAGCAGACAGAGTTGCCTGCCTTTACTGGTCTCCCAGGGTGTAAAGTGAATACATAAAACTTTTTGCCTGTCAATTTCTTTGAGTTGTTTATTAACAATGTATTTTTTAAAGAGGTTGTTGAGCAGACTAATTTGTATGCAGAGCAGTATTTGAAGGACAACGGTGCCAGACTTAGGCCACAGTCTAGATCTACCCAGTAGATTCCCACAAATCTGGAAGAGATTAAAAGGTTCTTGGGTTTGACTTTTTTGATGGGTTGATAAGGAAGCCGTCAATGGCTTTTTATTGGTCTACTAGTCCCTTGATGGCAATGGCTATATTTCCTGCAACAATGACTCGCAATCAGTATTTACTTCTTCTTCAGATGCTGCATTTTGTTGACAATGCTTTAGTCTTGCCAGAAGAGCACTCTGCTCTAAGACTAGGCCTATCCTTGATCACTTTGTAGATCAGTTTTCAGAGGCCTATGTTCCAGCGAAAGTAACATCTGTGGATGAGTCTTTGGCCCTGTTCAAGGGTTGTTTGCATTTTTAGGCAGTACATTCCTAGCAAAAGGGCACAGTATGGCATTAAAATGTATATGCTGTCTGAAAGTAGTACATGATTTGTTTATAATTTCTGGGTTTACACTGGTAGGGATCCCAATATTGACCCCCCTGGTTGTCTGCCCACTTTTGGAGTTAGAGAGAAAATTGTGTGGAAACTTGGTAGATGACTGTTTAACAAAGGTCACCATTTGTATGTAGATAACTTCTACACTGGGGTGCAGTTGTTCAGGGAATTGTTCAAGGTGGACACTTGCTTGTGTCACAATTCAGTCTAACCGAAAAAGCTGTCCAAGGGAGCTTGTCTGTAAAAAAACGTGAGAGGGGACAATGCAGTGTCTTGCGGAATGATGAGCTGCTAGCTCTGAAATTTGCAGACAGGAGTGATGTCTACATGCTAACTACCATCCATGATGAGAGTACTTCACCTGTGGCTGTTTGGGGTCAGGTTGATGAAGTGTGCAAATGTGTGCATTTTAGATTACAATAAGCACATGGGTGGTGTTGATAGAGTAGATTAGAGGTTAGAGCCTTACACTGCTGTTTGTAAATCGTACGTTCGGTATAAAAAGTTGGCCATACATTTGTTTAATTTAGCACCTTTTCATGCTTTCGTTGTGTTCAAGGATTGTTTCCCTGAGTCAAGGATGAAATTTGTTAAATTTCAGGCATCAGTGATAGAGAGCCTTGTTGTGGTGGAACATGCAAGAGTTCCTAGAGTAGCAGTGGTGAAGGATGTGGCTAGATTGACAGATTGCCACTATCCCGGTCAGATTCCTCCTGCTCCCCCAAAAAAACTTTCCCACTAAGAAATGTAGAGTCTGTGCCCGAAGAGGTATCCGGAGGGAGACTTGTATGTACTGCCCCGATTGTCCTTCAAAGCCAGGGATGTGTGTGGCTGGCTGTTTCAAAAGTTCCCACACCCAAAATAATTTTGGGGAAGTACTGTGAGTCTAAACTGCCTGTTTTATATTTTCATATGTTCAGTTTCACAGTTGGCATTACTGTCATGTATTTAGTTAGAGCTTTTGTGCTTATAGTTTTGTACTTATTTATAATTAGTGGTTTCTTTGTTGTTTAAAAAAAGGTGATGGGGGTGTGCATGGAGATGCGCTTGGCTGGCAGTGTGCATGGAGTGGCGCTTGGCTGGCGGTGTATGTGGATTGATGCTTGGCTGGCGGTGTGCGTGGAGTGGTGGTTGGCTGGCGGTGTGGTGGAGTGGCGCTTGGCTGGCAGTGTGAGTGGAGTGGCGCTTGGCTGGCGGTGTGCATGGAGTGCCGCTTGGCTGGCGGTGTTAATGATGATTTGCTGTTGGCCACTTCAACACACTGCTAGCCAAACGCCAGTCCACAGACTCACATCAGCTGGTTTGATTGCTGTGTAGGCTTGTGGGTGTATGAAAGTGATGGCCCTTGAATGGGTTTGGTAGGCTTCCCTAGATGGCTGCTGCGCCTGGGACCACAAATGCACGTGCCCCCTGCAAAAACAGGTTGTTTTGTACAAGATCATTTTGATGTGTCCACGTTGTGTTTTGGGGCATTTCCTAACGCAGGCACTGGGTCGACCCACACAAGTGAGGTACCATTTTTATCGGGAGCGATGGGGAATGCTGGGTAGAAGGAAGTTTGTGTTTCCCCTCAGATTCCAGAACTTTCCATCACCGAAAGGTGAGGAAAAAGTGATTTTTATGCCAAAGTTTGAAGTTTACAAAGGATTCTGGGTAATAGAACCTGGTGAGAGCCCCACAAGTCACCACTTTCGGAATTCCCCTAGATGTCTAGTTTTAAAAAATGTATAGGTGTGCTAGGTTTCCCTAAGTGCTGGCTGAGCCAGAGGCCAAAAATCACACCCAGGCACTTTGCAAAAAACTCGTCAGTTTTCTTTGGGAAAAAGTGATGTGTCCACGTTCTGTTTTGGGGCATTTCCTGTTGCGGGCACAAGGCCTACCCACACAAGTGAGGTACCATTTTTAGCGGGAGCCATGGGGAATGCTGGGTAGAAGGAAGTTTGTGTTTCCCCTCAGATTCCAGAACTTTCCATCACCGAAAGGTGAGGAAAAATTGATTTTTATGCCAAAGTTTGAGGTTTACAAAGGATTCTGGGTAATAGAACCTAGAGAGAGCCCCACAAGTCACCACTTTCTGAATTTCCCCAGATGTCTAGTTTTAAAAAATGTGCAGGTGTGCTAGGTTTCCCTAGGTGCCGGCTGAGCTAGAGGCCAAAATCCACACCCAGGCACTTTGCAAAAAACAGCTCTGTTTTCTTTGGGAAAATGTGATCTGTCCATGTTGTCTTTTGGGGCATTTCCTGTCACTGGGGCTAGGCCTACCCACACAAGTGAGGGACCTTTTTTATTTAAAATTTGTGGCTCCTCTCAGATTCCAGAACTTTCTGTCACTGAAATGTGAGGAAAAAGTGTTTTTTGGCCAAATGTTGAGGTTTGCAAAGGATTCTGGGTAACAGAACCTGGTGAAAGCCCCAAAAGTCACCCCATCCTATATTCCCCTAGGTGTGTAGTTTTCAAAATTATGCAGGTTTGGTAGGTTTCCCTAGGTGCCGGCTGAGCTAGAGGCCAAAACCACAGCTAGGCACTTTGCAAAATACAGGTCTGTTTTCTTTAGGAAAATGTGATGTCTCTACTTTGTGTTATGTGGCCACGTTGTGTTTAGGGCATTTCCTGTCGTGGACACTAGGTACACCCACACAAGTGAGGGACCATTTTTATCGGGAGACTTGGGGGAATGGTGAGTGGAAGGATGTTTGTGGCTCCCCTCAGATTCCAGAACTTTCCATCGCCGAAATGTGAGGAAATTTGTGTTTTTGCCAGATTCTGAGGTTTGCAAAGGATTCTGGGTAATAAAACCTGATGAGAGTCGCCCCAAAAGTCACCCCATTCTGGATTCCCCAAGGTGTCTAGTGTTATAAACTGCACAGATCTGGTAGGTTTCCATAGGTGCCGGCTGAGCTAGAGGCCAAAATCCCCAGCTAGACACGTCAGTTTTCTTTGGGAAAATGTGAGGTGTTCACGTTATATTTTGGGGCATTTCCTGTCACCGGCACTAAACCTGCCCACACAAGTTAGGTACAATTTTTATCAGGAGGTGTGCGGAAATGCTGGGTAGAAAGAAGTTTGTGTCTCTCTTCAGATTCCAGAACATTTGAGGTCCGAAATGTGAGGAAAAAGTGTTTTTCTTGACAGATTCTGAGGTTTGTAAAGGATTCTGAGTAATATAACCTGGCAAGAGCCCCAAAAGTCACCCCATCCTGGATTCACCTAGGTGTCTAGTTTTGAAAAATGTACAGGTTTGGTAGGATTCCCTAGGCGCCAGCTCAGCTAGGGGCCAAAATCCACAGCTAGGCACTTTCCAAAAAACATGTTAGATTTCAATGTAAAAATGTGATGTGACCATGTTGCGTTTCTTGTCGGCGGCATTAGGCCTACTCTCGCAAGTGAGGTACCATTTTTATTGGGATACTTGGGGAAACACAGAATAGAAAAACAAGTGTTATTGTCCCTTGTCTTTCTGTACATTTTTTCCTTCCAAATGTAAGACAGTGTGTAAAAAAGACGACTATTTAAGAAATGCCCTGTAATTGACATGCTAGTATGCGGACCCCGGAATTCAGAGATGTGCAAATAACTACTGCTTCTCAACACCTTATCTTGTGCCCATTTTGGAAATAATTTTTTTTCCTTGATACCTACTTTTCACTTTTTATATTTCACCAAATGAATTACTGTATACCCCGTATACAATGAAAACCAATTGCAAGGAGTAGCCCTTTATTTGCTCTGGGTACCTAGGGTTCTTGATGAACCTACGAGCCCTATGCATCCCCGCAACCAGGAGAGTCCAGCAGATGAAACAATATATTGCTTTTGAAAATCTGATGTTGCAGGAAAAAATTGCAGAGGAAAATGTGGAGAGAAATGGCTGTTTTTTTTCTCCTCAAGTGCAATATTTTTTTTCAGCTGTTATTTTCGGTAGGAAAACCTTGTAGGATCTACACAAGAGACCCTTTGCTGAATTCAGAATTTTGTCTACTTTTCCGAAGTGTTTGGCTTTCACTAACTGGAAGGAGGCTAAAAGCACAACAAATAGTAAAAATGGAGTGTGTCCCAGTAAAGTGCCAAAATTGTGTTGAAAAAAACTGTTTTTCTGATTCAAGTCTGCATGTTCCTGAAAGCTGGGAAGATGGTGATTATAGAAGAGCAAACCCTTTGTTGATGCCATTTTCAGGGAAAAAACACATGCTTTCTTCTGCAGCACTTTTTCCTGTTATTTTGAAAATATATATTTTTTTAGCTGTATATTTGCTAATTTCTTGGTCTCCTACAGGTTGAACCCACAAACTCAGGGTACCTCTAGAATCCCCAGGCTGTTAGAAAAAAAGGACGCAAATTTGGCATAGGTAGCTTATGTGGCCAAAATGCAATGAGGGCCCCAGCGCAAACTGCTGCAAATAGCCAAAAAACAGCCTGGCATCTGATTGGGAAAAGGACTGACAGCCAAGAGGCATTTCTGAGGCAATAAAATATTTAATTAATTGATAGAAATTAGAGAAAGTGAGTAGTAAATAAAAGAGTTGGTAAGGTTTTGCATTGCATTTATTTACTGTAATTCTTGCTGTTGCTAGGCTTTGTACTCTAATTTATATAATTTAGATTTTTATCTAAGTGATCTGTGTGGACATTGTCTACATAAACTATAATTTGCATTGATTGTGGAATGGGAATTAACAAGCAGAGACCAAGTGCTGAATTAGTTTGTCGCCGCTGCTGATTTGCATTTTTCTGGAGCTGTTAACAGACCGCCTTTGGAATGCTGAGATCTTATTTGGAGACACCAAGAACATTATTTAACCTATGTTCTGTGATTGTTTCCATTTTTGAGCTGCTGCCAGAATGGATAGAAAGTATTAAAGCATATGAAATTCAGAGTGAATTTATGGATGTAAGTAATTAACAGCAAGAACCTACGAAAGGGCATCAGAGGGATGCACATGGTCAAAGCCAATGAAACACTCAGATGGCTTGTGGTCTGTTGCAACATAATGATGTACTGTTCTTTAAAGGCTTCATCTGCTAACGTTCAACTTATAGAACAGAAATGTGACTGAAAATGTTCATCATAGTGGATTTGATGGAGCTGTCTTCTGTCAGACGTGCATAGGGTGCTCATCTCATGGTAAAGGTCTTTGGCTACAGCGGACTCACCTAGTTACAATGAGGAGACACCCAAGATCCACATTATAGGTTCTAGTAGGCTTATACGGAGAGGTGAGATGAAGATTGTATGTAGCAAATTCTGATACTTCATTAAAATATAGCGCACTGTTGTAGGACTTGGGTGAACTGTCATCTTCATTTAACAGAGGTCACAGCCTTGCAATTTATAGAGTGTTCTGGACTCTCTCCTGCTCTAAGAGGCTGTCTAGTTTACCCTTTGTGTTGCCTTAGCAGTGGACCTGCAACCAATACGTATTTTGGCTAAGGTTGCCTGGCGGATAGTATGTATGAACATGTTATCAGATCTTGTGTGCATGTAAGATTATACTGTTTTGAACTTCTCTGAGAAATAAAAATTGAAGTAGAAAACTGTCTCATTCTAGAAGAACATAGAGAGAAGACATAGGACTTGCTAAATATGTGCCTGATTTAAGACATGAAGAGGGGTTCTTGTTTATTTGAACGTTTGAAAGTGTAATTGATAAAAATATTTTCGAGGGAAAGGTAAACGGATTGGTAAATATATAAGTTCTGTAAAAGCACTCAAACAGAATTTTAATTGGTACTGGTGATATTTTATTTCGTATTTAAAAAGGATGACTTTAAAACATGTTAGAACTTTGGAATGTTGGGAGCTCCACTGAAAACAATGGAGTGCTCCAGGCTTCTAGTGGCCCTTGGAAGTCCGGAGGTCCAACATTCCAATTTTAGGGGGATTTTACCCCCCTCAGGCTCTCTGAGACCTTCACTTTAGTAACTAGAACATTCTGCCCTCTAGGGGTGGAATGTTCGAATAGCCTTAGAGTCCGCCGTAGTGGGCTGTACCCGCTGTTAAAGGCTCGTACCCTTGTCAAAGGCCCTTGCCTTGGACTCGGGCCTTTAACCCTGGAGCAGGCCTTTAATGGCCGGTATAGCCCACTCCAGCGGGCTCTAAGCCTATAGTGACAGTACATATTATCAATGTATAACTTTATAAAAACATCTATATTAGAGACTTGACTGACATACACAAAACATTTAAAATACCAGCTGTCTGGTGAAAAGCAGGTTGTTAATACAATAGGTTATTTTAAAGGCAGCCGGTGTTATTGAACACACAAAAGGTCACACAATAGGTCACACAAGGTGCAAGCTGACCACACAATTCCCATTTTCATGTATATGCCCTTGAGACAAAAGTTATTTTCAGTTTGAATGTGAAGTTTCCATTTGTAGCACAAATTAATTGGTGAGAACACCATTCAAATAAAAATTGCAAGGGAAAAAAATCAAAAGAGAAGTGCGGAGAGCCTAATAACATAAAAAGTTGAATTCCTCAATCTTTTTCTATGCTGGTCTGAAATACACATCTGTTTAAAGCAATTCTTCGACAGCTAATGCCACAGGGTGCACTTAAAAAAACATACTTTCAAACAGAATATTGTTTGAGTTGTGCCAATGAGGATACAGAGTTCAACCGCTCACAGACTTTAACTAAGAAACTAGAACATCAGTATGCACAGGGAAATCAACTTCAATATAGAGGTCAAGGGCGAGTACCGATACACTAAGGAATGATATAAACTTTTGACCTACAATTTATATTCTGCTGACTGTTTGGGAAACGTGCTCAACAGCCAAAGTCTTTACAGGCAGAGACTGTGACAATGTAACCGAATTCATTTGAAAAGAACATCTCTCATCCAGTCACAAATATTTCTAATGAAAAAAGTGCTGTACTGGAAGCGAAGAGCAATTTTAAGTTAAAAAAAAGATCATGTTTGCAAGGGATTATATCATGCTATTTTGCTGCCATCCAATGCACAGGGAGCACGATCCTTGTATATGTTGCCTTCTAGAGTGATAAAGGGCCAGATGTAGGAAGCCTTTTCCGCCTCGCAAACGGCGAAAAACGCAGTTTGCGAGACGCAAAAGGCTGAACGCGATGCAGAGTCACATTTTGCGAGTCGGTACCGACTCGCAAAATGTGATTCCGACTCGCAAATAGGAAGGGGTGTTCCCTTCCTATTTGCAACCACATCGCAATGCTGAGTTGCTTTGTGACCGCGAAAGCGGTCGCAAACCAACTCGCAATTACCATCCACTTGAAGTGGATGGTAACTCATTCGCAAAAGGGAAGGGGTCCCCATGGGACCCCTTCCCCTTTGTGAATGCCCACAAAAATATTTTTTCAGAGCAGGCATTGGTCCTATGGACCACTGCCTACTCTGAAAAAAGCGAAACCAAATGGTTTCGGAATTTTTTCTTTTTGCAGCTTGTTTTCCTTTAAGGAAAACGGGCTGCAAAGAGAAAAAAAAAACTGCTTTATTAAAAAAGCAGTCACGGACATGGTGGTCTGCTGTCTCCAGCAGGCCACCATCCCCGTGAGTGCCTAGACTCGCTATGGGGTCGCAAACTGCGACCCACCTCATGAATATTAATGAGATGGGTCTTTGCGACCCCCATAGCGAGTCGCAGAAGGTGTCTGAGACACCTTTCTGCATCTTGGATTGCGAGTTTGCAATTTGCGAGTCGCTATGACTCGCAAATTGCAAGTCGCAATCGGATACCTACCTACATCGGGCCCAAAGTCACAGAAGGGACCGTGCTAACCAGTAGATAATACTCGTCACTCATTACATCAAATATACCTACATAGCCCACACTAACAATCAGACAGAGCTATAAATAAATTTAAAGGGCTTTCATTCCAGGATGGGGACGGGACGGCGTCAGGTGCAACCGGAGATGACCATAAGGGAGGCTGGGTGGAGAGACTGGTCTTATGGCCCGGGCAGATCAGAGAATTGCAGATTTGTGACACAGCAGTCATATTTGATGAATTTTTTAAGAAAAAGCTCCCTTCTCCAACGGTGTGCCTTTATTTTTTTAATTGAATGTGAAAATTCATGGGTGATTTGTGGGTTAAAAGTTCAGATATCTCTCAAATATAACCTCTTCATGCGCAGACTGGGACACTTTCTGAATGCCAATTTCTCAAATGCTACTCAACATATTCATACTAAATCAGACAGGGTCACTTCCACCAGTCAAGTTAAATTTAAATCCCAAGTTGTGTATAACTCTGTTCTGCTGTTTTCCTGTATCAAGGACCAAAGAATCCCATGGGAGTCCTATGGCCATGCAGCAGTTTGGGTGCACTGCAGGTGTGGCTCTTAATAGGATGTTAGGCACAATGAACAGTTGGATGTGGTATATGACCCCAAAACTCCAGATATTCCCGGAAAAAGACAAAGGTTGAAGAGAAGTCGTGGTTAGATTAAAGTACATTTATAATTGGCTTTGGTTAATGCACCTTTAAAAAGACCTTGGATGTACATTGAAAAACACAGTAAAGTGCAGTTATGGTTACAAAATCTGAAAAAACTTGGATGCGACAGTCATGGTTAGTTAATATAACCATAACTCGTAACTCTGTTGTTAGAAATGGGGTCTTTGGTTGACAGTCAGGTTACCCCCTGTTCAAGCAAGGACCCTCACTCTAGTCAGGGTAAAAGAGAATCACCCTCAGCTAACCCCTGCTTACCCCATTGGTAGCTTGGCAGAGCAGTAGGCTTAACTTCAGAGTGCTAGGTGTAAAGTATTTATACCAACGCACACAGTAACTTAATGAAAACACTACCAAATTACACAACACCAGTTTAGAAGAATAGGAAATATTTATCTAAACAAAACAAGACCAAAACAACATAAAATCTGCCATACACAAGTCAAGTTATCAATAAAAATGCAAAAAGAGTCTTTAAGTAGTTATAAACACACACTAGTGCTGCTAGCGTAAAAATGTACCTGGCATGCGTCAAAAATAACCCCGCACGGGTGGGTGTGCGTGAAAAATAACTCCACACGGGCGGGTGTGCGTCAAAAATAACTCTACACAGCAGTACGTGAGTCGGAAATCCAGGCGCACAAGGATCCGAAATCCCCGCACAGCATGTTGTGATCTCCCAGCCTCCGTCAGCGAAGCTGCGCGTCGTTTCTCCTGCCCCGTGCATCGATTCTTCAGTCGCGTTTCCTGCAAGCAACGTTTTCTCAGCTGCGGAGCTGGCGGCGCGTCGTTTTTTCAGCTGCAGATTGGAGTTGCATCAATCTTTTCCCCGCACAGTGCTCTGTGCGTGCATTTCCTTGTCTTTAGGCTGCCAGCTTCTCCTTTCAGGGTCCCAGGAACTGGATGGGCACCACAGGGTAGAGTAGGAGTCTCTCCAGAGACTCCAGGTGCTGGCAGAGAGACGTCTTTGCTGCCCCTGAGACTTCAAATAACAGGCGGCAAGCTCTAGATCAAGCCCTTGGAGATTTCTTCTCAAGATGAAAGGCACACAAAGTCCAGAATTTGCCCTCTTACTCTGGCAGAAGCAGCAACTGCAGGATAGCTCCACAAAGCACAGTCACACGCAGGGCAGCTCTTCTTCCTCAGCTACTCAGCTCTTCTCCAGGCAGAGGTTCCTCTTGGATCCAGAAGTGTTTCTAAAGCCTGTGGTTTTGGGTGCCCTTCTTATACCCAATTTCTCCTTTGAAGTAGGCCTACTTCAAAGTAAAGTCTCCTTTGAATGTGAAATCCTGCCTTGCCCAGGCCAGGCCCCAGACACTCACCTGGGGTTTGGAGACTGCATTGTGTGAGGGCATGCACAGCCCTTTCAGGTGTGAGTGACCACTCCTCCCCACCCTCCTAGTACAGATGGCTCATCAGGATATGCAGGCTGCACACCAGCTCCCTTTGTGTCACTGTCTAGTGTGAGGTGCAACCAGCCCAACTGTCAAACTGACCTAGACAGGGAATCCACTAACAGGCAGAGTCACAGAAATGGTATAAGCAAGAAAATGCTCACTTTCTAAAAGTGGCATTTTCAAACACACAATCTTAAAATCAACTTTACTAAAATATGTATTTTTAAATTGTGAGCTCAGAGGCCCCAAACTCCATATGTCCATCCGCTCCCAAAGGGAATCTACACTTTAATCAGATTTAAAGGTAGCCCCCATGTTAACCTATGAGAGGGACAGGCCTTGCAACAGTGAAAAACAAATTTATCAATATTTCACTGTCAGGACATATAAAACACATTACTAAGGGGGTTATTCTAACTTTGGAGGAGGTGTTAATCCGTCCCAAAAGTGACGGAAAAGTGACGGATTTACCACCAGCCGTATTACGAGTCCATTATATCCTATGGAACTCATAATACGGCTGGTGGTATATCCGTCACTTTACCGTCACTTTTGGGACGGATTAACACTCCTCCAAAGTTAGAATAACCCCCTATATGTCCTACCTTAACCATACACTGCACCCTGCCCTTGGCGCTACCTAGGGCCTAACGTAGGGTGTCTGACATGTAAGAAAAGGGAGGAACACTTGCCAAGTCGAATTTACAGTTAAAACTGCACACACAGACACTGCAATGGCAGGTCTGGGACATGATTAAAGGGCTACTTATGTGGGTGGCACAACCAGTGCTGCAGGCCCACTAGTAGCATTTGATTTGCAGGCCCTGGCACCTCTAGTGCACTTTACTAGGGACTTACTAGTAAATCAAATATGCCAATCATGGATAAACCAATCAACAATACATTTAACACAGAGAGCATATGCACTTTAGCGCTGGTTAGCAGTGGTAAAATGCTCAGAGTTCAAAAACCAACAGCAGCAGGTCAGAAGAAAATAGGAGGCAGGAGGCAAAAAGATTGGGATGACCCTGCATAAACTAAAAAGTCCAACACCTGTAATCTGGCATTCCTGCGTTCTGGTAAAGATTGTATTTTAATTGTGGGCACTGTGGGGGAATAATTGTTTTATGTGTAGGAGGTGTGAGCCTGTTAGAGCTCGTCCTCAGTTTAAATAGTGTTCTACTTTTAAGTGGGGAATCTTTGGTGGCCATTTTGGGTGGGCTACGTGGGTTACATGTCAGTGCTTCAGTGTGGGTGCAGAATCTGCTGTGTGCCCAATCCACTATAAAAACTGGGCCCATGTGCGTACGCGCTGTGGACATGCCTCTGGCGCACCAAAGGCATGCCTAAGATAAGCCCGTCTGCAACTGCCCACACATAAACGGTGCCAGGGACCTGGCGCCCTGTGGGTTTTTTAATCCTGCCTCCATACAGTGCAGTGCTATAGAGTTATTAAAATTCAACCCAACTATGCTAAATGAATGCCATCACACACTGGATTTAACCAAAGTGAACCTCCTTTGTGGAAAATGTGGATTTGCACCCCAGGCCTCGTTGGCAGATAATGCTAATAAGATCGAGTGTTTACAACCCTCTTGGGGGCAAAGGGTGTGCTTTTATTCTTTTGATTGTCATTCACTATTTAGGCATAAACGAGAGCTGTTTGCCTTTCTAACTGATTATTTGTCTGATGCAATCTTTTTACTGGAGACATCGCTAACTGAAAGCTCAGCACCTAATATTTTGACAGCCATTCCCCAAGGATATGCGATTGTGAGACTTGATAGGCAATCGCAAAGGGGGATGGAATTACGATTATTTTTATACAGTCTAGTCACTGTACATTCATGGAAGTTAAGATTGCGGGAAGTGAAGCAGCTTACTTCTCTTTTGCCCTTTTGAGAAGTTTTACTTTAACAGGGTTTTGGATTTATCGTCCTCTGGGCCCAGCCTCAAACTTTCTAAACTCTCTAGCAGACACATTGGCATCTTTTGTTCTATGCTATTCAAATTTTATAGTCTTTGGAGATCTTAATCTCCATTTGAGGATGCTGTATGTCCTAGTACAGCTACATTGGTTGCAGACCTAGAGGCCCTTCAGCTAGTCCAACTAGTTAATGATCCTGCTCATGAGATGGGACATATGCCGGACCCTATTTTTTATAATGTAACTGGTCTAGTGGTGGATTCCCCTCCCCCCTTTCTTTGGTCAGACCATTTTGCCATACCTTTCCAGATTCCTATGATTACACCTGTAGCTGTACATTCCCTCTGGTCAGCTGGTTAGGACAAGGAAATGGGCCAAAGTGACTTCTGCTGCTTTTAGCCAAGCCCTGGCCATGAATCGTCCCATTCTTAATGAATGTGTAGATACAGCTAACTCTCAATTAGATGGGTAATGGGTCCTCTTGACCGAATTGCTCCGCTGACTGTCCACACTATAAGAAGAACCAAACCCTTGGTGGAATGGTTTAATGCTGAGCTACTTACTTTGAAAAACCAAGAGTAAACGGTTGGAACGTATCTCGCGTAGGAGTCTGGACCCCAGTGACAAAGCCAATTATTGAGTGGCTTTGAAGGTTTATCACAGACAGATTAGGGTTACTCGTCAAACAGTGTATGCTGGGAAAATTGAGATGGCTCAGAACTCCTGCCCTGAATTTTTTTTAAATTGTAAAGCCTTTATAATCCTTAGAGCATATTGCACCCACCACCACATTGTCAGAGGAACAATGCAATGTTATTGCTCAGTTTTTCTATGATCGTAGAATCCATCTATTTCTCCTTCCCAGAGAAATTTAGAGATGCTCCTTGTCTTGAGGTCTGATTTGAGGCAAAAGAGCTCCTTCACAGGACTCAGTGGGTTTTCGCCTTCAGTACAGCACAGAATCTGCACTATTGTTCCCTCCTGAATCTATTTGTCAAGTTGTGGACAGAGGTGAAACTGTGGCGGTGCTATTGTTGGATCTTAGTGCAGCTATCGACACCGTCTCCTACAGTCTTCCTCTTGAATGCCTTTGGGGATATGGGGTTGGTTCTAAGGCTCTGTGGTAGCTTGCCTCTTTCTTGCAGAACTGTACCTTACAGGTAGCTTTGAAACCATTTACATCTAAGGTTTTTCCACTAGTACAGGGACTAGTACAGGGACTAGAATGGAAAATCTGGAACCCCCACATCTCTTCTTCTTCTTAAAGGAGGGAATGGTGAGCAGATTCGGGTGAGTAGACCTCAAGGTATGGGTGGGTGTATACTTTTGTGTAAAGGAAGAGATAAACTGGACTGTTACCATAGAGAGATTTAAAAATGAAACATTCAGTCTTAAAAGCCATTCACTGTTTTCCTGACAGCCAGTGTAGTTTCCACATCAGGGGGGTGATGTGCGACCTCCTCCGTTGTCAGTGGATTAATCTGGGTGACTGATTTTGTAGCAATTGTAATCTCTGGGTGAGGCTTTTGGCAAGACCTAAGAAAAGCAAATTTGCATAGTTTATCAATGAGATGACTAATGCGAGGATGACCTAGATGAGAATTTCAGGAGTAAAACATTTAAAAAAAATTCTAATTTTCCAAAGCCTCAAAAAGCAGGATGAAACTACTGCCCCTGTTAGAGGCTTCATGCACAATTTTTTATCAATGAGAACTCCAAGACTCTTAACTGAGTTCTTAGGCCTGGGGGCAGAGTGCCCCTTCCCGCTGGCCAGAATTTGGAGTTTCATAGGTTACGCATGCTGCTAGTTAAAACAATCTTTGTCTTCTCGGAGTTTAATTTAAGTTGATCACTATTCATCCAATTATGGATGAACAGCATCATGTTTTGGGAGGTCATTTTGGATTTTGGTGAGATATCGATAGCAAAAAGCAATTGCATATTGTCTGTGTAGTTGTAAGTTCTCACCTTCATTTGTTTTGGGGAGTGCATCGGGATGTATATACAAATTAAAAGTGTGGAGGGGAACAGAGAGGACTCCTGGGGTAAGCACATGTAAGCTGGACCTTGGGAGAGCCAAAAGAAAATAAACAGACCGCTTGAGAACGGTCCTTTAAAAAGGAGAAAATCCAATCATATGACCTGCCCCGTAGACCTGCAGCTCCTAAACGATCCACCAGAAGCTCATGATCAATAGTGCTGAATGCTGCAGAGAGGTCAAGGAGCACCAGCGCCTGAGTGGTACCCCTATCTCCTTCTTCCCCTCATATCATCCACAACTGAGAGAATCACAGCTTCAGTAGGATGGGCTGGCCGGTAACCTGCTTGACGGGTAATGAAGTAAGTGGGTTTCCTCAAAGAAAGAGCATAAACGACTAGCAAAATGTGCTTCAAATATTTTTGCTCAATAGGGAAGCAAGGAGATATGATGATAGTTCTTCAGAATATATGGATCATCACTGGCTTTTTTTAAAAAGCTGAACCACTATCCCTTCCTTAAAAGAGCTAGAAACTGCTTTTTGTTTATGGAGAAGAGAAGGTCCAACCTCCATCTGCACATGGGCGAAGACTGTACGCAGTGAGGTTGGTTGCCCCCAAATGGTTGGGTGAATGCCCAGGCAGTAGACCAGGCACTGCGGCTAACCCTGCTGTGCAGGGCTAAAGGCATTGTGCTGTGTTGGGTTGATCTCTCACGAAGTATGTGCAAAGCAAGGACTGGCCACCCATGATGCGTTATGTGCATGGCCTGGCCATAGGTCAGCTGCCACGGCTAACTCTCATTATCCAAGGTCAGACCCTTCACCTAACTCCTGCTGCACTCAAGTTGAAGGCAGTATAGGGGGCAACCCAGAGGGTTGACCCAGGTTCTCGGACTGGTGCTAACCCCAGTTTTGGATGGCAAGAGGTAGAGTATTGGTACCTCTGGATGATGGTATTGGTGATGTCATCAATTATATCAATCGAGATGTCATCAGTAAAATCATCAATGATGTCCTTCAACATGTCACAAGTATTGTTGTATGTAAGGTCATGAGAAGTGCATGAGAAGAGTGCAAGTTATGAAAATGTTAACTAACTATAAGTGGCAAATTGCATTTTTTTAGTTTTAACCAAGGTCAACATTTCCATAGGAAAAACAATTTTTGATTTGATTATAACTTTAGTACTGTTTCACAGATCTTGACAAAACTTTCAATAACAAAAATCTCCTCTACCTCAGCTCCTTCCTTCAAAGTGTCGGGGTGATCCATGAATCGGGGGCTGAGAAAAAGGGAGGGTCCCAAAACACTTTTTTCCCATTTATTTTTGCATTGGAAAATTGAACAGCGATGTGGCAAAAACTGCTGACTGGAATTGCATCAAATTTGTCAGAGAGCTATATCCTGGTTCTGAAAGTATGCTTTTTTTGATTTGGTGTAAATCTGTTCAGTAGTTTTTAAAAACAAATTATGGTTAAAAATGCTTTGTATATTTCAAACTGCAGAGGATCCATAGAGGCTCCACGGAGCCAACAGATCTTGAGATAAGATCCGATTGGCTGCCACCACTTATAGTGGCAGCCATTTTAGCATTTGGGGATTCAGTGAAAGGGGTGTGAGAACTGACACAATTCTCTCTAGTCCAAATAGTAGTAATTACTGCCAAATTACTTCTGATTATTCATAATTATGTGTGAAGTGTAATCCAGCATTTGGCATAATATCTTAGTGCAAAATGCACCCTTGTGTCCAAAATGAATCTGGGTATGCATTGTGCACTAAGACTAAGAAAATAGCACTCAAAGCAAAAAAGGGAAAAAATATAGGGAGAAGGATAGGGATAGCCTGCCTGCCTTTCTAGAGCTGGTTGGGGGTGAGGAGCAGAGGATGGAACCGTGGCCCAATTAAAATAAAAAGTCAATTTTCAGATGTTTTTTATAAAATAAACCCAAAGGCGGTACTCTGTTTTTTTGTTTTGTTTTGGCAATGGTGGAGTGTAGTCCCATTCCCCAAGCCTTCATGAGGGCCCAGGGACCCCATTCACCAGGGCCAGTTTTTTCATAATCGGGAGGGAGGTACGCAGTCACTGTCCCCAAGCCTCAAAGAGGCCCCAGGGACCCAATTCCCAGGGGGCAGGCATTTTTAAAATGGGAAGGAGGGAGGGTGCCCCTTCTCCTCAAGCCTTGAAGATGCCATGGGGATGACATCCCTGGGGCCAATGTATTTTCTGGTGTGAGGGGGCATGCATGGGGCCTCCTCCCTGAAGATTGACTTTGGGGACCCCAACTACCAGAACTGTAGCCCAGTGTTCCAGGGACCCCAGCCCCCAGAACACTGCTGTGCACCCTGTCTGGTAGAATGCAGACATGAAACAGAAATCTATTCCATGCACACACTCTCCCTGGCATGGCACACTACTTTGCTCCCTCCCGGGTGCCAAAAAAATGCTGCTGCTACACAGGCAGGAGCAAAGAAATGGAGTTGGCTCCTGCCAGCACACAGTATGGTGCTGACAGGGGCTGCAGGGACCTTTTGGCTCCCCCTGAACCAAAAGGTCCCTAAATTGGGACCCTTTGTGGATACCCTGGATGGGCACCGTGGCACCCATCATTTTGTAACTTGCCAGCTCCCACCAGAGGAACTGGCAAGGGCCAAAGGGTTCCCTGGAAATCCTCCTGTGGCCCCCAATGGCTTCTACATTCTGGGTGTCTGAGTTGGGTACTGGGGCAACCAGTGATTTAAAAAAATGGTGGCTCCTGCTAGCACCCACAGTGGGTGCTGGCAGGGGCCGGGGGGCCTTGGGGCTTCCCTTATGGCCCCACATTAATAAATAGCCTGGGTGCTCCAGGTGGGCACCTGGGCATTCAAATTAAAAATTTTGAGAAAAAAGGAAACAAAAATGAGCAAAAGGAGTTGCTCATTTATTATTTAGTGCTCCTGCAAGGAGAACCCCCATAATGCCTTCTGAGGCCTAATTTTTTTTTTTTTTGCCTGATGATGTCCCTAGAAGGGGCAAGGGCACTACCAGGCATTTTGTAATGTTGTGGGGGCTGCAGTAAGGGCAAATGGTGCTCTGTAACATTCAAAAACATGTCTCCTAGGTTAATAAATCCATGACTCCAGGAGCCAGGAGAACTTACCATAGTTTTTTAGAGCACTCCTAGTTGGAGCTCTGTGCTTTTCAGTGCAAGGCTCTCTTGTGGTTGTTTTCATGATTGCATTTTGTGTGTTGAAAATGGCAAAAGAAAGACTCAGACTCAGTTGGTTCTATTTTTTTAACTTAAACATTTATATGCCCACAAAATGCTATCATAAAAACTATGTGAAAAGGAAGGTTCACAGAGAGAATTAAAACTTTATTAAACATTTGTATAACAATCACTGTTATTAAGCATTGCATTGTGTGACTTACTAAAATATACATTTGATTAAACATGTTGGTGACTTTTGGATAAATATGATAGATTTTCTTTATAGATATTGATCTGCTCACCCCTTGGTAAAGCCAGTAGGTCACTTTTTATATTTTGGTGTTGTGACTTTTTGACAAAGTCAGTAAATCTGCCTGAATGCGACCAAGACCTGTGAGATCAACTGCATGCTGTCCAAGCCAGAAGTCAGGGCGCTGAGGGAGGGAGGGCACTCGCAGGAGGTTGGGTGCAGGGCTTGACTGCAGTCCAGGCCTTGCGCCCAAACCCTACACACAACAGCCAAAGGCCATACGAAGTGAAGACTTGGCTGCCTGCTGGGGGTTTGATGCAGGGCCTGGTCACACACGGTGTATCGCTGTGTGCGAGGGTGGGGTTGCCTGCCAACTGGGTTTGGATTCAGGCTCTGCAGCCAACCCCACAAAGCACACTGATTTCAGCCATACGCAGTATGGAGTTGACTTTACATATAGTTGTAAAATGAAACGTTATATTGAAAACAAAAACCTAGAAATTCACGGAAAAACACAAAGATTAAAGTGACATTTTAGTTAGGAATTGTAATTATATCTTACTTTACATTTAAACAATCCTTATAAATTCACTGACAAAAACAAAGTATAAAGTAATATTATAGTTAGGTGAAAATGTTAGTGACAATGTAACATTTTAAACTGAAAAAAAATACTGAAATTCAACAGTTATAGGTACCTCTAGTAACTATAACTTGTGCCCTAAAGTAACTATAACTCGTGCCTTGGCCATGCACTGGTAATTACCCCACTCATTATATCACTCATGACATGATCTATGACATCATTAATAACATGGATTCATTATTTGAAATGACATAATTGATATCAAGACTGTGCATGGCAGGGGCACAAATAACCCACAGTCTTTAGCCATAGGGATGATTTAGAATATGGCAGTCAGAGGTTCCTGCCAGGATGGTGTGGGACATACTCAATGCCACCTTAAAGTACCTCCACCAGCCACACAGACAATTCTACACATTGTTACTGTGGTTCCTGGCAACGTTGTAAAAGTTTGACGGACTGCTCTGTCAAACAGGACGGCTGTCCATCAACATTTTAGAAAGTTTTACTTTGTCCAAAATCAAACTCCCAAAGTGGGAGTGTGTTTTTGGAACAAGTAAAACTAATAGCCCTCACCACATTGGAGTTTTCCCCATGGTGTAGGGGTCATTTTTTATTATTATTGCCCCTCATTGCCAGGTTTTACCCGATGCCAACGGACAGCAAAAAAAGCCATCCAACCATCCACTCTAATTAGGATGGGCCATTGGATGGCTAACCTCCAATGCCCTGCGCTTTGTCATGCCATCAGAGGAGTATGTCAGTGACGGCTGGGAGTAGGCTCCGCTGTTGGTATACTTTCAGTCTGCCTGCCTCTAAATCAGGCAGGCAGACCAACAGTTGGTAGCAAGGGCACACCATTGCAACAGAGTAACCTTCCCACCCAATTTTATATCAGCCCTTAAATTCCGAGAATTCTGAATGAATGAGTGAACCATCATTTACAGTGCATGACGTTTACCATTAGAGACATCGCAGAACTATAGTGAGCATAGTAGAGGAAACACAACTGGCCTGTCAAACCCCTAGGAAACCTCTCAAACGTCTCTTCACTTATTTAGGAAAAAGCAAGGTTTGTAGATCTTTCCTAAAGCTTCAGAGGGTACAGGCATAGGTGGTCAAGGTTTTATCAGAATGAGGAGGTAATGCATAAGTGCATAGTAGTTTACTGGTAATGTTCATTGCTCTGAAATTTTTCCTCCCTGGACCCCTTACTTATGAATCTTCCTCCCTCTCTTCTTGAAGACCTTCATCTTCTTTCTGATAACAGGCATTACAATTTCCAAAGACAAGCGCGTCTGACCTTATTTGGTATCTTCTCATTAATTTATAAGGGGACACGTTAGAGGTTTGATGGACCTTTTGACAGCGCTTAGAGTAATTCCCATAATAAGATTCAATAGCAATACTAATCAATAACAATATCAATCAATGGGATCAATAATCTTGGGAGTCAGTAATTTCCATGCACCATGACCCCTTGGCCATGAATCACCACACCTTTGTGTAAAAGTTAGAATGTTTATTTCCCTATATTAACAATGCTTATATAATGTAACATAATCTCAAAATCAAATAATAAACATACAGAAACAATACTGGTTGACCAAATCTTCTTAAGAATCTCAATTTAGTCGATGCATGGATCACTACACAAACCGATAGCAAGAACAGCTGCGCAATAGAAATAGTATTCATTTAGATTCAGGAAAAAAATACATCAACTGTTATTTTTATTTAGCAAGCATCCTCAGTGAGTCTCCTAACTGACCCTC
This sequence comes from Pleurodeles waltl, assembly GCF_031143425.1. Lineage (NCBI taxonomy): Eukaryota > Metazoa > Chordata > Amphibia > Caudata > Salamandridae > Pleurodeles > Pleurodeles waltl. The sequence goes on from NC_090445.1 coordinate 765,900,013, forward strand.
CGATTAGAATAGCATGTTTCGGCTTCATGCAAAACAATTTAGTCAACAAAAATTTGGAAAAACATCAGCTATGGCTCTATCAAAATTAGCCGTTGGTACATAAAGACATAAGAAAATGACAATGAGATCAACAACATAGCCTTATACCTTGCCTCAGTATGGTTCAGCAAGCTGCAACAGTCTTCGTCAATTGAACATCTATTCGGTCAGCATCAACATCGGACCATGAAAGGGAATGGTTCTGAACAGGGAACTCTAAGCTGAACCAGTTGTAAAGCATAATCTAAGGATCAGAATTCAGCACCAAAATTTTAAGCAGTAAAGTTAAAGATAACATTTTAAGTTCTCAGGAACTGTTCATCTCCTGAGAAAGAATAAACAAGCTCCTCTCAGGAGGATGTCAAAGTGGGAAAAGACTCTCCCTTCTCAGTGCAGTCTGGCTTAGTTAAAAACATTCAGAACACTTTCCACGTTGCCATTAGTCAAAGAATGGTACATTTACATTTAATCCAATAAAAGTAGAACCTGAAATCTAAAATATAACTAAACTGTCTTTCACATGTAGATGATTGGCTCCTCTTCTCCTGTTCCCATCGTTGGGCTTGTCAGGTAACAATTTTGTATTGCCTTGTACTCCAGTCAGTGCATCTATTGTTAGTTCCTGGAAACATCACCTTTACACACACTAAGGCCCACATAATGAGAATGGTGGTATAAGCTGCCTGCAGCTGCAGTGATGGCTGCCAAAAGACTGCCACCGTGGCTGCCATCCGTTCGCCGTATTAAGAGCACAGCCGGACTTCCGCCACAAGAAGGACGGAAATCCGGCTGTGGCCATACTGGCAGATGGTGGTAAGGTGGCGCTGCTGGCGGTAGCAGCCCCCTGTCCCGTTCCTTGCCTGAAGACACCCTGGACACAGGTAAGTTGGGCTTCTGACAGAGGAGGTGGGTCGGGGGTGTTTTGTGTGTGTGTTTGTGGGGTTGTGTGCATGAATGTGTGAGTGTGTGAGTGAATGTGACTGTGTGTGTAGTGTTGTTTGCGCGGGCGTATGCATGTGTGTGAATGCATGTACAAATGGAAATGTGAATGCGTGTCTGCATGTCAGTGTGAATGTGTGTAGGGATGTGTGCGAGAATGAATGGATGAATGCGTGAATGAATGTGTGTATGCCAGTGTGAGTGAGTGTGTGCATGATGTGTGGTGCGTGTCTGCAAGTGCGTGCGTGGATGGGGGAGGGGGAATAGAAGGGGGAAGCATGGATGAAGTGGGAGTGGGGTGTGTCTGGGGAGTGTTTGTGGGGTGAGCCTCCTACCAGTGACAGGGAAGGAATTCCTTGTCACTGGTAGGGCGAACGCCACAAATTCCATGGCGGTAGGCAGACTCAAAATGCCGCCGGCAATACAATAGCGGCCGCCGGACTGGAGATTGTTATCTTCGGCCTGGCGGCTGCTACCTCAATGACAGTAGGAACAGTAAATTGGCGGGTTGGCTGCAGCCAACCTGCTAATGTCATAATGTGGTGGTATGTATTGCAAGCCTGCTGGCGGTACTACTGCCACATTGTCACCTACCACCTGGGTCATAATGACCCCCTAAATTCTACAAAATATCAATAACTACTACAGCATATTCTACCAAGCAGTTCTCATGTGAACGAAATTTAGCTACTACCATCTGTTCAACGCAGTGGAAAAATACAAGTCTAACTCTCTATGCAGCAATTTTGTGTGACTCGTTTAAACAGTGCAAGTTAACATGAGGCAGTGCAACTAGGCCCCAGCCCTCACCAATTTAAGGCCAACAATTAAATAAAGCATATACGTAATACATGATCATTAATATAACATACTACTACATTAATCTGGCCATGAGCACGGTATTTTACATTAATAAGGACACTTCATGATCACTGGCGGTCACTCAAGTAGGCACGTTTTCAAAGTTGTGTATTATTGCTCTCTATTTTTTTTTTTTCTATGCTGATTTCAACATGCAGAATACATGAACTTTTATTAGTAAAATTCATTGTTAACGGTGGTGACACTCAAACATAGACTAGATTAAATCTCATCAAGTTACTTATGGGAGGACGAAGGAAGAATCTTAGAAATTAAGATTATGGTAACTTAACTAGGCATTGCATGATGCCTGACTGCAACGCAGATATAGAAATGATCTTGCTTCTGAGTGGGAGGCACTAACTTTGTACCACCACAATGCATGCTACAGAAGATCCAGTACACTCATTGTGAAATCTTCTAGCAGACTAAATTGATCCCAGAGGGTAAAAAAAACACAAACACCTCTTGTGCTCCTCCAATTTTGTTAAACCGGCCTCTGGTCTTCCAACAGAGTAAGAAAGCCATTTTTAGGTCAACCAGAATGCCTAAAAGAATAAAGCAAAAGCAGAAATGTTGTTTTCTAAAAATGAACTGTTACAGATGCTTTGCCCCAAGCTTACAGCAAACAGTCTATTTGTCAGCTCTTACTTGAAATAATACTAGTGTGTGGGAAGCGATTAATTATTTGCTGTATTAAATGTTCACTCAACTCTGCACAGTTGGGACTTAAAGATGGGGACTGAATGAAGGAATGCACAAGGTACCCTGCAATGCAATTATTACTTACATAGTCAGACCTCCAGTGACTTCTTTCCCTCTCATTTGAGCAGCTGACTTCTTCCACAATTAATGGAAAATGCAAAAGAGAAATTTGTCAAACTCTCTGGAGGGCTTCCAGTGTTTGTTCTGTTCCTCCTGCAGAATTTCCCCTGCCAGATACCTCTGGTGCACCTATCACGAAGACATCCCCCCCTCGACTCCCCCCTTTAGATGCAGAAAAGTAAAAAGTTTAAAAATAAATTACAGCATACACTTTGCCATGGTATATTTCACAGCACTTGCACGTCAGACGCAAGCTTTGTAATCGTATAATGTCGAGGTATGTTTGAAAACAAGCATTTTAAACAACAGGGTTTTTATTTTATTTTCCAAACATCTTGACCAAAGGGTGTAAGTATGCTGTGAGGGCAGGCAGAATGGACACAAGTGGCCCTTGACATTTTAGGAGTTCTGATAAAATAACAAACAGGTTTGGGTTGGAAACTGCAGCATATCATTTTATCTCAAAGAGCGCAATATGTGTGCACAATGTTTTCTATTATGAGATTGCTGATTGAACAACTTATGGACCTAAGCTTTTTCCTGCACAAAAGGTCTGACTTTCCCTCAGTTTAGTGACATAGCTTATGCAAGTGATAATTAAAAGAAAGTATTCAGTGCGGTGTCGCATTGATGCAGTCCGCTCACATGGACAGTCCCCGTTGTGCATTAATGAAATGGTAAATTTGGGCCAGATGTATGAAAAGTTTTTGCACTCGCAAACGGTGCGAATCGCAAAAATCGGCCGTCTGCGAGTGCAAAAACGTGGTCTGCGATGCATGAAAGGCATTCGCAGACCAAAAATAAGAAATCTCAAAAATTGCATTTTTTTCCGTTGCGACCTGGTTTTGCGAGTCGCATTTTGCGATTCGGTATTTCCAGTAGGAAATTGCAAGGCGCAAAATACGATTCGCAAATTCCAAGTCGCAAATAGATGGATCAAAAAATCGCAATTTGCGAATTTTCGCAGAATGGCATTTTGCACATGCAAAATACAACTAAGTGAAACCTGGTGATAACCAGGTGCAACCTATATAAAGAGGCCCAGAATGCCTCAGACTCTTTTCCACAATGGCTGCACTCTACGTCATGGCGAGGAGGATGAGGATCTTGGCAGGTTTGAGGAGAGGGAGGAGGAGACAGTAGTGCATTTTCAGAGTGCCATTACACTTTTTGACCTGACAGAGGAGGAAGTATTTGAGAGGTATAGGTTGAACTCAGCCATGATACTTGATCTGAAAGCTGAGCTACAACCCATACTGCAGCGCAGAACATTAAGTACTCACAGCATACCCACCCATGTGCAGGTATTATACTCCCTACACCTACTTGCCTCAGGGAGCTATCAAGGGGTCATAGCAGCAGCTGGAAGGGTTTCACAGAGTACCCTCTCCAGATTTTTCAATGCATTCATCAACACCATGCTAAGCAAACTCCAACAGTACATCAGATTCCCCAAAACCCCACAGGAAATACAGCAGACAAAAATAGAGTTTTACCAGATAGCACAGTTCCCCCACGTCCTAGGTGCCATAGATGGCACACATGTGGCAATCTGTCCACCATCAGCCACAGAGTATGTGTACTGAAACTGTAAATACCACCATTCCATGAATATTCAGGTGATATGCAATGCCTCCTATATCATAACTGATCTCGTGGCCAGGTACCCAGGGAGAACACATGATTCATACATCTTTTGCCACAGCGGCATTCACACAAGACTGCTAGCTGGGGAGTTTGGTGAAGGATATCTACTAGGTAATGTCACTCTGTACACTGGTGCATAGATGGCGAACCCATGTCAGATGGCTCAGTTACTCATCACACCTTCTGTCCCTTCAAGGAGACAGTGCCTACACAGTGCACACCTACATGATGATGCCCTACCTCAATAATACAACACCAGCAGAACGGAGATACAATGCAGCACACAGGGCAACCCGCAACGTGGTGGAGCTCACATTTGGACTGCTGAAGAGTTGCTTCCGTTGCCTCCACAAAAGTGGAGGGGCACTACAGTACAGTCCAGAGACCACATGTAGAATAGTGGCTACTTGTGCAATCTTGCACAATATAGCTACAACCAGGGGCATACCTAAAGAAATCAGTGACACTGAATCAGATGACGATGACGATCCCATACCACCTCTACAGCCAGCAGACAGGACCAGTGCAGCAGAGGGAAGGCAAAGGCGTGCTGACATCACACACAACCATTTCAGACGTGAGTATGAATGACAAAAACCCACTGACAACTGTACCTGTAGTGATATAAATTTATTACCTTACGTCAGGTAATGAATGATTGGGAAATAAATGAAACAGGTGATGTTAGAAACGCAAATTAACTAATGAACAGAGTCACGCACTATTCCCTCATAGTGGCAACAGCAGTGTAATGGCGGCAAGAGTCACTTTCTTCTCCCACGCACACCACTCGGGTGCCCAGTTAAGTCACTGGCACCTTGATTGTCACCTTCAGTGCCAGTGCTGCGCCTGGCACTGCGCCGTTTGGTGTCTGCTGCTGGTACGGCAACACTACTGAGGCTTGAACTGTCCTCAGTGTACCTCAAGGCTACCTCACTGGGAGTGGCAGATCTCTGCCCCATTATATGTTCAATCACATTTGTGATGTGAACTAGTCCCTGGACAACGTCCCTGCTGCTATGTGCAGCCTCCACTTGTGCCGCCACTGCGCAACGGGCGATTAGTGCAGTGGAATTAGCCATCCTGTTGGAGGACCTGCAGCAGCTGCCAAACATTGTCCGGAATCTGTGTTCCTGTCTGCGCCGGCTAACCCTTTCATGGTGCAGCTCCTGGCAGAAGTCACGGACAGCACTAGTTAGGTCCCTGGTGTCCTCTGAAGCCTGCACCTGTCCATCACGCAGCTGTGAAATATTGCTATTTAGTGCATCCAGTTGCCGATTCAGGCCATTCATGTGTCGGTTGTGCACTCGCAGGTTCCGGTCTAAACTGAGGATCCGCTTGTTTTGCAGGCGCTGCTGCTGCAACATAGCAGCCTCAAGGCCCCCGAATAAGGACAGACCCTCACCTGCCTCATGATGTTGCTGCTGGGACACTGTTGCAATCCTGCGTGGTGCTGGCTGACCCCTGCCCTCCAGAATCTGGCTGTGCCTGTCTGGTGCAGATGGTGTGCTTGGCCCTTCCAAGTGCTCATCCGAGTCACCGCTGAACTCTGGCAGTGGTAGTGCCCTGGGCCTGAGGCGGACAGTGGATATGTGGAGGGACCCACTGGTGTTGGTGTCCGAGGGCTGATGGGTGTTCGTCTCTCCTACACATGGACTGTGTGTGGCTGCTGGGCCTGGCCCACCTGCAACAACAATATGCAGCATGTCAGTTCTATATGTTACATTATCTGTCAGAAAATGGCAATAAAGGTACAGGTACTGCTCTACACGGTGTTGTGTGTGTTGTGTTACCTTGGGTGTCACTATACTTCATTACATTGTTATGCTACTGTCTCTACTAGTTTGTGGACTGCCACTCCCATAATGCATTGTTGTGCTGCTTCTAAGATGTGGACAGGACTACTTCACACACTGCTTCACATTACATGCTAATTCCTAAGGGGCTTTTGTGCATACACATATCGGGTTCACAAACAACATTGCAGGTGTCGATGTCTGTGACCCCAGTCACAGCTTTAGGGAGGAGTGTGGATTCCACCAGGTCCTCTAATGGTGTGGATGGTGCTTCGGTTGGTGGTCCGCCACCTGTACCCCTGGCCTCCGCAAGTCTCCTTGCCACCCTCTCCTTTGCACGGGAGCGCAGGTCGTACCACCTTTTTTAAATTTCCTCTATGGAGCACTGTGCCACTCCAATGGCGCAGATTTTTTATTGAATGTCCAGCCATAATCTTCTTTTTTCGCTCTCAGGAACCTGGAGTGAAGATTTCCCGAACAGGCTATCATGGCTCCTCACCACCTCTTCAGTCAGGACCTCAAGCTCCTGTTCACTAAATTTAAGCTTGCGCTTCCTTTCTGCCTTCTTCTGTGATGGTCCTGGGGTCTCCATCTTGGCTCAGGTGTTTCTGCACCTGCTGAGTGCTGCTCTGTGTGGCTCGGCTGCTCTCTCTTAGGATGCAGGTTTGGGTGTGGCACCTGAAACTGCCTGGGATGACTCATTTCCTGCTGGTGATGTCATCAGGCTCCTCCAGGTGTGCATTCTCAAACTTTCTCGCAATTTGCGATTTTTTACTGAATCGCAAAAAAATCGCAAATTGCGAGAATGCAAATTGCGATTCGGTAAATGGGCCTCGCAAACTACAAATAGTGATTTTTTAAAAATCGCTAATTCCGAATCTCAATTTTGTGGCATGGCCAATTGCGACTCGGAAATAGTGATTTCTTAAAAATCGCTATTTGCGATTCGCAAGCTCATGTTTTCATACATATGGCCCCTAGTGTTTTTCAAAGGATTTACAGTGGCAAAATTACAGCCTGCTAGCTTTCCACCATAACCACATAACCACAAGCATGAGGCCATACATTCACTCCAACCTTTCTTAGTTTTTCTAACTGCAGTACCAACACATATAATCTAACAGAAAAGGTCAGTAGTTTATGATCTCTCTCATTGGCACATTCGTTGGAATGTGAGAGACAACAGCTATTCATTTTGGCTTGAATGCAGGCCCTAAGTCCTTCTCAGAACACAGTTCTTTCGAAGCACTAAGCACGCTACTAGCTGAGGCAAAAGTGCAGAAGAGAGAGGTACACGCAGGGGTGGCTCCTCCGCAAGGGCGGAGGAGCGTCACCCCCCCCCCAGCAGCGGCAGTTGCAAAACCTTTAAAAGAAAACCTTTAAAAGAACATTTTCTTTTAAAGAAGCTGAGCCATGGGGGTGAAGAGCTGCGAGGGCACTCCCCCTCAGAGAGCGTGTATGTTTGGCCAGTTGTTTCAGGCTGGCCAAACATACATGCGCAGTAGGCTCTCTCCAACCCGGCAACATATTTGTCAGGCTTGAGAGAGCCTGCACAGGCTCCCAGTCTGCCTGGGAGCACCCTGGCTGAGCGCTCCCAGGCAATCCTGACGCTGCCTTGAGCAGCGTCAGGATTGGCTGCAGGAAAAGCTGGGAGCCTGTGCCTGCCTGTCTGCCTGGTCTGGATCGACAAGGGACAGAGGAGCGGCGTGCAGCAGAGGAGGTAAGTGTTTTAATTTTAATTTTAATTTTGTATTTTTTATTTACACCCCCTGCACGCATGAGCCACCCTGCCCCTTCTTGTTTTCAGAAGCCATGACAGGGTACACATGGGTGCTAAGGTCTATGTGGAGTTGGGGAACAGCCCTCCTTGGCCAGGTCACAGACACACTCCTCCAAATTCTAAATGTGTGTACATCTAATATTTAGGTATAGAAACTTTTAACACAACAGCAGATTTTGAATGTTACTGCAAATAATCTCTGTGACCTCCTCCCATTTCTCATAGGTGAGGTTCTGTTTTGATTTAAATGTAACTTTTTTAATGGATGTTGTATGCACATAAAGTTTTTTCTGCAAAATGTCTGCATGTTGGACATGGCCTCTCTATAGGGCCACCCCAAAATGTTTTTTCCTTCCTCCTCTTCTTTTTCTGAACTCATTTTTCCTGGCTCTAGGACTCTGGACACTTTACCACTTCTAACCTGTGCTAAAGTGCATGTGCTCTCTCCTTAGAAACATGGTAATGTAGGAGCTGAGATTTTATTGTAAGTATTTTGTCTTTACATAATTATACTTATATACTAATGTATGAATTAATTTGATTATAAATTTATGTTTACGAAAATTGTGACCTACTTAATGGCTGCCATCAAGGGAAATGCCGGCATTTTTTTCTAATGCTAAGTTAACTGTGATGAAAATATTCTGTCTCTTTAAGAGCTGAAACAAAACAGGTATTTTGTGGCCTCTGCTAGGCTGAAGCAGATGCAAGGTCACTGTGCAATGTTATCTATATTAAATGTTTCTAGTGTATTCTGTTTTCCTGACTGCATTTCCGTAGCCTAACAGACTTCATTGATTATATTCTCATATTTTCTTGTAGTTATGTTTCTAACGTATGTTTTTCCTTCGAGGAAAATGGTGCGATGAGAAAATGTTTTGTAATCACTATCCTGTGACAGCGTATTCGGCAGCTGCCAAACAATGGGTCCACAGATGCACTGGAGAAGAGTATGTACAAGATACAAGTTGTTTTAGTTTGCATTTCATGATTTGAACAACAGCAAATAGAGGAGCTTAGAGCTAACGTTTTATATAACTTTGATATCTGTTAATGTTCTGATTGGATATAATTTTTGCACCTTATGTTTTAACCAATCACAAGAGTTTAACACGTTTAATTTAATGTTCAGTCACCACTGATTTGGGTCATTCATTCATTCTTTTTGGGTTTCTCTTATATCCTGAGTTCCAGAGATTTTATTTCATGCTTTGCCAATTAGTCTGCCGACATTCTGGAGTTCATTATTTTGGGAGTTTCCAATGTCTGTTTGTTACAGAACAGATGCTTTAATGGTTTAGCAATCATATAGTCCAAACTCCCATATCCCCTTACCTTTTTCCTGTTCTGATGCTGATGTCTGATGTTGCTGTCTCCCTCATGAAGTAGACGCTGTTGCTGAATACCTTAGAGATTGGGTAAATGTATGAACTGTGTATTGTTATTTGTCTTTTGTTTTTCATTTTTTATTTTAATACTGCTGCTATTTTTGATGGTGCCTTAGCTAGATTTTTTCTAAATTGATGTTACTAAATTCTTTTACATGAAGATCAACATGTTGATGCTAATTAGTGGTTCATGAGGTATTGCTCTCACACACATGAATGGACATTGATTCCTTTCATTTGTTATTTCAATGTATTTAACTTCTCTTGCTCAGATTCTATTGTTATGGTTTTGTGTATAATCCATTGAGGTATTGCTATTAATTGCATTGATTAAGCTTAGATTCATATGCTGACTAAATCTACCTTTATTGTTTCTTACATGTATCATTTGAGTTTGAGAATTATTTTCATGACTTTGGCATTTTTAATATAGGGAAATTAACCTTTTAACTTCTTAATAAACTGTTGTGGTTACTGGTGTTCAAACTGATTATGGTATGGTTAACTTGATTGCTTATGGGGTATTTCCTATGATGTTTTCTTTAAATCTGATTCGGTTAGGTTCATCGACTCAGAGTATGAAATCCTCTATGTACTCTGCTATGGCTAAAATATAGCTGAGAGTTCTGCTTTAACAGTTTTGGTAGCCAAATTTGATGGCTTGTATCCCTCTAAATGGCGTCATAAGTTACGTAAATTGATTTGTTTGTCTTGATTATTGTTTTTGAAATTGTTGTCTAAAATGGACAAAATGAATCCCTAAATGCCCAACGTGACTTTCCCTGGTTCTTGGAGTCTGCCTAGGTTGATAGGGAATGTTCTTAGCGTTCTGAGTTTAGATTGAATGGGAGTAGGTTACGCACTTGCACAGCTTTAGCTCATTTGCAGTTGATTGAGGTGTTTGTGAGATTTTAGGGGGGTTGGGGTACTCCAGAGGAAGATAATGTTAAAGAAAGTGTTGGTGTACTCTGAAGTGTGAGATTAGGAAAGTCGGTGAACTTCACATGTGTGTGGCGCTCGGAAAAACTGTCCACATGATTGGTGGTAATTACGGAACTCACAGGCTAGGTCTAAGACTCCAGAGTATATTAAAAGTGTATGGAGACACTTGTTTTTTGTTGAAATTTGTCTATTTAGTAGACCAATAGGGTGTAGTTGGTAAATCGAGTTTGTGAGTTAAGTTGAGTATTTGGTCTTTTTCGACTGAGATTTGGCAAGTCCTATGTGCACCAGGACAGTGTCCATTGATCAGTTCAGAGTGAAATTTGTGGGTCAAATTCTGCTTGCGAATCTGGGGAATTGAGAAAGAAGTATACCTTCAAGAGCGAAAGGTGTCATAGAAATTTCATAAGGTTCCTAAAGCGGTTCTGATTACCCTACCTATAGTAAATAGACAAATTTGTGTATCATTAGAAGTGCTCACAATTAATTTTGCATTCGTTTTGGGTGTTTTTGAGTTGAGGAGGACAAGATGCAAGAATTTGTCCACCGCTGTGTGTAAGTGTGACATCGGTTTTTGTACCGCGCTGGTGTAGGTTGGTTAGTGAGATGGGTCATGCACGGGTTGGTGGACAACCGTTAAGGACAATTGGTCGAGAAAGAGACAAAGAGGTTTGTGTGATTACAGTCACTACCTGATTATTGATTTTTTAAATAAATTTGTTAAATGAAGTTTTTCAAAGCTTTAAAAAGTGCCCTTAGAGGAGATGAGTATATTCCAGCTAGGCAAGGAGAAATTTGTCCACCAAAAGATACTCCGGCATGTATTGTAATTGAAGAGTAAGGTACCGGAGCATGTCTTTGGATAAAACATTGGGTTACAATTACACGGAAGGAAGGTTATTTAGCTTTTCCTGAAAATGGGACATTTAATTTGGGAATTTTGGAGAATTTGAGATTGGTGATGTATGGTGTAAGACTTCCACCAAGACCAGCTCAGTTCAAAGCATTATCGATCTGGGAGCTAGTAGCTAGACAACAACAAACATTGAAATTTGAGAGAGAAATGAGAAGAGCAGAGAAGTCACTAGCAGAAGCTAGTTGGGACAGTGAGACTCAATACCTAACAAGGTGTTGGATTGTTTTCTGCAATAACTGAAGGCAGCGAGAAAGATGAAAAGAAAGTTTCAAAGAAATGTAAAAAGAATTCCTCTTAGCTGTTGAAGAACAGACATCAAAAGAACCTAAAAGGCCTTTGATTAATGATGAGGAATCCGACAATGATGAGTTTTTTACAAAGATTTTGAGAAATCGTCCGCCACCTTATGTGGTTCAAGAAGGGTTGAGTAGAACTGGTATAATCCCTACTGCACCAATACCAGTTGCAGTGACAGAGTCCAGCACAGAATAACCATAACATGACTGAGAGTTCAGTACAGATTAATCCCAACGTGAACTAGAGCTCAGTACAGACTAGTCCTTCAGTGCAAATACCGCTGCAGAGCAGCATCAATCAGTCAACAGACAACAGACAGCTGCCACAACTTAATGTCCCTAGGATTTATCCAGATGTACCGATTGTGAACACAACTACTAATCTAGTAGTATCTTCAGATAAGAATTCACAGGAACCAGTATTGGTTCAGACAGAGCCCACTCTGATGTTACTTCTTCGAATGCAGGATGCAGGAGTACTGCATTCTCAGAATTCTCAGAATGTAGAAACAAGGAGCCCAGATGCAATATGAGTACCAATTACATTTGGTCCTCTTGTGCCGTTATATGCTCAGGGCAAAAAGAGCAAGGACAATCAAGGAGTTAAAAATCAGAATGAAAACACTATGTTAATGTCACCTATAAGACAGACTCTAAATAGAACAAGGTCATTATTAGATTTAACTCCTATAAACAATTATGAAATAGCTGGATCGGGTAACGGCCCGGAGTGAAAAAAGTTAAACTCCTCAGTGCGTGAGCCCAATACAACAGCAGTTACTGAGTGTACAACCTAGTAATATTGAATTACAGGGTTTGACTGCACAGCAATTAACAAGGTGGTTGGAAGAATTAAGTGTTTCAAACGTTCCTGTGAGTCAGTTCAATAGTGTTCCTGATAGTCAGTTCAAGGAAAAGGAGTATATAAATAAAACAAGATTGTCAATGGAAGCAGGTGAGCTTCTGGAAGGGAGAATGGGAATAAATGGACTTGAATCGTCTACTGAAGCTGAGTTGAGATATTTGTGTCCATTAATTACAGAGGGAGCAGCTGAAGTGCATCACAATTACAAGAGTTAGCAGACAAATATGAGATAGATCATACGAAAACAAAAAGCCTGAAGATAAATTATAGATTTCATTGAGAAGCTGAATATTTTGAACACATAGGCCCATACTTATACTTTTTTAGCACCACATTTGAACACATAAGGTCTGCAGGGATGAAAACACATCTTAGCAAATTACTTGAGAGAGTATAAATTTGGAGAGCTTTGAGAAAATGGAAAGGCAGCTAGGTCAAGAAAAGAGAAAGACAGAGGAAAGGTTTAGATTCTTCTCCTATAGAAGTATCACAAATTAAAGAGCCAGTAAAAGTTTTACCAATGAGAGAGATTCCGGGAGGGAATTTTGTACATCTCCCTTGGAGCAGAAGTGGTATCTTATCATTTACAAATGACTATCCCAGGTTGAGGGAGAAACCAGTGGAATAGTACCAGCAAACAGATAGGTTTGTGAAACTTGCGAAGTGCCTGTGGGAGGATTTGAACACTCTTGGAGATAGTTGTTCCAGCTTACTTGTGGATCGAGGGCAAGAGTAGTCTAGATTGGCCAACAAGTGAGCCGCCAAGAGATCTGTCAACAGGTGAACCATCTCCTGAATTAATTAAGTATTTCTATAAGGTCATTGAATTCCTAAAAATAAGAATTTCGCCAAAAAACATTGATTGGCAACGCATAGATCGAACAGCTCAAGAGGTGAATGAATGGATTCATGCATACTATGAGAGGTTGTTAAAAGCATTTAAACATTACTGTGATACAGAAACAATCAAGCCGAAAGACATGATTCATTTTGTGTTCAGGTTTGTTGAAAGATTGAGACCCGAAATTAGCCAGATGATTAAGAGTCATTTTATTTGCTGGCAAGCAAAGCCAATTGATGAGGTGCTGCAGTATGTGAAATACTGTTGTGATGAGAATGATTTGAAACAGACAAAATTGAAATAGAAAGCAATGGTGATGCAGATCAAAGCTGCATAGACAGAGATTCATGGAGGTTTTCAGCCTCAGCAACAGAAGGAAAATAGCAGGTTTCAGAATTAAGGTATTTTTCAGAATGGAGGCAGAGGTAGAAGTCGTGGTGGGATGACAATTAGAAGTGTCAATTGAGGTGTCGATTTGAATTCTGTGATGATGCAAGGAGAGCAACTATGAAAATTAATGTTACCTTGTCATGTTTGTGGAGGAATTGGGCATTCGAAAAGAGAGTGTCCAATGTTAAATCAAGGAGGTATTGTTCAACAGGTGAAGGGTGTCAATGCTTTTCAGAATATGAGAGGACCAAAAATGAAAGGTCATTTTCAAAATTTCCAGAATAATGGAAATCTAATGCAGGGTTTCCAACCTTTACAAACCATGCAGTATGTGCAAAGTGTACAACAGCAGGTACAACAAGTACAATTACCTCAGTTACAGCAGATGCAGCCACAAGTGGAGATGGTGCCTGCACAACAAACTCAAATGCCCAGACAATTGCAAATACCACTGAGTTCTGTGGATGAGCAACAGGTGATGTTTTCTCATTTGGTCACGGGTCAGAAAATAAATCACAGTAATAATAATAATGCAGTTCACCAATTTTCTTTACATAGTGAGAATGGAATAAAGAATGTATGGCTGTCAGATAGTTCAGATGATGAAAAACGCGTGATGGCTACTTCTTTAGAAGTGGATCAGAAAGATCTTTATGTTAAGGGAAAAGTGCATGGTCACAAAGTTTTTTTTTGGTTGATACTGGACCTACATCCTTATCAGTGAGATTTACAGAGGTTACAGATTTGCCTTTATCAGGAAAGACAATTCAGATTGTGGGAGTTCCAAATCAATATTTGACAAACCCCATTACAAAGCCAGTTTTGGTTAAAACTGGAAATTTTAAAGGTTTGCATAAGTTTGTGGTTTGTGATTCAAGTCCAGTGTCACTACTGGAAAAAGATTTACTGTGCAAAACAAGATGTTGAATTACCTGTCCAGATGAAGGAATTGAAATTCAGACAAACAGTGAGGATGAAGAAGACCTGACATTTACTGTCAACAATGAGTCGGTATCTGAAGAATTTCCTTTGATTAGTTTTGATGAGCCAGTAATGGAGAAAGCTCATTTGATTAGTTTCTTTCCAGTTTTTGAAGTGAAAGATCTTCCTGTTGGTTTGCAGAAGACTGTTAAGTGTAAAATGTGGGATCTTTCAGGAAAGGACATTGGGTTGATTAAAGTAGTAACAAGTGAAGCCTAATGTATTTTTCCCTCATACGCCACAATATCCAATGACGATTGAAGCAATGAAAGGTGTAAAACCTTTGATAGAGCAGTTCGTGGAGAAAGGAATTCAGAAAAATAAATTCAGTAGCCCATGTAATTCACCAGTAATAGGTTTACGGAAACCATGTGGGAAAATTTGTCTTGTACAGGATCTGAGAAAAATAAATTACAATGGCCCTCATTATGACATTGGCAGTACATCCTACTCACAGCCACACTGACTGACACCAACATAATGCAGCAGCTTCGGATATCCGTTCACCCTTTTATGACACACACACACCAATCCATCACTATTGAGCCACAGACACAAGTCCGCCGCACCAAAGGTCAGTGATAAGCTGGCGGTCTCAAACCCCACAACGTTACGCCAAAAGAACTACCCCCATCACATTATGACCCACGAATCACTACAGCGGAAATTCAATAGTGGTAAACCACTGGCGGTACATACAGCCATGCTCAAAATACACACACTCAAACAAAACAACAGCACATTGGGCAATTCAAACTACACACACCTGACACCCATACGCACACCACACCCACGCACCCACACCACTATAAAACACACATCCACATTACCCACAACCCTTTACAAATACAAATAATTGCCAACAGAGAGAGACAGCAAGAGCACTCACACAACCAGAGCCATATACTACTCACACCTATACACAATCACGCACCCCACATCACACTCCCCACCACATTACTATACACACCCTCACCTACACACCTTACACAACAACCATGGCACCACAAAGACATCCCCGATTCTCAGAGGAGGAGCTAAGGGTCATGGTGGAGTAAATCATCAGGGTAGAGCCACAGCTATTTGGAGCACAGGTGCAGCAGATATCGATAGCTAGGAAGATGGAGCTATGGCGGAGGATCGGGGACAGGGTCAACGCCGTGGGACAGCACCCAAGAACTAGGAATGACATCAGGAAGAGGTGGAATGACCTACGGAGGAAGGTACGTTCCATTGCAGCAAGACACCACTCGCTGTACAGAGGACTGGCGGTGGACCCTCACATCCTCCCCCGCAACTAACAACATGGGAGGAGCAAATCTTGGCAATCATGCATCCTGAGGGTCTGGCCGAAGTAGCAGATGGACTGGACCCTGGTAAGTCAACACTTTACTACTATCACCCCCTTACCTGCATGCCAATACATACCCCCACCCACACCCTCAGTCCCATCACTCCACCGCCTGCCACACACCCCACCATCACATCTCACTCATCCCAATGCCAAGTCGTGCATGCCATACCAATGCATGGACAACACTCATAGGCATCCATGGACACTAGAGAGAATCCCCTATCCCACCACATACCAACTTACACAAGTTAAAGCTGCTACGGCAAATACAACCAAAAATGGCAACCCACTGATGCACAATATGTCACACACAGAAACAATAACACTGCATTTACATCCCCAAAGGTACCCCAGCCAATGTCAGGGGCGAAGAGGAGGCAGCACTATAAAGTCCCTCCACAGAAGAGGCCCACAGTGATGACAGCAACTCTGGTCGCCTGGATCTGGATGACCAACCTGGCCCATCAGGGACCTCTGGACAGTCGGTTACCCAGGCACAATCACACACCGCCACAGAGCCTCCCCCTCAAGAAACACCACCACAGCACCCACCCAGCGTACCCATACCTCTGTCGCCAGGACACGACAATCACCAATGTGTCCACCTCTACAGGGACCCTAGGCATCACGTCGCACCCAAGACAATCAGGGACCTGAGGTCAGTGGGCACACAGTTCAAGGGACAGAGACACATGACAACGGGGATACTGGGAGGACTGCTATGCGCCAGGGGGAGGACAGGCCCAGGGAACCGACTCTCCAGGAGGGACTAGCAGAGATCCTGGGTGCATACCAACATTCCCAGGATACCCTGGGCCAGATCTTGGCCCAGGTGCAGGAGAACAGGCGGCTGTAGGGTGGACAGTACCAGGGGATCATGGAGGACTTGCAGGACATTAACACCACTCTGGTCTCCATTGCAGGGGTGCTGTTAGACATGTCCAAAGTCATGAGGGAGGCAATCTTACAACAGTGGGCCTCTGCCAATAGCCAGACATCTAAACTGCCTTCCACCTCTGCTGCCCCTAGTGGACAGGAGGCCCCGACACAGGACCAACAGGCCACCAACACCCCTCCTCCTGCAGAAGGAGAACCAGCCCACAAATATTCCCTGTGATCCAGGCAGAAGCCAGAGACTATTGCCAACCCCCACCAGGAAATGAGACTCTCCTGATTTTCCCCCTTGTGTCCCACTCAGTCACCCTGTCCACCTTGAACTGCCATTGCTTCCCTTGCTATGTCCCCTTGGACAATGCACCTGTGCTACCAATAGACTGGAACAATACCCTGGACTTTCCTCCATCATCACCCCAGCCCATTGCACTTGCTGCTTTACGTCTTAGCACTTTAATAAACACATTTAAAAAAATTACAAGTATGGAGTGTGTTAAACTTATTTTAGTAACTATTGGTTTAACCAGGTTCAAACATTGTAATTCAACTGTACAGTAATATTCAAATAGTAAAGACCTGTAGTTGGCTGCAGTGATCACACCAGGACCGATAGTGGGCACCAACATCTGCAAAATGAGTTGCCAAAGGTACAGTGAGTGGGCACAGAAGTGGGAAATAACAGCATGCCAGTGACAAAGATAAGTCGTAGATTGAAAATGAAATATGAAGTAAGACTGTCTCACCTGTGTGTCATTGGAAGTATTGTGGAACTGCTGCAGTACTGTTGTCCTCATCCTCTGCCTCCTCATCCTCACTGTCCACAGGATTCACTGCTGCCACACGGCCGTCTCCTGCCTCCTTCTCCTGGAGAAAAAGCACACAGCGTCTCAGTGCCAGGTTATGCAACATTCAGCATGCAGCATGCCACGATTATCTGGCAGACCTTCTTGGGTGAGTAGCACAGGGATCCACCTGTTAGATGGAGGCACCGAAACCTGGCCTTCAGCAGGCCAAAGGTACGTTTGATAATCCTTCTTGTTGGCCCATGTGCCAAATTATCACGTTCTTCTGCCCTTGTCCTGGGATTCCTCACATGGGTCATGAGCCATGATAGGTTTCGGTAACCAGAGTCACCTGCAAATATCGAGGGACAACATTTGGCCACGCACTATCCCATATGACACACACCACACTCCAACATCTACTGTGTGGGAAACAGGGCTCTCTTATTGGACACGCCCTTTGCCCCTGGAGTTGGGCCATCACATTTGGGATGCTGCTATTACCCAGGAGATAGGCATCATGCACTGACCCAGGATACTTAGCATTGACATGGGAGATGTACTGGTTCGCCAAGCACACCATATGGACATTCATTGAGTGAAAACTCTTTCGATTTCTGTACACCTGTTCATTTCGCCGGGGGGGACAAATGCAATATGTGTACCATCAATTGCCCCAATGATGTTGGGGATATGTCCCATTGCATAGAAGTCAGCTTTCACTGTGACCAAATCCTCCACCTGGGGGAAAACAAGAAGTTGCACTTGTGTTTAATCAGGGAAGACAACACTCTTGAGAGCAATATTGAGAACATAGGCTGTGACATTCCTGCTGCCAATCCCACTGCTACTTGGAAAGAACCAGTTGCCAAGAAATGGAGCACAGATAGGACTTGCACAAGAGTGGGTATCCCAGTGGGGTGACGGATAGCAGATATCAGGTCAGGCTCCAGTTGGGCACACAGCTCTGTGATTTTGGCTCTGTCAAGTCTATAGGTGAGGATAATGTGCCTGTCGTCCAGTGTTGCCAAGCCTGCGTGGAGTCTGTACACGGGGATGTGTCTCCATCTCCTATTTATCCATGGCAGTAGCAATCTGTGGGGCAAAAGAGTGAGGAGCTGATCACAAACTGTACATCATAGCCACAACAGTACAATGCAGGATGTTAAATTCCAATGTATAAGTGGCATTTGTCCTGCATGTCTAATTTTGAACTGTGATGTCGTTATTATCCAGGGCCTGCCCCCACGAAATGGCATCTGCCTGTCATGTTTGGAGGGACAGGTGGAAATTAGGTAATTCGGCTGACGTTATGCGCCGTTGCGGGAGGCGGTGGAAAACCGCCGCGCAACTCCTCATTGGTTAACATTGGGCCTTATGGTGTACAATGGCCAATGGTGATGTATGTCAGCAGTGACGGTATGCACTGCCGCAGACGTCACCGCCATTTTCTATTTGATCACTCACTTGCTACCTGACCTTCAACGTGAGAGGACCTACACTGCTTGTGCTGCTGTGACCTGTGGCACACTTTCTTTGAGGCTGGCTGGTGCCCTGGATCCTTTCCCACCACGAGGGGCAATGGAGACTAGTGTTCCCGTGGACTAGGTGGCTGGGGTGCTTGCCTGATTTTTTGGCACCCTGGCCATTTCAGGGGGGGGTACCTGCCATGGCTTCTAACTGCATCACAGTACACATATGCACCATTTGGACCGATCCAACAAAATACTGTTACAATCATGACATGCATTTAAGTGTAGCGGTTGGAAATAAGAGACACTGACCAGCTGCTCACCATTTTGGCCCATAGATTGCAACTTCTGCGGATGAATAGGAGATGGAGACATACCCCGTGTACAGACCCCTGGTGGACTTGGCAACAATGGAGGACAGGCACATTATCCTCACCTATAGATTGGACAGGGCCACAACCACAGAGCTGTGTGCCCAATTGGAGCCTGACCTAATATCTTCTATCCGTCACCCCACCGGGATCCCCCCTCTTGTGCAAGTGCTATCAGTGCTCCATTTCCTGGCAACAAGCTCCTTCCAAGTGACGGTGGGCTTGGCGGCAAGAATGTCTCAGCCAAGGTTCTTAATAGTGCTGACCAGAGTGTTGTCTGCATTGATTAAAAACATGCGCAGCTACATCATTTTCCCCAAGGTGGAGGATTTGGCCACAGTGAAAGCTGATTTCTATGCAATGGGACATATCCCCAACATTATTGGGGCAATTGATGGTACACATATAGCATTTGTCCACCTCCTGGCGAAATGAACAGGTGTTCAGAAATCGAAAGAGCTTTCACTCGATGAATGTGCAGATGGTGTACCTGGCGGACCAGTACATCTACCACATCAATGCAAAACGTCCTGGGTCTGTGCATGATGCCTTTATCCTGAGAAATAGCAGCATTCCATATGTGATGGCTGAACTCCAGAGGCACAGGGTGAGGCTAATAGGTGAGCCCTGGTTCCCACCCAGTTGATATTGGTGTATGGGTATGGTGTGGGCCCTAAGGGTTGGTGTGTGGTTAACAGTTGTCCCTCAACATATTTGCAGGTGACTGTGGTCACCCCAACCTCTCATGGCTACAGACCCCTGTGAGGAATCCCAGGACAAGGGCAGAGGAATGTTACAATGAGGCACATACGCAACAAGAAGAATTATAGAGAGGACCTTTGGCCTCTTGAAGGCCAGGTTTTGTTGCCTCCATCTGACAGGTGGATCCCTGTACTACTCACACAAGAAGGTCTGCCAGATCATCGTGCTATACTGTATTTTGCACAACCTTGCCTTATGTCACCAGGTACATTTTCTGAAGGAGGATGAGGCTGGAGATGGCCGTGTGGAAGCAATGGACCATGTGGACAGTGAAGATGAGGAGGCAGAGGATGAGGACAACAGAAGTGCAATAATTCATCAATACTTCCAATGACACACAGGTAAGACAGTGTAACTTCACATTTAATTGACAGTTTTGTGTTTGACATTGTCACTGGCAGGCTGATTTTCCCACTTCTATGGCCACTCACTGTAGCCTTTCGCATCTCTATTTGCAGATATTGTGCCCCACTATCACTCCTGGTGTGTTGACTACAGCCAACTACAGGTCATTCCTATGTATACATTTCTGTACAGTTTATTTTCAATGTTTAAACCTTGTTTAATGAACGCATACTTAAATCATTTGACATACTCCATACTTATATTTTTTCAAAGGGTGTTTATTTAAGTGCTAAGAGGTGGAGAGGGATGTAAAAAGGGTTGAGGGGATGATGGAGGAAAGTCCAGGTTGGAGTCCAGTCTATTTATATCACTTGTGCATTGTCAAAGGGGGCATAGGAAGGGGAGCGATGCAGTTCAAGGTGGACAGGGTGACAGAATGGGACACAAGGGTGACAATGAGGAGAGTCTTATGTCCTGGCGGGGGTCTTGGCAATAGTCTCTGGCTTCTGCCTGGATCGCAGGGAACGTTTGTGGGGTGGTTCGCCTTCTGCAGGGGGAGGGGTGCTGGTGGCCTGTTGTTCTTGTGGTGGGGCCACCTGTCCACTAGCAGCAGCGGAGGGCTGTTCATCAGTTTGGCTGATGGCAAAGGCCTGGTGGGGTGCCACTGCCTCCCTCATAGTGTTGGCCATGTCTGTCAACACCCCTGCAATGGAGACCGGGGTGGTGTTGATGTCCTTCAAGTCCTCCATGATCCCCAGGTACTGTCCCTCCTGCAGAGATATGTTCTCCTGCAACTTGTCCAGTATCTGGCCCATCGTCTCCTGGGAATGGTAGTATGCTCCCAGGATCGCAGTGAGTTCCTCCTGGAGAGTCGGTTCCCTGTGCCTGTCCTCCCCCTGTCGCACAGCAGTCGTCCCAGCTTGCCTGTTGTCCTTTGCCTCTGTCCCCTGAACTGTGTGCCCACTGCCACTGACCCCAGGTCCCTGATCGTCCTGTGTTTGTGGGGTGGCCTAGGGTCCCTGTAGTGGTAGACACACTGCTGATTGCCCTGTCCAGGGGACAGAGGTATGGACCCACTGGGTTGGTGTGTGGTGGTGGTGTTTCCTGAGGGGGAAGCTCTGTGGTGGTACGAGAGTGCGCTTGGTTAACTGACTATCCAGAGGTCCCTGATGGGCCAGATTGGTCATCCAGATCCAGGCGAGCAGAGCTGCTGTCATCACCGTGGGCCTCTTCTGTGGGGGGACTAGATGTTGCTGACACCTGTTCTCCGGTGACATTGGCTGGGGGACCTGTCAGGATGTAAATGCAGTGTTATTGTTTCTGCATGTGACATCTTGTGCATGGGTGTGTTGCCCTCTATGGTTGTTGTTGCCCCGGCAGATTTGCCTTTGAGTGAGTAGCTACTTTGTGGGCTAGGTGATTCTCTCTAGTGTGCATGCTTTAGTGATAGGTGTCCATTCAGGTCTGTGAGTGGTGTCCATGCATTGGTATAGCATGCACGGCTTACCATTGGGATGAGTGGGTTGTGATGGTGGGGTATGTGGGAGGTGGTGAAGTGATGGGACTGAGGGTGAGAGTGGGGGTTAGTGATCTCATGCAGGTAGGGGGAGGTGATAGTAATGGAGACTTGACTTACCAGAGTCCAGCCCTCCTCCTACTCCTGCCAGGCCCTCAGGATGCATGATTGCCAAGACTTGCTCCTCCCATGTTGTTAGTTGTGGGGGAGGAGGTGCGGGTCCAACCCCAGTCTGCTATAAAGCTAGTTGGTGCCTTGCTGCTGTGGAGCGTACCTTCCCCCCAGGTCGTTCCACCTCTTCCTGATGTCATCCCTTGTTCTGGTGTGCTGTCTCATGGCATTGACCCTGTCCACGATTCTCCGCCATAGCTCCATCTTCCTAGTAATGGATGTCTGCTGCACCAGTGCTCCAAATAGCTGTGGCTCTATCCGGATGATTTCTTCCACCATGACCCTCAGCTCCTTCTCAGAAAATCTGGGGTGTTGTTGTAGTGCCATAGGTGTAGTGTGAGTGGTGTGGGTGAGGGTGTGTGTGGTGATGTGTTGGGGTGTGTGATGTAAGGTGCGTGGATGGTGTATAGGTGATGGTGTTATGAGGCTCTGGTTGTGTGTGTGCTCTTGCTGTGTCTCTCTGGTGGCAATTCTTTCTAGTCGTAAAGGGTTGTGGGTAGTGTGGTTGTGTGTTTAATAGTGGTGTGGCTGTGTGGGAGTGGTGTGTGTATGAGTGTCAGCTGTGTGTAGTTTAAATTGTCCAATGTGGTGTAGTTTTGTTTGAGTGTGTGTATTTTGAGCACTGCGGTATGTACCGCCAATGGTTTACCGCCATTGAATGTCCGTTGTGGTAATTCATGGGTCATAATGCTGTGGGCATAGTTCAGTTGGTGTAACGGTGTGGGTTTTTCTACCGCCAGTTTATCACTGACCTTTTGGCTGGCTGACTTGTGTATGCCTGTCTAGTGACGGATTGGTATGTGTGTGTTATAATTTGCTTGGTGGTTATCCGCCGCCGCAGTGGTATGTTGGCAGCAGTCAGCATGGCGGTAAGTGGGATTTACCGCCAATGTTATAATGAGGGCCAAAGTGTCCCCTGCTATATTGCAGTATTGTCAAAAAGAGGTGAAATATTTGAGTCATCTGATTCAGAAAGGAACTAGGAGAATTTCGAGAGAGAGAGTAGCAACAATTTTGCAGATGAAAGGACTGGGTACACAAAAAGATGTGAGGATGTTTCTAGGAATGGTTGGTTACTGTTGCCAGTGGATTCTGAATTTTTCAGTTCTTTCAAAGCCATTACAGAAGCTGACTCATAATGATGTTTCCAATCCTATAATATTGGATGCAGGTCGTATGAAAGCATTTACTGATCTGAAGAAAGTTTGTGTCAAGCTCCAACTTTAGAAATGCCTGATTATACAAAATCTTTCTTGTTGTTTTGTCATGAACGTGATGCATGTTCTTTGTATGTTTTGACTCAGACTCATGGTGGTGTAAATCACCCAGTATCCTATTTTTCAGCTACTTTGGATCCGGTTGCAACAGCTTTACCTGGTTGTTTGCAGTCCGTTGCAGCAGTTGAGCAGAGTATCGCTCAGATCGAAAGTATAATGATGGGTTATCCCCTTACTATGTTGGTACCACATTCTATTGAGATCTTGCTTACTAGGTCCAAAACACAGTATTATATCAGTTCTAAACTGACTAGATATGGGACAACCTTCTTGGGGGTCTCCAAATGTGTCAATTAAGAGTTGTACAGTGCTTAACCCAGCAATCTTACTCCCGACTGAAAACATTGGTTCAGACAAATTGGATGAAACAGACCATGATTGTCTGGAAATTATCTCTGTTGATTGTTCCTGCCTGAGAGATAATCTGGGCACATTGAGAGCAGGATATGCAGTATGTACTATCACTGGCATATTGGAAGCTTCATGGCTTTGAGGAGTGTTTTCTGCACAAGTAGTGGAACTAGTATCTCTTACTAGAGCCTGCCACATTTCAAATCAGACGAAAGTGACAATTTACTTGGATAGTCAGTATGGATTCGGCATGGTGCATGCCTTTGGCCAAATTTGGTCACAGAGAGGTTTCCGAACTTCTTTTGGTTCACCTATAAGAAATGGTGAAAAAATTAATGAGTTGTTACAAGCCATTCAAAAGCCCGAGAAAGTTGCTGCGATGAAATACAGTATACATCAGAGATCACAAGATTACGTGTCATTGGGAAATGCATATGCAGATCAAGTCGCAAAGTTTTGCGCCTTAAATGGCATATCCTTCAAAGGAAACTGTGGATTGGTGCCCGAAAATGATGAAGTCTATATGAGTTTTACTATGCAAATTATTGACAATTTGGAAGAGCTAAAGGCTATACAAGATAATGTTCCTAAAGAGGAACGTAGAGAGTGGCAACATTTTAAATATGTCCTGAGGGATGATGACATCTGGATGACAGGAGAAGGCAAGGTAGTTCTGCCAAATAGTCTACTGACTCAAATAGCTAGATACTATCATGGAAAAGCTCACATAGGGAGAAATGCTATGGGCTGCTGTTTCAAACAACATTGGTTCAATCCAAAGGTTAGACTGGTTGCCGAAGCAATTTGCCATAGATGCATTATTTGTCAACAGATGAATGTTGGCAAAGGTACAGTGGTCAATATGGGACATATTGGCATGGCGGGCGGACCATTTAGCAGACTGCGGATGGATTTTGTTGAGATGCCTGCGTGTGCTAGTTTGAAGTACGTGTTGGTGATTCTGTGTATATTCAGTCACTGGACTAAGGCTTATCCTACAAGGAGAAATGATAGCCTTACAGTAGCAAAGTTACTACTTAGAGAGTTAATTCCACGTATCGGTTTTCCGGTGTCTTTGGAATCAGATAGGGGAAGCCACTTCAGCAATGAAGTGATGAAGTTGCTATGTTCAGCTTTTAAGAATTGAACAGAAGCTCCATTGTCGTTACCGCCCAGAAGCTTCAGGTCTCGTAGAGAAGGTGAATGGCACTCTGAAATCAAGATTGGCAAAAATGTGTGCATTCACAAATTTGAAATGGCCAGATGCTTTGCCATTGGTTCTAATGTCAATGAGAAGCACTCCTGACAAGAAAACAGGACTGTTGCCACATGAAATACTCATTGGAAGAGCTATGAGATTACAAGTTGTACATACAAATGCTCTTGTGAACATTGCAGATGATATGGTGTTAGACTACTGCAACGGTTCAACTGATGTGGTACAATTTTTCTCTCATCAGGTGAAAGCTACTACACTTCACTCGCCTCATGTCCAAGGACACATCCTGAAGGCTGGTGATTCGGTTGTGATTCGTAAGCATGTGTGGAAATTGTGCTTGGAGCCAAGGTGGAAGGAACCCTACCAGGTGATACTAATCACGACTACAACTGTGAAGTGTGCAGGACATGCGAACTGGGTTTATGCAAGTCATACTCGGAAAGTAAATAATCCAACAGAAAAAGAAGTAGAGGGGTTGAGATTACCTGCACCTAAGCATATTCCAGGTCAAGAAAGAGAAAGAGGAGAGCTGGAGGCTACACCTGGAATAGCTCCAGTCAAATTACCTACTCCTGTGTCAGATGAAGTGGAGGATATCCTGGAAGAAGAGGGTAAATTATCCTCAACTGAAACTTTAAAAGAACTGGTCCAAAGAGAACGAGAGGGAGTACCGGTGCAGAGAGGACCTGCTCAGAGGAATGTGTCATCAGAGGTTGATGGTCTGACAAACCAGACTGAAAAAGTGACTGACCCCAATGGAAAGGGAGTTGAGACAGATCCAACAGGGTTTGACTCCTCCTGAACCAGATGCAGGAACATCAAAGTAGAAGAGTTTTAGTTTGATCATGAAAACATCATTTACAAGAAAACTACAAAAAGGTGATAACTGGCCAGGGAAAAGCTCAGCTCAGAAGCAGGGAAGATCAATGTAGTACCACCAATTCAGGAAGAAAACGGGGTGAACAGAGAAGAAGATCTGAGTGAAGGAGAAGCTAATGGTGGTTGAAGATTGAAAGGCAAAAGAGTTGCCAATAAGAGATATTCTGGTCCTGAATGGGCATATGCAACTGCTAATGAATGGCAAGAAGAGATTTTGAATTTTTATTTTGATAGAGATATTCCAGGTTTCTATTTTGGCATATGAAGAAAAGCTGATGAAAATTTGTTGGGAAAATAGAATTTAGAAAAATGAAGGTGAAAAGACTTTGATAATCTAACTTGACAAGCTTCAATAACTGATTTTGACAATTTCTACCAAACTTTGACAAATGGTCTTGATAGAGTGAACTTCGGAGAAAAAAAGAAATTAGGAGGGATTGAATTAGAAGATCGTTGAAGATTGAAAGTTGAAGATTTAAAAAAAAATTGTCTTTTGTCTTTGTTTTTTGTTTTTGCTGCATAGCCATATTTTGTTCTTGCTTCTACTTTTTGATTCTTTACAGACCATGGGAAACTTTAGTACTCAACACAATAAGAATAGTTGTCATAATTTTATAGGTATTCGTTTGACAATTGTTTGTGCAATAGTATGTTTGTTATTGATTGTGAGTGTGATTGTCTTTGATTTGAGTGGAGCCAACCATACCATAGCTATTCCTACAACAGTTACTCCTTCAAAATCAATTCCTACTCTTTCAACAATAGATAGGTTTAAAATAGATGAGAGGTACTTACACGAACAAAAATAAATGTCTTCTAATGTCTTCTATCGCTTATTGCGTGATTATGTTGATGTAATGGATGCAAAGGATTGTTATGTCTGTATGCAGATTCCAGCCTCTGTTGAGAAAGGAGTTGCTTATCATAGTCTGCTGCTTACTTATGCCATAAGTTGTAGTCTTTTGCTAACACAACTCTATAACCAAGACTATATTCAATATTTCTACTCAAACGTAGATATTGTGTTTTCTTTTGTGCCTATCATTAAGGATCTCAATAAGCTAGTTAGGGATCACAACATAGAGATAGTAAAGGGTTTCTTTGAACCTACATTAACCTTCGGGACAGCATTTGCCTATAGAAATAACTTGACCTGTTTACTTACTCCTGTGGAGAAGAGTTTTCTAGATAACACAGAGGATAGGAGAAGAGCGATTGAAGCTAAGATAGATAAGTTTTACGGAGTCCTGGAATTGATCATTCCTACACTGACATTACTAAATAAGGGTAGATAAAGTTAGATGCATTACATGTAGGCAAGCTTTGTATATACAGGCCGCAGTCTAGTGTAGATAGAATATATGTGGGGACAAGTGAATGCAAACGTGTTTTTGTTTAAGAGTAAAGGGACCTTTATGCTGAATGGTCAGGATCCTCCAGTGCCTGGAGTCTGCTATATTTGTGGGACAAATGCTTATTACCGTCTTCCTAGAGGATGATATGGCATATGGTATTTAGGAATAGTCTTTCTGAAAAGGTACCAACTTGATGACTTGAGTAAGTTTCCTACATTTACTGAAATTCAACCGAAACACAAGCGGGAATCAGTTTCTAGCATTGTGGTTGACATATTTGGAGCAATAATTCCTTAACGGCTTATTCAGGAGCTATTCTACTCCTAGATGCCGAAATGGCTGTGACAAGAGCTATGACTCTTTAGAACCGCCTTGTGTTAGACATTCTCTTAGCAAAAGTGTGCGGAGTATGTAAATTACTTGGTCCGCATCACTGTTGTTCATACATACCGGACAATAGTAAATTAGTTAGAGGTTTGATTAACAAAAGACAAAACAGAACTAAAATAATTAACTGCAATTACTATTTGGGAA
The DNA here is from genome assembly GCF_031143425.1 of Pleurodeles waltl. Taxonomy (NCBI): domain Eukaryota; kingdom Metazoa; phylum Chordata; class Amphibia; order Caudata; family Salamandridae; genus Pleurodeles; species Pleurodeles waltl. The sequence continues at coordinate 765,927,801 of NC_090445.1, forward strand.
AAGGCTGGCAAGGGAATCGCTTCAGTGGGAGATTGGATTGGCAACCTTGGAGAAGGTATTATATTAAAATTAGTGAAATGGATTTCAATTATTGTGTTTTGTTTAATTGGAATTTGGGGAATATACAAATTGTTTTAAATGATCAAAAGAATAAGATTTGAAAAGAATCAGAGGCGAGTAGGTGTTTAAAGGGAAAGACTATGGGGACAATTCGAGAAGAAAGAAAATGAATAAAAATGTGAATGAGACAAAATTCTGAATTGTGAAATTAAATAAATAAATAAATGGGTGTTTCGTGGCCTCTGCTAGGATGAAGCAGATGCAAGGTCACTTTGCAATGTTTTCTGTTTTAAATGTTTTTCTGACTGCATATCCATAGCCTAACAGACTTCATTCATTGTATTCACATATTTTCTTGTAGTTATGTTTATGACTTATGTTTTTCCCTCGAGGAAAATGGTGCGACGAGAAAATGATTCCATATTTTGTATTCACTATCCTGTGATAGCGTATTCAGAAGGTGCCAAACAATGAGTCCACAGATGCAACTGGAGAAGAGGATGTACTTGATACAAGTTGTATTAGTTTGAGCTTTGTCAATGGAACAAAAGCAAATAGTAGAGCCTAGAACTAACATGTTATATAATTTTGATATCTGTTAATGTTCTGAGTGGATATAATTTTCTCACCTTATGTATTAACCAATTACAAGAATTTAACAAGTTTAATTTACAGTGTGAAGTGGTCTGGCTTCACACAAAGAGATGTGCCTGTGGGAGGGAATTTCCCCTCAGCAGATGGTGAGGCAGGAAGGGGGAGGGCTGCCAAACTGGTCTTCAAAGGCATAGAAGGACATTTGGAACAACCCAGCAACACCCCCACATCCTGCAACCCCAGGCAACTAGGTGCCCCCTGATTAGATTAGGAGAGGGCAGGAGAGGGGTGTGTTTATGATTTTTAGCCACACCAGTGGGTGGGCTCAGCCAGATGTAACCTCCAAAAATCAGATTCAGCCATGATGGATTTTTGAAGAATGTTGCCTCCTGGGATTAATATTTGCCACACTTCCCAGGAAGTGGTCATCACAGGCAGCAGGACCCTGCACCTGATTGGAGAATCAGGACCCCCCTGTTTTTCACCCAGGAGCAAGGATAAAACTGGCAGACCTGCACCCACACCTCAGATCCCCATCAGACACCAACAAGGAAGAACCAAAGGAGAAGAAGGACTGCCCTGCTGGACCCCTGCCTGCACCTGGAACCTGCACTCTGAAGGACTGCACCAGCTGCATACTCAGGCTTCACCACAAGAAGGACTTTGCCTGTCTTCAATTGGTTCAAGGAGGGACTCCCTGTTTGTTACAGGTGAAAAACTGCTAACCAGTGTCTCCTGCACCAACTCCTGAAGAAATCAACCAGCTGGCCACTGCCCAGTGGCCAAAAAGGAGTTTGTGCCAGGTGCATTGTGGGAGTTGTAGTCCGCACTCCCAAGGATCATCTCAAAGCTTCTGGACCCTTGGGGTGAGCTGTGGACCCCAAAAGAACCTTAATAGAACATCTGGGAGAAGCCTCAGAAGTTTGGAGTTTTGAGAACTTTTGAAAAAAAGCTCCATAGAGGGACCGACCCGCCGCGGCAACTCTAGCCAGCTTGCCTCAACCGAGACCCGGCCTGATTTGCAGGTTTGTCCCGGTACAGAAAATCTCAAAAAAAGAGACTAAGTCCGAAGGTAAAAAGTTGACCGGGACCTCCCAGCCAGCGTTTCCGAGGAGGGCTCCAGGGACGTCGGATCAAGATCCAGGTTTACACCGGTTGAAGGATTTTCACCTCGAACAAACGACTAAGTCCGAAGGTAAAAATCTCCACGAGGATTCCCGTGACGCGTATTCGGAGAAGGGCTCCAGGAGGTCGGATTGGACTGGCAGGTTTGTCCCGCTGAAGAAAATCTTCCGAAAAACGACTAAGTGTGAAGGTAAACTTTTGACCGAGGCCTCCCGCGGCCTGTAGCCGAGCCGGGCTCCATCGCGGTCAGCCTGAAACTTTGACTTTTCCCCGGTCGAAGTGCAACCAGATGACCCGAATGGCACTTTTTGTTTCTAGCTGCTAAAAAACAATAATTCTTTAAAAATTCATATCCCTGGTTCCCCTTATCCGATTTTATTCGTTTTTATGTCATTTCAAAGATAAAATTATGATCTATTTTTATAAATTGGTTTTGGATTTTTGAACTGTTTCCTGTGTTTTATTTAATTACTGTTTTGTGATATGTGAATGCTTTGCACTCTGTCTCCTAAGTTAAGCCTTGTCGCTCGTTGCCAAGCTACCAAGGTTTGAGCTGGGTTTAATTTACTTAGACCTAACTGGACCTGAGTGGAGGTTGGTGGCCTATTGCTAATTGTAGGTACCTACCTGCCCTTACCAATAACCCATTTTCCAACAGGTACCAACTGCTAATATTTTAATACTGCTGCTATTTTTGATAGCGCCTTAACTAGATGTTTTCTAAATTCATGTTACTTAGGGCCAGATGTAGCAAGGCATTAGCGCCTTGCAAACGGCGAAAAACGCAGTTTGCGAGGCGCTAATGCCCGCATGCGATGCAGAAACACATTTTGCGAGTCAGAACCGACTCGCAAAATGTATTTCCGACTTGCAAATAGGAAGGGGTGTTCCCTTCCTATTTTCGACTCGCACTGCGATGTAAGTTGATTTGCGACCGCGAAAGCGGTCGCAAATCAACTCGCAGTTACCATCCACTTTAAGTGGATGGTAACTCATTGGGGACCCCTTCCCCTTTGTGAATGATCACAAAATTATTTTTTCAGAGCAGGCAGTGGTCCTATGGACCACTAACTACTCTGAACAAAACCGAAACAAAAGGTTTCGGTAATTTTTTCTATTTGCAGCTCGTTTTCCTTTAAGGAAAACGGGCTGCAGATAGAAAGAAAAAAAAACTGCTTTATTTAAAAGCAGTCACGGACATGGTGGTCTGCTGTCTCCAGCAGGCCACCATCCCCATGAGTGCCCAGACTCGCTATGGGGTCGCAAACTGCGACCCACCTCATGAATATTAATGAGGTGGGTCTTTGCGACACCATAGCGAGTCGCAGAAGGTGTCTGAGACACCTTTCTGCATAGCAAATTGCGATTTGCAAATTGCGAGTCGGAAGGACTCGCAATTTGCAACTCGCAATTTGCTTTCTACCTACATCTGGCCCTTAATTCTTTTACATGAAGTCCAACATGTCGATGCTAATTAGTGGTCAGTAAGGTGTTACTGTCATACACATGAATGTTCATTGATTCCTTTAGTTTGTTATCTCAATGTATTCAATTTCTCTTGCTCAGATTCTATTGCTATGGTTTTATGTATTATCCATTGAGGCATTGCTATTAATTGCATTGATTAAGCTTAGATTCATACACTGACTAAATCAGCCTTTATTGTTTCTTTACATGTATCATTTGAGTTTGAGAATTATTTTCGTGACTTTGGCATTGTTAGTATAGGGAAATAAATATTTTAACTTCTTAATGAACTGGTGTGGTTATTGATGTTCGAATTGATTATGGTATGCTTAATTTGATTGTTTATGGCGTATTTCCTATGAAGTTTTCTTTAAAGCAGATTCAGTTTGGTTCATCAATCTGCTATCTAGTCAGCTATGACTTAAATATAGCAGAGATTTCTTCTTTAACAGTAACATTGGCTCATGCCCAATTTGTATATTTAATTTATTTGTAAGTCCCTAGTAAAGTGCACTACAGGTAAATTAAATGCTACCAGTGGGTCTGCAGCACTGGTTGTTGCGCCCAGATAAGTAGCCCCTTAACTATGTCTCAGGTCTGCCATTGCAAGGCCTGTATGTGCAGTTTCACTGCTACTTTGACTTGGCCTTTAAAGTACTTGGCAAACCTTAAAATCCAATTTTTCTACATATACGTCACCCCTACGGTAGGCACCAGGTAACCCATAGGTCAGGGTGCAATGTAGGTAAAAGGCAAGACATGTTCATGTGTGGTTTATATGTCCTGGTAGTGGGAAATTCATTTTGCACTACTGTGAGGCCTGCTCCTTTCATATGTTTAGCATTAGGGATACCCTCATGTACTGTGTGAGTGGTAGATTCTGATCAGAAAGGGGTAACCAGATCATATTTAGTATGGCCAGAATGGTAATAGAACCTCCTGATTATTGGTGAGGTTGGATTTTACATATCACTATTTTAGAAATGCCACTTTTAGAAAGTGAGCATCTCTCTTCACTGAAATCCATCTGTGCCTTACAGCCAGTCTCCAAACAACGTCTTTGCTGTGTTGGTTGACAGCTTCCTTGTGCATTTCACCTAGACAACCACAAACACAGGCTACTCAGTCACACCTGCACTCATCTACCTACTGAATGGGTCTTCCTGGGCTGGATGGGTGGAGCGCCTGATGCTTACATTCAAAAGGCTAGTGGCCTGTCCTCACGCAATGGACTGCCAATCCCCCTACTGGGACCCTGGCAGACAGACCTGTACTGAAGGAGGACCTTGTGCACTTCAAAACCACTCTAAGTCTCTCCCACTTCAAAGGTACTTTTGGGAATTTAAACTGGGTCTCTGACCCCACCAACTCAGACACTTTCTGGGACAGACAGTCTCAACCAGATCCTGCAACCTGCCAAGAGGAACTGCCTGGCTGCACAAAGGATTCATCTGGACTGCTTTGCTGTGAAGTACTGCTGCCTTGCTGTTGCCTTGCTGCCTTGCTGGCCTCTGGCTCTGCTGAGAAGTGCTCTCCAAGGGCTTGGATTGAGCTTGCTTCCTGTTCCTGAAGTCTCAGGGCCAAAAAGACTTCTTCTCTTCAAAGGAACTCCTTGAGCAGCAAAAATCGACTCACAGCCTGCCGGAATCGACACACAGCCTGTCCAGTGGTGAAAGAATCACTGCATCGCTGACCTGGAACAACGCAGCCAGGTTACCCGAGTGGAGATCGACGCAGCGCCAGTGTTGCGACCTGAACTTTCACGCACAGCCCACTGGACCAACGCATCGCTGAGCCGGAATGGCACAGCCTGACTTCCTGCATGAGGAATAGACACAGTGCCTGCTGTGCGACAGAAACTAACGCATCGCCCAGCGGATCGATGCAGCACCTGTGACTTCATCCTGCATGCCCAGGATATCCACGCATTGTCCCTGGGCATCAAAAGACCCCGCATCACAGTGAGGATCCAAGACTGTGCTGGAAATCGACGCAAAGCCCTTGCACCCTGGGAAGAATCAACGCATCGTCTGTGCACATCCAGAAATCCAACACAAACCTACCTTTTTACACGCATCTCCCCATCTGCAGTCTCCGTGCATGTAATTTTGATGCATACCTGGTACTTTGTGCATACAAGAGACATTTGTTGAATTTTAAAGACTTAAGACTCTTTTCATCATTGCAAAAGTGATATTTCAACTCGTGCTTATCAAATCTTGATCATTTTGACCTTAATTTACTCAGATAAATATCTTATATCTTTCTAAACCTGTGTGGTGTAATGTTGTGGTGTTTTTACTAGGTTATTGCATGATTTATTGCACAAATACTTTACACATTGTGTGTGAATTACCCTGACTAGGATTGTGGTCCCTACTTAGACAAGGGTGTATACCTCTGCCAACTAGAGACCTTGTTTCTGACAGGTATGATCCAATGCTACTGTGCTTTTAGGGAGAGAGCACATGCACTTTAGCACTGGTTAGCAGTGGTAAAGTGTCCAGAGTCCTAGAGCCAGCAAAATTGAGGTCACAAAAAGAAAAGGAGGAAGGCAAAACGTTTGGTGGTGACCCTGCAGAAAGGCCATTTCCAACATACCCCCCTTCCAGCCTAAAGCTAGTGTAGGCTAGTCAATATTTAGATAGACTTCCCTGCTTAAGGCGATAGAACATGTACAATGGCCCACTACTGAGTGGCTTCTCTGTCTATACTCTCTGAGCCACTGCATTGACCCATGGGGAACCCTTTTCCTCATTTGGACAACCCCATCTGTGAAGCTCCTAACCGTAACTTGCTCACAGATGCATCCCAATAGGCAGACAGTACCACCATGGCCAACAAGGTGATGCGGCCCATCCCACTCTATGGGTCTGACTTCTGTCCCCAACCCAGGGAAACCTCTGTCCATAAGGACAGTAACCAACAGAGGCCACTGACAGCAGTCAGTGTCAAGAGCCAGGCCTCAGGCCATCCACTGTTAAGTGAATGCCTTGAGTGGGGCCATTGGGTAAGCTTCTCCTCCAGTCTGGGGGCTGACAGGGAGTTCCCTATGGGCTCCTGAGATTTCTCTGACCTCTGAGGCATTGCAGAATAATGGGCTGTAGCCCCAGGGGTCCCATACCCATTCTCCACTGTACCTCCCACCAGTTCAGGAGTAGTATCCTGACACTGGTCAATCAACCCAGGGTCTGTACCCTGAGGCTGAACTGGGGACAGGGGTGAGTCCTCCCTCACCTTGCTCCTACATCTGTGCTCCTGTACCTTCCCCTGGGGAGTGGTACTGCCAGACAATTGAATTGTCTGGGCACCCTTAGGGGTTACCTCTCTCAGTTCTCCTGTCACCAGGGGTAGCTCATTCCCCAGAATGCAGTCAATTGGCATCTGGGGAGTAACTATGACCCTTCTCTGGGTCACCTCCCCACCCCACTCCAGGGATACCAGGGCCATAGGGTGGAAGAAATCCCCCCATTGGGCTGGAGTCACCCTATACACCTGGCCGGTGTACTGCTTTGGGGAAACTAGGGCCAGATGTATCATCACGGCCCTTTGAGAATCGGAAATTGCGATTTTTAAGAAATCGCTATTTCCGACTTGCAAAGTGCCATGTATCACATTTGCGATTCGGTAATAGCGATTTCTTTAAAATCGCAAATGCTATTACCGAATCGCATATTGCGATACCGGCCCCATTCGCAGCTATGGGCCTGTTGGCCCATAGCTGCAAATTTTTTGCATTTCCAAAATTGCGATTTCTGAACCAGGAGAGTAGATTAGGTAATGGTCTATGACCTGCCCCTGGGGACTACTTTCCCCTAAGGCCACATTGGCCACCCCTGTGGATGTCCCACCAGTGGGTGGTGTCTTTGGACAGAGTGTCCCTGCTTGTGTCCTAGCTGGGAGCACTCAAAGCTTGGGGTTGGAAATGGGGTGCCGTGGGCCACCGCCCACCAGAATCACCAAACTTTTTCTCAGATGAGGCATGAGAACCCATTCCTCCACATTAACTTTGGGACTTGTCTTGGTCATCTTTAACAAGTTTGGTTGGAGAGCTTGGTACTGTCCCTGATTTTCTGGCGATACTTTTCAGGGTTCAGCCCACACTTGTCAATCAAAATGGCTTTCATAGGGGCATACCTCTAGTGTAAGAAGTATGTCCCTCCCAAGTATTTGTACATGTTTCCACAAGCCCACCCCCATTGCTCTTCAGGAACCCCATGAGCCCTTAGTGCAACTTCATAAGCAGCAAACCATTTGACAATGTCATATCCTACCACAAAACTTGGCACCACATCTTTGGGTATACTAACCTTTTTGTCTCCAGCAGGTCCTGTATGTATGCTGCCACCATTATTTCTGGACTCAGTCTGCTTAGACTTGAGCTCCAGCTCTTTCAGACTCAGTTTATGAGCCAGAAGTAGTTTCTTTTCAGCCAAGGCCCTCTCTGCTGCAGCCTCAGCTTTTTTGGCTTCTCTCTCAGCATTCCTCTCCTCTGCCTTCATGTTTAATCTTGCCAGTTGCATTTGAAACTCTTTGTCCTCCCTCCTTTCCTCTGCGGTCAGGCCGTGACTCGAGATACTGCTCCCTGGTTTACCATGGGGGCAGAAATCCAGGGGTGTCAACCCCCATTGCTATTGGTGAATACTCTGGAGAGCCATCCTCTGACTACTCCACCTCAACATCCTCTTGTGAACAGGCTTCTGCCCAGGCCCCAGCTCCTTTTGCGTCGATTTCCGAAATGCAGTCTTGGTTCTTCACTTGGATGCCGGGTTCTTTTTGACACCCAGGGATGATGTGGGGAAAATCCCGGGCATGCGGGAAGAAGTCACAGGTGTTGCATCGAACTGGTAAGTGATGCGTAAAATTTTCGATCGCACAGCAGGGACTGCGTCGATTCTTCACTCTGGCTGTGTCTCGTATTTCTGGTCGCAAGGCTGGCATTGAATCTTCACTCGGGAAGTTGGGCTGTGTCGTTCCGGTAAGGCTGTGCTGCAATTTTCTCATCGCAAGGCAGGGCGATGCATCAATCTGGTGGGCTGTGCATCGAAGTTCTGGTTGCAGCACTGGTGCTGCGTCGTTCTCCACTTGGGGAGCCAGGCTGCATCATTCCGGGTCGGCAATGTGGTCATTCTTTCACCGCTAGGCAGGCTGTGCATCAATTCTTGCAGGTTGTGCATCGATTTTCGCCGCACAAGGAGTTCCTTTGAAGAGAAGAAGTCTCTTGGCGCTGAGACTTCAGGAACAGGAGGAAAGCCCCATCCAATCCCTTGAAAAGTACTTCTCAGCAGAGCCAGAGGCCAGCAAGGAAGCAGGGCTACAGCAAGGCAGCAGTCCTTCACAGCAATCAGTCCAGGTGAGTCCTTTGAGCAGCCAGGCAGCTCCTATTGGCAGGTTGCAGGATCTGGTTCATATTGTCTGTCCCATGAAGTGTCTGAGTTGGTAGGGTCAGGGACCCAATTTATATACCCCAAAGTGCCTTTGAAGTGCGGGAGATTTCAAAGAGTGGTTTTGAAGTGCACAAGATCCCCTTTCAGTACAGGTCTGGCTGGAAGGGCCGCAGTTAGGGGGTTAGGCAGTCCTTTATGTGACGGTAGACCATTAGCCTTTAAAATCTCAGTGTCGGGCCCCTCCACCCTTCCAGCCCAGGAAGACCCATTCAGTATGCAGATGTGTGCAAGTGTGATTGAGCATCCTGTGTTTGTGGTTGTCTGGGTGAAATGCACAAGGGAGCTGTCAACCAGCCCAGCCCAGACCAGACGTGGATTGGAGACAGGCTGTAAGCCACAGATGGATTTTAAGTGCAGAGAAATGCTCACTTTCTAAAAGTGGCATTTCATTTTAAAAATAGTAATATAAAATCCCAACTCACCAGTCAGCAGGGTTTCGTATTACCATTCCGGCCATACTCAATATGACCTGTTTACCCTTTCAGATCAGAATCTACCACTTAAAGAGTATATGAAAGTAGCCCTAATGTTACCCTATGAAATGAGCAGTCCTCACAGCAGTGGAAAATTAATTTAGGAGTTTTCCACTAGCAGGACAAATAAAACACACAGGTATATGTCCTGCCTTTTACCTACATAGCACCCTGCCCTAGGGGCTACCTAGGGCCTACCTTAGGGGTGACTTGTATGAAGGGAAAGGGGAGTTTAAGGCTTGGCAAGTACTTTTAAATGCAAAGTCAAAGTGGCAATGAAACTGAACACACAGGCCTTGCAATGGTAGGCCTGAGACATGGTTAAGAGACGACTTATGTGGGTCTCAGAACCAGTGCTGAAGGCCCACTGTTAGTAGTCAATCTCAAGGCCCTGGCCAAATGTAGTGCACTTTACTAGGGACTTACAAGTAGATCAAATATGCCAATTGGGTATGAACCAATGTTACCATGTTTTAAGGGAGAGAGCATATGCACTTTAGCACTGGTTAGCGGTAGTAAAGTGCACAGTGTCCTAAAACCAGCAAAAACAGTGTAAACCAAAATGGAGGGAGGCAGGCAAAAAGTTGGGGATAACCACTCTAAGGCTCTTAGGTCTAACATGTGTCCCCCACCAGCTGAAAGTGGGGAGAGCTACCCAACCCCTTGGGAGGTCTCATCGCTAAGGTGGAAGTATCCACAGAGACCATCAGCATTGGTGTGGTCTGTCCCTGGGTGATGTTCCACAGTAAACTCCATCCCCTGTAGGGAAATGGATAACCTCAAGAATTTAGAATTTTCACCCCTCATCTGCAGGAGCCATATGAGGGGCCTGTGGTCTGTCTGAACACGGAAGTAAGTCCCAAACAGGTATGGTCTCAGCTTCTTCAGTGCCCAGACCATAGCAAAGGCTTCTCTTTCAAAAGCACTCCTCCTCTGTTCCCGTGGTAATAGCCTTCTGCTAATAAAGACTACCGGTTGATCTAGGCCCTCCTCATTCAGCTGTAGTAGGACTGCCCCTGTACTATGCTCTGAAGCATCTGTCTGCACCATGAACTCGTTGGAGTAGTCAGGGGCCTTGAGCACAGGTGCCGTGCACATGACTTTCTTCAGGGAGTCAAAGGCTTTCTGACAAGCCTCTATCCAATTCACCAACCTAGGTTGCTTTTTGGATGTGAGTTCTGTTAAGGGGGGCACTATGGTGCCATAACCCTTAAGAAATCTGCAGTCATATCTGGGGAGACCCAAGAAGGCCCTCACCTCTGTCTGGGTTCTAGGTGGTTGCCAGGCCTTGATGGTTTCAATCTTGGCCTGGAGGGGCTGCCCTTGCCACCACCTACTAGGTGTCCCAAGTACACCACAGAATCCTGTCCAATCTGGCACTAACTGGCCTTGATGGTCAGGCCTGCCTGTTGCAAGGCCTGAAGCACCTCCTTGAGTTGAAGCAGGTGTTCTTCCCAGCTGGAGCTATAGATGGCAATGTCTTCTAAATAGGCTGGGCAGAATGCATCCCTGCCAGCTAGGATCCCTTTAACCAACCGTTGGAAGGTAGCAGGGGTATTTTTCAGTCCAAAGGGCATTACTCCGAACTGGTAATGACCATCAGGAGTAGAAAAAGCAGATCTCTCTTTTGCCCTATCAGTCAAGGTGATCTGCCAGTACCCTGATGTGAGATCAAAGGTAATGAGGAACTTGGCAGCGCCTAGCCTTTCTATGAGCTCATCAGCTTGGGGGATGGGGTGAGCGTCTGTCTTTGTGACAGAGTTGAGACCCCGGTAGTCCACGCAGAACTTAAGCTCTGGCTTGGCACCAGGAGCGGCAGCCTTGGGAAACAATACCACTGGGCTGGACCAGGGACTGCTGGACTTATCAATCACCCCACGAGCCAGCATCTTGGTAACTTCTTGCTTGATGCTGGACCTCACCTTATCTGACATTCTGTAAATTGTATTCTTTACAGGGGGACTGTCTCCTGTTCCAATATCATGGACACACAAGTGTGTGAGTGCAGGGTTGAGAGAAAACAGGGACGAGAACTGTTCCAATAATTGGTAGCAGTCTCCTGTTTGATCGAGGGTCACGGAGTCAAAGAGATTGACACCCTCCACTGACCCATAACCTTCCTTGGCAGAGAAGAGGTCAGGGAGAGGCTCACTCTCATCTTCCTTACCCTCATCTGTCACAAGAAGCATGTTCACTTCAGACCTCTAAAAATGAGGCTTCAGTCTGTTCTGATGGAGCACCCTTATGGGGTTTCTAGGGGTCTTGAGGTCTTCTAAGTAAGTGGCCTCCCCCTTCCGCTCCTTGATCTCAAATGGGCCAGTCCAGCGGTCCTGGAGAGCTCTAGCCTCTACTGGCTCCATTACCAATACTTTGTTTCCAACTGAGAATTCCATCAGGGTGGCCTTCTGGTCATACCAATGCTTCATCACCCCTTGACTGGCCATGAGGTTGCTTTTGGCCTGTTTCCAGAAGTCTTGCATCTGGTTGCAGAGGGCCAGCATGTAACTGACCACATCCTGGGGGCGTTTCCTGGGAGCTTTCTTCCACCCCTCTTTCACTAGCTTAGGGGTCCCCTGAAAGGGTACCCATAGAGAAGTTCAAAGGGGTTGAACCCCACCCCTCTCTGGGGCACTTCTCTATAAGCAAGGAGAATGCATGGCAAGAGGGCATCCCACTTATACCTTATAGCCTCAGGCAGTCCTGTGATCATGCCTTTTATGGTCTTGTTGAACGTTTCCACAAGCCTATTGGATTGAGAATGGTAAGTGGTGGTGACCCCACACACATCCCACATAGACTTCATGTACGCAGATATGAAGTTTGTGCCTCTGTCAGACACAATCACCTTTGGGAATCCCACATGGGTAAATATCCCCATGGGAGCTCTGGTCACCACTGGAGCAGTCACTGTCCTTAGCGGGAGCGCCTCTGGATAGCGGGTAGCATGGTACACCAAAACCAGGATAAACCTGTTGCCTAGGGTAGTTTTCGGGTCCAAGGGACCAATGATGTCGATGCCCACCCTTTCAAAGAGGGTACCAATGATGGGCAGTGGGACCGGGGGGCCTTGAGTCTTTTCCTTGTCTTCCCAGTAACCTGACAGGTTGGGCAGGACCTACAGAAAGCATCTAAAGTGACCCGCATTCGGGGCCAATAAAAGCGTGTGACAAACCTGGTGAAGGTCTTGTCTTGTCCTAAATGTCCCGCCAGGGGTATGTCTTGAGCCAGACCCAGCAGGAGGACCTGAAAGCACTGGGGGACCACCAGAACACATGCTGCCCCAGCTTCCGGCACCTTAGGCTTACTGTAAAGGAGATCATTCTCCCAAAAGATATGGTGATCGCCAGAGGCTTCACCTGCTGCCTGGGCCACAGAACTCCTCTCTAGTTGGCCCACCCTCAACTTGCCAGCCAGCAAGCTCAGGTAGGTTACCAAGGGCAGCAATGTCATTCCCAGTTGGCTCGGGGGCCTCCTCCTATGGGACCCTGTCCACCACCGTGGGAACTTTTGGGGCCAGTTTCCCTTGCCCCTTCCCTTTGCAGCTGCTTGGGCCATTGTTTCAGGCTCCAGGCGCCCTTTACTCCCTTCCCGGGCAGCCATGGACCTTGTGGTCATGCAGACCCACTCAGGCAAAGCACACATTTCCAGGTGAGACCTGAGCTTGACCTCTTTCTAGGTAGTATGCTCAAAGTCATTGCCTAACAGACAATCTATAGGCATGGCAGGACTCACAACTACTATCAGAGTCGCAGAGACCCCCCACTCAAAGGGAATGAGAGCCACCTGTAGGTGACTCTCTCAATTTTAAGCGACTATGACCTGGTGAAATGTATTGGGGATGACCAGCTCTGCTGACACTAACTGACCCCTGACAGTAGTCATGCTGGCTCCTGTGTCATGCAGAGTCTCCATCTTTTGTCCATTAATGGTGAACCACTGCCTATACTTGGAAGTATTTGCAGGCATGTGGGCTTTTGGCACCATTTCCTCATCTCCTGGGGACACTAGGGTTACCTCTATCAGCTCCCTAAAGCTATCTGGGACTACTTCGTCCCCGAGCGCTACGCTAGCCAACCCAGGTGTCTGCCCTCCAGTGGGAGTGAAGTCACCATAATAGGGACCATTCTTGGTGCACTCTAAGCATTTGGGTACAAACTTCCCTTCCTTTTTAATCAAAGAACTCTGGTTTCTTTTCAGAATCAGGTTGGGACTGGTTACCACCACCCCTCTGATTTTGGGGGCCTTTTGAGAACTTCTTATTTTTAAGTCCCCCCCCTCTTTCTTTTGATGGGAATCCTGACAACCTTTGTGGGTGTCCCCTCCAGATAACATTTTGAACATTCTGGTGCTAGCCCAGCAGTCCGCCTTCTCAGCAAGCTTCCTAGGATCATTCAGCTTACTGTCAATCAAGTGCTGGTGCAACTCTGTAAAGCAAACACTGAGCAGATGCTCTCTCAGGATCAAATCATATAACCCTTTATAATCCTTCATGTTACTGCACCACACCTATCCATTCAGTGCCTTACTGGAAAAATCAAAAAGTCTACCCAAGATTGTGTGGGAAGCTTGGTACTGTCCCTGAACCTCTGCGGGCACTTCTCAGGGGTCAGCCCAGACTTGGGTGTGTCCCTCCTAACAACTGGAACATGCTTCCACAGACCCACCCCCCATTGATGTTCAGAAACCCTATGGGCCCTTATTGCAACTTCATATGCAGCAAACCATTTATCAATGCCATCTCCCACCATAAAAACTGACACTACTTCTTTGGGCATAGGAACCTTCCTTTCTCCAGTAGGTCCTGCATGTATGCTGCCACCATCACTGCTGGACTCAGACTGCCTAGACTTGAGCTCCAGCTCTTGAGACTCAGTTTGTGAGCCACAAGAAGTTTCCTTTCAGCCAGGGCCCTTTCAGCCTCAGCTTGCTTGGCTTTTCTCTTAGCTGCAACCTCTTTGGCTTCCCTTTCAGCCTTCCTCTCCTCTGCCTCCATGTTTAACCTTATCATTTGCAGTTGAACTCTCTCTCCTCCCTCCCTTCCCCTGTGGTCCGGCCATAGCTAGCGACACTACTCCCTGGTGTGGCAGGGGGCACAATTCCAGGGGTAACACCCCCCACTGCTGGTTACAAATCCTCTGAAGAGCAGTCCTCTTGCTCTCCCAAGTCAACATTCTCCTGTGAACCGTCTTCAGCCCATGCCTTCAGCGCCTTTTAGTACTCCTCCTTCTTGGTGGCACCCCGGGTAGGTACTCCCATCCCCTTGCAGCACCCTTTCATCTGGTTAATAGTGCATGGCTCTAGCTTGGCTAGGGCAATCTCTCTAGCTCCTTCTTGAGACCCAGCTTTAGACATGTTGTTTGAAGATTAGGTTAAAATATCAAACAGGAAATACAAAATTGCAGAAAAAGAGAAAAAAATCAAGTTGACCTTTAACTGTGGGTAGGTTGTGTACATGTAGCTATTGTATGTTACTGCACAAATACAAGTCCTATCCTCATCGCTGATCACCAATGTTAGAAATGGGGTCTCTAGTTGACAGAGTTATACACCCTTGTTCAAGTAGGGACCATAATCCTAGTCAGGGTAAGTCACACACAATCCAAATTATCCTGTGCCCACCCTCTGGTAGCTTGGATGCACAGTCACAGTTGCAACACCTGAATACTGAATGGGTCTTCCTGGGCTGGAAGGGTGGAGGGGCTTGACACTTACTTTTCAAAGGCTAGTGGCCTGCACTCACACAAAGGACTGCCAACCCCCCTACTGGGACCCTTGCAGACAGACCTGTGCTGAAAGGGGACCTTGTGCACTTCAAAACCACTCTTTGAAGTCTGCCCCGCTTCAAAGGCATTTTGGGGTAAATAAACTGGGTCCCTGACCCCATTAACTCAGACACCTTTGGACCTGAACCTACAACCTGCCAAGAGGAAATGCCTGGCTGCCCAAAGGACTCATCTGGACTGCTTTTTTAAGAAGGATTGCTGCCCTGCTGCCTTGCTGCCCTCTGACTTTGCTGAGAAGTGCTCTCCAAGGTCTTGGATTGAGCTTGCCTCCAGTTTTCTGTCGCAGAGCCAAAAATACTTCATCTCTTGAAGAAACGTCTTGTGCACCGAAAATCTGTACACAGCCTGCTGGAAACGACACACAGTCTGCCTTGCGACAAGAAAATCTCCACACTGCTGACCGGAACGATGCAGCCCCACTTCCTGAGTGAAGATTCAACGAAGCGCCTGCCTTGCGACCGGCAATTTGGTGCACAACCCTACCGGATTGACACACACCCAAAACGGAACAATGCAGCCCGACTTCCCGAGTGAAGAATCGATGCAGCAACTCTGTGTGACAGAAAATTTGACGCATCGCCTACCGGATAGATGCAACACCTGTGACTTCTTCCCACACGCCCAGGATTTTCCCCGCATCGTTCTGACTGCACGCCAGAAATCGATGCAAAACTCCTTGCAGTGTGGAAAGAAAAGACACATTGTCTGTGCCACCCTTGAAATTCCAAGGCACACCCTATTTTAATATGCATCTCTTCCTCTACGGTCTCCATGCATTTTATTTTTGATGCAAACCAGGTACTTTTTTCAAACAAGAGACAACTGTTGATTTCTAAGATTTAAGACTCTTTTAATCTTGCAAAAATGATATCTCAACTTGTGCTTATAGAATCTTTATCGTTTTGACCTTAATTTAACCAGATAAGTATCATATATTTTTCTAAAACTGTTTGGTGTAGTTTTGTGGTGTTTTCACTGTGTTACTGTATGGCTTATTGCACAAATACTTTACACATTGCCTTCTAAGTAAAGCCTGACTGCTCAGTGCCAATCTACCGTTAGGGGGACACAGGATAATTTGGATTGTGTGTGACTTACCCTGACTAGGATTGCGGTCCCTATTTGGACAAGAGTGTATACCCCTGACAGTAAGAGACCCCATTTCTAACAAACCCACAATAAAAATAAAGGAAAGGAAGACGATATTTAAAACAATATGCTTAAGAATTATTCCAGGTCACCAGGGCAAGACTCTCTGCAGAACAGAATTGGCTCTATCAGGGGGTCCTCTGAAAGGCTGGAGTCCTTGGCCAGAGCCCACTTTGACCCAGCCTTAAAACATTTGTGGGGAGCAGAGGAGTGTAGGGTGGTCAACCATCCAGCAAATTATGAGTTGGTCCTACAATCAGGATTCAGGTCGTTCTGATCACATAGAAATACTGCGGACACCCACTGTCTTTACTTTGGTAACCTGCCACTTTTAACTAAATCTTTCAGCCCTTTATGAGTTTGTGCCTATTGGTGACTGTGAGGGGATAGCTGGAGCACAGGATGGCTCATGCGCAATGTAGCTTCAGGACCACGTCTAGCTATTCAGATGCAAATCCAGCCAGCTGTCAACAAACAGCCCCAAATGTGTGAATGAAAACCATGCTGGTGACCTGTCCTTGGATTATGCCTTTAGTGTGTATTTCTTCCATGTTAGAAAGTGCTAGACATTTTGTCAGATCAGTGGACAGAGGCACAGAGGGAGTACTATTTGCTTAGGACCAAACAGTTTGCTACAGCAGAAGACTAGAGACTGCTGCCCACTGCCGTTTGCTGTGAAGGCTGTACATTTACCAGCATACTGCCTTTTTCTGGTTAAATTATGAGACTGGACACATCTCTTTTTCTGCATATAATATCCAGTCCATTTATGCAGTCACATACTTACTAGTAGCAATTTCTCTGGTTCTAACTTTTGTCAAAAAGGGAGCAGAGCAATCCATTAAAAAAGTGATTGTCCAAGAGCAGGGATTAAAAAGGTTTTATATTACAGTGCAAATTTCACAAACTAATATAGATATACTTGTACATATTGAGATGACCTTAATTAACGTTTTGTGTTTTGATGAAATGTGTATTGTGGTGATATACTAAATGGTTAGCAAATATGTTAAATCAAATGTGAAGTAGGTATGTTTTGGTAATACAACAATGGTACTTTGAAATCATTTTATAAGTAAAAGCATGTTATGCTCTATTTTATGCAATATTTTATTGATTTATAATGTAACTAAACATATTTTTCAGATTCTCTGAAAATAAGTTAACTTGTATGTTGGATGAAAAATGAGCAATGAGCCAAAAGTTGGGCAGAGTCCTTTTCAAGGCAACAATACTTCTGTATATTGAAATGTGTGGACATAAGATGGTCAAGGCGAATAGTCCAGACACTCCCATTAGTACAACACTTTTTGTGTCTCTTCATGGTATGTTCTTGCAAGTTGTCTTCAAGTGAGTCAGATAAAAGACTCCTCCTAAGAGGTCACTGAAGTGGCCTGAGCCTTAACGGGGAGTGGTGACAGCTGGCTCCCGTTGCCATAGTGTCCCTCTTTCCATAAAGCTGCCAGCTATACGTTTTTCTGGGACCAGGCTGCTTGACCATGGTAAGTGGCTGCTAAATGAGACAATATTCTGAAGCCATCCATCACCACCCCAAAATGTAAATTTTGGACATTCATGTGATGCTCTAGGAGATCAGTACAGGCGCTCTGGATATAATTCTCATGAGATTTTTTATTGTTATAGTAATTGCAATAATCTGGCACAGATTATCCTTCTGCCTCGTACCATCACAGATCAGGTCTATATTTAGGGTGTTGAAATTGGTGACTGCACCCGAGCCTCCCTTCCTGCAGTAGGTATTCCATCTGACTTTTTCAAACCACTTTGTGTCTTCGAATGATTGGCTTTAGGTATATTGTGTCCTGACTGCACAGCAGATGTTCTTACTGCAACTATCACAGGAACTACAACAGTGGTAGCAAAAGTTGTAGAGGGTATGGGAACACACCGGGCTTGTGGGGTTACGGATGTACCAAGTGGGGAAAGGATTCTGCTGGATGTAATAGATCTTGTGTTCTCAGGAGAAGGGAGAGGTGTATGCAACAGAAACCTGATGTACCAGGCAGTGGCGTAACAAAGGTTCCCACAGCCCCTGCACTGCGGGGAGCCGCCTCATAGTAACGTTCCTCTGCCCTTGTCCTGGGATTCCTCACAGGGGTCAGTAGCCAGGAGAGGTTTGGGTAACCAGAGTCACCTGCAAATACTGAGATACAACATTTAGCCACACACTATCCCATATGGCCCACACCATACCCATACCCCAACAACCACTGTGTGGGAACTAAGGCTCACCTATTAGCCACACCCTGTGCCTCGGGAGTTGGGCCATCACATTTGGGATGCTGCTATTTCTCAGGAAAAAGGCATCATGCACAGACCCAGGATACTTTGCATTGGCATGGGAGATGTACTGGTCCACCAGGCACACCATCTGGACATTCATGGAGTGAAAACTCTTTCGATTTCTTAACACCTGTTCATTCTGCCGGGGGAGGACAAATGCAATTTGTGGTCCATCAATTGCCCCAATGATGTTGGGGATATGTCCCATTGCATAGAAGTCAGCTTTCACTGTGGCCAAATCCTCCACCTGGGGGAAAACGAAGTAGCTGCACATGTGTTTAATCAGGGCAGCCCACACTCTGGTCAGCAGTATTGAGAACATTGGATGTGACATTCCTGCTGCCAATCCCACTGTCACTTGGAAAGAACCAGTTGCCAGGAAATGGAGCATAGGTAGGACTTGCACAAGAGGGGGGATCCCGGCGGGGTGAAAGATAGCAGATATTAGTTCAGGCTCCAATTGGGCACACAGCTCTGTGATTGTGGCCCTGTCAAGTATATAGGTGAGATAATGTGCCTGTCCTCCATTGTTGCCAAGTCCACCAGGGGTCTGTACACAGGGGGATGTCTTAATCTCCTATTTATCCACAGCGGTTGCAGTCTATGTGGCAAAAGAGTGAGCAGCTGGTCATTATCTGTACATTGCAACCACTACAGTTCAATGCATATTGTGATTGTTATATTATTTTGGTGTGATAGTTCCAAAATGTGAATTTTGTGTACTGTGATGCAGTTAGATCCATGGCCAGAACCCCCCAAAAATGGTGTCTGCCCTCCCAGTACGGAGGGACAGGTGGAAGTGAGGTAATTTTGCTGATGTTGTGCGCTGTTGCAGAAGGTGGTAGAGAACTGCTGTGCAACTCCTCACTGGTTATCGTTGGGCCCTATGGGGTACAGTGGCCAATGTTGATGCATGCTGGCAGTGACTGTACGCACCGCTGCGGACGTGACCACCATTTTCTATCTGTTCACTCACTTACTACCTGACCTTCAACAGGAGAGGACCTTTGCTGCATGTGCTGCTGTGACCTGTGTCTGGAACCGATCATGGCTCGTGTGACTGGGGAAAGGGCTCCTGCCTTCACCTCAGTGAAGTTGGAGCGACTGGTGGATGGTGTCCTACCCCAGTACCGACTGCTGTATGGGTCTCCAGACCAACAGTTGAGTACACCGCGAATACGATGCATTAGGCATGAATACATGGAGTGCTTCGTGTGAAGGCCTCGTGTAGAGGGGGTTGGTGGATGGGCCCTGGGCAGCGTGCAGCATGTATGGTGGGCCATGTCTGTGCTAATGGGAATGGAAAGGGGCATGGTGGGCCATAAGTGTAACAGGCAGGGAAGTCAAACTAATACCTTTCCCTCTGTGTATTTCCCTGCAGGTCAGCGCCCATCAAAAGAAGGGTATATGGCATGCCATTGCCAAGGACGTGAGGACCCTGGGGGTCTACGGCAGGCGGAGCACCCACTGTCGGAAACGGTTGGAGGACCTGAGACGCTGGGCACGGAAGCTGGGGATGGTCTCCCAACGAGGAAGGGGTGCCTGTCGAGCCCTGACCCCCCTGATGGCCCACATACTGGCCAAGGCCTATCCGGAGCTAGATGGACGTTTGGTGGCATCACAGCAGCAACAAAGGGGTGAGTACAGTGTCCTTCATTACAACTTACGCCTGGTGGGGTGGTATCCGGGTGAGGCTGCAGGGGATGGGCTGGAGCCTCCCCCCACCACCACCAGCAGCAGCAGCCCCAGTGGGCAGCCCTCTAGGCCGCAGGGGATGAGCTGGAGTCTTCCCCCACCACCACCAGCAGCCCTGCCACCAACACCACCACCAGCAGCAGCAGCCCCAGTGGGCAGGCATCCAAGGTTTCATCTGATGGGCTGGAGCCTCCCCCCACCACCATTATTTTTTTTTATAAGTGGGGAGTGAATCGAGGGGCCAATAAATTTAGGCCGATCTTCCCCCGAGGGGCAGAAACCAGTAGACACCAGGGATTTTTTTTTTTATACGTACGTATAAGGGGAGCGGCCCCTAGGGCAAGGGCTGCTCCCCAGGTGGGCAAAATATGTTTAGGCCTTTTCTGTTCTATTATAATTAGGCTGATCTGTCCCTGGGGAGCTGAAACCTCTAGGGATATATGTATTTTTTATTTACTTTATGTTTTTATGTATGGGGAGCGACCCCTAAGGCAAGGGTCACTCCCCTGGAGGGCAAATTGTATTTAGGCCATTTCTGTCCCCTTTAGGGACAAATCAGCCTATTTTTGTTAGGCCAATCTGCCCCCAAATGAAGAAGAAACCACTAGACACCAGGGATTTTTATTTTTCTGCGACAATTTCACGCAAGAGGAGTGACCCCTGAGGCAATGGTCGCTCCCCTGGGGGAGCAAATTTATTTTAGGCCATCTCTGCTTTCCTTGGGGGCAGATCGGCCTATTTCTATTAGGCCGATCTGCCCCCAGGAGGGCGCAGAAACCACTTAGGCACCAGGGATTGGTGTGTGAGTATGTGTGTGTTTTGTTTGGGGGGGCGGCCCCTTGGGCAAGGGTCGCTCCCCATGGGGGCACATTACTGTTAGCCATATCTGCCCCCCTTAGGGGTAGATCAGCCTATTTTTGGACAGCCCATCTGCACCCAAGGGGGGCAGAAAGCCCACCTGAGACCAGAGAAGATGTTTTTCAAAACAAGAGGATGTAGGTATGGACATACTCCCACCCCAAATAAATGGGGCCAAAGTTGTTCTGCCCACCAGTGGGCAGATGGGGCAATTATCTCCGATCCACACCCCAGGGGGGCAAAAAGTCTACTAGATGCAAAGGAATTAAAAAAAAAAATAGTGTGGTGGTGGCTACCAACCAGTATGGGCCTGGTTATGCCCCCACCCCAACTGAAGGGGTTAACACTCTTTAGCTCTCCCTCCGGACATTAAAACATCTTATCCCATGGCAAGCAAGAGGACATTTAATTATTTTGGGTTTTGGTTCTACATTTGGGCCATGAGAGCTTGGCTAACTCTCAAAATCGTCCCACTTGGAATAGTGAGGGCTGCACTTTTTGAACTTTGGGACTCTGCCATGCAGAAAAATCCACAAGACCTAGAGACATCTGAAAACTAAACATCTGGATGATTCCACAGTGGTGTGCTCCACATGCACCCCGCACCATTTTCTTATCCACATTGCCAGGCAAACCTCCAACTTTGCTGGAAATCACAAGTTTTTCCCACATTTTTGTGATGGAACCTTCCGGAATCTGCAGGAATCCACAAAATTCCTACCACCCAGCATTGTCTCATCTATACTAATAGAAATTGTGCTGCACTTGTCAGCCAAAAAATGTTTTTTTTGCAAACGGCCCTTTTGGACCCGCTTTAGTTCCCCCGTCAATTTCAATATGTTTTTGGCTCTTCCCTGTCAGAGGCACTTGGCCCACCTACACAAGTGAGGTATAATTTTTACCAAGAGACTGAGGGGACCGTTGGGTGATAGGAAATTTGTCCCGCTGCAGTGACCCCACACAGAAATGTGGGAAAAATTTGATTTTTTTTTAGCTAAATTTGAGTTTTGCTGAGGATTCTTGGTAAGAAAACATTGGGGGAACCCACGCAAGTCAC
Source organism: Pleurodeles waltl (assembly GCF_031143425.1). Classification (NCBI taxonomy): domain Eukaryota; kingdom Metazoa; phylum Chordata; class Amphibia; order Caudata; family Salamandridae; genus Pleurodeles; species Pleurodeles waltl. Next base: position 765,949,813 of record NC_090445.1, read on the forward strand.
ACCTCCCTGCACTCGGGTATTTCGTTTTCAGAAATGTCTGGGTTTGGTAGGTCCCTAGATGGCTGCTGAGCCCAGGACCAAAAATGCAGATGACCCCCCTGGCAAAAACAGTTTGTTTTGTATTTGATCATTTTAATGTTTCCAGATAGTGTTTTGGGGCATTTTCTATCGCGGGCACTAGGCCTACTCACACAAGTGAGGTACCATTTTTATCAGGATACTTGGGGAAATGCTGGGTGGAAGGAAATGTGTGGGTCCTCTCAGTTTCCAGAACTGAAATGTGAGGAAAAGGTGTTTTTTGGCCACGTTTTGAGGTTTGCAAAAGATTCTGGGGAACAGAACCTGGTGGGAGCCTCACAAGTCACCCCATCTTGGATTCCCCTAGGTGTCAAGTTTTAAAAAATGTGCAGGTTTGGTAGGCTTCCCCAGGTGCCGGCTGAGCAAGAGGCCAAAATCCACAGCTAGGTACTTTGTAAAAAACAGCTCTGTTTTCTTTGGATAAATGTGATGTGTGGATATTGTGTTTTGGTGCATTTCCTGACGAGGGCGTTAGGCCTACCAGCACAAGTGAGGTACCATTTTTATCGGGAGACTTGAGGAAACGCTGGGTGGAAGGAAATTTGTGTCTCCTCTCAGATTCCAGACCTTTCTGTCACCAAAATGAGAGGAAAAGGTGTTTTTTTGGCCACATTTTGAGGTTTGCAAAGGATTCTGGGTAACAGAATCTGGTGAGAGTCCCAAAAGTCACCTCATCTTTGATTTCCCTAGGTGTCTAGTTTTCAAAAATGTGCAGGTTTGGTAGGTTTCCTTAGGTGCGGGCTGAGCTGCGCCAAAATCCACAGCTAGGCTCTTTGCAAAACACAGCTCTGTTTTTTGGGGAAAATGTGATGTGCCCACGTTGTGTTTTGGGGCTTTTCCTGTCGCAGGCCCTAGGCCTACCCACATAAGTGAGGTACCATTTTTATCAGGAGACTTGCTGGAACACTGCGTGGAAGGAAATGTGTGGCTCCTCTCAGATGCCAGAACTTTCTGTCACCAAAATGTGAGGAAAAAGTGTTTTTTGGCCACAATTTGAGGTTTGCAAAGGAATCTGGGTAGCAGAACCCAGTGAGAGCCCCACAACTAATCCCATTTAGGATTCCCCTTGGTGACTAATTTTAAAAAATGCACAGGTTTGGTAGGTTTACCTAGGTGCCCGCTGAGCTAGAGGCCAAAATCCACAGCTAGGCACTTTGCAAAAAACTGCTCTGTTTTCTTAGCGAAAATTTAATGTGTCCACGTTGTGTTTTGGGGCATTTCCTGTCGAGGGCACTAGGCCTACCAGCACAAGTGAGGTACTATTTTTATCGGGAGACTTGAGAAAACGCTGGGTGGAAAGAAATTTGTGTTTCCTCTCAGATTCCAGACCTTTCTGTCACCAAAATGAGAGGAAAAAGTGTTTTTTTGGCCACATTTTGAGGTTTGCAAAGGATTCTGGGTAACAGAACCTGGTGAGAGTCCCACAAGTTACCCCATCTTTGATTTCCCTAGGTGTCTAGTTTTCAAAAATGTGCAGGTTTGGTAGGTTTCCTTAGGTGCGGGCTGAGCGGAGCCAAAATCCACAGCTAGGCACTTTGCAAAACACAGCTCTGTTTTTTTGGGAAATGTGATGTGCCCACGTTGTGTTTTGGGGCTTTTCCTGTCGCAGGTCCTAGGCCTACCCACATAAGTGAGATACCATTTTTATCGGGAGACTTGGTGGAACACTGTGTGGAAGGAAATTTGTGGCTGCTCTCAGATTCCAGAACTTTCTGTCACCAAAATGTGAGAAAAAAGTGTTTTTTTGGCCACAATTTGAGGTTTGCAATGGAATCTGGGTAGCAGAAACCAGTGAGAGCCCCACAACTAACCCCATTTAGGATTCCCCTTGGTGTCTAATTTTAAAAAATGGACAGGTTTGGTAGGTTTACCTAGGTGTCTGCTGAGCTAGAGGCCAAAAACAACAGCTAGGTACTTTGCAAAGAACAGCTCTGTTTTCTTAGGGAAAATGTAATGTGTCCAGGTTGTGTTTGGGGGTATTTCCTGTTGTGGGCGCTAGGCCTACCCACGCAAGTGAGGTACCATTTTTATCGGGAGACTTAGGGGAATGCTTGGTGAAAGGGAATTTGCTGCTCCTCTCAGATTCGAGAACTTTTTGTCACCGAAATGTGAGGAAAAAGTGTTTTCTTTGCCAAATTCAGGTTTGCAAAGGATTCTGGGTAACAGAACCTGGTGGGAGCCCCACAAGTCCCCCCATCTTAGATTTCCCGAGGTGTCTAGTTTTAAAAAATGCACAGATTTGGTAGGTTTCTCTAGGTGCTGGCTGAGCTAGAGGCCAAAATCCACAGCTAGGGATTTTGCAAAAAACAGCTCTGTTTTCTTTGGGAAAATGTGATGTGTCCACGTTGTGTTTTGGGGCATTTACTGCTGCGGGCGCTAGTGCTACCCCCACATATGAGGTACCATTTTTATCGGGAGACTTGGGGGGAACGCTGGGTGGAAGGAAATTTGTGGCTTTTCTCAGACTGCAGAACTTTCTGTCACCGAAATGTGAGGAAAAAGTGTTTGTTTTCTTTGCCAAATTCTGAGGTTTGCTAAGGATTCTGGGTAACAGAACCTGCTGAGAGCCCCACAAGTCACCCCATCTTGGATTTCCCTAGGTGACTAGTTTTAAAAAATGCACAGGTTTGGTAGTTTTCCCTAGGTGCCGGCTGAGCTGGAGGGCAAAATCTATAGCTAGGCACTTTGCAAAAAACTTCAGATTTCAATGTAAAAATGTGATGTGTCTATGTTGCATTTCCTGTTGTGAGTATTATGCCTACTCACGCAAGTGAGGTACCATTTTTATTGGGAGACTTGGGGGAACACAGAATAGCAAAACAAGTGTTATTGCCCCTTGTCTTTTTCTACATTTTTTCCTTCCAAATGTAAGACAGTGTGTAAAAAAGACGTCTATTTGAGAAATGCCCTGTAATTCACATGCTAGTATGGACACCCCAGATTTCATAGATATGCAAATAACCACTGCTTCTCAACACCTTATCTTGTACCCAATTCGGAAATACAAAGGTTTTCTTGATACCTATTTTTAACTCTTTATATTTCAGCAAATGAATTGTTGTATACCCAGTATAGAATGAAAACCCATTGCTAGGTGCAGCTCATTTATTGGCTCTGGGTACCTAGGGTTCTTGATAAACCTACAAACCCTATATATCCCCGCAACCATAAGAGTCCAGCAGACGTAACGGTATATTGCTTTCAAAACTCTGACATCGCAGGAAAAAGTTACAGAGTAAAACATGGAGAAAAATGGCTGTTTTTTTACCTGAATTTCAATATTTATTTATTTCAGCTGTTATTTTCTGTAGGGACCCTAAACAAATTATCCCTTGCGGAATTCAGAATTTTGTCTACTTTCCAGAAATGTTTAGCTTTCTGAGATCCAGCATTGGTTTCAGACCCATTTCTGTCACTAACTGGAAGGGGGCTGAAAGCAAAGAAAATAGTAAAAATGGGGAATGTCCCAGTAAAATGCCAAAATTGTGTTGAAAAATTGGGTTTTCTGATTCAAGTCTCCCTGTTCCTGAAAGCTGGTAAGATGCTGATTTTAGCACTGCAAATCCTTTGCTGATGCCATTTTCAGGAAAAGAAACACAATCCTTCTTCAGCAGCCCTTTTTTCCCATTGTTCTGAAAAAACAAAATTATTGCTGTATTTTGGCTAATTTCTTGGTCTCCTTCAGGGGAACCCAAAAAAGTCTGGGTACCTCTAGAATCCCAGGGATGTTGGAAAAGAAGGACACAAATTTGGCGTGGGTAGCTTATGTGGAAAAAAACTTTATGATGGCCTAGGCGCGAACTGCCCCAAACTGCCAAACAAAGGCTTGGCACCTGAGGGAGAAAAGGCCTGGCAGCGAAGGGGTTAATAGTGGGTTGGTCATTTAACGAGGCATCACAATTGCATTTATGACACTGCAATGAGCGCTATTGGGTTGTGCCATGAGGGCCTGTCCCAGGACTTTTTGGGCCCTGGGCAGAAAGGGAATATAAAAGACTCCTTAATTTGCGTACAATGTGAAATCACAGAAAATTATATCACAGGAAGTGCCATCCATTGACTATTGTTGGGCGACTTCAAAAGAAGCAACTTTCTTTGGTCTAGATATCAGTAAAACAAAAACATAAATATTAACTGATAAAATAGGCACATGTATTTTAGATTTCAATTGACTGGACATACATTATATTAGTTACATTGGATGAAAAGGTTTGGCCTAGGTCTCCCCAAAACTTATAAGTTCAAAGAAATTTTAACAATTTCTTTCCAGATTAGTGCATTAAGTATGTACACGTGTATGCAATATTTGTACAGTGCAAATCAAGCTGAAAGGCTGCAAAGCACTGTACAGGGTCATAAACACAGTCAAAGTGTGATAGGAGGAGTATATGATTTGTGGATCGTGATTGCATCATGATTTCTTTTTTCTTTTTAAGTATTTGCTGTTTCCTAAATTGGAGATGACTTTGGGCCATCCTAATGGACATGGGAATAACATTCCAGAACCTTGAGTCATATATGGAAAGGATTTTTATTTTTTTAGCACATCTTCTTCCTCTTCACTCTGAAGGTGCCCTTGTTGTGGGTGTGTGGCGAGCCACTGGGGATGGCAAGCTTGTCATCCAAGAAGGCAGGGGTGTTAGTCGTTTAGTGGACACCTAGCGAAAAGCAGCAGCACACTGTGCAGGGTCAATGACAAGCATAAAGTTGAGGAGTGATGGGAAAGGTAGCTGGTTTGTGGACTGTAAATGCACTGTTACAGCTATGCAGATAATGCAGCTGTGCCTGAGGATGGTGCGGGCCTGCAAGAAGTACCTGTGGAGTTCTATCACGGTGTGATGATGTGGTCATATTTCTTAAAGCACTAGTGAAATGTGCTGAAGCATTTAGAATGCCCTTAAGCGGGCTAGTGTGGATTAAAATTTCAAACTGGTATCCCAGATACTCACTGCAAGATAGGGTATGTGCAAAAAAGATATGAAATCAAATAAACAGTTGAAAATAGCATGACATCTGTTGAAGGCATCATCCTAGTCACTGAAAATACCAGAAACTACCAGAATACTATTATATGAAGGCTAAAATGGCCTAATGTAATGTGCCATGAGCCACAGCTATAACACCCCTATCAACATTCTCTGAAGCCTTTAAATGTTCTGATACTAATAAACACTATACACTTAAATGGTTGCAAAGTGCATTTCATTTGGTAAATTAGCATGATATAGATTCAGTTGACAGATTTGAGATAGCTCTCCTCTAATTTGATTTCTCCTACTTTTGAACAAAACCCGGAAAGCACTTTTAAATGCAAATAAATAATGCTGCGAGCCAGGCCCACTAACCAGCCTATTTCCTGGGCCTTACACTGCTGGACTATGGCTTCTAGGCCCATGGGAGAGAGACCAGGCCTATAGGGTTGTGTCTGTTCAGTATTTTACTGACATGAACAGTATTTGCAGATCTAAAAGAGAGCAAAAAAGCAAAAAATCTCAATATAACTTCTAGGGATATAACAACACAGAACAAAATATCCGTGCCTCATCCACTAATTAAAATCTCTCAAACTGGAACTGAGGCAAATATAAAGACAAATGGTGTGAGCAGAATCCTAAAATTGGGGCGAGGCTCCCCTGGTGGACATCAATTTATCATAGGGGAGCATCAGCCTCAGCAGTGGTTGAGAATAATTAAATCATTCCATCCTTCACTTTTTTGTATACTTTAGTGAGTCTCCCTAAGTGGGATGGGTGTGCCCACATGTGGGTCTCGCACACACTGTATCACTGGAACAAAGCTGTACCCGCTGATGAGCCCAAACTAGGGCGACACTTGTCCTGGTTTGCTGGGTCAGGGAAGACATGGCCTGGTAGTTTGGGCTGGATTGTTCCCAATGGAGCAGGGACAAGACTGATTTGCAAATGACTGGTTCAAAACTGAGGTCTCATAGTTTACAAAATAACAATGGAGTGGGATGCAGCATGAGTAATTACCAGTTGCAGTGATTAATTCAAGTATTTCATCCATCACTTTTTGCATAATTGTTTCCTGGACAGCAAAATACAGCCATAATGTGGGTGCATTGGACCATAACCCCACAAGACCACAGTCCCACTGCACTTGCTGCATTATTGATAAGTGTGAAGCAAAACATAAACGCTGTGGGATAGCGTATAGCGTAACTGGATGGACGGAATGCGGAACCAATCAAACATTCACCCCCAGTCACAGATCTGGGTTTAATCCATCCATTATTTTGCTCACCATGCCACCCCAGTTTGAACCCAGCCATATGCAAATCAGTCTTGACCCTGTTCCTCATGGGAACAGTCCAGCCCGAACTGCCAGGCCAGGTTCTCCCTGGACCGGAAACAAGCATCCTGGGACCGGTTTCGGGGTTTCACCCCTCATCAGCCAGGCTAGCTTGAATCCAGTGGCACAGTGAGCCCGGGACCCACGTCTGGGCATACCCGGCGCACTTAGGGTGGCAAAAGCAAAGCAAAACATAAATGCTGTGGGATAGCGTAACTGGATGGACGGAATGCGGAACCAATCAAACATTCACCCCCAGTCACAGATCTGGGTTTAATCCATCCATTATTTTGCTCACCATGCCACCCCAGTTTGAACCCAACCATATGCAAATCAGTCTTGACCCTGTTCCTCATGGGAACAGTCCAGCCCGAACTGCCAGGCCAGGTTCTCCCTGGACCGGAAACAAGCATCCTGGGACCGGTTTTGGGGTTTCACCCCTCATCAGCCAGGCTAGCTTGAATCCAGTGGCACAGTGAGCCCGGGACCCACGTCTGGGCATACCCGGCGCACTTAGGGCGGCAAAAGCAAAGCAACACATAAACGCTGTGGGATAGCGTAACTGGATGGACGGAATGCGGGACCAATCAAACATTCACCCCCAGTCACAGATCTGGGTTTAATCCATCCATTATTTTGCTCACCATGCCACCCCAGTTTGAACCCAGCCATATGCAAATCAGTCTTGACCCTGTTCCTCATGGGAACAGTCCAGCCCGAACTGCCAGGCCAGGTTCTCCCTGGACCGGAAACAAGCATCCTGGGACCGGTTTCGGGGTTTCACCCCTCATCAGCCAGGCTAGCTTGAATAGTTGAATATTGATAAGTGTGCACTGGACCATGGTTGGTAGGCTTATGGAAGGATGGACCCTTCCTGACCTTCGCAGCTCTGGATTATGGCTGTGCAGTGCATGAGAGAAGGGACCAGTGGCATTGTAATATAGCCACGGGCCCTGATGCAAGTAAATGATGCCAGACAGTAAAACACAGCAATTAATATGGGTGCATTGGGTCCGGAGCATTCATGAGCCCTGGTGTCATTGCACCCACTGCACGACTGACAGCTACACCCCTGAGAGAGAACCATAATATGCCACACAACCATAGTCCTACTCTGTTAAGTTCATGGGCTTGTCTCCTCCCCTGAGTGTCCAAGGGGAGGGAGGGCCTCTACCAGGCTTAACAGCTCTGGAAATGACTCAAATCTCCATGGTAGCGGGGCAAGTAGCACAGCAATGGTGCCATGGATCCTGGTGCAAAGTAAAAGTGTCTCCTCACTCTTGTTCACTGGCTGTAGTGTAAATAAACCCATCATTTGGGAACATTGGGCACTTAATTCCCCTTGGCCCAGTGCCACTGCACCTGCTGCACTACTGATGGCTATACCCCGGACCGATAGCTATGCCCAGGCAGAAAGGGAATGTGTTAGGCCCCTCTAACTTTCATGCAATGTGAAATCACAGGACATGGACCTTGACAATGGCCTATGCACAGAGCCAAGATACAGAGCTGTGAGATAGTTTCAATGGGGCGCAGAGGAGGGGCCCACATGCCCCCCCACCTCCTGGGCCACTCAGACATGGTGTAGCGCTGAGAGGAATAGGGGAGGGAGCCCACTAACCCTTGGGTCTTGCAGCACATAGGCATGGCTGGAAGGCCCAGGGAAGAGGGACCATTCCTATGGCCTGGCAATGCTACACAATGGCTACGAGGCAAGGAGTAGAGGTCTCCACTCCCCTAGGCCTCAAAACCATAGAGTAGTGATGTGAGGTCCAGAGGAGGGGACCCAGGATAGGAACGCACTCTACCATTGGCCTTACAACAATAGTGTAGCACTGCAAACCTGGGGAAGGGTGTTCCCTCCCACGGCCCACCCCACCATGATCCACAGCTGTGAGACCCATTGAAGTGTTGTCCTATCCTGTGGCCTTACAGCTGTGATGTAGTGGTGCAAGGCCCATGAAATGTGGCCTACTGCCCTGGGCTTCACATCTATGGCCGGGTGCTGGAAGATCCAGGAAAAGGGAATCCCTTTCCCTGGGCCTCACAGCCATGGTCCCCAACCATCGCTGCAAGAGCCAAGTAGGGTGACCAATTTTCCATTATCACTTCTCAGGACAATTTATGCATTTGAAGAAACACTGCACACGTGGAGGAACATTTTGTGTGTAGAGGCTTTGGAATACGTTTATTGGGGAGCTGGGTAACTTAGAGTCACATAGCAGATTGTTAGGGTATCTGTTAGACTTTTCATCCTTGGCGTGGTCTCCCTTAACTTTTTGCCTCTGTTCCCCAGGTTGTTGATGTGTGCTGGACTCTGATTTTACTGTTTTTGTTACTCTGGGCACTTTACCGCTGCTAACCAGTGCTAAAGTGCAAGTGCTCCTGTTTAAAATATGTACGTAATTGGTTCTCCATGATTGGCATATTTGTTTTACTGTTAAGTCCCTAGTAAAGTGCACTAGAGGTGCCCAGGGCCTGTAAATCAAATGTTACTAGTGGGCCTGCAGCACTGGTTGTGCCACCCACACAAGTAACCCTGTAATCATGTCTCAGACCTGCCACTGCAGTGTCTGTGTGTGTACTTTTACACTGTAAATTCGACTTGGCAAGTGTACCCACTTGCCAGGCCTAAACCTTCCCTTTTCTTACATGTAAGGCACCCCTACGGTAGGACCTAGGTAGCCCAAGGGCAGGGTGCAGTGTATGGATGAGGTTAGACATATAGTAATGTGGTTTATATGTCCTGACAGTGAAATACTGCCAACTTCGTTTTTCACTGTTGCAAGGCCTGTCTCTCTGATAGGATAATATGGGGGCTACCTTTAAATATGATTAAAGTGTAGATTCCCCTAGAGAGTAGATGGACATATGGAGTTTGGGGTCCCTGAACTCACAATTTAAAAATACATCTTTTAGTAAAGTTGATTTTGAGATTGTGCGTTTAAAAATGCCACTTTTAGAAAGTGAGCATTTTCTTCCTTAAACCATTCTGTGACTCTGCTGTGGTTGTGGATTCCCTGTCTGGGTCAGTTTGACAGTTGGGTTGTTTTTCACCTCACACCAGACAGTGACACAAAGGGAGCTGGGGTGTAACCTGCATTTCCTGATTAGCCATCTCTGCTAGGCGGGAGGGGTGGAGTGGTCACTCTCCTCTGAAAGGACTGTGCCTGCCTCTGACAATGCAGACTCCAACCCCCTGGTGTGTGTCTGGGGCCTTGCCTGGCTAAGGCAGGATTTCACAAGTAGGTGTGAGTCCCCTTTGAAGAAAGGTGACTTCAAAGACTATAATGGGTATAAGAAGGGCACCCAAATCTACAGACTTTGAAAACACTTCTGGAACCAAGAGGAACCTCTGCCTGGAGAAGAGCTGATAGCTGAGGAAGAAGTGCTGCCCTGCCTGTGACTGTGCTTTGTGGATCTTTCCCGCAGTGTTGCTTCTGCCAGAGTAAGAGGGCAAAGACTGGACTTTGTGTGCCTTCCATCTTGTAAAGACATCTCCAGGGGCTTGAGTTAGAGCTTGCCTCCTGTTGTTTGAAGTCTCAGGGACAGCAAAGACTTCTCTCTGCCAGCATCTGGAGTCTCTGGAGAGACTCCTGCTCTGACAAGTGGTGCCCTATCCAGTTCCTGGGCCCTTGAAAGGAAAGCTGGTAGAAATCCAAGGAAATCAACTTCGGACGACTCCGGACCGACGCCGCTGCTGAATCCGGTAACGCCACCTGCACCCGACGCTGTGACCTTCACTGGAACACGACGCTCTTCACAGGCTCGACGCCGCAGCAGCCCCGCTGAAGTCCGCGACTCTGTGGAAGTCGCCGCATCACGTCGTGACCGACGCCGCTCGAAGTGCACGGATTCAACGTTTCGCACAGACGCCGCGATCCCCGACTTCGCGCATTGGCTTGTTTTCACTCTTCACCAAAGGTACTGTACTTGGGGGTCTACATGAATCCGTGTCCGGCGCCGCTGGTGTCGGCTTGTTGGGAATGACTCCGTCACGACGCCGTGTTAACATTTCATCGAAGCATTTTTGTTTCTAAGCGCTATTTTTTAGTTTAATCTTTAAAAATTAATAACTTGACTTGTGTATGTCGGATTTTTGTCGTTTTGGTCTTGTTTTGTTTCAATAAATATTTCCTATTTTCCTAAACTGGTGTTGTGTCATTTTATAGTGTTTTCATTGAGTTACCGTGTGTGTTGGTACAAATACTTTACACCTAGCACTCTGAGGTTAAGCCTACTGCTCTGCCAAGCTACCAAGGGGGTAAGCAGGGGTTAGCTGAGGGTGATTCTCTTTTACCCTGACTAGAGGGAGGGTCCTTGCTTGAACAGGGGGTAACCTGACTGTCACCCAAAGACCCCATTTTTAACAGTATCATTCTAAACCCCCCTCTAAAACAGGTGTTTAAAAAGATAGCTCAGCTGAATATTCAGGTTATTGAGCGTGATTACTCTTCACGCTATATTTGATTTCTGGTCCCTTTACCACCTTCTGTAGTAAGTCTTGACTGCTAGCAATTGCAAATTTTGAGTGACCTGTTTAGAAAATTAACTCTTGTATTCAAACAGAAAGAAATAGTCTTAACCTTTGAAACACCCTTGGTAAATATCAGTATCTACCATGCATACTGTCCAATAAGTACCCACTGCCACAGAACCTGGTCCAACTCGTACATTTTAACCATGAAACTAGGATATTTGAGAGCTAATCTCAGTTCTACAATGGAAATAATCACCATGTTCTAAAGCTGAGAAGGACTGATAAAAGAGTGGCAACTCCCTGGGAGGAGCAGCCTCTTCATCTTGCCATCAAAATCACTAACATCCCAGTTGTGGTCTAGTTGACTGGTTGGAGATATAGATCCAGGAGAATATTTTTGGATCCTGGCCTCCTATTTGGCCAAATTGTGTGCTCTTGGGCAATCACCTTTCTGAATTTATTGCCAGGGTCACTGAAATCATGCAGGTATGCAGCCGCTGCATTTTTGGCATAATTATAGATTTGCAACATTTGCCACATAATCCATCATCGGCTGCATAATCTGTAGGTTTTAATAAAACAATTTCAGTTTCTAGCTCAAATGGTTGAAAAGTTCCCAATAGCACAAGAACATGTGCTGCTGCACAGCTGAAGATCCTTTACAAAGCCAGACTGGTTACCTTTCTGTTGTTTATCGCTACATGTTGATGTTTAACTGGTATTAAGTGCAACCAATGACAAAGCAGTGTTAACAAGTGCAAAAATGTCAAAATAGTGAAGTTATATTATTGTAAAATGTACCAAATTACTCTGCCTAATATACTTTTTCTTGGTGAATTATTAACTCAGCTCAGCCACATAACTGACTTCCAGTGGCCCTGCTGCCCCTTTTTGGCAAGATTGGGAGTATTTTGATTTAATTTAAAAACTACAAGTCACCAAGATATTCAAAAATGTACTGAAAACTTTCATGAGAGAAGGGACGTGCCCAATCATTTGTAACAGTCACCTAAATGCTGTACAGCGGGTTAATACATAGACTTTGTATCAAGTAGCAATGTACTGCAGTCCTGGGTCTACTAATTTAACAATCTATTTGATCCTGGACAAATAATACTCTTCCTCTGCCTTCTGAGCTGGCAATATGGAAGCACTTTGAAACAGGCTTAATGTGAGGAATAGACAACAAAGGTGTACTTCGGCTCAGCTTGTGGTCCAGTTTAAACCACAAGTCCATAAAGAGCTGAACTTTCATGTGGCTTCAGCCTCCTACCCTCGGTATAACCATTACGCTACAGCTCCCAACTTTGTAACTGGGGAACCGACTTCCTGTTTTGGTGTCAGCTCAAGATCCTGTGAATCTGGGCCAATCACTTAATCTCCCTGCCCTTAAAAAACTGAATGTGCCCTTGTGCAATGTAACTGGTTCTCATGTAAATCGCTCTAATACCTTTGAGTCGTTTGCACAAATCAAAAATGCAAAAAATGGATTTCAGGATTGCTACCTGGCTGGTTTTCAGTGCGTTCTGTTCTGTTTCATGTCTTGTTTAGTAGAAAAATAAGCAAATCACCAAAAGCCTTTTTTTAGCCCTTATCTATACATAATCCAAACAGTAAATATAAACGGAAAACACATTAAAACATGTTCTATAGCTGTGTTCGATCCCTGAGTAATTATCAAGGTAAACAGAGACAAAAACATCCTGTTAGAAATAAATACATACCATGTTCTTTAAAGTGCTATTTATAATTGTGTCCCAACCTTTGCAGACTCCTAAAAACAGCAACAAATGGTCTGGATTTTTCTCTTGTAAAGGGGGCAAACCTATTTGCATCCCAGTAGATTGAAGGTTATCCTGAACCTGCATGGCCCAGACACTGACATACAGATCTTTCACAGGTCGTCAAGGGCGCTGAAAGAGAGTTGCTTGTCATTCTGAAGGGCCTTCTCCCTATTCCTGGCAGCGCTACACATGCCTGCGAGGCCTAGGAAAGAAGTGCCTCTCCCCTGAGCCTCGCAGTGGTGGAGCATCGATTTGAGGACCAGGTGAAAGGGGACACTGGTGCGATGCCCCATGTTGGTGGGCTTAGGGAGGGACTCTGTGCAGCTGCCCATGTTACCCATGCCTAGCGTCAGCCCTGTGTGCCATATGGCATTTTGCTGTGATAAAACGTACTATTTTAAATAAGAAAAGCTCCAGGCTGGACAACACATTTATTGTGTCTGTTGTTTGCTTATTACTGAACTCTTTCCCTAAACTTCCCACCTTCCTTAGATGACATTTTCTTCTCACCCTCGCTACCCTGAGAGTCAAGTGTGGAAAGGATTCCTCTTGGCCCAGTTTGCAGATCTAAAGTAGGACTGAACCCAGGAAACCAGTGGCAAACGACCTAAATCAATGCCCTTTGGGCCCAGTTACCCTTGTGTCTGCCCACGAATGGGGTCTGACATCTGGAAAATCAAACATATTTTTATGTGCCACAGCATGGTCTTGTTTTCTCAAATACCTGCAGCTGGGATTCAAGTGGGCTCTGCCCTACGTCATATGACTGTATGTGCCTGTCTTTTTCCGAAGTGATGTTTGTTTGCTAGTGACAGGACAGATTTGTGAGTGAACAATGTAATCTCCTAATCAGTAACTTCGAGGTGCATGGCCACTCAAAGTTTAGTCAGTTCCTATAGAATATGTTTCTCTTGTAATGAATCGAAGGGGAATCTGTCTCTTATTCTTGTGAAATGAGCACATAGCTGTATACAATGCTTGAAATGGAAAAATAGAAGTTTTTGAGAAGTGCCGGTACTCTCCAATTAAAGGTATTAAGTTTTTCTTGAGAAGTGTAGGTACTCTCCCTCTCAAAATAAAAAAGTGCCGGTACTCAGTAAGGGCCCAATTAAAGCACTTGCTAGCACTGACGATTATAACTATGTACAGTTGAGTGCTCTAATAAGACCATATGGTCTTATTAGAGCACTCAACTGTACATAGTTATAATCGTCAGTGCTAGCCAGATGGCAGAGCCGTCTGCCGAAATCCGACATGATGTACAGTTCACAAATTTGAATCTTGGTAGAGAGAATCAAACATTCATCCTTCCAGCGCCGATGGGTTGAAGACAATCCTATTTAGTAACAGCGATGCCTCGTAATTACAGTGCTTAGAAGCAGCAAAAAACTGAGGTATTGAATGCTAAACAGAACTTAATACTAAAAGGGAACATTCTTCTCAAACGTAAGGTGCAATGAATTGAAACAGTGTCGTCGAAGTCGTTGCCCTACAGGAGGCACGGACATTTTCTGCTGATGCTCGGAAAAGGAGGTACGTCCCTCCAAGGGGTGGGCAAAAAATGTCATGCCATAGACAAATGGCGAGATCAATAAGGACCATCCCAGCACATTGCTCCATGAAATAACTGCGCCAGCGTTGTTTCTTTCGTGTACCTATTTATTTATTCATGTCCCCTTACAAGTTACAAACCAGGAAGGTAGCCGTCGCTTTCACAAAGCATGACGACTTAGGCTACAGAAGGGCACTGCAAGTCTTAATGGATCCAGCGTGACATGTATTGTACGCAGTCTGCGTCTTACACCTGTACTTGTATTGTGGCAAATGAGAGGTTAGTCTGCAAGATTGTTCCAGAAAGGAGGACAAGTCTAGATACTTGAGCATCAGGGAAAGACTATCAGAATTGCCATGGCCAGTCTCAAGTCTGTGCTCCACATTAAGCATATCCACTGTTTACAGTTCTACTGCTTCATTTGCATTTCAACTGTCTAGAATGATTATAGAACTCAGAAACGAGTCCCAAAGAAGAATGCCCTCAGTTTCTTCAGTGAACAGACCACCACAAATATCTCCCTCTCAAAGACTCTCCATTGCTATTGCCTGGGTAGCAGCTGTCTACTTACGACTGCTAAAGAACCCTACTGACGACTGCTAAAGGTTGGTCCTGTGTTCCATTTAACTAGAAAACCACTGCCCCTGTGTATGTCTGAAGCATCTGTCTGCATGACAAACTCTTTGCTGAAGTCTGGTGTTTTGAAGCCTGACCCTTTTAAAGTGTCGGAGACCTTCTAATGCTCTTCTGCAGAGATCATCTTGTAAGATTGTGCTTTGAAGGCAGCTCTGTGAAAGGTGCAATAATGCTCCTTAAACCCTTAGCAAATTTGTGATGGTACCCAGCTAGGCTCAAGAAGGCTTTCACCTGAGTCTGGGTTTTGGGAGATTCACAGATCAACATGGGCTGGGTCGTAGGCTTGGGGAGGCTACTCCCCTTCAACTTGAAGGCCAAGGTACACCATAGATGCCTCTGGCACTTGCTGTCTATGATAAGGCATTTCTGTTGCAGGGACTAAAGCACTTCCCTCAGGTGTATCATGTGGATTTACCAGCTTGAGTTGGCTGTATACAGCAGTGTCCTCTAGTGAGACATTCATGAATCCATCCATCCCAAATACAACCTGGTTGACCTATCTTTGGATGACTGAAGGGGTATTCTTTCAACCAAAGGGCAACACATTGAACTGAATTTTCCACTATCGATTGGGGACTGCAGACCTCTCTCGGTTGCACCCTCTGTTAGGGTGGCTTGCCAGTACCCTGAAGTTAGATGACAGGTACTCAGAAAGTTGGAAGGCACTTTCCTGTCAATGAGCTCATCAACTCTAAATATTGGTTGTGGATGAGTCTTGATGACTGCAGTGAACCCTCTGTAGGCCACACAGAACCTCAGCTCTGGTGTGCCTTGGGCTCGGAACAAATGAACGGGACCATAGACAGCTAATGTGTTCAATCATACTGAGGTCCAACATCTGGGATATTTCTCCTCAGATACTGGCACTCCCCTAGTCTGATAGCCTATAGATTTTATTCTTGAAAGACCTGTTGTCACCAATGTTCATGTCATGAGTGTAGCAAGTGGTGATCATAGTGTGTGAATGTGAGTCTCAAGATTAAAAATGTAGGTAATATCACATTTCTTCTCCTTTACCATGCAGGGTTGGGTCAGTTTATTTTGAAGTGCCTACTGGTTCCATGACCCAAAAGCTTAGCTAAGCTAGTACTCTACCAGAGTTGTCTTTTGACCATAGCACTGCTTGATCATTTCCTTTCTGGTCTCCAAATAATTCTGATTTCCTTTCTTCAATGACTGAGCCATCTTGGATTTTGAAGCCAGCCCAAAAACCACCACAACCTTTGAAGATTTTTTGGGCGTTTTTCCCATATGTCTCTCACAGGACTGCACGATCCCCAAAAAGAGTGCCCAAGCATCATCTCAATGGTGCTGAAGGTGATTCTCCTGGTGACCTCCCAATTGGGTAGCATCCAGAAAGGCAGAAAGATGTCCCATTTGTGCCTAAAAGGTTTCTCTAGGTCAAATATTACACTTTTCAAGGTCTTGATGATTTGGCATGGGGCGATAAGGTGTGGAGAGCTTGTATGTCACTTAGCACATACCCACATGTACTTCATGTACGCAGACATGAAGTCTTTCCCTCTGTCTGAAATCACCTCAGTGGGATACCAGACTTGAATAAAGGTGCACATCAGGACACAGGCCACCAAAGACATAGATTCGAAACTGAGAGGTATAGCCTAAGGATGTTGAGTGGTGTGGTCTACCACTAATTGGATGAAAATATTCCTTGAAGCTGTCTGGGAGTCCAGTGGCAGGAGTGATAGAAGGAAGCTAATTTCTGCCTCATCTGAGGGAGTTAACAAGTAGTTGACCGTCCTGTCATACGTCTTGGCCTGCCCAGGTGTCCTGCCAATGGGCTTTCATGAGCAGATTTCAATAGGAGCACCCAAGCATACTGGGGAAAAAGCAGCACAGTCCCTGGAACTTTAGGCTTGCTATAGAAGATACAATCCTCTTAGTAGATTAGGTGTTCTCCAGGGAAGGCCATCTTGAGTGGGGCCTTCACTCTTTGCCCTGCAGAATTCTGCATTACTTAGTCTCCTGCAGCTTGCCAACTAGCCAGCTCAGGCAGTTCACTGCCGTTTTCTGCAGTTGTAGGCTCTGCGCCCTCTCCCCGGGTGAACTTTTTCCACAATGTGGAATCTTCTGGGACTGATTTTCCATGCACCTTGACCCTTCTCTTTCTGGTGGGAACCTGGTCCTGATTTATAGGGTCCAGGTCCCCTGACGGACTACTCTGGACCTGACTTTAGTATGCTCCGGGTCATTGTCCAGCAGGCAATTACTAGGCATAGCAGAGCTAACCATTGTTTTCCAAAGCCCAGACAATTCACCCATCCCACCCACCATGTTAACTACTGCCACAGGATGGTAAATGACTTGGTTGTCAGCATTCGCTGCACAATAGTGCACACAAGAAATTATGGGGGTCATTACGACCTCGGCGGTCTTTTCGCAAGACCGCCGAGGTACCGCCGTACTGAAGACCGCCAGTGGTGGCGGTCTTCCGCACAGTATATTATGACCGCTGGCTGTCCGCTGTCCTTTTACGTATGGAAGGCCGCCAGCAGCCTAACTGGCGGACGGCAGGAAGGTGGAGGTTGCTAAACCTCCACCGCCACGTCAACAGAACACCGCCCACTGAATCACGTCCCATGATTCGGTGTGGCGGTGTTCTGGTGACGGTGTTCTGGTGGCAGAGCTGCCCCCATGGATCCCGTCCCCTCCCAGAGGATCAACAGACAAGGTAAGTTGATTGTCCGTTAGGGAAGGTGGTGGGGGGGTGTTGTGTGTTGCGTGCGTGCATTGGGGTGTGCGTGTGGGAGTGTAGAGGGGGGTGAGTGAGTGTATGCATGCGGGGGGGTGTTGTGTGTATGGGAAATGTGTGCGGGTCGGACAGTGTGCATGTCAGTGTGTATGTGTGCGGATATGTGTTGTCGTGTAGAGGTGTGTATATGTGCATGTTCGGGGTGTGTGCATGTAGGAGTGTGTATATGTGCATGTTCAGGGTTTGTGCATGTAGGGGTGACTATGGCCCTCATTCTGACCTTGGCGGGCGGCGGAGGCCGCCCGCCAAAGTCCCGCCGTCAGGTTACCGTTCCGCGGTCGAAAGACCGCGGCGGTAATTCTGACATTCCCGCTGGGCTGGCGGGCGGCCGCCTTCAGGCCGCCCGCCAGCCCAGCGGGAAAGAGGCTTCCACGATGAAGCCGGCTCGGAATCGAGCCGGCGGAGTGAAAGCTGTGCGACGGGTGCAGTTGCACCCGTCGCGTATTTCACTGTCTGCACAGCAGACAGTGAAATACTTGTAGGGGCCCTCTTACGGGGGCCCCTGCAGTGCCCATGCCAGTGGCATGGGCACTGCAGGGGCCCCCAGGGGCCCCGCGACCCCCCCTACCGCCATCCGGTTCCCGGCGGTCGGACCGCCGGGATCTGGATGGCGGTAGGGGGGGTCGGAATCCCCTCGGCGGTGCAGCAAGCTGCGCCGCCTTGGAGGATTCAATGGGGCGGCGGGACACTGGCGGGAGACCGCCAGTGTTGCCGGTCCGACCGCGGCTTTACCGCCGCGGTCGGAATCCCCATTGGAGCACCGCCGGCCTGTCGGCGGTGCTCCCGCGGTCCTCCGCCCTGGCGGTCTTTGACCGCCAGGGTCAGAATGACCGCCTATATGTGCATGTTCGGGTGTGTGCGTGTAGGGGTGTGTATATGTGCATGTTGGGGGTCGGGGTGGGGAGGGGGGTTGTGCCACCTTTGGGGGGTGGCAAGGTGGTGGGGGGAGGATTTGTGGGGGGTAGCAGGGGTGGGGGATCAGTGCCAGGGAAATGCCTACTGCCATGGATCTCATGGCGGTTCGCAACCACCCGAGATCCATGGTGGTATGCAGGGTCCTGATACCGTCAGCGGTCTAGCGACGACCGCCGGGCTGGAGACCGTAATCGCCGGCCTGTTTGCGGTCTTACCGCCGCTTTACCACCGACCGCCAGGGTCGTAATGACCCCCTATATGTTGTGAAGATACAGACAGACATGTGGAAGAAGTTATGCTGGCTTTTGTGTCTCTGAGAGGCTCTAACCTCCTCCCGTTGCTAGTTGCCCACTATCTGTACTTCTTAGATTTAGCACGCATGTAAGTTGTGGTTTCCACCTCCCCGTCACCCATAGAAACTAGGGTAACCTCTGTACACTTAATTATCTCTCTGGGCCAGCCTCTTCAAAGGGCTATACACTTGCAATCCCAGTGAACAGACCACCTGTGGGGAGCAGTCTGTTATACCCTGTCTGAAGACAGTCATAGCACCAGCTTCTACTAGCAATGACCAGGAACTTCCTGCACTGGTCCAAAGGTCTGATCTTTACTGGGATTCTCCCCACTACTGGATTTTGTGGCCTATTTGAGAACTTTTTCTTGCATCATCATCATCAAAGTACTTTATTTTGGCCACGAGGGACATAAAAGCACATAGAAACGACAAAATAAATACACAGTAAATATATAAAAAATGTACAGTAGATATAAGAGAAGAAAACCTAAGGGGCTTAGTGTATGAAAAATTAAAATCCTTTATTAAAACCCCTGTAGTTTGCTTCAGTTTGAACGCCTGCTGTGCAACATGTGGCTTCCAAGACATTGTTCTCTGTTAACTTTAAGCCCAGGTAACTGAATGTGTTCACCTTTTAAAGTGGAGTACATTTCAGCATAAGCTTTCCTTTGAAGGATCTGTGAGGAAAGAGCATCATTAATTTAGTTTTGGAAGCATTGATTTCAAGACCCCGTGTGAAACAAAATTCTTCAAAGCACGTAAGGAGTTTTCATAATGCGCATGGGGTTTTAGATATCAAAAGTGTATTATCTGAAAATAATAGTACCAGACTTTTGTTTGCTTAATGATGATGCGTCAGCCTCCACTCTGAGGACACACCCTTGGCGTACTCCCCTTGGCAGGTGGAATTGGTGGGGATGAGGTGCATTACTATCACAGTTGCCCAGTAGGTCCTGGGTTGGCTGGTGGAGTCTATCTAGGGGAGCTGACCTGACCATAGATGTAATGTTCTCACACTTAGCTGCCTGATCCTTGATTGACAGGTGTGAATCATGAAGAAATGAGAGTACGATGTTATCACAGTTGAGCAATTGTTCCTGAGTAGAATGATGGGGTCTATAAAAAAAATCACAGTGTGAGTGCTGGTGGCATCAATGTTAGAAGAATTGCTTTATATCACTCGTAGGTGTGGCAAGTGGGAGCAGCTGTGGCAGAAAGTTGCCGCCTCCTGGGGCCAAACAGCGGTCTGGGATATGTAGTCCCCAACCTGGCTTTAGAGCGCACCGCGCTGCACAGAGCTCCCTGGTGCTTTATAACGCTCATTGGTGTGGCAGGTGGGAGCAGCTGTGGCAGAAAATGGTGGCCTCCTGGGGCCAAAGAGCAGTCTGGGATATGTAGTCTCCCTCCTGGCTTTAGCATGTCCCACGCTGCAGATAGCTCCCTATCGCTTCATAGCGCTGTTTGGAATGGCAAGTGGGAACAGCTGTGACAGAAAATGGCAGCCTCCTGGGGCCAAAGAGCAGTATGGGATAAGTAGTCCCTCTCCTGGCTTTAGTGTGTCCCTTGTATTATTCTTTCTCCCCATCCTTCTAATATATGGGACAATGAACCATCCATGTATTTTCTTTACATTGCTTGTCAGAGGTGTTCACCCACACTCCTATCCAGCTGTGGTCCTGAGCTTTATTAGTCACCAGTTACAACCCGTGCTCAGGTTATTGCCACACAGGATGTTGTTAATGTTTACTTAATGGGAGCTATGCTGTCCAGAATTGTGGCTGCCACATATGTGCTGCCCATTTGTGAATTCCTCATTAACAGCACAGCTAATCCTTTCTCCATGGTGGCACACAAAAACTAGTGCACCTGAGTGCAAGGCTACAGTGGGATTTGAGAATCGATCACAGGATTCAAGGATCCCTGGATTTGACGATCTACTGCAGGTTTTAGGGATCCACTGTGGGATTCAGCACCTGCAGTCTATAAACGCTGTACACACAGCATAGCAGGTGACTGGTTACCCTCCCTCTATTTTGAGTCTGCTCTTCACTTGTTTACTCCTGCTTGCATTCTGCTATTCATCTGTTTCCCTGACTATTCAGCAGACCAACTGCCAAGTTCATCTTCCCAGAAGTTTTATGCTTTGTGGGCAACTTGGAGCTTCTTTCTCAGCATCACTTCAAAGAATTTCCTTACATTCTTGGAACTATTAAAATAATTTCTTCACATCCTTGGACATCCTTGGAACTCTTCAACCTCTGTCTGTATGTTTAGTGATAAGCTAGGGAGAGTTAGATTTATTTATTTGGAATGTGAAACTACTGTTGAATTTTTGAATTGCCCCTTGCACCTATGCACTGAAATAACTGTTAGGAGGACTATGCTAGGGTATAATGTACATTATGTTGATGTACTCTTGCATAATCTCAGGAATACTGCACTGTTTAAATTACACATGATTTCTGAAATTGCACCATTAGTGTAATGGCGGTGTCACAGCAGCACAGGACCAACACGACTGACTTGAGTGAAAGCAGTAGATATTTAAGTGGGCAGCAGTAAAATATAAGTTAGAAATTCATTTTGAGTAATTTTTGTACCTGACTAGACAGTTCAGGTGATTTCTGATCAAGAAATGCATCTATTGTTTTATTGTCTCACAGAGGAAAGGAAAGCAATTGAGGCTACTATACTTAGGCTCATATTTATGGGAAAGTGGTACAGCGTAGCTAGTCACTTTGCTGTGCTGCACTGCACCACTGAGAAAGGTCAGGAAAGCGTGGTATTTAAGGCATAGTGCTCATTCCTGTCCTTTGCCCCTGTGCTGGTGCACAATGAGCTGCCTAGGACCAATGCAGGCACCCTAGCACTATAGTTCAAGGGTGTTGAGACAGGGCCACTCACCTGAAAAGCAGGATGTCTTCAGGGGAGATGGTATGCTCCCCGACCTCCTGGAACACCTCTCAGCACTTCCTGGTGGACACAGAAACCCCGGCAGGTGTCCCAAAAGGAAACGGGGAGTGGAAGAGAAAGAGAATAAACACTGCCACGTCTTGCCGGTCCAGCCAGGCACCCTGTATCTTCGGGGGGCAGGTTGTTGTTGACAGAGTGATAGTAGAGTTAGTGCACTCAACTTCCTTGCAACTGAATCTCTCTTTCTGATTTGGGCACGGAAGGGGTAGAAGAACACCGTGATGCTCCAGCACTTTTCTTGGAGAATAATAACTGTTGGCACAATTACTAACACTGCATTACCAAAAACCCAAACTGAGTACCATAACAATAAGTACTGCGACACTAGGGCTGGCTTCACAGAGATTCGCTGTTGCACACTACAATTAGAACTGTGGTTGCACTTATCATGCACAAGAAAGACAAACAAGAGCATTACTTATATCACATATAACTTTCCTGCATGCCTATGTTTAAATTAAAAGGAACAAAAACAATCAAAGAAATACAAATGTCCACTCAGGGTTTAAACAGTTAGGGTGGCACAGTTTGGTTTGGTTTCACTGTGTGTGTGAAAAACCCCTCAAAAGCAAATTCCTCAAACATGAAACACAGGCATGAATGACACAATTTAAATCCAAGAGTTATGCTATTAGAGAAAGAAAAGTCAAGTAAATGTTCTTTCAAAATTGCACTGTCACCTTTTGCAGTACTTGAGCTCAGGCAGATTTCCTGAAGCACATTTAGGCAAGTAACGACAATAATAATGTACAATGTTCAGAAATGCATTTGTCTCTTCACGATAAGCACTCTGCCACAATACGAGGTATGAAAACACCAGCTATTCTAGGGAAGCGCGGCGCTCAAAGAACAAAGTCCCTGGAGAATACCAGTCCCTTAGCTGCAGTCTTTTCCGGAGTGCTGGAGGAATGCCTGGTGTCAGCTGGTACAGGAATGAAGAAAAGAATTGCCTGAAAAGTCCTGAATACGAGGATGACAGCAGGGGCTGGGCTGCCAAATCAGATGCTGAGATCAGGAAGCAAAACAAAACCAAGCAGGTAGGCATGCTCCACTCTGCTATTTAAAGCCAATCCGGAAAGCAGTTGAGTTTCCACATGTGGATGAGTCACCACACTCAATTAGAAGCACATGTCTACACCACACGCAATTCGAAGCACATGTCTACACCTGCTCACATTAGCAAACAAACATTGGTAAAACAAGCATTGATAAAACCAATTGCGTAACACAGCACATTATGTTTACTTAGAAACATGAAGGTTTAACCAAGAACAGAGATATGATTTAACAGTAATCCCTGGGGATGCTGACAGATAACGCAGGAGGCACCTTGGGGTTTCCTGACAAAGGGTGCCTGAGGTTCATGCAGGATTGTTTTTTGTGCAGGAAGCGGCACCTTCCTGCTTTAAAACAATACACTGAGGCATATTCCTCTTTCTATGTGTGCTGCAGAATGCAACACACATTGAAAGAGGAAGAAAAAGGAGAAATGAAAACAAATTAGTAAGGTTTTGGTTTATTCCAAGGATTACAAGTTCTTGCATAATTTTGCCTCAAAATGGAATCCCTTCCCAGGGCAGAGTAAGGCAACGCAGCAATTTGCACTACACTGCCTTACTCCATATTTTTGGAGTTACCTAAAGCCACGCAAAGTGGCTTTGCGCAGCTTCAAAAATATGACTTAAGATTTACGTCACGCTTGTACCACGTTGCATGGTGAAAGCATGATACAAGCCGCTTAGGTATCATATTGAAGGGCATCCCTCCCTGTTCTATTCCAGAAACTTGGTAGGAGGTGAAGAATAAGACAGTTCATTGGTTATCACAAAGGGCTAGCAACACGCAGTTTCTATATAATGGAATTGTGATGGTGAGGAGAGTAAAATTTGTAGACAAATCTAAGAAAACTACCCAGGAAGATTGTGTTGTTGTAAACTTTTATTTACTTTGATTAATTAAGCTACTGTTATCAAGGCTGACTATCAGTCAATCACATGATATTTGTTTCAGTGGAAAAAACAAAGCCATGCCCTTGAGATCGTTCTGCAAGCTAATATTATTTTTTTTTAAACAAGGAGCACAGTATAAAAAGGGCAGGGCGTGTCATGTGAAACAACTGAGACCGTGGTTACCGTCATGGCAACCCAGTTTACAGAGTCAGGTGTTTCACAAAACATCCCAGGGGTTGGTCATTTTAAGATACATTCATGGAGATGCAAAAAGATGGATCCCAGAGCTTTGAGGGCGGGGGAGGGAAGTCACAAGTGTTAAATTGTCATAGAACCGTAATGAAAAAGCATAATTTAGATTGTTGGTAAAGTGTTTTCAATGAGTTGCTTATAAACAGACTTTGAAAGCACATTGAAGACTGTGTGGAACCATCCAGAAGGTTATGGAACAAGCCAAAAGTTTCAGGAACAAACCAGAAGGTTTAGGAACAAGTCAGTAAATATCCTTTGATAGCACATGGTAATCAATCTGGAACAATCCAGAAGGTTCTCAAAACAGCCTTGTGCTCCTGGCAGACTTTGTTGATTTCAGAAGGGTACAAAAACCATTCCCTTGGACCACACCCTTAGTGAGGCAATTGGAGTTCCAGTGAAGACATCACCTGTGTTTCTCCCACTACCCAGCTTACCTGCACATCCAGGAAATCATCTTCCTCTGTGAATCTTGTGCTTCCTAGAGAGAGTTCTCAACAATCTGCAACAGATAATAGAGACAAGAGAAAGTTATGTACATTCAATGTTTACCTCCTTCATGTGTGCATGCAAGTCAGGAATTTGAGACAAAAGAAGTATGATTGAGCATTAGTAAAATAATTTGGTGGACAAAGATGTGAGATACTTGATTATTTACATGGTATTTAATTATTATTCAGTGAATTACTCAATCTGCGCTAATCAGAGAGAGACATCAGGGAAACCATACAATGTGTGCCAAATACAGAGAGTAGTTCAATTCTAGTGAAGAAACAACTAGAAGAGAAAGAACTAATGTTTGAAATGATTCTCTTGCAAATTAACAGGTATATTGAATCTAGATTGAGAAAGAGAATGTAAATGATTGATGTTGTAATTCAAAAGCTGTAAAGAGGGTTGTTTAAAAAAAATATATCTATACATATTTGTTCTTGTTGTTGTTTAGGCACTCGCACACTGCGGCACAGATGACAGACCAGTCTGAAGGGAGATACAAGGAAACTGTCCTACAGTCAGCAGTTGGCTATTTTCTTATTTTGTCCCATATCTCCATTTCCCCATTCACCTTGGTGTTTTTCCAGAATGGGTGTTGTGTACATTTCGTATGGTAGAGCATCAGGGGATGTTTAAGTCCAAACATCATGCATTGCTCCTTCTGGGTCAGTTGTATTAGGTTAGTCTCACTCTGTTAAATTATTGTGCTTTTCAACGGTTACTATAATAGATTTTCTTCCTTGGGCAATATTGATTGTCATCTATTACTTATAAGGAAAGACCATCCAAACTTTGCAGATGCCCAAAAACATACTAGTAGAGATCAAAATATTTTAAACACATTTTGTGCATTTATAGGAGCATGCACCACATCAGTTATTGTAACCACCAATGTTATAGTAGCTTCCTGAAATGCGGCAGGTATTACTGACAAGCCAAGTTCAATAGACTGACAGACAAATGTAGCACCAACACATACTACATGTTATCTAGGAAACATAGGCATTAGGTATTGTCCATATTGAGGGCTTCTTTTTGGTTGTTACCCCAGTTATTTCCTCTGTGGTGGGAAGGTCAAAGAGTGGCCTTGTTATCCTTGTCTCAACCTAATCTCCAGTGAAAAATTCCAAGATGCTTACTGCATCTCCTTATCAATTTGTTTTTATAAATTTTAGAGGGTAATTCTGATTTATTAATTACATCATATTATTTTAATAACAAATGTGTTTAGACCCATTCTGAGGTTGTCCTAGCCATCAAAAAAGATATCGTTTTTTTTTATACATTCAGAAACAAAGGATTCCTGTTTAATTTGGGTTGGGGATTTTAACATTAACAGGTGCCTCTATCCTGTTAAGAGGGCGTGTAGGGTAGTTGATGCTGAAGGTGAAGGATGGGTTCATTTGCAACAGAACCTATATGGTGAAATGTTGAATACTATACTTGCAAAATATAATAATGTATAATTGGTTGAGCCATCCATGACAAATCCCCTACCAGCATTGACCTCAAGGGGTGCTTTGAGCACAATTGATCATGTACAAACGTATTTTAACCAACTAGTATCACTTTCTGCTTTTATTGTTGGGAGAAATTGTGTAAGTGACCATACCCCCTTGATCTTATCAATTCAAGTATTAATATGGCAACAGCCTAATACTATGAGAGTTCAGAATGTTGAACCAAATGGAGTTAGATTAAAATCATCTGGAGTAGACCCGGACAGTTTTACTGCTTGAATTATTACTACCTGTAACCAGGACATCATGATTTGTTGGATCAGGAAATAGATTATGGTCTTATAAAACAAGCACATGTAAATATTTTCAAAGCAACCAATTCCCTTTCATAAACCCAGTAGGGGATAATAACTGAATACAAAAGGGATGGTTTGACAAAGTTGTACTTCTGCTCATAGAAAGCTGAAAGATGCTCTTCATACCACACCAAGGGCTAGAGCTGAAATTCAGAAACAAGCAAGTCTTAGCTCCTAGGAAATGTCAAGGGACTAACCCGATGTCCATTGGTTCTGCAGGAGCAGAAGAATGTTCTCCCTGTGCCCTCTAATGTGTACTCGCAAGGAGCCTTTCAGACTTCATATTGCTTGTATTCACCTAGGGGAAGGAAAGCGGGAGAGATTGAAGTCCTTGGTGCTGCATTTCAATTACACCTCTCTACTCTCTTCATGTGAGTTTTCCTTATTTTTTGGAGGGAGCCTTATTCGAACTGAGAAAGAGCACAACATTCATGAACATACCAGTTGGCATACAACAACCTTTTCTTAAATACTATTTCAGAACTGTTTTACGTATACTGTAAATATTTAATCAGTCATTCTCATCAACATCTAGTACCTTCAAGGACGAGACCCTCTCTCATGCAGTTACACGGTTAAAAGTTTTGTTTTGACTTCAATTCTCTTGTAGAGTTTATATGAATGATGTTTGTCTGAAGTATTTGGAATAATCGGGAAGAGCTGCTTAAAAAAAGGGGTACAATTCTTTCTTTAAACTTTATAAAAAAAACAATAGACACAAAACATACAACAGCCCACACCGTGGGAGGAAAGAATTTGTGCAGTAGACATTATAGTGAAAGGACTACACGTTCAATGACACCAATATTGAATAAAGTGGAGCATATCAAGAACAGTCTAATCCACATAGAAACAACAGTGAGGCAAAAAAACACATAAACAGTACAGGAACACACAATGCTCCATAGGGTAGGAGGCTGCGCGGATGGTCTATGGTGCTAGAGCAGAGTGATTAAGAATCTGATCTGTCAAGCTCTTGTTCACGTTGCTGTAAGTAGGTATGAAAGGTTTGCCAAATGTCCTTCAGGCAGGATGAGGGTAGCAGCAGTGAAGCATAGATTTCACTAGTGTTAACACAGAAAGTGAGGCTCTTAAGCCATCCAGCTACAGTTAGGTGGCGCCTGCTTCCCAAATGTAGTTATTGCATGCTTTGCAAGTAGCAGCACTAGTGGGGTGAATCTGCAGATCCCCTTTGGGACGTCTTGCAAATAACCTAACAGAGCAAGAAGGGGGTTGGGTGTAAGAGTAATTCCTACCATTCAGGAGAGCTGAAAAATAGCTATCCAAAAGTCCCCAATGTGGGTGCACATCCATGTAAGATGTGCAAAGCCAGTGTCTCTGGTCTGACATTTAGGGAATGCAGAGGACCATGTGGGGTCAATCTTGGCTAGCGAACAGGGAGTGGGGTATGTACACCCAAGGAAATTAAAGTGTATTAGTCTGTGATTAGGGGAGAAGAGTTTGATTTGTTGACAGCAATAATACCAGATTTTGTCCGTTAAAGGGCATTGTAATTCATTCTCCCATACGTCCTGGATATGACCATCACTGGCTGGTAGCAGAGCCAGGCAAGCATGATGGAGTTTAGAAACAAGATGTCCTCTGTCTGCATCCTTGTAAGTGTGGTCAATAGGATGAACACTTCAGGTGCGTGTGGGTAAGTGGAGAAGTGGGGACCTGAGCACACAATGCACTATGAACGGGTCACATTACAAAATGGTCCAAAGACTCACTGCAGCAAAGCACACCTTTTCAAAATGGGAAAGAGCCTGACCATCAGGGAAAAGATCACCGAATGTATGTATTGCATGTTTCCCAAGTGTGTTTTTAGCAAGGGTATACACAGTGCAGGGGGTAACCACTGGTTATCTGCAAGAGGCAATTATGGAGAACATAAAAGGTCCTCACTCAGTAGTTGAAAAAGTTTCTGCCAGGCCCAGCAGGTAGGAGAGAGAGTTTAAATGTCTGTAGGATCCAAGGGAATCCCCTGCGAAGAAGAGAGTGCAACAGGACCTCACCCACCTGAACATGTTCGGGTTTCTCGTATGAGAGATGTGCATCCCTGTGATACCAATGATGCGCATATTGAAATTGCTCTACTAGGTAATAAAGTTGGAGATGTGGTTCCCCAAACCTACTACCCTCATAGGGGAGCATTAAAGGGTCCCATCCCACTCGTTCGTCTATGGGCTGCCCAAACCAACCTCAGGAGTAGTCTTTGAAGCATGGTGAAAAAAGCATTGTTGAGGGGGATAGGGATGTTTAGGAAGAGATATAAAAAACAGGGGAGGACCACCATTTTAATAATGACTGCGCAGCCAGACGTGGAGAGTGACAGGTGAATCCATCCCTCAATCTGTGTCGCCAATCGGTTGATTGCTTGCCCATAGTTCAGCCGAAGGATCTGTTCTTTATCACGGCATGCGTGAATGGCCAAATATTTGACCGTGTCTTGCACCATTTTAAAGGATATTCACATTCTACTGGTGTAATAGCGTAAGTTAGCGGGAACAATTCAGATTTCTCCCACTTTATTTGAAGACCAGAAAATCACACAATTCTTAAAACCTCATGGATAATGAGGCTAGTCCGCTCGAAAGTTTGACGTACAAGCAGTACAATGTTGTTTGCATATAAAGAGAGGAGCAGGGGGCTGGTTCTGAACTGTAAGCCTCAATGGAGATGTTTTTCTTGTAAGTGCAGAATCAGGTGGTCCATGGACATAATAAACAATATCGGGGACAGCCGACATTCCTGTCTCGTCCCCCTGGCTTTTGTGAAGGGAGCAGTGAGTGAACCATAGGCTCAAATTTGATCTATTGGTTGCAAATAAATAACCAATATAAGGGAGGTGAATCCCCAGAGCAAGTCCAATTTCTGGAGTGTAGCTAGCAAAAATGGGCTCTCCGGTGAATAAAAGGCCTACTCTGCTTTGAAGAGTGATACTGCCACAGGAATTTCAGGATAAATTATATTAAGGACTGAGAATAAAGTACACACATTTAGGGACGTAGAACAGTGAGTAACGAATTCCGACTGCAAATGCGAGATAATGGTTTCCAGCAATAGCGAAAGCCAGGTCTCAAGTATTTTGGCTAGAATCTTATTATCAAAATTTAGCAATGGAAGTGAATTGACAATACAGTGGGTCCTTACCAAGTTTCACTATGAGTATGATCATGCCTAATTTTGGGGGTTGGTTGCATGACACCAACATCAAGTGACTTGGCGTACATGGCCAGTAGATGGTGATGCAAGGAGATGTATGTAGGCTTTGTAAAAAATGTCTGTTAGGCCATCCAGTCTGGAAGCTTTAGACTCGTCCAGGGAGTCGATGACATTAACCACCTCTTCTTCAGAAATCAGTTCACTAAGGAACTGTTTCTGAGGCGTAGAGAGCCAGACCATAGCTATCTCCTATAGATAGTCTGCCACTTCTGCAACCTCCCCCTGTGTAGCGAAAGGTATATAAATGAGTATAGTACTGTGAGAGCTCCGTGAGTACCAAGCCATTATCTGTTGCTTTTGTCCTGTCTTCAAGTAGGAGTTTGGAGATATAGCCACTACTCCTCTGTGGATAGAGCAGTTGTGCTAGCGTGAGAGCCGGTCGTTCACCCTCACCACAGTCTTGGCATATTTTCCCAGATGGGTTCCCTCTCAGTCTGCCAGTTCGTAAAATTCATCTATCAGGGATGCACTGCACAAGAGTTGTGGTCCAGAATTGTGCTGTGCATCTGCCTTGTCAA
Source organism: Pleurodeles waltl (assembly GCF_031143425.1). Lineage (NCBI taxonomy): Eukaryota > Metazoa > Chordata > Amphibia > Caudata > Salamandridae > Pleurodeles > Pleurodeles waltl. The sequence goes on from NC_090445.1 coordinate 765,979,869, forward strand.
GTTCACTCGGGGTCGCTTCAACCAGCGAGTGAGCACCCCATACGGTGCATAAGATAACTGCATGTTTCGATATACATATACCTCAGATATAGACCTTAGAGGCCTCCCAGAGGGTGGCCAACATTTTCATTGATCCTATATTAAGGTCAAAGAATTCATCCATTGCTGTGCGGAGCTCCTCGCGAAAGACCTCATCATGGAGAGCATTACAGAGGAATCGCCAGCATCGCTCCACTCCTCCCCCGAAAGGGACATCTAACACAACCAGAACCGAAGCTTTATCTGAAAGGGTACATGGAAGAGAGGTCACGTTGTTCAGCCAGGGGAGGGCCTTAATTGATAGCAGCCAGTAATCCAGGGGGGACCAGGTATTATGCAGTGCAGTTTAAAACTTGTGCCCTGGATTCTCTGTATGGCGATAGTGCAAGCATTCAAGACAGAGTGGGTAGTGCAAATGTCCCGTAGATTGCGAATCGATCTCGGTTTGCTGCTAGGCGCTGCAGAAGTGGAGTCTAGAAGAGGGTTTAGGCATATATTTAGGTTGCCTCCTAGTATAACGTGATCTGCATCAGCCCGCTCCATTACTGATTGCAGTTCCCAGAAAAAATCCAAGGTGTCAACATTAGGAGTGTAAACATTAATTAACAAAACATTGTGACCTGCCAAAAGTCCTGTGACTGCTACGTACGGCCGCCCTCATCTGTGTAACTGACTCTAGGAGTAAAAGGAACTGACCAGTGTATCAATATGAATAACCCCAAGAATATGTGCTGAAGGTAGAAAAGTACCGATGTGGGCCCTGGGATGAAGCAAATGTTTGTGGCGTACCAGGGGAGAAATGCATCTCCTGATAAAAAGCTATCTTCACACCATGCTGGGTAATATGTTGCAATACCTGCTTCTCCTTTTGGGGTTGTTAATGCCCCCAATGTCCCGCTGGTTGGCAGCATTACGTGTCATTACGTGTCTTCTTCATACAGTGCAACAATGTAGTAATGAGCATCAAACTGCCAGTATGGTAGGTCTTTCCATCTTTACAAGCATATTCAAACATATTCAACACAAATAAACTTTCTCATCCTCTGCCCTCCACCCACACCAGGCTCAGAAATGCCAGGTGAATTGCCATAATTCGATCTCACAAAATTTCCCTTGACTAAGGATGGAGCAGCATGGTGTTCACCCAATGGGGTGAGCAGCGCTGCGACATCTGGTCCCTAAATTGAACAGGAGAAAGTCAGTATGGAATCAAGAATAAAGCCAGTCATTTCTGCAAATATGTGGAAACATCAATAACTTTGCAACCTAGTTTAAACAATTCTTGCATTATTTCTGCCCAGTCATTGAGGACACCTGTTACTAGTCAATTCTGTGAGTTCTAAAAGCCAATCAATCTGGTGGAAATAGATCAGAGATGTTTGTAGTGTGCAAGTCCGGCAGCAATGGCTCTGGTGTATCACACTGAGCCAGCAATTGATATTTGGAGTATTGTTTACAAAAGGTAAGTGCCTCCTTGAGAGTGTCAAAGATTTGTACCTTGCCATCGACATCAACACACAGGCGAGCCGGGTACAGCATACCGTACTTCAGACCCAGAACCCTGAGCACAGCTTTAGCATCAGTGTATTTGCAGTGCACCTTCTGGGCCATCAATGTGAAATCGGGAAAAGAGGAAAGGTTGGAGCCCTGATATTATACCTGTTCATGCTCATGGGCTAGCCGTAACACAGTATCACGATCTATGAAGTTGAGTAAGTGATCAAATATAGCGTGCTGGGGGGGCTTTAACAGGGGGGTCGCGGACCCAGGGAGTGATGAGCGCATTCCACCACAAAGTTAGTAGTAAAGTGATCGTGGCTGAACAGCTCTGTCAGGAGCCATTCTAAAAATTGGTCCATCCTGCTGGTTGCTGTGAATTCCACAATTCCAACTAAGTGCTGTGATCTAGCCTCCAAGTCATTTTTTATGGTAGCCATTTTGACTAGATGTTCCAGCTTGTCGAGCTGTTTTGCTATCTTGACCGTCCTCCAGTGTGCAAAGGTGTTCCTCAGCACCTTCTATGTGGGTCTGATGCCTATCCAGTCGTTCTCCAATGCCGTCCAGTCTACCCATGGGGGCATCAAAGCATGCATCTATGTTGCAAAATCCAGATCATATATCTGCCATCAAGGCCTCAGTAGTAGCATGCCACTCAGTAGCCAAAAGCCCTTTCGTGTTCTCCATCATTTCAGTAGGGGTCTCAGATCTAGATGGGTCCTTTGTGTGTTCAAATGGCAGTTTCTTCTGCTTTAGATCTCTGCCTCCCATGCTGTGCTGTGAGTGGGAAGAGTGTGTGGTGGCACAGACTGATGTGCAGAGGTGCTTTGAAGGGCAACAGTGTAGATTGGCACTAGCAGGAGTTGTAATCTGGGTTTATCGGTGGTGGGTTAGTGCAGGTTCAGTCTGGGCAAGGAGGGTTGACAGACACTTGCAGTAGTGAGAGCAGTCTGTTGGGACCTGTGGGGATAAGCAGTCACAGTCAATCACAGGGTCTCTATGGTTCTGCAAGCAACATGTGAATCCTAAGCCACAGCACAGGCCAGTAGTGAATTCCGGTAGTGGAGGTCCACACGAGAGGGGTTCAGCAAGAAGACTGGGCAGTGGCCTGCTGGAATATTGGCAGATTGGCACATGCAAAAAGTCACTCACCAGTACATAACCTGGCAACTCCGATTAAAGGCTCCATTGGCCGGCTGTGCCATCTCCCAGGACCCAGTGGCAGGAGTTAGCATTGCAGGAGGGCAGCAACACAGGCTGCTGCTGGTGCCTGTGATCAGGCGACCTCAAGGCAGGCTCCCCACCTGACATTCGGCTACGGATAGCAGCTCCAGTCTGCATCAGGTGAGGGGTCGATGGGTTGATGATTCCCGTCAACAGCTCATCTTGCTGTGGCCTGGGGCCGGCACTATCCATGAAATGAGGCCCACGGCTCAATACAGCCACTGATGTCACCAAGCTCGGCCCGATAGGCCCACATCAGCAGCACCATCCTCTTTGCTCTTGGGTCAGCTTGCCTGCACAATCCAGGGGACAGAAGGAGCAGCTTGGTTCAGGGTCGAGCTGCCCATGTACCTGGTCGGTCTCTGTAGCCCTACGCCCTCCTCCTGGCTCACCTGCAGTTATCATCACTGGCCTCCAAGGCTCGGGCTGGCCCAGTCACCATGTGAGGTAAGTCTCCGACTATATCTCTGCTCTGAGCACCAGTCTTGGCCAGCTAGATTAGCCCGCTGTTCTGCGGGAGTCACTGTATCTCAGATGACTACAGATGTATTATGCCTGCCATTTATTCAAAATGTTGGGGAATCAGAGGCTGGAATTTCAAAGCAGAGCAGCCATTTTGGATGCTGGCTTGGCCACGCCCCCAGTGGTGTTCAAGTCTTCAGAGTATTTTCCTTGCAGGCAAATACTTCTGTCACTGTAATCACTAAAAAAACATTACTTGAGTATCTAGAAACATTTCGCTGGACTGACTGCAGAAGGCTCTAACATTCTATTGTTCATTTACTCACGAGGAGACTCTCTGAGATTGACTCGCTCTAGTTTTCTTCTTCAGAAAAACTAAAAATAAATAGACGCAAGGAGAAAACTCCTCTGGTGTGTACACAGGCTATCTAGTGGGGGACATCAAAAGGAGAGGTTTTGGACAATTTTTCCTGCCTCGCACAAAGCAGGTGTGAAGATGAGACATGGGGGGTCATTTTGGTTTTGGCGGGATGCCCCAGTGCCAACCGTACCGGCCGTCAACGGAAGACCACCAGTGGCGGCGGCCAGCATCCCGCCGAATAATGACGCATGGAACCTCACCGCCATGAGGCGTGCTTGCAGTCGGTGGCTGGGGTGGATGTTGCTTCACCCTCACTGCCACGTCAGTCCAGACACCGCCACGCCTATGATGATGCATTCATAGGCGTGATGGTGTATGGAGAGGCGGTGATGGCGGCGGAGCAGGACCCGGGGAGACCGTTCCCTCCCGGAGCAGTGCGGTCAGAGAGGGAAGGGGGGGAGGGAGGTATGTGTGTGAGTGTGCGAGTGCATGGGGGTGTACATGAGTGTATGTGTGGGGTATGTGTGTCTGAGTGTATGTGTGCGTGTGTGCATGTAGGTGAATGGGTGCATGAGGATGTGGGGGTTTGTTGGGGACCTGTATGCAGGGGTGGGCGGTGGGGGATTGTGAGGGTTGGGCTGGGGGGCCTACATGGGGTTTTGGGGGAGGGTTGGGGCCGTTTTCGGGGTTTGGGGGGTGGGGTGGATCTAGGGGCTTGGGGGATGGGTGGGTGTAGTGGCAAGGAGGGGCCTGGCATGTCACATACAGGACACAGGAATGAGTATTCCTATCACCCGTATGCTTTCTGCCAGGCCCCGCCAGGAAATCCCTGGTAGAAATGGGATCATAATCCCACACCTGGTCCGCCTCCACCGCCGGTTCGAATGTGCCTACAGTCAGCCTGGTGGTCAATTCTGGCCTGGCGGTGGGTGGTAGTGAACTGACTGCTTTGCAGCCAGTTCACTACTGTGTTCAGAATATGGCTATCTGGACTGCCATGCCATTGGCGGTAATGACCGCCACCTTCGGCGTAGCGATCAAGACCGCCATGTTTATAATGACCACACATGGTCATCAGGCAACAATGTCAGTTGAAATGTGCAGAGCAAGTTTCACACAGGCGCTCAAAGACCTGGGCAATTGCTGATGAGAAAAAAAGAATAAAGTGCTGAACTAGTTATATGGATTGCGGTGGCCATGTTGAATTCCCGCAATGCTTTGGTGCCAAGTATTTTCAGGGGATGATGAAGGAGGAACTGCATGAAAGGTAATTGGGACCTCAAACTGGGATACTTCATGGCCTTTAGCCATTTTACGTTGGTGATGACATTCACATTTATATTCCTGACTGAACAAAATCTTCCTGAAGAATCCTGGCCTAAATTAGTGCAAGCTGATGAATGCAATGATATAACTTTGTTTTGGAAAACTATAAATGGGACTTTTCTTAGTGACAAATGCATCTCTCAATAGATGCTCTTGTTGTTCATCAATACTGGATAAACCATTTTATATTTGCTTTAAACGTCGTAAAGGAAGAAAGCTCCTCATCTAATGACGTTTTGCCAACTCCAGTGAATGAAGTCATCTTAGCCTTGGAGAATAGTTGTAAAGGGAAGGTGCTGGGATCGCATGGTGTCCTGGAAGACATGTACAAACCTCTGGGTACCAGTCATACTATAGTTTTAAATGTTGGTTTTTTTCCTGCACTTTATTGACAATTTCAATCAATTAAATTTTTAAGAAGGGTCATAAAAGAGCCCCAACATGTTAACATCCATTATCCCTTCTGCACCTTCCAGATAAGCTAATAGGTAGGGTACTTTCAGAGAGGCTCAAACACTTGGCAGAATAAAGTTATATTCTATCAGAAAGTCAGCATTATTTCAGAATGGGTTTGAACGCAACCTGAATATCAATCTCCAAATAGGGAATTAAGGAAGAGCAAAAGTCAGGTCTCTCTATACATGTTTTATGGATTTGAGTAGTGCTTTTGACTTGGTAAATCACAACATTTTTAACTAGGGTACACTTAAATATAACTGCAAGGGTACAATATAGTCCTAGAGGGCAGTCCACATCACCTGTGGGATAAAGAGGGGCATAAGCCAGAGATGTGTACTTGGACCATTACACCTTTGCCTTCATATTAATGGGGTGGATAGAGAACTTCCGTCCTTTCATTCATATTTACCAATAGTGTGTTCTCAGAACGTTCCAGTACTATTGGTTCCAATGCTATTATACACAGATAATGCTGTACTGATATCATGAACTACTTTACTGTATATATGGCAGAGAGGAAAAGCAGTAAATACATTTCTGAGGCAATTACTTGCAGTCCCTCATTTGACCTCTGTGTTCAGTATTCATAAGTAATGACACATCTACAATATCAAAGATATGTTCTATATAAAATGTGTCCTCCTTTGGTACGTGGTCTTGAGTGAGGCAGGAACCTTGTTCACCAGGGCTATTTTAAATGTTTGTCTTGCCTGTGATTATGCCCACAAAAAGTCATGGCTTTGTAACAATAAACCTGCCTTAAATAAGCTGAATGAACCAGAACTTTTAGAAACTCCGGAGGCGATGAACCCATATTCAAAGAATGAACCAAAGGTTTTGCTTATTGGTAATAGAAGCACGAAAGAGTGTTTACAGAGTCTCCTAAATCTTTATTTAGAAGCCATCTACCCATCTTCCATACTCAATTGTACATTCTTAATATTTTGAACTCATTTGACATTATATCCTAACATGTTTTCATTTAGGAATAGTTTTCGATTGTCACAAGCCACTCACCTGAATTTACAGGTTGTTCCAATGGGGTGAGCATAGCCCCAACTCCCTCTAGGACCTGGATGTGATTACAGTGATTCATTAGCTAAGCACTGCACCTGGCAAGACCTCAAAGGGAAGTGGGTTTCTGAGGAGAAAGAGAGAAATAAACGAACCACTCAGGTCTCAGCACACCTGCTTATTGAAGCAGGGGTGATTGGATTGGATGCGTTGTAAAGGGCATTGGATCCCCTTGGTTAGCAGGACTCCAGCATGGGAACAGGTCTAAATTCTCAAAAGGGGCTTTCATCGCATATAATGACTTTTGTCCCAAACAGCACATAGAGCAAACAAAGTCCTCAAAGATAATATACTTTAGTCTCACCAAATTTGGGTTTCCCGTTTCTTTACAGCAACCAAAAATGTCTTGGTTAGCAATAGCGATCAATTATTTTTTGAAACATGTAAAGTCAGCAACTGTTCAAGAGTCAATTGTTTGCAAAAAACACAAAACAATACATCGAAGCACGCTGGGTGACTGGCACTACTCAGTCTTTCTTGCAAGAACTTCCTCAAAAGATTATTGTCCATTATGCAGTTGATCGTTTTCCTAAAAAGGACCAAATAAGCCATACCGTGTTCATGCTGGGTAGTTGTTTATCAAACCTTGCACAATGTGAGTTCACGTATTTGTCAATACTGAGTTGTGGTCCCTTTTCCTTTTTCCTGCAGATTGGAAGGCACAGGGCTGAGGCTGCGTGGAAGATGGTTGCTGGGAGACGCGTCCCCCAGGGAACCGGTGCTGAAGAGGGATGCCGGTCGATGGAAGAAGAGTCCGTTGCCAGGCTACGGGAGGCTGGAGATTCAGGTAAGGAGTAGCGAGGAGACCAACCACGGGCACAATGAAATGCTTGGTTTAAATAGTCTTGTTGGGGGTTCCTGTGCAGTGGCTTATTTGCTCATGTACCTAGGGATGAGTCATCCTGTTTTAGCAATATTTACATAACAAGTGGTGGTTATTAGTAAAGGATGAGTCATCATGTTTTTGCAATATGTACATAACACATAGTGGTTATTAATCAAGGATGTCATGTTTTCTTCCCCATGCTGCTTTCTGTGTGCAGTGGTTTGATTACTTGTGTAGCTAGGGATGCGTCATCATGCCATATGCTCATAATATTTTGTGACTAATTAGAAAATGAAACAATGTTCTTTCATATTTTGGTTCAACCTACTGTGCTTTAAAATCTCAAACAAAGTGAACCATAAATACATACACCCTAGTGCAAAAGGGCACCACGGAGAAACTCGTCATGACTCCTTCAAATGCATGCATACCTCAATTCATGAATATTACAAGCACATCCCGTTGTATTGTAGAATTGCGCATGGCTGTGCTATAGCACAAGGTAGTAGGGTTGCAACAACAATATGGCGTCATTCTCTAAAACTGCTGAAACAAAAGATGATGGACGGAATGCAGAACAAATCAAATATCCACCCCAGTCACAGATCTGAATTTAATCCATCAGTTTATTTGCTCACAATGCCATTCCAGTTTGGACCCAGCCATATGCAAATCAGTCTTGACCCTGCTCCCCATGGGAACAGTCCAGCCCCAACTGCCATGCTAGGCCCGTGCTCACTCTGCCACTGGAATTAAGCTAGCCTTGCTGATGAAGGGTGATACCCTAAACCGGTCCCAGGATGCTTGTTTCTGGACCAGGGTGGACCTGGCCTGGCTGTTTGACTGGGCTATTCTCCTGGGGAACAGAGTCAAGACTGATTTGAATATGGCTGGGCCCAAACTGGGGTGGCATGATGAGCAAATGAATGACGGATTAAACCAATATCTGTGACTGGGGGTGAGTGTTTGAAAGGTTTCAGCACTCCGTCCATCACCCTTTTGTGTTGCTAAAGTCATCCTAAGTGGGAAGTGTATGCCCAGACATGTACCGTATTCACTGTGCCACTGGAATCAAGCTAGCCTGGCAGGTGAAGGGTGATATCCTAACACCAGTCCCAGGGTGCTTGTTTCTGGTCCTGGGAAGACCTGGCCTGGCAGTTAGGGCTTGACTGTTCCCTTTCGGAAGAGGGTTAAGAATGATTTGCATATGGCTGGGCCCAATCTGAGGTGGCATGATGAGCAAAGGAACAATGGATTAAACACAGATCTGTAACTGAGGGTGAGTGTTTGAAAAGTTTCAGCACTCCGTCCATCAGCACTTTGTGTTGCTAAAATCACCCTAAAACTGGGCACTGGAATAAGGAAATGCTCATTTTCCTATTTGGTGGGATATCAATACAATCAACATTGCACTTTATATTATTTTCTAAATTCCATATGAATGCAAGAAGATGTTTTTTTCAAAAACCACTATTAGGAACATTATTAGCTATAAAATTACTTTTTCATATCTTTGTAATTTGGGTAATTTAACAATGTGTGATGCGGTTGTGTGATTAATTTTACAAGCACTTCCAGATAGGAAATGCCAAACTTATTTAGAAAACTTGAATTATGAATTGTTGGATCTTCCTTGTGGAAAATATTGACACTGTAATGTTGAAAATGTTATACTTTATTGTCAACAAAATATGTGTTTCTGCTTCTATTGATTGTTTTGTTTTTTATGGGTTATTCACTGAATAGGATGAAAACATATTGATGACTGACTAATTGTTATTAAAATCCCAACTCAGTGATCAGACTTTCAATTCATTTTAAGTGAAATTACTTTCAGAATGTTATCTTTTTCACTGCTGAAGCTCCAGGAGGCTTTTTGCATTAGTTTCCAGCAGTAGCCCAGCCACGATCATCCCTGATAAGGTGTGAAAACTGCTCTGACAGCAGGATCAATGGTTTGGGTATGAAGAGGGGCTTTGCTCCTCTGGCAGGAAGACTATTTGGGCTGGCCCTAGGAACCTAATTGACTTTCGATGGGCCTATTCTGTCACAGGCAAATGTTATATGACACCTGCATAGACCCCAGCTTTTACATTTCCAGTCCAGCCTGCACCAAACCCAATGGGGGGAACTTGCCTTCAGAACTGGTTTGAAGTGACCATGGTGGATGGACTGCTGATTACTCTGGCCATACCTCTATGTGGGCACACAAGCTCTATACAAGGGAAGAACGATTTACCTACCTTGGATTTTGAGAGTGAGGAGCACTATTGACTTGTTTAAAGTAGAGCAAACAGGATCTGCAGCAAATGTATGGCTGGACCTTGTCCCATTTATACTCAAGACAAAGAAGTGGACTGCAAGAGTCAGTTGGCTGTCCTCATGTGTAGCTACAGAGTAACAGCAAGCTTCAAGAGACATGTTTCCTGAAGTGACCAGCTGGCCACTACTAACTAGACTCTGCTGGCATCCCCTGGTGGAGCGAGTACTGACCCTTAAGTGCTACTCCTAAGCCTGGGGCACTTGGCTGTGCCTAACTGTATTTCTGTTACCTCTCCTAAAAAGCTGGGACTTTCAAACTTTTTTGGACTTTCAGAACTCAGGAGGACTAGGATGAATAACCCCAGCCTATCTGTCCAAAGTAGTCACCTTGCTGGCTAAGAAATAATATGGTGAAAAGTAACGCCAGCCTATCTGTCCAAAGTAGTCACCTCGCTGGCTAAGAAAATAAGGGCCTGATTACAACTTTGGAGGAAGGTGTTAATCCGTCCCAAAAGTGACGGATATACCACCAGCTGTATTACGAGTCCATTATATCCTATGGAACTCATAATACGGCTGGTGGTATATCCGTCACATTTGGGACGGATTAACACCTCCTCCAAAGTTGTAATCAGGCCCTAAGTTTCTTCTACAAGGGCTTCCCTACAACAGCAAATTGGATTCAGCGGACCCTTTGCAAGATGGAATCTGGCGTAGTGGAACTATTAGTCAAATACAGCTACAGCCTTGTCCCGCTGGAGGATTCCAAACCCCAAAAAAGAGACTATGGCCCTCATTATGTCATTGGTGGTAAAAACCGACTACCGCCACAGTGACGGCCACCAAAAGACCGTTGCCGCAGCTACCAGCCGTCCGCCGTATTATGACCACAGCTGGATTTCTACCAGAAGGATGGCGGAAATCTGACTGTGGCCATGCCGGCGGACGGCAGTAAGGTGGTGCTGCTGCCATCAGCAGAGCTAAGCCAGTAGACGGCCGACGGATGTAGTATGACCCATAATATGGCCTGGCAGTGTTCTGCTGGCAGACGCTGCTCCTGGCAGCAACGCCCCATCCCGTCTCCTGTGGGAGGACCCCCAAAACACAGGTAAGTGGATGCTCCGACAGGGGAAGGGGGCAGTGGGTGTGTGTGAATGTTTGTGCGTGCATGTATGCGGGAGTGTGTTCTGTGTCAAATGTGTGTGCATGTATGGATGTGTGAGTGTGTGTATGTTGTGTTGTGTGAATGCGTGTCTGCGTGTATGTATGGAGGTGTGTGTGGATGTGTGTGTAAGCGTGAAGGGATTCCCTGTCACTGATAGTGCCTACCTCCATGGTTTTCGTGGCGGTAAAGAGGCCACGAAAACCATGGCGATAGGCGGGGTCATAATCCGGCAGGTGGTACAGTGATGGCGACCACTGTGGCGGTCGGTGTGGTACATTGGCGGTTTGGCTTCAGCCAAACCACCAATGTCATAATATGGTGGAAAGTACCGCCAGCCTGTTGGCAGTACTTTCCACCATATTACCGCTGACCGCCAGGGTCATAATGAGGGCCCGTGTATGAAGGTAACATTTTTGACCAGGCAGAGGTGCCAATAGTATTTGGCCATTGAGAGAACTTCCCTAGCTGTGAATGGTAAAATCACGTGCTGTGGGCTTTTCCTGTCAAAATCAATGGCTTCAATGTGACGTTCTCGAACACTTATCCAACTTCCTGAGGACTGCCTTGGACACATCCTACTGACTTGCTCAGCTGAAGGACTTCTACAAAAATTACTATGTCCTAAGTTAAAACATTTAACCAGCTTGAACCAGGATAGTGCATCCAGCCGGTGCTTCATTGTGAACAGCTTGAAATTGCATCTAGAGCCTGGTCTATGGCAACCACTGACTAACATTGGGCAATATTTTCCATTAAATATTTTAAAATTCAAATATCTGGTTCCTGTCATTGGATGTTGGTCATTTTGATGTCATGGTTTTAAAAATAAACTTTAAATTTCAAATTCAGCTTTGCAGTGACTAGTTACAGTAGCCACAAAACAGCCTTCCGCTCTGCTGGGAGGAGGTGTAAATGATTTTCAGAATGAAACATAAAGAGCCTGCCACTGAAAGAGGTGTTATCACTTCCTGGCACAAAAGCCAAATGGGATGTGAGTCCAAAAGGCAAGCTTCAAATACAAAGCGCCACTTGAGACTCAAAGGGTGGACCCATAGGAGAGGGGCTACACTTCAGCTCTGGTAGGCAGGTTGTCATTAGGGCCAGAGAGGGGGAAACAGTTGCCAAAGCAGCTTTCCTGTGCGTGTGTAGTCCTTAAGTAGGCACACCTTTAGGGTGGGCTATCGATCTCCACACACAAAGAGAAAGGTTCTGCCATTTTGGGCGTTGGCAGAATAAAGCATTCTGAGATAGTTAACTGCCACACATTGCGGGAAGGTATCACCAGGTGGGAGGTGACCTAGTAGCCCAGTGGCATGTGGTCATTGTATCCCCAAGGGCAGGTTTTGGGGCATAAAAGTGGCACCTTGGTGCCTTGACCTCAGAACATGTCGACATTTTAGAAAGGACTGAAGAATGACTGCACTGCTGATCCCTGAACCCAGCAAAAAGAGGCTGCACCAAAGACTTAACTGTACTTGCTGATCCTTGGGCCAGCAAAGAGAGGAATGTGTCTGTGGTGCCCTGCTCAAGGAAAAGTAATCCCAGAGTCCCGGATAGAAGAAGTGACTCCAAGAGTCAGTGGCTGACTTTCTGTGACAGCTATGGGATCACAAAAGCTTAAGGACCCTGCCTTCGTAAGTTGGTAGCAAAGATCGCCTGATCTCTGCTGTCCACCGAAATACAGCCTTGGGTTCATAATCTCACGCTCAATTGATACACCTGAGTCTGCTGGGCCCAGGAGTGTCCTCAAAGTGCAGTTTAGTTGCAAAAGATGGACACTAGCCTCAGTTCATCAGAACTGCTGATTGTGCTGTAACTGGAGTCAGCAGACCAATTGCAACTGGTTTTTGACTACACTCCAACTGGACTTTGAGGAACACTGACCACTGTGGCCAAAGTCATCCCACAATGTTTATGGACTGAGAGGTGACCCCAGAAAGACCCATGTCATCAGATCAACAAACTTTTAAATCTTCAGCATCCTGTATTCTTTGCATCAGGGCCACTCCATTGACATCTATGGCAGTTCCCCTTGGAGCCTGGAACTAAACTGGAGATCGCTTTGACTGCAAGGTAACTGTACTGCCAAGCCTCAATGACCCGTGTGACTCACTCCCTGCTTGAGTTTGTCACCCAAAATGGGCCAGAGTAGTTGGACACAACTTTACAAACGTTTTCAAAAGTGTCCAAGTACACGCTAATTGTGGTACCAGTGATTTATTATTTGCATAATCACTTATTTGTTTGTTCTAGTGTCCAAAAATTCATAAAAATTAAACCTATTCTTTTTATAAATTGGTGTTGAATTTTCTTTGTATCATATTTATTTCTTATCCAACTCTTTTGATACTTCTAAATGCTTAAGTCTGTGAGTTTAATACTTGGTAATGTTTCACGACCACACCATATAATACACTTCACTTCTCACAGCCACACACAAATGTGCTGGGGTGTCTTGCTAGCTATGAATCTGACTGCCAAACTAGTAGGACAGCGCTCCCGGTTCTTACATTTTATTACAAATCATTGTTTAGGGTGTCTTAGTCTTGTTGGTTGAAGAAAAAACACCAGCTCTGGGAAAGAATTTGGATTTTAAAGTAAAGTACAAGAAAGGGAAATTGGAATCCTCTCGACATGGAACAAAGTGGGAGCCCTAATTCCCATACACAGAAATAGCACATGCCAGATTGAGGAATGGCAATGGCATAATTTATTTTACGTAAGATGTTTTGAAACCTCCTCGTTCAAGAGAAAGAAACCACTAGATAAAGAAAAGCTAACATGCAGGGAGGCCAGGCACTGGAACATTCCAAACACTTGTCTAGATGATGGACTATAGGCATCATAGCACCCGTTCCAAGTTAGAACAGCAAAAATATGCACCGTACCTTGCCAGCAGGAACAATAGAGAATGGAGTGATGGATGACTGACAAACTGTGACCACCATCAACAGCAGCAATAAAATTGCCAGCAATAGGAATTAATGCTTTACAAATTATTGAAGTGTGTTTTGTTTGCAGTAATCAGAGAAGACAAATTATTAGAATTAAGGATGCATATATCTTCGAACAGCGCTAAAACAACTTTCCTTTCTCTGCAAAACCATGTCTCTGGCTCCATCCAATAATTCAATATCCTGCAAGGATGCAGTAGATAAAGGGAATACAATCAAAGTTCAAGTCCGAGGATTTCAGTCAGTGTGTGGGATGGGTCAAAGGAATTGTGCCCCCACTTCCCAACCCGTGTCCTTTTACACATTCAGGCTCCTGCAAACACACACAAACCAAAACTCAAGTCTCTTCCTGGCCTTAACTTGAAAAAGCAACCAAAAACCGGAATCACAAGCTGGAATTTGAACCAGCCACAGCCAGCTATATATTTCCTGCTATCTATATGTTAAGTTCCTTAGTTGGTAGAGGTATATAACCCATCCCAATTGATTATCATTATTTCGACCACGTGTCCATCAGATCACTGGTAGACCCTCAGCAAGACCAAGGTACATACACGCCTTAACAAAGGGGAAGGCATGGCAAATACCCCTCTGCATTACTGGGAATGCAGGCCAGATGCCCCTCGATCTCAAAGAACTTTTGTCTCTCGACCCCAGAGACGTTCAACAATAATCACACTACAAATTACTCTGGGGATTAGCAACTGGGTAACACTGGACCCGTACTAATTGGTGCTACCAGGCGACTGTACTGGTACAACCAAAGGAAAACCGGCTGGCAGTTAGTGTAATCAGCCAGCGATCGGGTTGCACTCCACCAACTACAGATCCCACATTGATTAGGATTCCTAATGAACAATACACCACCCACCAGTGAATCACCAATGTCCCTAAAACCGCTTGAGGGTGCTATGCAGTCTTCTGCTGTACTATTTCGGAATCCTGAGTCCTTCACTAACTTAATACATCTAACCATGCCACATGCCGGTAACTCCTAGTCCCTAAAAGAGGCCTTACTCTCTTGAAAAGTAGGGAGCAATAACAAATGCCAAACCCACTCAAGAGTCATTGCTGGTATATTTTATTAAAACTTACAACCTCCGTTCTTCCTAGACACACTGCTCTTGATCCCACAGGTCACGCCACCTCGCCATGTCCGAAAATCACTTTCGTAACAAAAAAACGCAAACCCAGTGGAGAAAAGATGCAGAAACTTCCCTTGAGCCTCCTAATACTGACTAGCTAGACATAGGGCCTGAGTTAGAGTTTGGCAGACCGGGTTACTCCGTCACAAACGTGACAGATATCCCGTCTGCCATCTTACAAGTGCATTATATCCAATGCCACTTGTAATACGGCGGAGAGGAAATCTGTCACGTATGTGACAGAGTAATTCATCCACCGAACTCTAAACCAGGCCCTTAGTTACTGTTAGAAATTGGGTTTTTGGTTGGCAGTCAGGTTGCCCTCTGTCCAAGCAAGAACCCTCACTCTAGTCAGGGTAAGTCACACACAATCCAAAATCAGCCTGTGCTCACCCTCCGGTAGCTTGGCACGAGCAGTCAGGGTTAACTTAGAAGGCAATGTGTAAAGCATTTGTGCAATAAATCATACAACACCATAGCATAACACCACAAAAATACACCACACAGTGTTTAGAAAAATATATAATATTTATCTGGGTATCTTCAGGTCAAAACGATCAAAGTTGCAATATGAATTTGTAAAGATATCACTGAAAAGTGATATAAAGTGTCTTAAGTCTTTAGAAAGTAAATAGAGTCTCTTTCAAACACAAAGTACCTGGTTTCTGGTGGAAAATCTCCTCAGAGGGCCACAAAAGAAGAGATGCGTGAAAAAAGGGTGTGTGCGTCGATTTCTCCCCAGCACACACGGACTTGCGTCGTTATTTTCCACGCGGGGAAGTCGGCGTCGTTTTCCGGCGCGCGGACAGTCTCTTTCTGTGGATCGCGGGGATTACCAGATGTCCCGGGTCTGTGCGTGGATTTTCCTGCTTGTTCTCCGGCTGCGCGTCGGTCTGCGGGGCTGTGTGTCGAAATTACGATCTCACGGCAGGCGTCGCGTCGATTTCTCCTCTAGACTTCGATCTGCGGGGCTGCGCGTTGAAATTACGATCTCACAGCAGGCGTTGCGTCGATTTCTCCTCTAGGCGGCGATCGTCCCAAGAGCGTCGCGTCGATCAGCATCGGAGTGCAGCGTTTTTCTCGCCGCGAAACAAGCTGTGCGTCGAAATTTTCGACGCACGGAGCGTCCAAGTAAAAGAGAGAAGTCTTTGTGGTCCTGAGACTTCAAGGAGCAGGAGGCAAGCTCTATCCAAGCCCTTGGAGAGCACTTTTACAGCCAGACAAGAGTTCAGCAAGGCAGCAGGCCAACAGCAAGGCAGCAGTCCTTTGTAGAAAAGCAGACAGGTGAGTCCTTTGAGCAGCCAGGCAGTTCAGCAAGGCAGCAGGCCAACAGCAAGGCAGCAGTCCTTTGTAGAAAAGCAGACAGGTGAGTCCTTTGAGCAGCCAGGCAGTTCCTCTTGGCAGGATGTAGTTTCTGGTTCAGGTTTCTTCTCCAGCAAGTGTCTGATGAGGTAGGGCAGAGGCCCTGTTTTATACCCAAAGGTGCCTTTGAAGTGGGGGAGACTTCAAAGAGTGGCTAAGAAGTGCACCAGGTCCCCTTTCAGTTCAATCCTGTCTGCCAGGGTCCCAGTAGGGGGTGTGGCAGTCCTTTGTGTGAGGGCAGGCCCTCCACCCTCCCAGCCCAGGAAGACCCATTCAAAATGCAGATGTATGCAAGTGAGGCTGAGTACCCTGTGTTTGGGGTGTGTCTGAGTGAATGCACAAGGAGCTGTCAACCAAGCCCAGCCAGACGTGGATTGTAAGGCACAGAAGGTTTTAAGTGCAAAGAAATGCTCACTTTCTAAAAGTGGCATTTCTAGAATAGTAATATTAAATCCGACTTCACCAGTCAGCAGGATTTTGTATTACCATTCTGGCCATACTAAATGTGACCTTCCTGCTCCTTTCAGATCAGCAGCTGCCACTTCAACAGTGCATGAGGGCAGCCCCAATGTTAGCCTATGAAGGGAGCAGGCCTCACAGTAGTGTAAAAACTAATTTAGGAGTTTTACACTACCAGGACATATAACTACCCAGGTACATGTACTGCCTTTTACCTACACAGCACCCTGCTCTAGGGGTTACGTAGGGCACACATTAAGGGTGACTTATATGTAGAAAAAGGGGAGTTCTAGGCTTGGCAAGTACTGTTAAATGCCAAGTCGAGGTGGCAGTGAAACTGCACACACAGGCCTTGCAAAGGCAGGCCTGAGATAATGAAAAGGGGCTACTTAAGTGGGTGGCACAACCAGTGCTGCTGGCCCACTAGTAGCATTTGATTTACCAGCCCTATGCACATAAAGTGCACCTTACTAGGGACTTATAAGTAAATTAATAGTCCAATCAGGTATGATTCAAGGTTACCATGTTTTAAGGGAAAGAGCATATGCACTTTAGCACTGGTTAGCAGTGGTAAAGTGCGCAGAGTCTAAAAACCAGCAAAAATGAGGTCAGAAAAAGAAAAGAAGGAAGGCAAAAAGTTTGGGGATGACCCTGTCAAAAAGCCAGGTCCAACAGTTACTCTTTAATACAGATGCCAGTGTTCTGTCTATCTACCTGTTATATATCTATCTGTAATCTGTCTGTGTTATATATCTGTCTAGCTATATAACTGTTGTCTATCTATCTATCTATCTATGCTTCATCTAACATTTCTCTTTCCTTACTTGTGTTTTTTGCTCTCTCTGTTCTATTTTCATTTCGTCTCTGTTGTAACTAACTAGCATTTCTAGAGTGTGCGGTTTCATGGTATCACATATGCCTAGTTGGTATTCATTCTCCATCCAATTACAACCTACCATGATTTTATTGCTGTGGTTTTTTGAGACTCTACTGCTCTTCTATGGTTCCTTATCTGATGTCTGATGTGTTTATTCGCCAGCACTTGGATTCTCTGTCGGTGCCTTTCCTTGCTACTTACATGGATATGTAACCCCACTGACACCACTCATTATCCATATTTTGTGTCTCATGTCTTGTTGTGTTTACCAGCGTCCATCTCAGTGTAGGAGTTTTCTACCTCAATATGATATTTTATAACTTAATTTGCAGTTTCAGTGGTAGTTTAATTTAGAAGGTGGCCATTCAATACCTAAAGCAAGAGACACCGCCAAAACACCCCAAAAAAATAGTTGCTGTGCTCTGGATAATATGCTGCATGTTGGAACACTTATAAGGGCCAAAAGACGAGACCTATTGTCTATGCCAATGCTTGTTACTCTTAGGTCATCACCATTTGCTTTCTCTCCCGCCTCGCTTTGTACCCTGCAGTGCCACCAGCATTTCTACTCCAGCCACAATCATCTTGCTGCTGCACACCTGCGGGACAACTCTTTGTTCCTCGCCCCTTGGGCGCCTCCTTTCGTTGTGCCAGGGCATGCAACTCTCCTTTGAGGAAGGACACACACCAGATATCTCCTGTAAATATCTGTAAAACGTAACATATCAATAAAAGCACCTACCCTGTCATCTCTGGTGACGGAGTGATTGATGTGGTTGACACACTTTGGGGATCATTACGACACAGGGGTAATGTGGCGTCCGTACTGCCAACAGGCTGGCAGTACGGATTCCCGTATTACGACCGCGTCGGTAGCACCGCAGTCGCACCGCCGGGGCCGGCAGTTTCCCACCGTTTTAGCCCCGGCGCTGCCCTGGGGATTATGACTCCCCTACCGCCAGCCTGTTTCTGGCGGTTTGCACCGCCAGGAAGAGGCTGGCGGTAAGGGGAGTCCTGGGGCCCCTGGCATGGGCAGTGCAGGGGCCCCCTAACAGGGCCCCGTGCAGCTTTTCACTGTCTGCATAGCAGAAGGGTGAAATGCACGACGGGTGCTACTGCACCCGTCGCACGGCCGCAACACCGCCGGATTCCATTAGGAGCCGGCTCCTATGTTGCGGCCTCATCCCTGCTGGGCCGGCGGGCGTAAACTAGGTTTGCGCCCGCCGGCCCAGCGGGGATGTTGTAATGGGGTCCGCAGGAGTGCGCCCGCATTGGCGGCCACACAGTGGTTACCACTTGGCGGGTGGCGGTAGCTGCCCGCCATGCTTGTAATGACCCCCTTTGTGTCTTGTGACTGGGGATGTGGTCTGTAAATGACAGAATCACAACTTACCTTTCCTTAATGCTGCACATATTATAGGTACTCTAGAGTTGTGTCTCACCACCTTACCATGCTATTACTATTAACCTACAAAAGTATGAGTCACCCCAAAACTTGCCTCCTGCAAGGTGAAAAAACGTTGGAACCGTGAATTAGACATCTTCACAATAACCTGTTGAGCGTTACCTCGGACAGAAATAGTGCTAGCTTTGTCACTAGAAGTATTTACTAACCTCCAATCTGGTAAGGGTGAAGAGGGCGGTATATGGTATTTGAAGAATGTGCTGTTGCTATGAGGTAAATTAGGCCATTCGAAGCGACCCTCCATCCCTTGTTATTACAAAGCGGCCATCTGTGGCATTGTAAGTCTAAGACATAGCCCCCAAGTTTTGAAGGCATAGGGCACACCTATGATTTGATACCCCCAAATGATCATAGTGAACAGGAAACTGGAGGTCATTAGAAACTCATGGATATAACAATGTTGCAGGCCTGGTTAGAAGCAAATACTTCCAGATTCAAAGGACTTTTCCCCCCACTGAAACTGAGATAAATGAGATCGATCCAGTTGGCCTGCCACACCTGGTTATTATTACACATGGGGCTAAGACATGTCACCCGTCTTCTAGCGACTTAAGCCTCAAACGGTTTCCCCTTAAATATACAACCCTCATTACACAGAACAGGACAACGTGTTTTCAGAACCTGTAATTATTCGTCTCTTCTACTCATATGTAGGACGTTTATGACAGGCTCATTTTCCACTGCATCTCTCCAGGTCTGCGTGGTGCATTATAGAACATTTCAATTACTTTCATTTTAAAATGAGAGGCATGAACTAAGTAGAAATATTCTCATAATCTCCTTTACCTTATTCACATTAAATGCAACTCCTGGCCAACACGTTTCACAAATAAAGGTCACTTCTTTAGCACCACACAATCAATGTGCCTATGCACACTAAAAGATAAAAATGTAAAACATAACAGTACATTAAAAAACAACTATGTACATGTACACATAAACAAGTCCGATTGAACAATCGGCTGTTCCCCAGCTGAAACAAAGTATCGGCATATACATTTCAATATGTTAATCAATCTCACAGTACAAACTGAAAGTGCATCATAAATACAAATTATCCATTCCATACGATCACTTACTTTCTAGATGATACATTACTACTCCACAAAGCAATGTGTTGTATGTAAATCATTTGCCATTGTTAACTCATCATTCATGTACTTCTTGGTTGATAATTTCGCAAGACTTTCTTTGCACCCATCATCCTAAGCTTCAGTTTAACTATATATGAAGAAATGCTCATATTCACTGAAACAAGCAACTCAATTTATTGAGACCTCACTTTCTTAAAACATTTGCAAACCTTTACACTATGAAGGCTCATTCATTACCCACTGGTACTCAAAATACACTATACTAACTGTTCCTAACCTTTTAACTTCTGTAAGCCTCCACCGAATCATTACTGGAAGCCGGGGACCATGAACTATGCAATTTCTACAAACCTGGGACATGGTGCGTGAACAGAGCAGCCATTTTAATACATGTGCTGGACAGTGGACAACACGAGTTTCCCAACTACATGATGGCCACTCTGAAACCTGGGTTGTTTGGTATCAAACAACTCAGAATGATAAATCCAAACTGGTACCAGGGGTCACCTTAGAGGCCCTGCTTGCAAAGTTAACTAACCTGGCATGGTTGCTGACTGGTTCTTCAAGCAGTAGCCCCCCCCCCAGCGCCTTGAGACCCTTCTGGGTGAGTAGCGCGCTCAACAAATTTACTGATTGATGGATTCTATCCAGCCTGCCACCTTCAGACACCCAATCTACAAACCTCCTCCCTCCGGAATGTGCACTGCTCTGGCAGCGAGCTTCAAAGGGCTTACCACCTTTAAAACTCGACCCCCAAGCCTGCTGCTAGCAGCAGCTGGTCAACCCATTTCCAAACCCCGACTTTTGGCGGGAGCAAAGGTAGGAAACTACGCAAAGGGTAGGATGAGTGGTTCCAACTGTCATGCACAACCCTAAGATATTGCCTGTGAGGTGGACACTTCATTTCATTTTCCTCCATCTTAGAAGGAAGGAAAATAGCCTATCAGGGATAGGGAAATGACCCTTCCCACAGGAAGTGGTCACTGTAGTGGGGGTAACTACCCAAAGGTAGATGTCCCTTGTACACTACCAGGTTCCCTTAAAACTCCCACTAAATTCAGTATTTAGTTGGCACCCCTAGACCAGGTAATCAGATTCAACAGACAAAAGACCAGCACCAAGAAGATCCAAGGTATGAGAACTGTGTACCTGCTGCACAAAAAAAGGTGCCAAACCCTGCCAGCTGCACCCAGGACCAGGAAATCTTTGTGGAGGAGCTGATGGACAACTGGAAAAACTCTAAAGAACCCCAGAGGACCTCCAGGCTTTGAAAATGGCCCAAGAACTCACTCCAGAGTGGACGTACCACTCTGCAACAAGAAGAAACCAGCAAATCAGTGAGGGTCACTTCACTGACCAGCCACTAATCCTGAACCAAAAGTTGCAGCTAGGCACAATGGCACACCAATGACAGCAAGTGTGCAAGTGTGTCAAGTTTTTTGGAACTGTGCGGTCCAGTGGTCAAACCATACCAATACCTTGGGTACTTGTGAGCTGATATCGGACACCAGGAAAACCTGCCAACCCGGGGCTGAAAAAGGACAAGAGGAAGCCCCAGTCGATGGACTTCAGGAACACCCTGGACCTCCCTTCAGAGTGCCCCCGTTGTCCTTCAAACAACCCTTGAACTGTCTTACCTCAGCTCCAAAGGGCATTTTTGCACACAGCTCCTGGCTCACCGATTCGCTCTGCGCCTAGCTGCCCTGTGCCCTACAACGAAGAACCTGCTGTGCCCTAATGGTCACTCACCCCTTGTGTCCTCAACACTCCAAGGGGACCCCAAGGAACCACCTCTAAACTTACCTGTGCAGTGCTTTTCCAAGTGGTCCCTTGTAGTGGCCTTGCATGAGCTCCACAGACCTTTTCAACGCTGCTCCCGCCCGAACCAGGAGCCACCAGAACTTCTCCAGCTGGTACAGTGTGCCCACCGACAACCTCAACCAATCTGCAAAAGAATAACTTGGTAAACCAACTGTACAATTTTATATGCATTTGTAAAGTGACTTGCCATTGATTCTTATGGTTCGTAATAATGCACAAAAAGACTATTTTTATTAAACTTCAGAAATCCATATTTCAATAAGTACTTAACCAATTGTGATAATCTTGGTCTTAAAAATTACATACAAATTTGAAGTAATTGTATAAATTGGTCTCTAGTTATTCCTTTGAGTGTGTGAGTTGCAAGATTGATACTGTGAGTACAACCAATGCTTTGCACTTCTCCAAGATTGGCCTAACTGCCCCACCAAATGAACTTAAAAATTAGAGTATTAGGTGATCTAGTTTTTACCCCTGTAAACCAAAGTGTGGTTGCCTGGACCCCCAGCACAGTGTGCCTAGCTTTGCACACTACAAAGAGGGCCAGTCTCATACATTATTGAAATAAGCTTTGGGGATACTGACAAATATACAAAGCAGTCCTGGGTGGATTTTACAGGCATCTCAGTAAAGGCATTATAAGGCTCGTTGAAATATAATAAAGTTAACCAATATATTGGGCTATACATCCTAATTGCCAAAGAGGATATTTTAATGATTTTTTCTTCAAAGAAGTTACACCAACTCCCAGTAAATTCGAAGCTGTCTAGCCCATATAGATCTCAGTAAGATAGCTGATGAATGGATGTGCACCTGTGTATCCAAGAAGTCCCAGGTGGTGACCCTATTGAAGGGGGGCACCTCCCCTCAGAAAGAAGAGAAGTGCAACAAAGACAAAAACAAGTAGTTCTCAAACGTGCCTCAAAAGACTGCTCAAGAGCGGAAACCCCCATGACCCACCCAAGGGAAAAAGGTACGAAGGAAACTATTTTGATCCCTTGAAGGCTAGGGTGTGCTATGACTGTCAACAGCCAGGGAACAAAAGGGAGACAGTTTGCTCTAAGAAGCCCACCACCAGTGTTGAAAAGCTGGCTACCTTACCTCTCTGCATGGTGAAGTAAATGCAATGGCCAAACATAAACGGTACTGGAGTGGTGGCTCTGAGAGATACAGGAGATAGAACAACTATTGTGGGAGACAAGTTGACTCCTCCAGAGTAGGTCATACCAGATGTTCCAAATAAGGTAGTTGATGCTGAATATAAGGTAAAATACCATGCTATGACTTTGATGACCTTTCAGTGTGGAGGGTTACTGGCCTGAAGAAGGTAGCTGTGTCCCTTGCGGTCCCAGTGGGATGTCTGCTGGGAAATGATCTTAAAACCTCATTGTGAGAAATTGGGTTGTTTATTGACTTGGGTGTGAGCCCTGGTCAAGCAGCATCCACAAATCTTGCCAGAGTAAGCACAAGAAAACCCCAAATTAACCTGTGCTCATCCTCTGGTAGCTTAGCAAAGAGCAGTTGGACTTAACTTGAAGGCACTGTGCAAGTATTTGTGTAACACTTCAAATAATAAACCAGTGAAAACATCACACAAGGTTAGAAAATAGAATGACATTTAATAAATAAGACAAGGCCAAAATGACCAATATCTAGTCAGTAGAACTTTAGTTATGAGTTTTTAAAGAATAAACTGTAGTATGGCACTTAAAAACAAAAAGCGTCAATCGGGGATATCTGGTTGCGCCAAATCGGGACAAAGTCAAAAGTTCAGGACAAGCACAACACAGGCCTGCTCAGGGACCCAGTTAGACATGCTGGACAAGGTAACTTAATTTATGGTTGAAGAGCTCTGCGTTGCTCCGAGTCGACGATGAGTCCCACAGCTGATACAATGAATTGGTTCTGAGATGCCCTCCACTCCCTTTCAGGAAGACACAAGATCCAAGGACAGTACTACTAGATTCTGCGGCTGCCCGAGGGGAAAGGGACAAAATAAGAAAAAGAAACTTGAGGTACTGGATCAGCTCAGTGATGATACTACTCTCCTTAACAGGGTGGGACCAGCATCTCTGGTTTTATGAAGACGCAATACACTGGGAATAGCAAGGAGAGATCATTAAAATCAATACGCTAGCAAGCTCCTACATGATTTACTTCACATTGCTTCAATAACCAACACTTACAGGTTTCTTCAAAAACAAAGCATAAGAGAAGAATAACCAGATTCTTGGGAGAGAGTCCTCTGAACCTTTGAGGAAGAACTTGGAATACTGATTGCAGCCTTTGAGACTCTGATGGTAAACTTAGAACATGGGTTGGAGTTACTGGCACTACCAAGGTTACACTTGATACATGGATTGGAGTTAGGGACACTCCCATAGCATGCTAGAAACAAGGTTACATTCAGTACATATGTTGGCGTTAAAAGAAACTCTCAAGTCATGCTGGAAACAAAGTTACACTAAGAAATAAGTTACACTCTGAACAAGTTTGCAGTTACTGACACTACCAAGGTTGTGCTCGAAATATAGGTTGGAGAATTGACACTCCCAAGGTTACATGCAGTACATATTTTGGAGTTACCGACACTCTCAAGGTTATACTCAGTATATAGGTTGGAGTTAACCACACTCCCAAAGTATGCTAGAAACACAGACAAGAGGTTACATGGTTCATACAAATATCATTCACCTCTAACTGAACATTCTTCTTGACACTTGTGTTCAATGGAGTAACATAGAATTAAGTATCTAGTCCATGAGCAAAAAACGGTTCAAGCCTCAAGGTTGGAGAGAGGGTCTGGAGTAAGGACAAGCAAGGAGCACTAAAGGACAATTACGGTGAAGGAACTAGAGACAAGTCTAAATTCTTGAAGAGGCAGCTAGGCCTTCTTACTACTATAAAGGATAAGTGTGCACTAACCTAAAGGGAAAGCCTAGTACTTGTCTAATACTTTAAGTGGAATCCAAAGATGGCAGGAGGCTGGGTCAAGAAGCTCAAGAAGAACCTGATTCGTACCTCGTGAAGGGAGACAGTAGAAGCATCACAAAAACCAGAGTCACAGGATCACTAGGAACGCTTGTAAGACTAGAGCACTGGTAGCTCCGGGCTACTTGGAAGTAGAGTGCAGGGACCAAGCTTGCATAGGACGGGAATGCTGGAAGATGGGTGACTCAGGAAGTGAGTGCAGGGATGTTGCTGGCACAGGACAGGAATGAGGGCAAGCACTGATGCAGGTTCATTAGGAGGATTTATATAGGAAGAAAAAAAGGTGCTCCAGTAAAGCATGAGTCCCACATGGAAGAGTAGAATATTCCAATGAGCCTGGGGAAGATCACGTGTTACACACAACAGATATGAGGCATTGCAGGTGGCAGGTGCAAATGGTAATTGACTACAACAAACAAGTACAATGGAAACTCAAGTGCATGATGGTACAGGTCAGTGGTTCACAGTGAAAATGTAACTATCCTTAATAGACATGTGATATCTGCAAGTGCACAATAGAGCAAACTTTCATAGCAACAGAACAGGAGGGTCAATGGTTTAGGCTTCCAGAGAAGGAAATCACAGAGTGCTCAAGACGGGAAGGTACCAAAAGGGGAGCATGACGGGGCCGGGAGGCACCACAAGGGAAGGGTGACATGAGCCTGTTGAGTAAAACCCACTGCACATGGGACACAGAATGGAGTCATGTCACATTGCACAGTGGCGGTTGTGAAGGCAATGCATTGAACTCTAGATACTGGGTCCAATCCACGCAGCAGCGGAGAAGTGTTGGTTCTAATAGAGAATGTGCCACTCAGCCAAGCAGAGGAATCAGTTCTGCTCAGGGACACGCCACTCAACAGATATGATGTGTCAGTTCTGCTGGTACACACCTTAGCCCACTTGCAAGGATCCAGGCCTGGGGCAGCACCACTTAGCAGGGTAGACGTAGAGATGGCAGGGTCCATGTGCAAAAGCAGCCTGAGACTTCAGTTCAGGAGGCCAGCCAACTAGCCCTTCTCACTCCCAGGCAAAAAGGCATCAGGCAACGTAAGCACATCAAGGCAGGACCAGAATAGTGCAGTCCAGAAAAGTGGGAGTCCTTCAGTAGCACAGCAGTCACTGTTCCTCGCAGATTATAAACAGGTCTAGAAGTGTACTGAAGTGGTGGTGTAAGGCATCCAGTTCTTATACCCAGTGGTGCTTTTGATGTGGGGGAGATTTCAAAGACATGCCTTTGAAGTACATAGAGGTCCTACCTTCCTGCCCTTGCTCCAGACTCACCAAATGGGGTCAAGCAGTCCCTTGTATGGGGACAAGACATAGCCTATTCAGGGTTAACTGAGGATGTGTTCACCTCCACTCTCCCATCCTGCCCAGGATGGCCTATCAAGTCACACCTAAGCTTTTATTGTGAGTGGCTGTCTAGAAGGAATACACAAAGGCCAGCTTCCAACAACACCCAGCCATGTGACTAAAGACAGGGAGAAGGCACAAAATGACTAAGGCAAGAAAATGCTAAATTTCTAAAAGTGGCATTTTCTGAACTGCTATTTAAAATCTGACTTCACCACACCTTAGGGTTTCATATAGTGAATCCAGAGACACTAAACTTGGAGGGGTTATTTCTTCCCATTTGAAAAATACATGTATAAAGTGTAATAAGGTAATTCCAAAGTTAACCTATGGGAGAGTTAGGCCTTGCAGTATTAAAAGACTGATTTAAGAGTTTTTTACCAGTAGGAGATGTAAAACTAAAACGTACGTTATACTTTTTAAAAACATGGTCCTTGCCATTATTCATTTTACTGTACAATAAAAAAAATTGTCCTGGTTTTTGAGCTTTAGATACAAACTCCAGGTTTGCAACATTCAGTTAGTCAGTCAGTCAATCAATATTAATTGGGTTTAGATTTAACCACAAAGGATACATAAAATTAAACAAATAAAAAAACATAAAAATGCACAAATGCTCAAGAAATCGCTACCACCGATGTATGCTCAAAGCAAATGAGAAGTATATATAATTGTCAATAAAGAAAAGTTCTGAAGGAGCACATCATAAAAACATTAAATGCATGCAAAAAACTGTAACATTATATGTGATTTAAAAAAACATGTATACTAACATGCTTCTGTATTGAATATATTGAAGAGTGCACAATGTAATGACGACCGCAAAGCATACAACCAAGAATATTTTTAATAAATACAATATTGTGAGCTTGCACTGTCTAAAATTAGCTGATCTTAAAAATGGTAACCAAAACCACTTTCTAAAGGGAATGTAAAATTTGTAAAAGAGCATAAACTGCATTGTGGACTGGGGCGAAAAGTCATAGGAACAAAGAGGAAGCAAAAAACCATCAGATGGGGGCGCAGGAAACACTACCAAGAAATGAAGAGTCCTGACTCCTAAATGTGTAAGAAACTTTTTGTTTATGTGAGTTAAAAAGCTACTTTAATTATGATTCACAGCTAGGCTTACTTATAATTGGTAAAAAATAGAGAAAAAGGTAGTAGTGGTTCCATTAACTGCACATCTTGTGAGTGTCACACAGTCACATAAACAGATTGGTTATTAGGTTCAGCCAAAGGAGGAGTGGTGCTGAATGGTTACCTATGCCCTACTACTCCAAAGCATAGACGTATACTCAACAGAGTACATCTAATACAGTGAATCAAGGTAAAACCACAGCACTCAGTATAAGTCCAATATTGCAATTCACATGAAAAGAAGTTGCAGAGATTCCCGAACTAGTCCAGCCTTTTAATTGACAAATGCCATATTTTCAAACAAGGTTGACAGACATCAACAGTCTCATTCAGGTAATAACCAGTCCTTCATTTATCAAATACACTCAACGACAGCCAACATGTGTTTCATCACAACATTTGACTTTCTTAAGGCTGCAACGTACAGAGTGTACATTAGGTGTAATTGAAACTACACTACATCATATAAAGCACAACATCATTTCAAAACCATAACCAAAATGTTGTGAGTAGAGTCCCAGTGACACAGAGATTACCTGAAGCAGTACACCACACATGTTTGTAAAACAAGTAACAAAATAGGTGTGTGCCCAAAGTGAAACACCAAGAGCACCAAAAGCTGATGAAACCCCAGGGAGTACCATAAGAAAATTTGCAAGTCTAAGTTGAAGAGAGAATCAAAATGAAATCAAAATGAATCTACTACCAGGCAGATCCAAAACCTACCACCAAAGTACAGATATGGAATTGTAGCATTGTATTTTTGTAGAATCAACCAAGTCAGAGTAACTGTAAGGGAATACAATACTAAGGTGGTCATTACAACCCTGGCGGATGGTGTTAAAGCTGCGGTAATACCGCAAACAGGTCGGCGGACAAGAAAAGGGAATTATGACTGTGCGGAAACCGCCAACATAGACAGCCACTTTAACACCCCAACCGCCACGGCGGTACAGACAAGCAGCGCGGCGGTCACCGCCAACAGACAGGCAGAAGACAATGTACCGCCCACAGTATCACAACCCGCCAATCCACCACCTTTTCCGGGGCGGATTCACCGTGCATAAAAACACGGCAGAAACAGCTTTTGCAATGGGAAAACGCTCAACATACTCCACGAGGAAGGAGGCCACCATGGAGCCCGAACTACAAATACTCCCTGCGCTTGTCTTCCTGCTCCTCTACGAACACCAGCAACGTAGGCCCCGAAGACAACAGTGAGTACTGCACCTACGACATAGGGGAGGGGGAAGGCAAAAGTCACGGACACACACACGCAACACCCCCACCCTCACCCCGACCCTCACCCACTACAACACACACACCAATGCATTTCCAAACATCACAATAACAACCCCCAAGCCCCCCGGAAGAATACAAAGACAAAAGGAAATGAGTTCAACCATTGTGATGTATCAAAATACAGTAACTAAATATATACAGATATATAAAAACAATCAAAAATCATACATCACGATTAGAACTGCAGGTATGCACATATTAATGTCCGTGGACCACTGGGCCCACAATGCATGGGCGAGGCCCACACTAGATACCTGTCCACAAATGGAGAGAACACTGCAGGGGCATCAGATAGAAATACAACAGGCACCTCAGGGGTAAGGGAAGTGGGGGGCACCTCAGCCGGAT
The DNA here is from genome assembly GCF_031143425.1 of Pleurodeles waltl. NCBI lineage: Eukaryota > Metazoa > Chordata > Amphibia > Caudata > Salamandridae > Pleurodeles > Pleurodeles waltl. The sequence continues at coordinate 766,008,878 of NC_090445.1, forward strand.
TACAGCACCATGCCAGATCCACAACGGGGCTCCATGCCCATTGATGTATCCTGGGGAGTGCAAAGCCACAGTCTCTCAAGTCTCTACAGTGGGTGGTTTGCCCACTGCTTTATCCTGGGGAGTGCAAAGCCACAGTCTCTCAAGTCTCTACAGTGGGTGGTTTGGCCACTCTACCATCCTGGGGAGTGCAAAGCCACAGTCTCTCAAGTTTCTTCAGTGGGTGGTTTGCCCACTGTACCATCCTGGGGAGTGCAAAGCCACAGTCTCTCAAGTCTCTACAGTGGGTGGTTTGCCCACTGCTTTATCCTGGGGGGTGCAAAGCCACAGTCTCTCAAGTCTCTACAGTGGGTGGTTTGCCCACTGTACTATCCTGGGGAGTGCAAAGCCACAGTTTCTCAAGTCTCTACAGTGGGTGGTTTGCCCACTGCTTTATCCGGGGGAGTGCAAAGCCACAGTCTCTCAAGTCTCTACAGTGGGTGGTTTGCCCACTGTACCATCCTGGGGAGTGCAAAGCCACAGTCTCTCAAGTGGATAACAGTCTCCACTGGTTCTGGAGGGGTACTGGTGCCCAGAGTGCTTCATCCTGTGAAGGTCAGACAAAGTGGATGCAGTTTTCCACTGGTTCTGGAGGGGGAATGGTGCCCAGAGTGCTTAATCCTGTGAAGGACGGACAGAGTGGATGCAGGTCTCCACTGGTTCTGGAGGGGGACTGGTGCCCAGAGTGCTTCATCCTGTGAAGGACAGACAGAGTGGATGCAGGTCTCCACTGGTTCTGGAGGGGGAATGGTGCCCAGAGTGCATCACGCTCCCCGTGACGGTCCCAGTTCCGTCACTGTCCCAGCTGCACATGGGCTAACGATGCTTGATTTGGCGGTCTTTGTCCTGTTCAGCGGTCTTCACCTTGGCGGTCTTTGCCCTGTTCAGCGGTGCTTTGCCATGGCGGTCTTTGCCCTGTTCAGCGGTGCTTGCCTTTGCTGTGTCTGACCTGTTCAGCGGTGCTTTGCCATGGCGGTCTTTGCCCTTTTCAGCGGTGCCTTGCCATGGCGGTCTTTGCCCTGTTCAGCGGTCTTCACCATGGCGGTCTTTGCCCTGTTCAGCGGTCTTCACCATGGCGCCCTTTGCCCTGTTCAGCGGTGCTTGCCTTTGCTGTGTCAGACCTGTTCAGCGGTGCCTTGCCATGGCGGTCTTTGCCCTGTTCAGCGTTGCTTGCCTTTGCTGTGTCTGACCTGTTCAGCAGTGCTTTGCCATGGCGGTCTTTGCCTTGTTCAGCGGTGCTTGCCTTTGCTGTGTCAGACCTGTTCAGCGGTGCCTTGCCATGGCGGTCTTTGCCCTGTTCAGCGGTGCTTGCCTTTGCTGTGTCTGACCTGTTCAGCAGTGCTTTGCCATGGCGGTCTTTGCCCTGTTCAGCGGTGCTTTGCCATGGCGGTCTTTGCCCTGGTCACCGGTCTTCACCATGGCGCCCTTTGCCCTATTCAGCGGTGCTTGCCTTTGCTGTGTCAGACCTGTTCAGCGGTGTCTTGCCATGGCGGTCTTTGCCCTGTTCAGCGGTGCTTTGCCATGGCGGTCTTTGCCCTGTTCAGCGGTGCTTTGCCATGGCGGTCTTTGCCCTGTTCAGTGATGCTTGCCTTTGCTTACCGCCACCGTTGGCGGACAATACAGACACAGCAGCCCCCTGCACTACGCCGTGCTCTTGGCCTCTACAGATGCAATTCCTGGGATATGGCCTACATGGCTATGAGTGTCATCTGTCCACATAGATGACACAGGGGAATGTATACCTGTACTTGGCACTCTACAGAGGTGGGGTAGAGGGCCACAGGGCCATGCCTTACGAAGGGGCCTAGCTTGCGTAACTCGCCCTGCCCTAGGGAAACCCACAGCCCTCCTCCCCCACCCAGACCCCTCCACTGCGCGCAAAGTCATGAGAATGAGAGTGTACTCACCCCCTTGTGTCTGCTGTGATGCCCTCAAGCGCCCATCCAACTCACGGTAGGCCACCGCCAGGATCCGGAACATCAGGGGGGTCATGGTGCGACGGACACCCCTCCCACGTTGGGAGGCCATCCCCAGCTGAGCCTCTGCCATCTTCTTGCTCCAGCGCCGAATGTCCTCCCATCTCTCACGGCAGTGGGTGCCCCGTCTCTGGTGGACCCTCAGGGTCCGGACGTCCTTGGCGATGGCACGCCAAATGTCCTTCTTCTGGTGGGCACTGACCTACAGGACATGTACAGGGGAAGAAGAGAAGTCATTAGCAACTGCACTGTCGAAGTGAGTACCCCCCTACAAAGAAATGATGAACCACGGATCCAGAGTGTGCCAAAACCAACAATGGCCACACAAACTTTTTATTAAGCTCCAGGAGCAACAGAAGTCCAACAGAAGGCCAATGGCCAGTCCATATTCCAAAGTCCGATGGGCCCAAATTGCCCCAACTTGACTCCTACAAGTGCGAATTGTACTCCACTTTAAAGGGGCAACAATGGGGCATCCAGGCACCTCTGGGAACAGGGGCAGGGGGGTGGTGGGGATGGTGACTTACGACTGGGAGGGGGGCTTGGCTTTACATTTGGGAGTGGAAGGGGCTTGGGTTTGGCCTTTGAAGCTGGTGGAACAGCCTTGGACTGGGGTGCGGCAGATGTACCTGGGCCAGCACGGGGCTTCTTGCTCACAGGGGAGGTAGCACGGGAATCGAAGGGTGGACAGGGGCAGGCTGTGACGTGGGAAGAGTGGAGAGGGCAAGGAGGTGGGCACGTTTAGGGACGTGATGGGGTGGGCCAGTGGGTTCAAATACGTCAACACGGGATAGGAAACGTTTTTTAGGGGCAATCTGGGTTGACCTGGAGGAAGGTGTGGGAGTGGAGGTAGAGGGAGTGGTCGTGACAGGTGTAAGTGTGTGTGACGTGGGTGTAGGTGACTGTACAGTATGGTGGTGGGATGGAAACAGTGGGACAAGACAGGCTGCCAGTGTAAATGTATGTTGTCTGTGTGTCTGCAAGTTGGGTGAGTGTGCTGCATGTGTCAACCGCAGTTGTTGTGGTGAGTGCAGGTGAGGTGTCTGGGGTGCATGAATGGATGTCAGATTTTGTGGTGACTGCCAGAATGGGGTCAGCAGCAGTGAATGATGGTGCAGTGCTTGTGAGTGTGCATGTAGAGGTGACAGACAGGGAGGCGGAAGAGGTGGACACACTGGTGGAAATAAATGTTGGTATGTGTGCCTTTGTATGTTGGCTGTGTGTATGCCTGTGGTGGGAAGTGTGGTGCTTGTGTTTTTCAGTGTGCTTCTTGTGTGTTGAGGTGTGTGCATGGCTGTCAGAATGTGTGCTTGGGATGGGTGAAGGGAGTGGGGTGCTGGAAGGGGTAGAGGTGGTTGGAGGTGGGACGGAATGACCGGGGACACTGGCTGCCGTCAAAGAGGAGGCCAGAGCTTGAAAAGATCTCTGTTGGCCAGACACAGCACCGTGAATGCCATCCAGGTAGGCATTGGTCTGCTACACCTCTGATGCTAGCCCCTGGATGGCATTGATGATGGTTGTCTGCCTTACAGAGATGATCCTCAGGAGGTCAAAGCATCCTCCGTGAGGGCAGCAGTGCTTACTGGGGCAGGGGATGAGGTGCCTGGGGCGAAGGAGACGCCCAAACTTCTGAGTGAGCGGGCACGGACAACTCAGTTAGGAGCAAATGAGAGGGTGGTGATGGTATGGGGGTGGCGGAAGATGACACAGAATGGGTGGGCTCCTAGGGTCCGCACCACCAGGGAGCTCCCATCGGAGGAGGTATCAGAGTCACTACCTCCAGTGGTAATTGCCTCCCCCGTGGTACTCCCCTCGCCCTCCAACCCACTGTTCCCTTGACGTCACTCGACTCTGCCTCCATGGAACCGTGGGCCGATGCATAACGACTCGCCATTGCTCCCTGGACAGATGATGCTGATGTACACAGGAAACACAAGAGAACAGGGATGGGGAGACAAAACAGGAGAGACACTTGTAAATAGCTGAATGGAGGTACATAACTGGTTCACATATACTCCCACCCTGCAGATATTCCACGAGGCAGCACCTACCGCTATTCACATGGATATGCCCCTGACTAGTGGCCACAACCCTGCTCCACAGACATTTCCAACATCACAGAAGGACCTGAAGTACTGCAGACCTTTCCCTTGCAACCTAACTTCCCATGTGGGCCATTATGTAAAATGACATCAGTCAGAGTCCCTGCCAATAGACAGCATACATACTACAGCACACTCACACATTTATCAAGGAGGCATACAATGGTTTCTGTACTCACCCCCTTGTGTCTGCTGTGCAGCCTTCAAGTGCCCATCCAGGTCCGGATACGCCACCGCCAGAATGTGGCGCATTGGGGGGTCAGGGCACGACGGGCACCCCTTCCTCGTTGGGAGGACTTCCCCAGCTGGGCCTCTCAGGTCTTCCTCGCCCAGCGCCGCAGGTCCTCCCACCACTTCCTCCAGGGGTGCTCCACTGGTTGTAGACCCCCAGGGTCCGCACCTCCCTGGCGATGGCATGCCAGAGTCCCCTCTTCGGATGGGTGCTGACCTATATGGGACACACATAAAAAGTAACACGGACGTCAGACAATGCCCATTAGATTCAGCTGGATATACATCCCCTATAGGACGGACACTCACAACAGCATAACAGGACCTCACACACCCAGCATGTCATGAATCCCACGACTGTACAGTGTCAAACTTGTACACATGTTTACAGCCATCTGCCACCATTACACAAATCCATGCCCTCCAATCCACCTACTCACCTGTACCTCTGGTCGACCATAGAGCTTGGCGTACAGGAGCAGGACTCCGTCCACAAGCTTGTCCAGTTCCTTGATGCTGAAGGCCGGGGCCCTTTCCCCTGCCACTCGTGCTATTTCCAGGATCGGAGTCAGGACACAGCAGCACACTCAGCAGAGTAACTGCATGCTTGTAATCCGGGAGTCAAGTGAAGTTGGGGTGACGAGATGACGTATGCTCCGCGACGATGTGCACATGATACGCTCATATTCCCCATTGATAACCATGTTTACCAATGAATGGTCACACGGTGGTGAACACTGCCTTATGCTATTACGACAACCGCTAGCGTTATGAGGTCACTTCCACTGCAACATTTCTGGATTACAGGGGAGAACCATTTTGGCAATTAGTACGCAGTTATTAATTTCTCATTTGCCCCATGCAGGCCCTATTGTCCCCAACCCCCATAGGCATGAACAAATAAACATTTACTTACAACAATCAGTCCTGATGTATCATTGAGGACATGTCACTCCAGTTTAACATCCTACTATGCATATGTGTCATCGACTTGTATGCCGGCAGTGCTGAATGTTTAACATGTTGGGTAGCTGTAGGTGTGTTCCTCCTCACATGTGTTCTCGACTCCTCCTAGGTACAGACCGATGTGGCGAGGAGGGCCCCATCAGTGTACAGACCACTTGTTGATTTAGGGACAATGGTGGAGCGTCACATCATTATCAATTACAGACTCAAACGTACCACTATTCATGAACTTTTCACATTACTGGATCCAGCACTGAGACCGGCTAATCGGAATCAGCATGCCATCCCTACTGAAGTGCAAGTGCTCTCTGCACTCCATTTCCTGGCCATGGTCTCATTTCAGGTGACTGTGGACATGGGTGCAGGTTTTTACCAGCCAATGTTTAGCATTACACTGTCCAGATTCCTGAATGCATTTGTACAATACCTGCAGTCCTATGTGAGGTTTCCCCAAATTGCTGACCTCCCTGGCTTCAAGTCAGACTTATATGCCTTTGCCAACATTACCCATGTGATAGATGCCATCAAAGGAACCCACATAGCTCTCATCCCACCAAGAGTAAGTGGACAGGTGTACGGAAACAGGAAGAACTTTCACTCCATGAACATTCAATTGGTGTGTACTGCAGACCAGTACATCGCACATGTGGATGCCATGTTCCCTGGATCAGTCCATGATTTCTTTGTGCTGAGGAACAGCAGTGTGCCACACATGATTGAACACTACAAGGGGACAGACGATGGATCATAGGTAAGTGTGTGTAGGCGGGCGTCGCTCGCCTCGCCTACGAACATCCAGACTTGGCGTTCGCCCGACGCCTTCCCCAACTTCCGCCCACGTCGTCAGGGAGACGCGTGGGGGCGGAGACGGCAATCGGCACCCGACTTCCGGGTTACCGGATTCTTAAAGAGGGAAGACGCCGCGAGAGAACGGAAGGCGGTGAAACCGGAGCCGAAGGAATTCCCTGCTGACGACAAACAAGGAGAACAGGAGCCGAGAGCGAACTCCGACGGAGGGAAGACGGCCGGAGCAACGAACCCCAGAGGACACGAAGTAGCCTGCCACGGCCCAGGAGGGTCGTGGCTAAACAAGGTACGGGGCCTTTTTAGGGGCAACAACAGTAAGGGGAACGAAGGGAAGGGGGAGAGGGAAGGTGGGGAAAGAACAGGAGGTGGGAGCAGGGAAGGATACCCAGGGCACCCTCCCACTCCCTTCTAGATAAAGAGAAACCTCCCTCCCTCCTCCTCACAAAAAAAACACGTTTTCTGCACTAAAAGAAGAACTCCATAAAAACCATTAGAGTTTATTAACCCCTCACTACTTCCCTCACAACCACCCCTCTCCCCTCACTAATCACAGAAGCCAATAGACCAAGGGAGTATCGTCCCACTTACCTGCTGTATCCTCTGTTGTTCTTCCGAGGGAAACCGTGGACCAAGGGGAGGACCTCTGAAACTCGCCACCTGAAAGAGAGAAGGTTAAAGAAACCCTTAAGGACCTCGGGCCTCCCACAGAGTAGAAGAAGAAGAACAAAAAGGCGGAAAGAAAGGATACTCTCCTATACATGTGTTCACCCTCTTACAGAATCAAAAATAAAGCCAGAAAAACCCCTGTCAAAGGGTTACAAAACTCTGCGTTTGCGTTCTCTGTATCCCAGGCCATAGCCCCAATCCCTCACAGTGGTGTCAGAAGTGGGATCAAAGGGCCCCAACAGGGTACAGAGACAGTGAGACCATGGAGGATAAACCAGGTCTCGAGGACATGATTAAATAACTTGCAGAGGGCCAGCGCCACCTCCAGTTAGTGTGGGAAGCACAACAAAGAGAGGCCAAGGAGGACAGAGAGGCCCTACAATCCGCTCTAAAAAGTCAGGCGACAATCATGGCCAGTAACTAATTGGTCCATGAGACGGCATTAAAAAAACTGACAGACACCATCGCTGCCAGCAAGGTGCATCCCAATGTACCAAGTTCGGTGCTACAAAAGTATCAGGAGGGGGAAGACCGTGATTCTTTTTTCACGAATTTCGAAAGAGTCGCTTCCTCCGCCCAGTGGCCTGAAGACAGGTGGGGCCAATACGTTGCCCCCCTCCTAACGGGCACGCTTCAATCCGCTTATCAGGCGGCCAACCCGGGTGGTGTCACCCCATACTCGGAGATAAAGAAAAGTATTTTGGAGCGTGTGGGACATGACACTGAGTATTAGAGGGCTAAATTCCGAAAAGTAAAATGGGGGCCCAATGAAGACCCACGGACATATTATTACCGGGTGAAGGACCTGGGATTAAAATGGCTGGGACCCATAGGGACTGATCGTTAGGATGTTATCAAAGTAATAATCCTAGAACAGTACTTGGATTCCCTGCCGATCAGCACCCGAAACTGGATAAGGCAACACCCCCGAATAGAGACTGAGATGGCCGTCGAACTGGCATGCGCCTACCACAGATCCGGGGAGGCTAAACATCAGCCAACCCGACCCATGGGGAAATTGCCTATGCCTCCACCTCAATTTCCTCCCAGACGAATAACTGAAGAACCAGGCCCCTCACGAAGCGTGGAAAGAAGTCCCATGCATCAACCCCAATGCTTTAGTTGTGGGGAGTGGGGTCATATCGCTCGCGGATGTCCAAAAAAACATGAGGGTGTAGAACCGATGGAAATAGGCGTCACTCGGGGAAGAGTTCTGTGCCTGGGAAAAAGTGATGTGTCCTTTAAGTACCCCCTCAGGATAAATGGGACTCCGGTCCTGGCCTTGATCGACTCCGGATGCAGTCAGTCGGTGATTCGTCGTAGTCTCATACACCCGGCACCAAAGACTGATGACCAGTGGGTCACTATATGTTGTATTCATGGGGATCGGGGTCAGTATCCACTTGCAAGGGTAGAGGCTGGATGGAACACTCACCTAGACCCTCTCTCCGTGGGACTCATGGAACAATTAATAGAGGAGTGCGTTATTGGGACTGATTATCAGAGATTCGACGAGATTCTGGGTCAAACCAGGAAACGTAACCCCATAGACGAATGGTGGGGTACAGCCCCTTTTTGGAAGGAGTCCATATGTAGCCCACCCACAAGAATAAAATTGACCCGGAAAGAAAGGAGAGCAGAGAAACAAAAATTTGCAACCAAACAGGAACGAGAAGGAAAAGAGAGACTGGTGGCCAATATAGACACTGCCCCTGTGTCCTTTAGAATGAGCCAACACGAAGACCCCACACTAGTGAACGCCTGGAAAACTGCCAAAATTGCCCCTACTGGGGAGGTAGGTCCTTACTTCTTGGTACACAAAGACTTGCTATATAGGGTACTCACCAGCGAAAATAGGGAAAAGAGACAACTTGTGGTCCCCGAGCCCTATAGGACACAGGTTCTCTTCCTAGCCCATAATCAACCAGGGGGGGGTCATTGTGGCCGGGAGAAAACCGAGGAATATTTACTGAGACGGTTTTACTGGCCCGGGGTATATGCACACATCAGGCGATACTGTGCCCAGTGTCCAAAATGTCAGTTGGTAGAACCAGGAGCCATAAGGAGAGCCCCCTTACGGACACTACCAATTATTGATACTCCCTTTAAGCGTGTCGGTATGGACCTAGTAGGGCCTCTTCTGCCATCCAGTAAGGGACACAATCACATTCTCGTCTTGGTAGATTATGCGAGCAGATATCCAGAAGCTATTCCACTCACTAGGATCACCACTAGAGCGGTAGCACAAGAAATTATAGCGTTCTTTGCCCGAGTGGGGTTTCCTGAAGAACTTCTTACAGACCAGGGAACACCGTTTGTATCTGGATTAATGAAACAGATATGTAAGACCCTAGGTGTTCTTCAAATCAAGACATCTGTATATCACCCACAAACAGATGGTTTAGTGGAACGATACAATCGTACGATCAAAACCCTTTTAAGGAAGACAGTGAGTGAAACTGGGAGGGACTGGGATCAAAAGCTTCCCCTAGTATTATATGCAATAAGAACACACGAGCAATCCTCTACCGGGCATAGCCCGTTCGAACTTGTGTTTGGGAGGCAACCTAGGAATCTATTGGATATGGCAGCAGAATTATGGGAGGAGGAAAATAGCGAGGAGCGACCCATCCTAGACTATATACACAAATTAAAGATCCATCTCCAGACAGTGTGGGAGGATGTGAGACAACATTTAGAAAAGGCACAAGACACTCAAAAGCATTACTATGATCAGGGTACTAAACTACGGGTTTTACAACCCGATGATAAGGTATTAATCCTCCGTCCCACCTCAGAGCATAAGTTGATAGCCAAATGGCAAGGGCCATATCGGATAATAAAACCGGTCACACCGGTTACCTACTTGGTAGAATTAAACATCCAACCCAGACGGACCCAAATTTATCACATCAATTTATTAAAAAAATGGGAAGACCCAGAAAATGGAAACCCTACACCAGCACGGGCATTCCTGATCACCCCGAATCAGCCACTAGCTTTAGAACTATGTCCCATCTCCCATCCAGAATCACAAAAACTCCCCAAGGTGAATGAATCCCTGTTGGAGATGGAGACACAACAAATCATGAAGCTAATCCAAAATCATGCCCATTTCTTCTCCGAATTGCCAGGGAAAACTTCTTGGGTCCACATCAAATACGAACTCCTGAGGGCAAAATTGTACGTCAACGTCCCTATCGCATCCCCGAAGTGAGAAAAATCCTTATAGAGGACGAAATAACAAAAATGTTATCGCTAGGGGTTATTGAAACGTCCACCAGTCCATGGTGCTCTCCTTTAGTACTGGTGCCGAAACCGGATGGGTCGGTCCGTTTCTGCATCGACTTCCGAAAACTCAATGAGGTATCACTTTTTGATACCTATCCCATTCCCCGGGTGGATGAAGTGTTAGAAAAAATCGGACAAGCCCGCTTTATGCCCACTATTGACTTGACGAAGGGATATTGGCAGATTCCCTTAGCTCCCTCAGACAAAGAGAAGACAGCGTTCGTTGCCCCTTCGGGGTTATATCAATTTACCGTCCTCCCCTTCGGCCTTCATGGTGCCCCGGCCACGTTCCAGCGATTGATGGATCGTCTTTTGAGACCCTTTCATGACTTTACGGCTGCATATCTCGATGACATTGTCATTTTTAGCTCCACTTGGTCAGACCATCTCCTACACCTAGGGAAAGTATTCTCAGCGTTAGCAGAAGCAGGCCTTCCCGCCAACCCAAAAAAATGTGTCATAGGACAGACCCAGATATCCTATCTTGGCTATGTCATCGGTAAAGGAGTACTGAGTCCACAAAAAGATAAGGTAGCCACCATTAGGCAAATACCCCTTCCAAAGACTAAGAAAGAACTCTGTTCATTCCTGGGACTGGTAGGTTATTACCGACGGTTCATACCTCAATATTCCACCATTACAGCCCCCTTGACGGATTTATTAAAAAAACAGTACTCGAACACCCTCCACCCTTTTTCCCCCGCGCAATTCCAGGGATTTCACTTGCTAAAGGAAGCCCTAGCTACGGAACCCATACTACGATGTCCCGATTTTTCCAGACCTTTCCATCTTTTTGCCGACGCCTCGAATGTCGGATTGGGAGCCGTATTAGCACAACCAGACGAACAAGGGTATGATCACCCCATTGTATATATCAGCAGGAAGTTGTTACCGAGAGAACTAAACTACCCTACCATTGAGAAGGAATGCCTGGCCATAAAATGGGCAATAGAGTGTTTACAATATTACATTCTGGGGCGTCCTTTCATACTTTACACTGATCATGCCCCCTTAACATGGTTGTCGTCCCATAAGGATACCAATGCACGAGTATTACGCTGGTTCCTTGAATTGCAACCCTTTACATTTCAGGTCCGGCACATACCTGGGGCACGGCAGTGTCCCGCTGACTTTCTATCCCGATGTCCGGACTCCACGGTACTCAATCAGTCCCGTTCATGGGAAGGGGTGTGTAGGCGGGCGTCGCTCGCCTCGCCTACGAACATCCAGACTTGGCGTTCGCCAGATGCCTTCCCCGACTTCCGCCCACGTCGTCAGGGAGACGTGTGGGGGCGGAGACGACAATCGGCACCCGACTTCCGGGTTGCCGGATTCTTAAAGAGGGAAGACGCCACGAGAGAACGGAAGGCGGTGAAACCGGAGCCGAAGGAATTCCCTGCTGACGACAAACAAGGAGAACAGGAGCCGAGAGCGAACTCCGACGGAGGGAAGACGGCCGGAGCAACGAACCCCAGAGGACACGAAGTAGCCTGCCACGGCCCAGGAGGGTCGTGGCTAAACAAGGTACGGGGCCTTTTTAGGGGCAACAACAGTAAGGGGAACGAAGGGAAGGGGGAGAGGGAAGGTGGGGAAAGAACAGGAGGTGGGAGCAGGGAAGGATACCCAGGGCACCCTCCCACTCCCTTCTAGATAAAGAGAAACCTCCCTCCCTCTTCCTCACAAAAAAACCCTGTTTTCTGCACTAAAAGAAGAACTCCATAAAAACCATTAGAGTTTATTAAACCCTCACTACTTCCCTCACAACCACCCCTCTCCCCTCACTAATCCCAGAAGCCAATAGACCAAGGGAGTATCGTCCCACTTACCTGCTGTATCCTCTGTTGTTCTTCCGAGGGAAACCGTGGACCAAGGGGAGGACCTCTGAAACTCGCCACCTGAAAGAGAGAAGGTTAAAGAAACCCTTAAGGACCTCGGGTCTCCAACAGAGTAGAAGAAGAAGAACAAAAAGGCAGAAAGAAAGGATACTCTCCTATACATGTGTTCATCCTCTTGCAGAATCAAAAATAAAGCAAGAAAAACCCCTGTCAAAGGGTTACAAAACTCTGCGTTTGCGTTCTCTGTATCCCAGGCCATAGCCCCAATCCCTCACAGTGTGTATGACACGTTTTAGCACCTAGCAGACAGCCAGGCTGTCTGCAACTGAGGGTTGTCAGTGACAGTCCTGTTTTGCCCTCTTTTGCAGGTGATTCTGGCTACCCCAACATGCGCTGGCTCCTGACACCAGTGAGGAATCCTAGGACAGATGCAGAGAGGAATTACAATGAGGCCCTTGGACGTACTAGGAGGGTGATAGAGCACACAATAGGTCTCCTGAAGGCTAGATTCTCCATGTCTCTGGGAGATCCCTGGCCTATGAGCTTGAGAAGGTGTGTAAAATAGTGTTGCCTGCTGCATTCTGCACAACGTGGCTGTGAGGAAATCTAGTCCCCTCTTGGAGGAGGAGGGGGCTGTACATTTGGACCAGCTTCCTCAGACAGGGGATGAGAGTGATGGCGATGATGAGGAGGGAGAAGTTATACATTCCAGGAACCAACTGATCCAACTTTACTTCCAGTAACTAAATGGTATTATTTGATGCTGTTTTTGTCTGTGCTGCATACCGTTGGTATGCCTTATCCTCTATGGGGGTTTTGGGTCTATCGACATTGTCACCGTGACCAGGTTTGTATGGAACATTATGGCCATTATGGACAACTTGTTAGACATTTCTGTTGGCACCACCCCATGTTATGCGTGGGGTGCCATTCCTGCAATAAAGATATGAATAAATGATTTCAATGACAATTGCATGCACACTTCGATTTGAATTCACATAATGACAGGGGACATTTAAATTGGTGAACAGGTGTTTTATTTGGTGTCAGAGATGCCATGGTGCTCTTTAAAGTGATGGGAGTGGGCTACTGGTGGATGTCCATGAGAGAGCGTAGCTTATATAATCTATATTAACATGAAATGCTTATGAACTAGTGTGTGATAATGCCGCTTAAGTAATTGTATTATTGTATTTTGTTTAAACGTGCACCTGAAATGTGACCAAGAGGAGTGGCTGCCAAATGTATACGGGAACTAATAGATTATGGCGAGTGAAGGGGAGCCTACACCACCTAAGGGTACTCCAGCTTATATAGCCATGGAGGAAAAGGGTGTTGCGCCTTGCTTATGGATGAAACAATGGCGCAAATTGGCAGAGAAGGAGGGATGCTTGGTGTTTCCAGAGCACGGAATGTTCAATACAAGAATTCTAGAGAACTTGAGGTGGATGTTAAGTGTACAAAAACCACCTCCGAGGCCAGCTTAGTACGAGGCTTTAGCAGTCTGGGATTTAATGCCTATTAAACAGAGGCAACAGAAATTCGAGAGGAGAATAAAGAGGGCCGAAAAAACTTTAGCTGAAGCTAGGTGGGACAATGAGAGCAAAATGTGGAGACGGGGAATAGTTGACGGATTCAAATTGTTTCCAGCAATAGCACAGGGAGACGAGAAGCAGGGGAAGAAAGCCACATGTAAAACAGACAAAGACTCTAGTAAACCTAAAGAGACTAAAAGATCTTGGATAGAAGAAGATGATTTAGACGATGAAGAATCCCTAAATCAGATATTGCATGATCGCCCGCCACCTTATGCGGTAAGCAACAATGTCCCGAGCACTAGTGCGGGTCCTGGGAACCAGACGCAGGAGAAAGGAGTTACCGATACAGTACAGACTAGTGATACAGGTTTGATACAGAATGATGTCAGTGTACCCACTGTTCCAGACATGCAGACACAGTTGCAACCTCCACCGCAGATACAGAGAATCTATCCAGACGTCCCAGTACTAGAGACTACTACAAATCCGATAGTGCCGCCTGACCCAATATATACAAAATCAAGGTTAATACAGATTGAGCAAACTCCACAATTGCTGCCCCAGCTGCAGCAACAGCTGATACCAGGGTATAATCCAACAGCAGGACCTCCATTAGTACCTGCCCTGGCTTCAGAGAATCAAACATTTGGAGATGCTGCTCCGCGGTTATCGGACCAAGCCAGACACCTGCTGCCATATCATTGCCAATTACTGTCGGTCCGCCTGTGCCATTGTATGCGCAAGGCATGCCTGGTATGTGTGATCAGGGAGTAATGACCCAGGATGCAATAAGAGGAGGGTCCATAGGAACTCCCCAGTTAATGGCCCTGGGAGAGCAATCAGTTGAAAGACCAAGGTCTTTACTAGACCTTAGCCCGCTTGAAGTCCCGTTGGAGGCAATGAGACAGGCAGGGCTAGGTGTGCTAACCCCACAGACAATAAGAACGAATGCTTCACAGTCGCGAATGATGCATGCAGGGAATATTTCACTGCAAGGTTTTACGGTTCAACAATTAAATGAGTGGTTAGAAAAGACCTATACTTCACAAAAGACTGCAGTAACTGCAGAGAAGCCAGAAAGGTCGGAGAAAGATGAGTACCGGAATTTTGTAAGACTGGGCGTGAAAGCTGCTGAACTAGTGAAAGGGACAATAGGGGTAAACAGATTAGAGTCGTACACAGAAGCAGAGTTAAGGTATGTGTGCCCCAAGATTACTAAAGAAGTGGGCAAGGTGCATCAGAGGTTGGCGAACCTGGCAGACAAATACAATATTGACATCGAGAGTACTAAGCACTTGAAAAGAAGTTACAGATTAGACTTCGACTCTAAAGACTTTGATCACATGAGGTCAGCTGGAATAAAAGCGCATCTTAAAGAAATATTGCAAAGTGCACAGATCTGGGGAGCTTTAGAGAAATGGGAAGGCAGATGGGCAAAGAAGAGAGATAAGGAAAAGGTTGACAGTCCGGGATCAAGTCCAACTAAAGCTTTACCAGATACCAGAACAGTAAAAATATTACCGATGAGAGAAATAGCTGGAGGGGTTCTAGTCCATGTACCGTGGACTAGAGGAGACATTCTGTCTTTTACAAATGATTATCCCAGGTTGAGGGAGAAGCCAATAGAATGGTATCAGCAGACGGATAGGTTTGTAAAGCTTGCAAAGTGTCTGTGGGAAGACTTAAATACCTTGTTTGAGATCATTGTTCCGCCCGACTTATGGCTTGAGTGCAAGAGAGGTGTAGACTGACCGACACAGGAGCCGGCAAGGGATAAGGTGTCCGGAGCACCCTCTGAGGAGGTGATGAAGTACTATCACAAAGTGATTGAGTTTTTGAAGCAGAAAGTGTCGCCGAAGACCGGACCTCACAGGAGGTTAAAGAATCGATCCATGCTTACTATGAGAGGTTATTGAAAGCGTTCAAACATTACAGTGGCACTGAGACTATTGAGCCGAAAGACATGAACCATCTTGTGTTTAGATTTGTTGAAGGGCTGAGACCAGAGGTTAGCCGAATGATCAAGAATAATTTGATCTGTTGGCAAGCGAAGCCGATTGATGAGGTGTTGCAATATGCAAAATACTGTAGTGACGAGATTGAGATGAAGCAGAGAAAGTTGAAGGAGAAAGTGATTGTGATGCAGACAAGGGCAGCCCAGACAGGTATACAGGGAAATGGAATCCAGCAGATGATACAGCAGCAACCGCAAGGGAATGGTGTGTTTCAGGCGCAACCCAGAGGCCGAGGTCGAGGTTTTGTGAATCGCGGTTCAGACTTGAACACTGTTGTAGTTCAAAATGACGTACAAGGGATGAAAAAGATGTCACCATGTCACGCGTGTGGGGGCGTGGGGCATTGGAAGCGGGAATGCCCAAATGCGGTGCATGACGGTGTTGTTCAACAAAGCACAGATGTCGGTACATTTCAAAATATAAGAAGTCCAAAAATGAGAGGTCAAAATCAGAGCTGCCAAAATAACATGGTCCAGATGCAGGGGTTACAGCCCATGCAGCAAATACAAATGCTGCGTGTTCAACCAGCACAAATGCAGCAAGTACAACAGCAAGTTCCCATGGTACCTAGACAGCAAATGCAATTACCATTAGCTCCGATGAGACAGCAACAGGTGATGCTTCCTCAGCAGGTCACAGGTCAAGTAGTGAGTCAAAATAATACAGTACAGCAATTCCCATTTCGTGGTGAAGATGGAATGAATGATGAATGGTCGGATGAGAGTTCAGACAGTGAAGAGTGCAGGCTTGCAGCATCCTTAGAAATAGACCAGAGAGGACCCTATGTAGAGGGGAAAATGATGGGTCACAAGGTTTCATTCTTGGTTGACACCGGAGCTACACGCTCTACAGTCAGGAGTGCAGAGGTTCCGAAGTTGCCAGTTTCAGGGCGTACCATAAGAGTGGTAGGAGTAGCAAACCAGTACCTGACAAATCCGATTACTGATCCAGTTCAGGTTGAGATTGGCAACTTTCAGGGACTGCATAAGTTTGTAGTCTGCGATTCTAGTCCAGTATCCCTACTGGGAAGAGACTTACTGTGCAAGACGAAATGTTCGATTACCTGTTTCAACGATGGAATTGAGGTGCAGACAAACAGTGATGATGAAGGGGATGATGGTCAGTCTTCAGAATTAGAGATGGAAACCACAAATGAAGATTACCCTTTGATAACCTTATTCCCGATGCTTACAGTGACTGACTTATCAGCTGAGTTACAGGGAACGGTGACAGAGAAGGTGTGGGACTTGGCAGGAAAGGAAGTGGGACTGATAAAAGGAGTGGAACCAGTTAAAGTACAAGTGAAGCCAACTGCAGTGTTTCCCCAGGTGCCGCAGTACCACATGGCACAAGATGTCCTTATTCAGGTGTCACAGATAATTGCGGATTTTGTAAAGCAAGGAGTTTTGAAAGAAGTATTGAGCAGACCATGTAATTCACCAATAATGGGTCTGAAAAGGCCTTGTGGGAAGGTTCGAATTGTGCAGGACTTGAGGAAAATAAACTAGATTGTGGTAAAGTGCTGTCCTATAGTGCCAAACCCAGCAGTGATTATGTTTCAGGTTCTGTGTGATGCAGAATGGTTCACCGTTGTAGACTTGTCACAAGCCTTCTTTTCGGTGCCTCTTCATGAGGACAGCCAGTTTTTATTCAGTTTCAAATTCCTGGACAAAGTGTACAGTTGGTGCAAAATTACTCAAGGGTTTTCTGAGTCACCGTCCATCTTCAATCAGATATTAAAGAAGGATTTGGAGTCACTAGACCTAGCTTTCAGTTCGACTCTGGTACAATACATTGATGACTTGCTAATTGCATCCAGAACAAAAGATGACTGCAGGTGTGACACAATTGCCTTACTGAACCATTTGGGAAAGAACGGACATAAAGTATCCCCAAAGAAGCTGCAATATTGTCAGAAAGAGGTGAAATACTTAGGGCACTTGATTGAAAATGGGTCCAGGAGAATATCAAAGGAGAGGGTGACAGCCATACTACAGATGAACCCCCCCGACAACAAGGAGAGATGTCAGGATGTTTTTGGGGATGGTGGGCTACTGTCGCCAGTAGATTCTCAACTTCTCAATTATCTCAAAACCATTAATAAAACTGACAGGCAACGAAACTAAGGATGAACCGTATACCATAACTTTGTCCAAGGAAGAGCTTGAGTCATTCATGGAATTGAGAGAGTGCATGTGCAGGGCACCAGCTCTAGGTAAGCCTGATTATACGAAACCTTTTCTATTGTTTTGTCATGAACGTGATGCTTGTTCTTTGTCTGTCTTGACACAGGTCCACGGAGGTGCAAACCGCCCTGTAGCATATTTTTCAGCTACCTTGGACCCAGTCGCAGCAGTCTTAACGGGCTGTTTGCGTGCAGTTGCAGCAGTTGGTCAGAGCCTCACACAGTGTGAAGGCATAGTGATGGGACATCCCTTAACAGTAATGGTTCCACATTCAGTTGAAATTCTGTTGACTCAAACTAAACTAAAACCAAGCACATGACAGATGCCTGACTTACCCGATATTGGGGTCACCAAATGTCTCCTTGAAGAGATGTACTGTATTGAACCCGGCAACTCTACTTCTTGTCGAAAATACTGAGATTAATAATGAAGAGGAAGTGGAGCATGGTTGTCTTGAGGTAACAGAACTATATACCAAGCCCCGACCTGACATTCAAGATACGCAGTTAAAGGAAAATTACTGCATTATGTTTGTTGACGGATCCTGTTTGAGAGATTCAGTCGGAATACTGAGAGCCGGTTATGCTGTATGTACAATAGCTGGTATTATTGAAGCTTCCTGGCTCGAGAGAGTGTATTCCACACAAGTGGCAGAATGAATTGCCCTTACTAAGGCATGCCACGCAGCTGAGAACCTGAAAGTCACTATACTGACAGCAGATATGGATTTGGAATTGTACATGATGTTGGCCAGTTATGGTCACAGAGAGGTTTCATGGCCTCTTCTTGTTCTCCAGTGAAAAATGGCGAACACATTAAGGACTTGCTGCATGCGATTCAGTTACCTCTTGAAATTGCCGTGGTGAAATGCAGTGCTCACGTTAAATCACAAGACTTTCGCCCTCATTCCGACCCTCGCGGATGACGGAAGCACCGCCAACAGGCTGGCGGTGCTTCCTGGCCCAACCGGGTCCGGCGGTTTCCCGCCGGATTTCCCCCGGTTGCCCAAATCCGCCATGGCGGCGCTGCTTGGGATTCTGACCCCCTTCCCGCCACCCTGTTTCTGGCGGTTTTTACCGCCAGGAACAGGATGGCGGGAACGGGTGTCCTGGGGCCCCTGGGGGCCCCTGCACTGCCCATGCCAATGGCATGGGCAGTGCAGGGGCCCCCTAACAGGGCCCCAGCCTGCTTTTCACTGTCTGCCTAGCAGACAGTGAAAAGCGCGACGGGTGCTACTGCACCCGTCGCAAACCTGCAACACCGTCGGCTCCATTCGGAGCCAGCTTCAGTGTTGCAGGCCCCTTTCTCGCTGGGCCAGCGGGCGCTAACTTGGCTAGCGCCCGCAGGCCCAGCGGGAAAGTTGAAATGGCCCCAGCGGTCTTTTGACCGCGGAGCGGCCATATGGCGGTTACCGCATGGTGGGCGGCGGTTAGAATGAGGGCCTTTGTGTCAATGGGAAACGGCTATGCAGATCAAGTCGCAAGATTTTGCGCATTGAACCGTATATCGTTCGAGGAGCAGTGGGAATTGTTACCGCAAACTGAAAATGAAACATGTTTGAACTTTGCCTTAAGAGTAGTTGATACCTTAGATAAGTTCAAATCACTGCAGGGCCGTGCAAGCAGGGAAGAGAAACGTTCTTGGCAGAGAATGCAATGTGTACAGAGGGCTGACGACTTGTGGGTCTCAGAGGAGGGGAAACTGGTTTTGCCAAACAGTCTTCTGTCACAATTTGCAAGGCTTTATCATGGACAAGCACATCTTGGGAGAGATGCAATGATTAGGTTATTCAAAATTTATCGGTTTAACCAGAAATTTAGAAAAGCCGCAGAGGTTACTTCTCACAGGTGCATCATCTGTCAACAGATGAATGCGGGAAAAAGGGACTGTGGTAGCTTTTTGCCACATAGGGAGAGCTGGCGGACCATTTAGCAGGATGCAAATGGATTTCATTGAGATGCCTGTTTGTGGAGGACTGAGATACGTGTTGGTGATTGTGTGTGTTTTCAGCCACTGGATTGAAGCTTACCCCACACGTAGACATGACAGTCTCACAGTCGCAAAGCTGTTGCTCAGAGAATTAATACCAAAGTTCGGTTTTCCGGTCTCTTTAGAATCAGATAGGGGCAGACACTCCGACAATGAGGTGAATAAGCTTTTTTGTGCTGTATTAGACATTGAACAGAAGCTGCATTGTAGCTACCGTCCTGAAGCGTCAGGACTAGTGGAAGAGAGGAATGGTACCTTGAAGTCGAGAATAGCAAAAATGTGTGCAGCTACCAATATGAAATGGCCAGATGCATTGCCTTTAGTGCTAATGTCAATGAGAAACACACCCGATAAGAAGACAGGACTATCTCCCCACGAGATATTGATGGGTAGAGCTATGAGGCTACCCTCAGTACCCGCAAATGCTCTTGTGAATATCACGGATGATATAGTGTTGGACTACTGCAAAGGTTTGGCTGATGTGGTTCGCTCTTTTTCCCACCAGGTGGAAGCCCACACATTGCCACCGATCAGTGATCCAGGTCACACCCTACAAACCGGTGACTGGGTGGTTGTCAAGAAGCACATGAGAAAGTCGTGTTTGGACCCGCGCTGGAAGGGGCCATATCAAGTAATACTGACAACAACCACTGCTGTGAAATGTGCAGGTGTTCCAAACTGGATACATGCCTGTCACACAAAGAAGGTAACATGTCCGACTGATGAGGAACTTGAAGTTACCAACTCAGCAATTCCAGAGAAGGAAGTCTCAGGGCCAGAAAACAGCCAAGGGGGAACTGAGACTACCGGAGAGCCCACTGAGGACGGCCTAGTCCCTCAAACAGTAAACGAGTTCGAGAGAGGTGACAATAAGCCTATCTCAGTAGAGGCAGCAGGAGAACTAAATCAAGGAGAGGTTCTTGTCAACACCAGAGTACCCGCTCTATTGGCGACAAAAATGCAAAAACCCAGCACTCTCAAAACAACGTAATTTATGCATTGTGCTGATATGTTGTGGTTTAACCTTTTTCATTGCAGAGTTCAATCCTGAAAACGTATTTTTAATATGCTTACAAATACTGTTCCTTTGCAATGTATTGCTGCAAGTTTTCAGAGTGTGTTAGGGTGTGGTCCCTTTCCAGGGCCTCCCAGAGACTTTCCCTGCAACATGCCTGGGCGTGGTTCTGGGCTGGGCCAAGACTCTATAAAAGAGAGCCAGCCCAACTCCCAGTGCTCACTTTTCAGAGGTCCCACTGCAGAGCAGCAGCTTCTTCCTGAGTTCCTGTCCCAGCGGCCTATTTGGATCTTCCAGTCTTCTGCCCTTCATCCTTCATTGGTGATCATTGTTCCAGGCGGTAAGTCGGTGGTTGGACTATCCCGACACCGTTATTTAGAATTTTCATATTCTTGGTTTAATTCTTAAATGAGTAACAGATTACTTGCGCGCTACCATTTATTGACATTTATATGGTAGTTTACAAATAGGCAGGACGCGCGATTTGTTTCATAAAGGTCTGACTTTTTTATTCATTGCGTGCTACCATTTCTTGACATTGGTATGGTGGCTTAAGAATCGGCAAGACGCGCGATTCGTTTTATGGTGTTTAAACATTGTTGTCCATTGCGCGCTACTATTTCTTGACATTTACATGATGTTTTACGAATTGGAAAGACGTGCAACTCGTTTCATGAGGATTTAACTTTGTTGTTTATTGCGCGCTACCATTTCTTGACATTTACATGGTGGCTTAAGAATCGGCAAAAGAAGCGCGATTCGTTTCATTGTACTTTGATCTTGTTATTTATTGTGAGCTGTTATTTCTTGACATTTACATCGTGTTTTACGAATCGGCAAGACACACGATTCGATTAATGATGATTTGACTTTGATATTCATTGCGTGCTACCATTTCTTGGTATTTTACATGGTGACACTCGAATCAGCAAGACGCACGATTCTCTCCTCGAGTTTAATTCATGTTGTTTATTGTATGCCACTATTCTAAGATATTTATTATATAATATTCAAGTTGACAAGTTATGTGATTTGTTTCCTGAATCCATATTGTGTTATTCATGGTGCACAATCCTTTTATGGTGTTTAATATATATATATATATATATATATATATATATATATATATATATATATATATATATATATATATCTGCAATATGCGCAATTTGTGTTGAAACATTTTAAGAGTACACAGAAGGCCAGAGTTTCTAGATGCAATATTGTATGGTCCTAGTATATATTCTCAAAACAGGATTTATATGACTGGTTTAAAATTTAGTCAGAATGTTTTTCTGATTCTCATGTAAAGGAAAGTACTTGAATAAGAAAGTTTTCATTTAATTCATCTTGATTCCCCTACAGGTATCCGGCCATCTTGAAACCTAGTCATTTTAAACTTAACTCTTAGATTGTTTATGTTTTCAGAGTGACTAAGCTTAGAATCATAGTCTAGTATTGATTTCAGGAGATATAATTTTCTTATTGTGTGTTCTAACATTTTTCTTACTACAGGTCTCCTTCCCAGCTGTTCCCTTCCTAATCCCCTCTTCCTCTCTTGAAATCTCTCAGTCTCTGTGATTTATCTATCAGAGTCTTGGAGCTGTTCAGTGGTGGATGTGTTGGGAGCGTGCACAGACCCCGAGGATCTGGTGACTCTGACAGTTCTCCCAGAAGTAGACGGCTATGGGTAAGACCTTAAACCTGTTACAGACCCAGAAGAAGAAGGGGAAATAGTAAGAGAGGTCAAAGCATACCGGCTTCCCCGGAGCCAGTTGCAGGTCCGTCAAGAGAAAACACCATAGCACAAGAGGAGGGTGCTGTTCAGCGTCCTGAAAGGCCAAGCAGGAAAAAGACACATAAAGGTTATAACTGGACAGGGAAGCAGACTGCAAAAGAAAAGGTCGTACCAGGCAAAACAATAGCGGAAGAAATTGATACAACCCGAGTAGAGGATCTAAGTGAAGGAGAATTGCAAAGCGAACGCAGGTTGAAAAGAAAAAGAACCGCAAATAGAAGGTACACAGGTCCTGAATGGGCACATGCAACGACATCTGAATGGCAACAAGAATTCTTAGCGTTCTGTTTTGATCGAGAAGTACCAGTCCAATACTACAGCACCTGAAATCAATCAGAGAAAGAGACTGTGTTAAACCTAAAATTGAAATTGAAAGCTGAAAAACTGAGAAAGAGACTTAGAAACTACCGGATGTGACACTGATAACCTGAATTGACTTTGAAACCCGATTATGACAAGCTGCTAACCTGATTTGACAAAAGGGTCCTGGAGTGAGTGAAACGCTGTAAATACATGCAGAGAGAGAGACATTGCATCAAGAAAAAAAAATACAAAAAATCTTTTAAATTGTCCTCAAGTTGATTGTTTTGTTTTGAGTTATTCTGCTATATGATTCTTTACAGACCATGGCTCATAATAGAGGTAGTAGCAAGAAGGGCAAAGTGTGTGGTTGGTTAAGCCTTATATTAGGTATTGTGTGTGCAATAATAATTGTAGGTGTGATTGTGGTAATGCCGTGGTTAGATAAGAAAGCGACTAACAATGCTTCAAAACCTGAGACTACAACACTGACACCGTGGGAAAAGTTTGAGCAAGATACAAAACACTTGCATGAGGGAACTAACTCAAAAGGGGAACTCTCCACTAACGTCTTCTATTGCTGAATGAGTATGTTGAGACCATGGATGCGAAAAACTGTTATGTGTGCACAAAGATTCCTTCATCAGTACAAGAAGCGGTCACATCCATTAACTTAGGGATACGTTGTAGTTTACTACTAACACGATTCTATAATCAGGAGCATATGCAATACTTTTATTCAAATTTGGATGTGGTGTTCTCCTTTGTGCCTGTGATTGAGTTTCTGAATAAGTTAGATAAGGAGCATAGCATAAAATGAGTTAGAGGTTTCTTTGAACCGACACTGACATTTGGGACAGCTTATGCACACCGCAACAATCTGACTTGCTTATTAACACCTGTGGAGAAAGGTTTTTTAGATCACACTGTTGATAGACGCAAAGCACTGAAGGAAAGATTAGAAAAGGGGCTAGAAAAACGCACATATGCAAATGATTATGCTTACACTGCAATAAAGACGCAAGGCAAACTAGCTATAGATGCATTACATATAGGAAGGCTTTGTATATATAGGCCAAAATCTGATCATGACACTTTATTTGTGGGAAAGAGTGAATGCAGGCATGTGTTTTTGTTTCAGAGTAAGTGGACATTCATGTTAAATGGACAGGATCCAGCGATCCCTGGGATCTATTATATCTGTGGACTTAATGCTTATTACCGTCTCCCTAAGGGATGGTATGGGACATGTTATTTGGGGATAGTTTTCCCAAAGATTTACCAGATTGATGACTTAAAGCAAATACCTAAAGCGTCTGAAATACAACATGCTAGACAAAAACGAGAGACAGCGGCTGCTGTCGTTAGTGACATATTTGGAGCCATAATTCCTTCAGTAGGGGTTATCTTAAACTCCATAAAGATTCGAAAGTTGTCTACTATTGTGGATAACATACTGACAAATTTTACAGGAGCTATACTCCTGATGGACACTGAACTTGCTGTGGAAAGATCTATGACTCTTCAAAATCGGCTTGCTTTAGACATTCTTTTAGCAAAGAGCGGCGGAGTCTGCAAGATGCTCAACAAGCGTCATTGTTGCTCGTATATACCGGATAATAGTAAAATTATTAGAGGTATGCTTGCTATCCTGACTAGAGATAGTGCAGATGTAAAGGATTTAAAGGAACCTGGAGTGTGGAAGAAAGTGGGAAAAGGAATTGCCAGAGTAGGGAGCTGGTTTAGCAACATTTGGAATGGGGTTCTTGCAAAAATACTTGGGGGTCTATTAATCGTTCTGGTCTGTTTATTAGGTTTATGGGGAGTTTGCAAAATTAATGACAAAATTAAAAGAAATTGGACAAAGAGAAATAAGAAAAATGAGGAAAGTGAAAGGGAGAAAATGTTTAATGAAATTTGGGAAAATTCACACAAAGGACAAGATGTTGAAATGCGCATTATGCGCAAGTTGAAAAATTAAAAGTGAAAGTTTAAAGGGAAAGGTTTGTGTGATGACGAACGTCATCAGAGGAGGGACTGAGAGAGCATAGCTTATATAATCTATATTAACATGAAATGCTTATGAACTAGTGTGTGATAATGCCGCTTAGGTAATTGTATTAATGTATTTTGTTTAAACGTGCACCTGAAATATGACCACAGGGAGTGGCAGCCAAATGTATACGGGAACTAATAGAAATGACTAATATTGATAAAATATGTTATTAGAGTGTGGTTTTGTACTAATTATTAATAATGATTGCGTTATTGAATTTGTGTTGAAATCCTTGTAGGCCTTAAGTTAGCATGAGCTGAAGCTTAGCTGCTTGGCTCTCATATTAAACGTATTTTTCCTATCTTGCAGTGTGCTGACTCGCTAAAAGGATATGACCCCTTGTTTTCTTCAAACTAGAAGCTGAATGTAACCATAGCAGATCCGTTCACACGAAATTCATATTGCTTGTAGAAATTATTAAGACAAAATGCAACAGTGTAGATTAATGTAATGTACAAGGTCGTTTAAACCGGTGAAGACAATGGAGCTACTGACCAAAAGATGTGCAAAGAAATACAGAAGGATGAAATCATACCGGACGTGCTACCTCTGAAGACGTCAATCATGAGGACCAATGAGAAGCTTGTAAAATAATATGGGGTGAAAGAATAATGACATAGGGGGTTATTACAACTTTCGAGGAGGTGTTAATCCGTCCCAAAAGTGACGGTAAAGTGACGGATATACCACCAGCCGTATTATGAGTTCATTATATCCTATGGAACTCGTAATACGGCTGGTGGTATATCCATCACTTTACCGTCACTTTTGGGACGGATTAACACCTCCTCCAAAGTTGTAATAACCCCCATAATCTGTTTTCCAATAGGGTAAAGATAGTGGGGTATAGCAAAGGTCCAAAAGAATTTTGTGGGAATTTACAACGAAAAAGGGATAAAAACCCATGACACGGGGAGCCATTTAGGTGGGTTAGGGAATGTTATTGATTTTATCCAAAAAAATCGTCCTTAGATTGCCCATTTACACTTTACCTCCTTATCAGGGAAGTGCCCCCATTTTTGTCCCGGAGTTGAGTTCTAACTGATGGCGATTTAACTGATGTCCTGAAGACGAAGACTGAACCTGAGTGCTGACCTAAACCTTGGAGGGTAACTATGACAATGATATTGTGATTTGTCTGTTTGCTTTTCCTTTCTACGTACCAACTGCTTACTTTTAACAGAGACCATAGTTAGATGTTTTCCAAATTGGTGTCCTAAATCGTTTTGCATGAAGCCCAACATGCTAATGTTAATCAGTGGTTAGGACAGGTGTTCACTAAACTGACGCAAATAGACAAACGACCGAATCTATGCTTTGTTGAACTGACGCGTTATTGACACTCTGCTAAACTGATCTATGTTTACGTCGTGTTATATTTTGATGTTTGTGATTTTCGCCTTAATGAAATCTTATCAAAGTTGCCATATTGTGACTATGCTATTATGTTTCTTGGTTTTGAGATTAACACATCTGCTTTTAGAATTGTAACCAATAGGGAATAAAACTCATAAAATTCTTCTAAACTGGTGTGGTTATTCATGACCGCAAGGTCATGGTAGTAGCTTTGAATTGATTAATAACTTTGACTAAAGTGAAATGTATTGTTGTGATAAATATTGATGACATTATAGACGTATTGATTGACATATTGATTAGTTATCTCGTCCTAAGGTGTCTCTTAACTGGGTCAAAAGATTCATTGGCCTGAAACGAGTCCTGATGTGTAATAAATTATCCACATAATGACAGGGGACATTTACATTGGTGAACAGGTGTTTTATTTGGTGTCAGAGATGCCATGGTGCTCTTTAAAGTGATGGGAGTTGGCTTCTGGTGGATGTCCATCTTGGCTACATCGTCTCAGTGATTGTTGGCAGTGGTAATATGTCCATCTGTCATTTACGAGTTTTGGGGTTGTTATTGCTCTGTGTGGATGGTGGTTCAGTGGCACACTTGGGGGACAGTTCTTGTCAGAGTCACTTCTTAGAGGGGGCCTTGGTCTCGGCAGGTGTTCTAGTGCCATATATGGGCCTGAGGGACCGTTTGGGTGCCTGGTGTTGGCCTGTACGAGTTGAGGTGCTGGTCTCCTGTGTGTCCTCAGATGGTGGCACAAGTCCAGTTGCTGCTGCTGCTGTTGTTGGCTGGTCTGTATCTTTGTCTGTAGTAGGGGCTTCCTGGTCTGTGGGGATCTCAGGCTGGGTTGGGACAAGGTGCAACAGTGCACCTGCTATGGTGGCCATGGTGGTATTGTGCAGTTTCCATTGCTCCATGGTCTCTTGGTACTATCTACAGCCTTTGACTCTGCTCCAGGGTGGCCACAATCTGGCCCATCCTGTAGTGGGGTTGGTGGTATGCTCCCAGGACCTCAGAGATCACATCCTGGGCTGCAGCATCCATCCTTGGCCTCTCCCCTGGGCCGCTGATGCCCTCCCACTGGGCCTAGCCCCCTGTGCCTGTGTCCCCTGCACAGGTCTGACGGTACCACTTGTACTGGGGCCATCGTCTTCCTGCCTGTTGGTAGGTAGTGACTGTGGCCTCTGTCCTTGTGTTCCACCAGTCTGTGGCCTGTATACACAGGTGTGGGGCCGGTTGCCCTGGCCTGATGTTGGTGGGTGGGTGGTAGGGGTGTCAGTGGTGTCCTGGGTGGGGCTGCTGGATGGTGACAGTCCAGGACTGTGTGAGGGGCCAGGGTATTCCTCACTGTCCAGGGTTCCCTCTCCAGTGTCCTGAGTGGTTTCTCTGTCTCCCTGTGGGGCACTGCCACTCCTTGTCCTGTTTGTCAGGGTGACATGGGTTGAGGTACCTTTTTGGGTGGGAATGGACGTATCTGTTACAATTACATAATCTGATGGGGTGCACAGGGCTGGGCTGTTTTGTGCAGGTTTTCCACTTTTGGGCCATGCAGGGTGCCTTTGTGAGGTTGCTATTGCATTTTGCTTAGGATGTGGAGGTGCATTGTGGGTGGTGTAATGCCTTTGTGATTACTTGCAGGGGTAGGTAGCTGTGCGCAGGGAGAGGTATGTAGGCCTGTGAGTGAAATTGTGAGCATGCAAGGTGACTGGATTTTGTGATTGTGGCCTGGGTGGGGTAGTGGTCTTGGTGGCTGTTGGAAGGGTGGGGTGGTGCATGCATTACAGGTGTGATGGATATGGGGTAATTGTAGATGACTTATCCGAGTCCATTCCTCCAGTGAGTCAAGTGATGCCCTCAGGGTGCAGGATGACCAGTACCTTTTCCTCCCAGTCAGTGTAGTTGGGTGGTGTTGGTGGAGGTCCTCCCCCAGTCTTCTGGACCGCAATGTTGTGCCAGGATGCCATGGACCTCACCTTCCTGCGCCGGTCGTTCTATCTCTTGCGGATGTCGTCCCTGGTGCGTGGATGGTGTCCCACTGCGTTTACCTTGTTGACAATGGTCTGCCATAACTCCATCTTCCTGGTGATGGGTGTGTGCTGGACCTGTGCCCAGAATAATTGTGGCTCGACCTTCAGTATCTCGTCCACCAGGATCCTTAGCTCCCTTTCTATGAAGCTTGGGTGCATGGGGGGTGCCATGGTGTGTGTTGTGAGCGGTGTATTGTGTGGAACTAGGTGAAGGTGCTGTTGTTTGGTTGGGTGTGTGATTTGTGTGTTTTGGCATTCAGTGTCTGCTTGTGGAGTTCTCAATCTCAGTTGTCCAATTGGCAGTGCAAAGGATTGTGGGATGTGTCTGTGAGTGTTTTATAGTGTTGTGGATGTGTGTCAGGTCTTTGGGTTTCAAACTTGCCAATGTTTGCAATTCTTACTGTTGGGTCCCATTACTGGCCGTGGTGGTCTGTACCACCAATGGTCGTTCGAATTCCACTGACTGCTGTGGTGATTTGTGCATCATTATTTGGAGGGCAGGGAGTTTGTGTGCTCGTGGTGGCGGGGTGGGATGTCCAGCATTTCGCCGAAAAAGTCCTGGTGGTGACTGGTGACTGGGAAATTTTTGTCGGATTCTGATTTTTGCATTTTTATATGGCAGGTTTCTGTTCACCGCCAATGGATTCTGTTCAGCGTCACCCCGGCGGGGAACAGTGTTTACCGCCATGTTCATAATGAAGGCCTTAATACGAAAAGTTTAGAAGTAAGGATGATCTAAAAGGTCTTACTAATTTTCACAGAAGGAGAAAGAAACCAGGGTAATTCACCCATAGTTCTACCCAGGTTTACTGCGACATGCAGGGAGTATGGAGAGACATGTATCCATTGATAAGGTAAGATAGCACAGCCAAGCCCACTGATAAAGTCCAACCAGTCCTTATTGCAGATTTAGCACTGAACTCAGCAACATTACAAGATGCAAATTTGTGGACATATAGTAGCGTGGGCACCTTGGGGGCGTCACAGGAATCAAGGACTGATATCAGAACAGTGATAATAGCTTGCAAGAAATCAATAGGATATGTAAGAAAATAGGTCAGCTGTCAACAGAGGCAGCATGCTCACAATTAGGGTGGGACAGCTGCAAGAGATGAGAGCAAGACCAGAAGTATCTGAAGACACCAAAGGTAACTGTGATGTTGGTATTATGTCAATATAAGCCATCCACCATTTTCAATATGGCTTAGAGAGGGGCAGTGAATTTTACAGCAGTTTTCCAAGCCCTCATTACAACCCTGGCGGTCAGTGATAAAGTGACGGTAATACCGCCAACAGGCTGGCGGTAATTATTGCTAAATTCTGACCATGGGGGAAACCGCTCAGACAGCCACTTTAACACAACGACCGCCAGGGCAGAAACACAGGCACCACAGCGATAACTGCCTACAGCCAGGCGGAAGACAATGTTCCGCCCACTGTATTATGACACACCAATCCGCCACCTTTTCCGGGGAGGTACCAATGACATTGAAAGCCCGACAGAAACACTGCACAGAAGGGAAACAACTCACCTGTGGAGACTCAGGGAACAACCCTGCCTCCATGGAGCCCCACCTCACTCCTCCAACAACACGTAGAGAACACTGCAGGGGCATCAGGTCGAAAATAGCCAGGCACCTCAGGGGGACGGGGAACGGGGGAGCACCTCAGCCGGAAGATGGTACAAAGCCACAGGTCCTGCAGGGGCAACATGCCCTTTACTCAGTCCTGGGGAGTGCAAGGCCACAGTCTCTCAGCTGGGTGTCAGACGCACAGGATTTGCAGGGGCCAGGCCACACAATAGCCTATGGACGCAGGACTACACACTGTCCGCCGGGGGTGACGGCTGTTTAGTGCTGGCAGTGGTGCTGCTGCTGCAGCTGGTGGTGGGGGGGAGGCTCCAGCCCATCCCCGTAGCCTCAGATGGCTGCCTACTGGGACTGCTGGTGCTGGTGGTGGTGCTGGTGGTGGTGCTACTGGTGGTGGTGGGGGAAGGCTCCAGCCCATCCCCTGCAGCCTCGGACAGGTGCACACTGGGGCTGCTGCTGCTGGTGGTGTGGTGAAGCTCCAGACCATCCCCTGCAGCCTTAGATGGCTGTCCACTGGGGCTGCTGCTGCTGGTGGTGGTGGTGCTGGTGGTGGTGGTGGGGGGAGGCTCCAGCCCATGCCCTGCAGCCTCGGACAGCTGCACCATCATAGTTGGTGGTGGGGGCTCTGACTGAGTCCCAGTACCAGGCCCCTTGTCCTTACTAGCTGCTGGTGCAGGCCCCTTGCCCTTCCTGCCAGCAGCTGGGAATGGCTCCTTGCCCTTTTTGGCAGCATCTAGGGCTGGCTCCTTGCCCTTCCTTCCTGCAGCTAGGGCTGGCTCCTTGCCCTTCCTTCCTGCAGCTGGGGCTGGCTCCTTGCCCTTCCTTGAAGCATTTGGGCAGGCACCCTTTCCGTCTGGCTGGCTGGTGGCCGGGATCCTTTCCCAACTGTAGTTGCTAGGGACACTACTGTGCCCGTGAACTGGGTGGCTGAGGTGCTTGTCTAAGTTTTGACCTCCCTAGCCTGACATGAGGGATGGAGGGGGGAGGGCTAGGGAAGAGGTCAATGTTGGCATGGAAAAGGTTCTTAGGGACATTGCAGTGGGAAGAGGGAGATGGTTTGGGAGTGGAGGAAGAGGGAGTGGTTGTAGGAGGTGTCAGTCTGCTGTGTTTGGGTGTGGTTGCATGGGCTGGATGCTGTTGTGAGGTGGGTGGCTGTTGGGTGTCTGAGTGCTTGCATTTGTGTACTTTGGGAGGACGGGGCACAGACACAGTGGGAAAGGACACAGGGGACGTGTGCATGGATGTGGGGTGGTGACTGCCAGTGAGGGGTGTGTACTGATAGGTGTGCTGCTGATGATGGTAATGGATGAGGATGTAGTGCATGCAGGTGTGAAAGGGGATGCTACTGGGAGGGAGGTGGACGACGAAGAGGTGGGGGCCAAGGTGGAGGCAGTGGATGTTGGTATGTCTGCATCTGGTATGTCTGCATCTGGATGGTATTTGTGGGATGAAGTGTGATGCTTGTGTTTGCCATGTCTACTCTTGTGTGTTGTCCTTGGTGCCTGCTCATCTGGCTGTGTGCTTGGGATAGGTTGGGGTTGAGGGGAATGGGATTGGGTGGAGGAAGTTAGAGGGGGGAGGGTGGAAACAGGGACAATGCCATCAGAGAGGAATCCAGAGCCTGGATTGATCTCAGTTGGGCAGCCAAGCCAGTGTGAATGCCCTGCAGAAATGCATTGGACTGTTGCATTTGGGCTGCCAGCCCCTGGATGGCATTCACAATGGTTGATGGCCCAACAGAGAGGGATCACAGGAGGTCAGTGGCCTCCTCACTCAGGGCAGCAGGGCTAACTAGGGCAGGGGCTGAGGTGCCTGGGGCGAAGGAGGTGCCAACCCTCCTGGGTGAGCGGGCATGGGAAAACTCGCTGAGGGGCTGCTGGGAGGGTGGAGCTGGTATGGGGTGGTGGCTGTACCTGTAGCTGGGTTGGGCACAGAGGTGTCCGCCAGCACCAGGGAGCTTCCATCGGAGGAGGTATCCGTGTCCAAACTGTCCCCTCCTGTCTCTGCCGTGGTGCTCCCCTCACCCTCCTCCCACTGGTGCCCTCACCGTTGGTGGATTCGGCCTCCTAGGTACTGTGGGATGCAGCTCCCTATGTCGCAGGGGCCTCTGCTCCTCCTCCAGATGACGTTAATGCACATAAGGTCAGGGTGACAAAACAAAAAGGGGGGACAGTCAAAGGATACACTTGGTCAATGGCGGCACCAACACCACCGTTGGTGTACACAACACACTCAAACACTGGGAACAGCCCTACACACTAGGCAATGCACTACCAGTCACAATGCAAGTCACCAGCCCATGGATAGGGACACCTAACGCCAATTGCAGCATACCTGAGACCCACAGAACCCTGCCCAGTAGTGGATCCCTACAAGCTTGGTTGGAGGACCTTCACATCAGAACCCTGCCCAACATGGGACCTACTCTGCAATGTCAGGCCTAGCCTACGGGGACCCACAGGGCCCACACACCCCACCCGGATACCACCACATCAGGCGTAAGTTGTAATGAAGGGCACTGTACTCACCCCCTTGTTGCTGCTGTGATGCCCCCATCTAGCCCCGGATAGGCCACCGCCAGTATGCGGGCCAACAGGGGGATCAGGGTTCGACAGGCACCCCTTCCTCGTTGGGAGACCATCCCCAGCTGGGCCTCCGCCGTCTTCTGTGCCCAGCATCTCAGGTCCTCCCACCGTTTGCGACAGTGGGTGCTCCATCTGAGGTAGACCCCCAGGGTCCGCACGTCCTTGGCGATGGCACGCCTTATACCCTTCTTTTGATGGGCACTGACCTGCAGGGAAATACAAACAGTGAAATGTATTAGTCTGACCGTCCTGCCTGTTACACTTATGGCCCACCATGCCACATTCCCATCCCCATTAGCACAGACATGCCCTATCATGCATGCTGCACGCTGCCCAGGCCCATCCACAAACCCCACCACACGAGGCCTTCACACACACAACTCCATGCATTCATGCCCTATGCATCATACACATGGTGCACTCACCTGTTGTGCTGGAGGCCCATACAGCAGTCGGTACTGGGGGTAGGACCCCATCCACCAGTCGCTCCAACTCTGTTGAGGCAGGGGACCTTTCTCCAGTCACACAAGCCATGGTTGGTTCCAGACACAGGTCACAGCAGCACATGCAGTGCAGGTCCTCTCCTGTTGAAGGTCAGGCAGTAAGTGAGTGAACAGATAGAAAATGGTGGTCACGTCCACGGCGGTGCATACTGTCACTGCCAGCGAACATCACCATTGGCCACTGTATCCCATAGGCCCAATGATAACCAATGAGGAGTTGCACAGTGCTTCTAGACCACCTCCCGCAACAGCGCACAATGCCAGCGGGATTACCTTACTTCTACCTGTCCCTCCATACTGGACAGGCAGACGCCATTTCAGGAGGGGGGTGCAGGCCATGCATCCTAACTGCGTCACAATACACAATTTCACTTTCTGGACTTAGAACACCAAATAATTGTAACAATCACACTATGCATTTAACTGTAGTGGTTACAATGTACAGATAATGACCAGCTGCTCACTCTTTTGCCACATAGATTGCAACTGCTGCTGACGAATAGGAATTGGAGACATCCCTCTGTGTACAGACCCCCTATAGACTTGACAGGGCCACAATCACAGAGCCCAATTGGAGTCTCACCTAATATCCGCTATCCGTGATCAATTTCCTGGCAACTGGTTCTTTCCAAGTGACAGTGGGCTTGGCAGCCGGAATGTGACAGCCAATGTTCTCAATAGTGCTGACCAGGGTGTTGCCTGCCCTGATTATGCACATTTGCAGCTACATCGTTTTCCCCCAGGTGGAGGATTTGGCCACAGTGAAATCTGACTTCTATGCAATGGGACATATCCCTAACATCATTGGGGCAATTGATAGAACACATATTGCATTTGTCCTCCTCCGCCCCCCTGGCAGAGTGAACAGGTTTTCAGAAATCAAAAGAGTTTTCACTCCATGAAAGTCCAGATGGTGTGCCTGGTGGACCAGTACATCTCCCACGTCAATGCAAAGTATCCTGGGTCTGTGCATGATGCCTTTATCCTGAGGAATAGAAGCATCCCATATGTGATGGCCCAACTACAGAGGCACAGGGTGTGGCTAATAGGTGAGCCCTGGTCTCCACCCAGTTGATGTTGGTGTATGGGTATGTTGTGAGCCCTAAGGGTGAGTGTGTGGCTAACAGTTGTCCTTTGATATTTGCACGTGTCTCTGGTTACCCCAACCTATCATGGCCACCGACCCCTGTAAGGAATCCCAGGACAAGGGTAGAGGAACGTTACAATGAAGCACATGGGCAAACAAGAAGGATAATAGAAAGGACATTCGGACTCCTGAAGGCTAGGTTTCGGTGCCTCCATGTAACAGGTGGATCCCTGTGCTACTCACCCAAGAAGGTCTGCCAGATCATCGTGGCATGCTATATGTTGCACAACCTTGACTTGCGCTGCCATGTGCCTTTTCTGCAGGAGGAGGAGGCTGGAGGTGGCCGTGTGGCAGCAGTGGACCCTGTGGACAGTAAAGATGAAGAGACAGAGGATGAGGACAACAGAAGTGCAGTCATTTATCAATACAATGACACACAGTTAAGACATGGTTATTTCACATTTCATTGACAGGTTGATGTGTGACATTGTCACCGGCAGGCTGTGTATTCCTACTTCTATGCCACTTCACTGTACCCTTTGGCATCTCTTTTTGGAGATGTTGGTGCCCCACTATTTCTCCTGGTGTGTTCAGTGCAGCCAACTACAGGTATCTTCCATGTAAGCATTACCATAAAGTTTAATTGCAATGTTTGAACCTCGTGAAACAAATACATTTTGAAATCATTTTACATTCACCAGACTTGTATTTTTTCAAAGTGTGTTTATTGCAGTGCTCTGAAGAAGAGGGGGTAGTGCAATGGGCTGGGGTGATGATGGAGGAAAGTCCAGGTTAGAGTCCAGTCTATTTGTATCACAGGTGCATTGTCCAAGGGGGCATAGGAAGGGGAGCAACAGCAGTTCAACGTGGACAGGATGACAGTGTGGGACACAAGGGTGACAATCAGGAGAGTCGTATTTCCTGGCAGGGGTCTTGGCAATAGTCTCTGGCTTCTGTCTGGTTTGCAGGGAACATTTGCGGGGTGGTTCTCCTTCTGCAGGGGGAGGGGTGCTGGTGGCCTGTTGGTCCTGTGGTGGGGCCTCGTGTCCACTTACGGCAGCAGAGGTGGAGGGCTGTTCAGTGTTTTGGCTAGTGTCAGGGGCCTGGTGGTGTGCCACTGCCTCCCTCATACTGTTGGCCATGTCTGCCTGCACTCCTGCAATGGAGACTAGGGTGGTGTCAATGGACTTCAGGTCCTCCCTGATCTTCAGGTACTGTCCCTCCTGCAGCCGCATGTTCTCTGCAACATGTCCAGGATCTGGCCCAGCGTATCCTGGGAATGTTGGTATGCTCCCAGGATCGTGGTGAGTGCCTTGTGGAGGGACGGTTCCCTATGCCTGCCCTCCCCCTGTCGCACAGCAGGCCTCCCAGCTTTCCTGTTCACCTGTGCCTCTGTCCCCTGAACCATGTGCCCACTGGCACTGACCCCAGGTCCCTGATTGACCTGGGTTTGTGGTGTGCCCTGGGGTCCCTGTAGTGGTGGACACACTTCTGATTGGTGTGTCCTGGGGACAGCGGTATGGGCCGGCTGGGTGGGTGCTATGTTTGTGTTTCCTGAGGTGGGAGGCTCTGTGGTGGTGTGAGAGGGTGCCTGGGCAACCGACTGTCCGGAGGACCATGTTGGGCCAGGTTGGTCATCCAGATCCAGGCGAGCAGATCTGCTGTCATCGCTGTGGGCCTCTTCTGTGGGAGGACTGGATGTTGCTGGCACCTCTTCTCCAGTGACATTGGCTGGGTTACCTGTGTGGATTTAAATGCAGTGTTATTGTTTCTGTGTGTGACATCTTGTGCATGGGGGGGTTGCCCTGTATGGCTGTTATAGCCCTGGCAGCTTGGCCTTGTGTGAGTTGTTATTTGGTGGGCTAGCTGATTTTCAATAGTGGGTATGCTGTAGTGATAGGTGTCCATGCATTGGTGTTGCATATAGGGTTTGACATTGGGATGAGTGGGTTGTGATGGTGGGGTGTGTGGGAGGTGGTGGGGTGATGGGAGTGAGGGTGAGGGTATGTGATTGCATGCCGGTAGGAAGATGTAAGTAGCAAAGAGTTGTCTTACCAGAGTATGCAGAGTTAAGCAGAGCGGGTGCGTGTGTATATGGGTGTCAGGTGAGTGTAGTTTGAATTGTCCAATGTGGTGTTGTTTTGTTTGAGTGTGTGTATTTTGAGCGCAGCGATATGTACCGCCAATGGTTTACCGCCATTGAATGTACCTCAGCAGAAGTGCTTCTATTCTAGAGTGTCAAAAAGAAGGAGAGTTTAACCTATGAAAGAGATTGCAAGCAACATTTGAATCCCTAAAGTTGACTACAATACAGTCAGTATTATCAACATTAGGCCTGTTCCTGACCCATAGGTCTCTGTTTACCACATTAATCATATCATGAAGTGATCCACTGGCTCTCAGTCGCTCCTTAAACCAGTGTGACACCTCATTCAAAAGTTGCTCATGGCTTCCACTCTGTAAAGACCTTAACTTGGGTTCTCCCATGAGAATAACAACATATGGGGTAGGCCCCGGAGATAGCTGAAGGGTGATGGATTTCTTCTTTGGCCAATAACTGTGGGCTTTGTGAACAGAATCCTTGAGTGGTAGAAGATAAGGAACATAACCAGGCAAGTCCCCAAAAAATCAGTCCCTCTGAGACACAAGGATTTACTCACTTACCTTCCCCTAGTGCTCCTACTAAACATGGGGGTAAGTTGGTAATAAGGATAGTCCCAGAGTTAGTGTCAGATGAACAACTAACACTGCTTGTTGTCTCTTGTAATGATTTTTTGATGACCCACAATTGTCTTCTCTACAAAGTTAATTACCAGATTAATAGCCACCATGGATATTTTTTGAGAAAGGTAGTGACAGAAAATGGAAATGTATGCTTCTTACCACTTCCTGGTGCTAACCTCCTTTTCATCCTAGTTGACTGTAAAAAGAAAACACCGAAGTTCAAGAATTAAATGGAGTGTCCCAGTCCGGCATCCTTTGGCCTCTGACAGGCTCAGATGGGCCCATCTTGGCCTGGTCTTCACCTGGGCATGTACAGTGCAGCACCTTTTGTGGAGCCTTTATGTGAATCCAGAACCACAGTGAGCACTGGACCCTTGTCCGGGCATACCCTTCCCACTTAGGGCGATAAAAGCAAAAAGAAAAGATGATGGTCCTGTGCTCACTATGCCACCGGAGTCAAGCTAGCCTGGCTGATGAGGAGTGATACCCCGAAACCATCCCAGGATGATTGTTTCAGGTCAAGGGAAGGACCTTGCCTGGCAGATCGGGCTGTACTGTTCCCATGGGGAGCAAGGTCAGGACTGATTTGCATATGGCTGCGTCCAAAAATGCGGTGGTGTGTTGAGCAAAACAACAATGGATTAAACTCATAACTCTGACTGGGGGTGAATGTTTGATTTGTTCAGCATTCTGTCCATCACCTGTTCTTTTTGCTTTTGTTGCCCTAAGTAGGAAGGGTATGCCTAGACATCGGTCCAGTGTTCCCTGTGCCACTGAATTCAGGCTAGCCAGGCTCATGAGGGGGTGACACCCCAAAACCAGTTCCAGAATGCTTGTTGCTGCTCCAGGGAGGACCAGGCCTGGTAGTTTGGACTGGACGGTTCTAGACCGATTTGCATATGGCTGGGTCCGAACTTGGGTATGGTGAGCAAAAAACGATAGATAAAAACTCAGATCTGTGCTTGGGAATGAATGTTTGTTTTGGTCTGTATTCTGTTTATAATCTGTTCTTTTTGCTTTCTTTGCCCTAAATGGGAAGGGTATGCCCAGAAGTGAGTCCCATGCTCACTGTGCCTCTGGATTCAAGATAGCCAGAGTGATGAGGGGTGATACTCTGAAACTGGTCCTAGAATGCTTGCTTCTGGTGCAGGGAGAACCTGGCCTGGCCGTTTCGGCTGGACTGTTACCATGGGGAGCAGGGTCAAGACTGATTAGCACATATCTGGGTCGAAACTGAGGTGGTGCGGTGATCAAAAAAACAATGGACTGAACCCAGATATGCCACTAGAAGTAAATGTTTGACTTATTCAACACTCTGTCCTTCTTCTCTTCTTTTTGCTTTTGTTGCCCTAAGTGGGAAGGGTATGCCCAGATGTGGGTGCTGTGCTCCCTATGCCACCGGATTCAAGCTAGTCTGGCTGATGAGGGATGATACTCCGAAACCAGTCCCAGTATGCTTGTTGCTGCTCCAAGGAGGACAAGGCCTTGTAGTTCAGACTGGACTGTTCCCATGGAGAGCAGGTTCTGGACTGATTTGCATATGGCTAGGTTCAAACTAGGGTGGTGTGGTGAACACAAAAAGACGGATTAAACTCAGATTTGTGACTGGGGGTGAATGATTCATTTGTTCAGCATTCCGTCCATCATCTGTTATTCATTGCTTTTGCCACCCTAAGTAGGAAGGGTATATCCAGACTTTGGTCCCATTCCCACTGTGCCACTGGATTCAAGCTAGCCTGGCTGATGAAAGGGTGATACCCCAAACAGGTCCTAGGATGCTTCTTTCTGGTCAGGGAGGACCAGGGCTGCACTGTTCCCAGGGTGAGCAGGGTCAAGGATGATTTGCATATGCTGGGTTCAAAATGGGGTGGTGAGGTGAGCAAAAAAACTAATGCATTAAACCCAACTCTGTAACCGGGGGTTAATATTTTATTTGTACCGCATTCCATCCATCATCTGTTCTTTTTGCTTTTGTCACCTGGTATGGCATGCATCCTGACTGGTCATGCTCTACCAAGTAATCTAACAGCTGCATCAGTACACAAACATCTTATCTAGGATCTTGGTCTCAAAATTTTGAAAGGGTATTGGCCTGTATGAGACACTTTTCTCAGTTAGCTTCCCTAGTAATTAATCATTACTATTGTTGCCCTTTACATATCATGTAGAATTACCCCATCCTGCCATGCCCTGTAGAATATGTCCAGCATTGGGCCTGCTACACGAGACCAAATACTTCGAAAGATTTGGGGGAGTAGACCATTAGGGCAGGGGGATCTCTGCCCTTTCATTTGGACTATTGCCTCATAGAACTCCATCTCTGTAATCTGATTCTAGTCCTCTACTCACCTCCCTTAACAGCTTTGGTCTTGGGAGTTTCACCACAAAGTCTCTGTAATCTCTCTCTTTACTCTTGGCTTAGTTTCGGTATAACTCCTCCAGGTAGAAGGCAAAGGCTTGTGTGATTGCCACTTGGATCTCCGCTATTATGCCTGCAGATGTCCTTGCCACTGACACCCAGCGAGGCCCTTCCTCTTTAGGCAACAACCAGGCCAGGATTCTACTTGCCTTGTTACCCGTCTCATGCAATCAGCCCTGCTGTAGCTGTAGCTTTGCCTTTGGTTCTTGATGGGCAAGTCTGCCATCAACCCCTCTATCTTATGTGCTAGGTTCAAAGAGGGGGCAGCCATGTAGTCCTCCTCCCATTTTGTCAGTCCGAATTGAATCTCTCCATTTTTCTTGTCCCTCTCTTCAATTCTCCCTGTCACATTTGTGATGAGATGTCCCTTGATGACCACCTTATATGCCTCCTAGGGGTCATGTCCGAGTCAACCGTCCCTTTATTCTCTAGGACATACTTGGTCATGGACATGGTTACTAGTTTCTTGGTGTTCCTCGGGTCAAGATTCCTTTCCCCTTTCAGTCTTGGGGTGGTTGTACTTAGATATGTTATATTCAAAGAGTGGTCAGAGATAATCTGTGGCAAAAAGGCCAATCGTGTGAAAGTAAGGGTGGGTGGAACTCGCTGAGTTTCACTTAGTGGAATTCTGCAGAGTTATAGTAAAAATGTTCTAGATTCTGCAGAGTTCTGCAAACTAGCAGAATTTGGCACATCATGATACTCACTCTGATTTTTAGCTCTGGAAGATTGTTCCATGCTGGAAAATCAATGCAAATGGCACCACGCTGTGCACTAGAGGGTGCTGTTGCTCGAGTTGAGTTTGCTGCCTCTCAGATAGATTTTCTTGTCGAGAGGCAGATTTTTCACTGCAAATGGTGGCAATTGCCAGCATTGGGAAAAATCTCAGGGGGTTTCCTCGCATTGTCTGAAAATTATGCTAAGGGATGCCAATTCTCACTCTTGCTCACCATGTTACCATTGGAGGTTCATGCACAAGAAAAACTTCACCATGCATTGGTTAGTGGAATTTGGCCAGAACTCCGTGTTACAAGCGTAACTTGGATTATCCAAAATTCCCACCAGCTCCGTGGGCAAAGATAAATTTACCACCCACTTCTATGTGACATGCCCCTGCTAGGAAGACAGTACAAGTAGGTAGTCTAGCCTAGGTAAGTAGTGTATTGTGTTGGCAGCGAAGGAGCACTGGCATTCCCCTTGGTGTTCCTCCTACCAGAAGTCGCCCAGCCCCAACACCTCCAGGAACTGAGTGAGGCAGACGTCCTCTGGGGATTCTCCACTGTGGCATTTACCAGGTCCATCCCACCCCTTGTGAGTTGGTTTATGTCTCTTCTGATGAAGAGTAGGGTCTCTGGAGACCCACTATCCAGTCCCCCAATCTATCCAGCCCTAGCGATTTCAGCAATTATTGGCCATGGAGCAGGTAACAAGATGCCAGCACTAAGTCTTCCCCATCCCACCTCCCCTTCATCGTGGCACAGCACCTCTGGTCATCAATCTTCAAGTGGATGATCTGCAGTAGGTGGGAATTAGGGACCAGGATTCCTACTCCTCTGGATCCCATAGAGAACTCCGTATGGGCCAGTAATGTGTACCTGCCACAGCTTTAGACCCCACAACAGTTGCCCACTGGAGTTATGCCTGGGTCATGTCTGGACGGATACTTCCACACTATCCTTCTCTTGGGTTTATTGCCCACCCCACTGACATTCCAAAAGAGTATTTTCAGAGTCAACCCAGTTAACTAGATATGTGTCACGCCATTCCGTAGCTTCTACCTGTATCAGACTGCTTCTTTCGGTCCCTCCTGCCTCGTGCCATGGACTCTGAACTCCCACCCATCTCATTGCTTGAGTAGTCTGTCGTCCCAACAACATCAATGTGTGCTGCTTGTTAGCAAACCTTGGCATCCTATTTAGTAACTAGTATTCTGGTGTCAATGTAGGGGGAACATGGCCCAAGGAGCAAATACAGACATCTGTTGACACCAAGCCCATCCCTGTAAGTCTCATCAGAGATAACTCCCCCAGTCTGACATGGGGCTTAGCATGGTCCCTTGGCTCTTCAATCCAAAGTTTCCACAATCATTGGGGTGACCACTCGGGGGTGTCCTCTTCCTCCAGGTCTCCATTAGAAACTTCAGAGTCCTCTGTTGACGCCTCTGATTCCTTTGCTAGGGCAGTCCAGTGGTTGCCAAAGTGTAAGGAGTGAAACTGTTGAATGTCCACAACCACCTTAGCCTTTTCTGTCTTTGCCTGGTCCTTTGATGGAACAACTCACAGCTGTCGATGCAGTTGTCACTTAGGCTTTTATCTCTGTCAGGCTTGCTGTCCACCCCTTCTTGCTGCGCTAATCAATCCCATGCCTCTGTGGCTGTGTTAAAGAAATAAAATCCGTCTTGGACAATTACTCTTAATTTTGCTGGAAAAAACAGTGCGTATTTCAGATTTAGGCCCATATTTATACTTTTTTATGCAAACCAGTGCCGGCGCTGGTTTGCGTCAAAAAATTGACCGCTGGCTAACGCCATTCCTACGCGCCAGGCGGGCGCCTTATTTAGGTAGGGAAAAATAGGGGTTGTGCGTCAAAAAATGGTGCCAGTCAGGTTTGAGTAAAAAATCATGGCTCAAACCGGACTTGCGCCATTTTTTGATGCACAACCCGCATTGAAATGACTCCTGTCTTTGCAAAGACAGGAGTCATGCCCCCTTGCCCAATGGCCATGCCCAGGGGACAGAAGTCCATTGGCCATTGGGCACAGTGGCATGTAAGGGGGCCCAAGTTAGGCCCCCCATGCCACTTTAAAAAAATAAAAATGATACTCACTTCTACTTACCTCTACTTACCTGGTATGGGTCCCCCATTCATGGGTGTCCGCCAGGGGTGGGTGAGGGTGGCAGGGGGGTCCCTGGGGAGAGGGGAGGGCGCCTCTGGACTGCTTCCATGGTCAGAGACCATGGAAGTGAGCCCACTAGCCCCTTAACGCCTACCCTCACCCAGTCGTTAAAAAACGGAGCACATCTGGCTGTGCGCCATTTTTTAAGGCCCGCCCCCCCCGTGGGACGCACATGGAGCAATTTTGACATTCGCGGGGTCGGGCATCATTGTATTAATATGGGGCAAGGTTTGCACTGAATGTGCGTCAACATTTTTTATGCAATTTCGGCGCAGACAGAGTATAAATATGCCCCTTAGTGTCTTTAGGTGGTGTTTTCACAGCTAGGAAGGTTTATCTTTAGCTTAGCACTGCATTGGTATAATATGGATATATACTCATTGTGCCTCCACCCAGTTTCCAAGGGCCATGTGTATGGGCCACTTGTCAGACATGGTCTTGGAAGTTTAAAAGTCTAGCCACCAGCGGAAGGGATGGCACCCCCAGTGCAGCTGACTTACCCAGCACCCAGTGGGGCCTTTCCATTGTGAGCAGGTTAGAAGTCTTGGCACTCAGGATGGTTGACTGTAACCAGTCCTCCAGGAACAGCATCTTGATGTTGCCCTTTGCATGCTCTGGTAACTCCACCAGCCACACGTTTTTGCATTGTGACTTGCCAGCTGTATCCTCCACAAGGTCTAAGCATTGATCAATCGTTTCCTGCATCACGTGTATCTTGCCATTGGCATATGACAGCGCATGTTGCATTTCAGTTAATGAGGATTCAGTTTCGGTCACCTGGTCCACCAACTTTTTATGATCTGATCTTAGGAGCTTCCAGCCCTTGATCCTCCACCACCTGGGCATGATCGAGGACCCCAGTTTTGGGGTGGGAGGTCAGCTGCCTGCCCCAGTTGCTGCATCCTCGGTCTCCCCATAATAGAATGGACTCCAGCAGTTCCAAGTATTTTCTATGCTACCCTCCTGGGACTTGTCTAAGCCCCTCCTCCCAGTCTTTCACAGTCATTGCAGTCTCAGTTTTACCGGCCGGGCCGCCATCACAGGGTCACATCCTGGGAGACCTGCCTCCCCCACTGCCCTAAGCCAAGCCACCTTGAGCCAAATGCTCAGCCCTCCGCGGGCCACACCTTGGCAGCAGGTCATCCCAGCCTCCAAGTGGCAGTCACAGTCCTCCCACATATATGTGCAACCCTGACTCACAGTCATCCTCTGGTGTTATGCACTCTTCTGCAGCCTACTTCCAGGTTGTAGAGCTGTAGTCTCCCACCTCTTCTTTCACCAGGGGTTGTCCTGCCACTGTATTGCTGTCCTCCCATCACTCCAGAGGGTTCCAGGCTGTCCTCCCTGGGACCTCCTGTCCTGGTATTTTTATGGTGCAAGACCTTGCCAGCCTACCATTGGTCTTAAGCCAGCTGCCGCAGCCTATGGATGCCCAACTGCACCGAAGGAACGCTTCCCCTGGAGCCCATGTTTCTCTTCACTGATGCCCCCTGCCTGGGGGTTGAGTTCTGTGTAGCTGGGTCCCCGCGGGCCGTGCTGATCTGTCAGCTAAACCTGGGAAGACTTCAGAGGCTGCTGCCATGTTGCCTCCCTCAAAGGACCACTGACCTGCAGTGGTCGCCCGGTCTATGCTCTGTCAAAGAGTGATCCTCTGTCTCAAGTGCTCCCTCTGACGTCTTGGTAGCTCCCCCAGCAGTTGTCTGTTCCTGGACCTATGCTATGCGTCACAGGAGAAAGGTCACCGTGGAGGTCAGCACAGGAACTCCACTCCGATGCAACCGATGCGCTCTGGCCATACCCCATCACAAAATCATTTTTTATGACGTGTCACATAGTGCAGATTCTTTCATGTCTGAGAATTACTGTATAGAATGCGTATGTAGTACACTATATGCCACTTTTAATGGCTTGCTGGTTTAGGCTGAATAAGGGTCCTTAAATATAGGGGAAATGCAATCAAATAACATATAACTTTCTTTTTCCGTAAATGTTTGTAGTAATCTCAACAAATGGATCGCCCGTGGCTCAGTGTCTGTGCTGGTAATTAAAGTAAGATGAGGATATTGTTCATGCCAAGAAATGCTACCAGACTTAACCGCTATGGGTTTGTTCTTTTTTGAAATAATAGGCAATTAACCCAGCAGCTAGTGCATGAAACACTCCTGAATGAAAGCTTCTTTTCGCTAAGACATGCTGAGACGCTGCACTGCTAATACAAATGCTGCTTGAATGCAGTTCAAAGCTCCCAAAAAGCTAAGAAGGTATAATTTTGTAAAACGGTGTTGGTCCATTTTACACGTTATAGTATCCTCACCTGATTAGTTTTTTATAATTGTCTGTGATAAGGCATCTCCCTCTTGAAGATAGAAACATAATTAGTTATATTCCAACCAGCTGGAGACGGACCCTGACAGACCAATTTTGAAGCTGGTTTTCTTTCAACCTGGTCTGCTACTTTCTGAATTCCAGAGACGAGTTTTTTGTTGGAGCCTCAAACATAACACTCCAAATCCTTCTTATATATTAGGTAAGAATATGTGTGATACAATAAACATACCGTAAATTATCACTACTACTGAGTAAGTACGTCTTGTAAAGAGATACTGTTATTTGTCTTTTTTCATCAGAAGCAAACACTTCTAAATATAATTATTTATGAAGTTGTGTATGATATGTCCCTGTCATCATGGTCGCCAGAGCGCTGAAGAGCAAGAATTCAGAAGTTTGAAACAAATTAAGATTGAAAGAGGGGCATTATGTACAAAACCATTTTATGAGCACAAAATCAGAGGGTTAGCAATCGCGAAATTACTTTTTTTGCATGTAATCTACACATTTTGTGCAGTGGAAAAGCCTCTCTGACTAATAATACGGGTTTAGAGAGACATAGCAAACCCCAAATAGGATGGTGCATTAAAGTGGCATCTCCTCCTAATTTGTGATTTGGTATGTCATGCATCAATGGTTTGTGAATGAAATTGC
This sequence comes from Pleurodeles waltl, assembly GCF_031143425.1. NCBI lineage: Eukaryota > Metazoa > Chordata > Amphibia > Caudata > Salamandridae > Pleurodeles > Pleurodeles waltl. The sequence goes on from NC_090445.1 coordinate 766,053,853, forward strand.
AGTCACAAACCATTGATCGGTTGCCAACTAATTAATCTAAGGCAATGGTATCTGATTTGTGAAGGGGAAGATGTATTAATGGGATGCCTTCCCCGTTTGCAGTCTTAAGGGTAGCAAGCTGTGATTGAGGAGACCACTCCCTGCTCTCCACGTTGTTTTCACAAACATTTTATTTTTATTAACAGCTCTTGAAGCACCACGGGCTGCTATAAATTGAAGTATTTTTTTTTAAGTTTCCCGTTTGGGAATGCAAACACAGGGAATATTGTCTGGTGTTCCATTCAGACCCCTGTGTTTGTAGCCAGTCAAAGGGATTAGCAAATTGTGGTCATTTTTCGACGCCCTGTGAGCGGGGATTTTGCGATGTGTCTTGCATTACGTAGGTTGCGTCACAAAATTAAAGATTGTTTGCAGTAAATTGGTGCTCAATTTGTGACCTTCTTATGAGACCAGTTTTTTAGACACATGGCCCTAAGAGAGCTAATTTAACAGTGGTGCACGACCGACCTACACATATGTGGAAGACATCCGTTTAGACAGTTATACTTTGGGAAGGTGTGACCATATAGCGGGTCATTACAACATTGGCGGTAAAAGCCGCTTACCACCGTGCTGAAGACCGCAATACACTGCCCCGGCCGTGGGAATCCGCCACAGCTATTATGACCCACATCTCGAAATCCGCCGAATTTCAGACACCCACACAAGTCCGCCACACCAAAGGTCAGTGATAAACTGGCGAAAACAAAACCTCCACCGTCATGCCAACAGAAACACGCCCATGCTATCACGACCCAGGAATCCACGCGGCGGTCTTTCAACCACAGTATTCCATTGGAAGTACACACCGCCGCACTCAAAATACACACACATCTCCAAAACACTGCCACATTGGACAATTCGAAATACACACACCTGATACACATACAAACACCTCTCCCACACACCCAATACAATACAAAACACACACCCACATCACCCACAAACCCCTACGAACAAAAATGATTGATGAAGGCCAGAGAGAGAGCACAACATAGACAACCCCACCACACAGAGGCACACAACACCATCACCCACACAACATCCACACACAAAACACCCCACACCACTACACATCACCACACTCATCACCACATACACCACCCCACACATCACCTACACCACCCCGTGGCACGGCAAAGACACCCCAGGTTCTCTGAGGAGGAGCTCAGGGTCATGGTGGAGGAAATCGTACGGGTAGAGCCACAGCTATTTGGATCACAGGTGCAGCACACTTCCATAGCTAGGAAGATGGAGCTATGGCGAAGAATCGTGGACAGGTTCAACGCAGTGGGACAGCACCCAAGAAATCGGGAGGACATCAGGAAGAGTTGGAACGACCTACGGGGGAAGGTGCTTTCCGTGGTCTCCAGGCACAACATCGCGGTACAGCAGACTGGAGGCGGACCCCACCTCCTCCCCCACAACTAACAACATGGGAGGAGCAGGTCTTGACCATCATGGATCCTGAGGGCCTCGGAGGAGTCGGTGGAGAAATGGACACTGGTAAGTCAAATCTTAACTGTCATATCCCCCACCCTACCTGCATGCTATCACACACCCCAACCCTCACCCCCTCCCTTATCACTCCAACTCCTCACTAATGTACTAATAACACAAACCACTCATCCCAACACCAAGCCCTGCATGACACAACAAAGCATGGTCATCCCTCACTAAAGCATGCCCACTGCACATACCCATAAAAATCCCCCAACCATCATCACACAAGCCCCCACACAGGAATGCGAGCAATGGGGTACACGCTCACCCACCCATTGCACACCATGACACACACACATGCAATAATCATGCTTTTACACCCCTGCAGGACCACTAACTAATGTCACCAGACAGGAGGGTCCAGACATCTCTACCCCACCCACAGAAGAGGCCCACAGTGATGACAGCAGCTCTGACCAACTGGATCCAGATGACCAGCCTGGACCATCGTGGGCCTCGGGACAGTCGGTTCCCCTCGCACAGGCACAGCCCAACACTACCTTCCACTCTCTGGAAACACCAGCACAGCACCCACCCAGCGGGCCCATACCTCCATCCCCAGGACACGTCAATCAGCTGTGGGTCCACCACTACAGGGAACCCAGGATAATCCACCACACCAACAACAAAAGGGACCTGGGGGCAGTGGTAGTGGGCACACGGTCCAGGGGACGGAGGCCCAGGAACACAGGGGAACTGGGAGGGCTGCTGTGCGACAGGGGGCGGACAGGCCAAGGGAACCCACTCTCCGCGAGGCCCTCTCCTCCATCATGGGAGCATAACACCACTTCCAGGAGACGATGGCTACGGTCCCGGCCAAGTTTCAGGAGACCCAGTGCCTGCAGGAGGAACAGTATTTGGGGTTCAGGGAGGAACTCAGAACCATCAGCTCCACCCTGGGCACCATCGTAGGGGTGCTGAAGGACAAACAGAACACCATGAGGGACACCGTGGCACTCCAAGGGGCCCCTGACACTAGCATGGACGATGAACTGCCCACCACCTCCGCCGGCGCTAGTGGACAGGACGCCCCGCTACAGGACCACCACACCAGCACCCCACCCCCTGCAGACGGAGAACCACCCCACAAGCGGTCCCTGAGATCCAGGAACAGGACAGAGCACAATGGCAAGATCCCCGCCAAGAAATGAGACCACCCTGATTGTCATCCCACTGTCCCACTTTGTAACCCTGTCCATATTGGAACTGCCCCCGCTCCACTTCCTATGCCCATATGGGCAGTGCACCTGTGAGACTAATAGACTGGACTCTGCCATGGACATTCCTCCACCATCACCCATCACCATTTTACCACCCCCTCCAATAATTAGCACTTCAATAAACACCCTTGAAGCACAAAACAATCTGGAGTCAGTCTGTGATTTAGAACATGTGTATTAGCAATGACAGTGACAAAATGCGTTTTCAAATGTAATGTCAACATACCTGTGTCACACATCACAAGTCCATGAAGGATGCAAGCAGATGACACACGTTGGAAACCACACCTGTGAAACCGTAATGGATATGTACAACTCAGTTACCAAATGCTGCTTGAAATAGACAGACAGGATAAAGGTAGAAGTGTGAAAGTACTTGTAGTAGGCAATATTGCTGGATGACTGAGTCCCTGTTGTCAATGTCTTCTTCCTCTGCTTCCTCCTCATCACTGTCCACAGGCTCCACTGCTGCCACAACACCGTCATCTGGACCATCCTCCTGCAGAAAAGGCACCTGGCGTCGCAAAGCAAGATTGTGAAGCATACAGAAGGCGATGATGATCTGGCACACCTTCCTTGGTGAGTAGAATAGGGAACCACTTGTCATATGGAGGCACCTGATTCTGGCCTTCAGGAGGCCGAAGGTGCGTTTGATCACCCTCCTAGTCCACCCATGGGCCTCATTGTAGCGTTCCTCTGCCCTGGTCCTGGGATTCCTCACTGGGGTCAGTAGCCATGACAGGTTGGGGTAACCAGAGTCACCTAATAGCCACACCTGGTGCCTCTGGAGTTGACCCATCACATAAGGAATGCTGCTATTCCGCAGGATGTAGGCGTCATGCACAGAGCCAGGGAACATAGCATTTACCTGGGAGATGTACTGGTCTGCCAAACATACCATCTGTACATTCATGGAATGATAACTCGTCTGGTTCCTGTACACCTGTTCACTCCTGTGGGGGGGGAACAGAGCTACATGGGTCCCATCAATGGCACCTATGATGTTGGGGATATGTCCAAGGGCATAGAAGTCACCTTTAACAGTAGCCAAATCCTCCACCTGAGGAAAAAATACGTAGCTCCTCATGTGTTTCAGCAGGGCAGACAACACTCTGGCCAACACGTTGGAAAACATAGGCTGTAACATCCCGGATGCCATGGCCACTGTTGTTTGAAAAGACCCACTTGCAAGGAAAAGGAGCACTGACAGCACCTGCACTTGAGGGGGGATTCCTGTGGGATGGCGGATTGCTGACATCAGGTCAGGCTCCAACTGGGTACACAGTTCCTGGATTGTGGCACGGTCAAACCTGTAGGCGATGATTAAATGTCGCTCCTCCATTGTCAACAGGTCCACCAGCGGTCGGTACACCGGAGGATTCCGCCATCTCCTCACATGTCCCAGCTGACGGTGCCTAGGAAGGACAACAGCGACCACAGAGTCAAGCTACTCAGAGGTATGTACCCACAGCTACACAGATCACGAAACATATTCCAAAAAGTTGTCTGTAAGTGTGTTGAGTCCAGGCCTAGGTATGTGTGACGCAGTTGAAAATGAAGCCATGTGGGCCCCTGAAATGGCGGCTGCCTGACCTCTAATAGGGACAATGGGATGTGAGGTAACGGCGCTGGCGTACACGGTCGCGGTAGGCGGTCGAAGACCGCTGCACAATGCTGGATTGCTTAAAATTGGACCCTATGGGTCCCAGGAGCCAATGACGAAGTGCGCCGGCGGTGATGATACGCACCGCCGCGGACGTCACCACCATGGACGTGACTGCCATTTTCTATCTGTTGAATCACACGATACCTGATCTTCGACAGGAGAGGACCTACACTGCAAGTGCTGCTGTGACCTCGGTCTGGAAGAGACAATGACTCGTGCGTCTGGGGAAAGGGCCCCTGCCTTCACTGCACAGGAGTTGGAGAAGCTCGTGGACGGGGTCCTCCCCCAGTACACACTACTCTACGGTCCTCCAGACCAACAGGTGAGTACATAGGGTGCAAGTTGTATGGGCTATGCCTGGGTGGAGAGGGCTGGTTGTAAGAAGGAAGGGGGCAGAGTTCTGCAAGCATGAAGGACTGTGAATGCATGTGCCACATGGCAAGGGCAGGGATGTGGGCCACTCACTTCGACGGTGCAGTTGGTAATGACTTCTCTTCTTCCCCTGTACAAGTCATGTAGGTCAGTGCCCACCAGTAGAAGGCTATTTGGCGTACCATCGCCAAGGACGTCCGGACCCTGGGGGTCCACCAGAGACGGAGCACCCACTGCCGGAAAAGATGGAAGGACATTCACCGCTGGAGCAAGAAGACGGCGGAGTCTCAGCTAGGGATGGCCTCCCAACGTGGGAGGGGTGCCCGTCGCACCATGACCCCCCTGATGTTCCGGATCCTGGCGGTGGCCTACCCTGGGTTGGATGGCATCACAGCAGACACAAGGGGGTGAGTACAACATCATTCTGTGGACTTTGCGCACAATGAAGGTGTCTGTGTGGGGGAGGAGGGCTGTGGGTTTCCCTAGGCCAGGGCGAGTTCCGTAGGCTAGGCCCCTCCGTAATGCAGGCCATGTGGCACTCCACCCCACCTCTGTAGAGTGCCAAGTACAGGTATACATGCCCCTGTGTCATCTATGTGTGCTGATGTCCACCATAGCCATGTAGGCCATATCCCGGGAACTGCATCCGTAGAGCCCAACAGCGCGGCGTAGTGCAGGGGGCTGCTGTGTCTTTATTGTCCACCAACGGTAGCGGTAAGCCATGCACTCAACCTGTCTTTCTTCTGTCGTTCCCCCCCCCCTTTTTGTGCTCTCCCTGTTCTTTTGTGCATCAGCATCATCAGGCGGAGGTACAGTGGCACTGGAGCACGAGGGAGCTGCATCCCACATGGCCATGGAGGGCCACACCACGGACTCTGAAATACACCAGTGGGACAGAGGGCGAGGGGAGCTTCACGACGGTCACCGGATCAGCAACCAGCGACAGGGACTCGTCCTCCGATGGAAGCTCCCTTGTGGTGGTGGCAAAATCTGTGCCCCCCACTTCTACAGGTACAGCTGCCAGCCCTCCTACCAGCACCGCCCTCCCAGCAGCCCCTCAGCCTTCGCCCCATGCCTGCTCACCCAGGAGGGTGGGCATCACCTTCGCCCCAGGCACCTCAGCCCCTGCCCCTGTCACCTCTGCTGCCCTCAGTGAGGAGGCCATTGACCTCCTCAGGTCACTCACTGTTGGGCAGTCTACCATTGTGAATGCCATCCAGGGTGTAGAAAGGGAGTTGCAACACACTACTGCATTCCTGGAGGGCATTCATTCTGGTCAGACTGCCCATCATCGAACCCTGCAATCTCTGGCCTCAGCACTGATTGCAGCCATTGTCCCTGTCTCTAGCCTCCCCCCTCCAACTTCCTCCACCCGTACCCAATCCCCAGTACCTTTGCCTATCCAAAGCACACCATCAGACCAGCCTGCACACACGTCAACACACAAGGGAAGCTCTGGCAAACATAGGCACCACACATCCCGCAGGCACTCACACAAGCATCACCCACATACAGACACAGCAACATCCACTGCCTCCACTGTGTCCCCCTCCTCATCGTCTCCCTCCTCCCTCCCAGTGTTGTCTACACTCTCACCTGCATGCACTATCACTACAGCCACTAGGACCTGCACCAGCACACCCACCATCACACCCCGCTCACCTGCACTCACAACCCCCACTACCATTTACACGTCCCCTGTGTTCTCTCCCAGTGTGTCTGTGATGCCCCCTCCCAAAGTACACAAACTTAAGGCACACACACACCCAACATCCATCCACCTCACGACAGCCTCCAGAACATGCACCTGCACCCAAATCATCAAAAGTTACACCTCCTACAACTACCTCCTCTTCCTCCACTCCCAGACCCCCTCCAGCTACCCGTACCAGTGTTCCTAAGAAACTTTTCCTGAGCAACGTTGACCTCTTTCCCACCACCCCCCCTCCAATTCATAGGTCCCGTACTAGCACCTCAGCCAAAAAAGCTCTGGTACAAGTGGTGCCTGTTAGAGGTATGTGGAGTGCACGGGGCACCAGGGCAGCCAGTGTGACACGGAGCCAAAGCACAGCCAGTCCCCACCCCTGTGAAGCACCAGAAGTTGGACAGTGCCCGAGGGGATAGGGGGAAGACTCCAGCCGCAAAGCCACTCACAAGGGTCCCGGGGGGAGTGTCGAGTCAGCTGTGGACTCCTCCCAATGTGGGGAAGGGGCAGAAGAAAGCGCCAAAGTCTGGGAAGAGCAGCACGGCGGAGAAGGCCGCCATCATCCCCGCTGCCCAGGAGGCCACCGCCAGCCCGATCGTCACTGGCCAGGACGCCACCGCCAGAGTCAGTGCCCAGGAGGGCAGTCCCATCGTCAGTGGCCAGGAGGCCACCGCCAGAGTCAGTGCCCAGGAGGGCAGTCCCATCGTCAGTGGCCAGGAGGCCACCGCCAGAGTCATTACCCAGGAGGGCAGTCCCATTGTCACTGGTCAGGAGACCACCGCCAGAGTCAGTGCCCAGGAGGGCCCCGGCAGCCACAGCCCCGCTGGGCAATGAGGGTCCGCCATGGCAAACACCGCTGCACAGGTCAGAGACAGCAAAGTCAAGCACCGCTGAACAGGGCAAGCTCTGCTGAACAGGGCAAAGACCGCCATGGCAAGCACCGCTGAACAGGTCAGAAACTGCAAAGTCCAGCACCACTGAACAGGGCAAGCACCGCTGAACAGGGCAAAGACCGCCATGGCAAGCACCGCTGAACAGGTCAGAAACTACAAAGTCCAGCACCGCTGAACAGGGCAAGCACCGCTGAACAGGGCAAAGACAGCCATGACAAGCAGCGCTGAACAGGTCAGAAACTGCAAAGTTCAGCACCACTGAACAGGGCAAAGACCGCCATGGCAAGCACCGCTGAACAGGTCAGAAACTGCAAAGTCCAGCACCGCTGAACAGGGCAAAGACAGCCATGGCAAGCACCGCTGAACATGGCAAGCACCGCTGAACAGGGCAAAGACCGCCATGGCCAGCACCGCTGAACAGGTCAGAAACTGCAAAGTCCAGCACCCGTGAACAGGGCAAAGACCGCCATGGCAAGCACCGCTGAACAGGGCAAAGACCGCCATGGCAAGCACCGCTGAACAGGGCAAGCACCACTGAAGAGGGCAAAGACCGCCATGGCAAGCACCGCTGAACAGGCAAGCACCGCTGAACAGGGCAAGCACTGCCAACTCAAGCACCGCTAGCCCATGTGCGGCAGGGGCAGTGACGGAACTGGGACCCTCACGGGGAGAGTGATGCACTCTGGGCACCAGTCCCCCTCCAGAACCAGTGGAGAACAGCATCCACTACCTCAATCCTTAACAGGATGAAGCACTATGGGCACCAGTACCCCTCCAGAACCAGTGGAGAACAGCATCCACTACCTCAATCCTTAAAAGGATGAAGCACTCTGGGCACCAGTCCCCCTCCAAAATCAGTGGAGACTGTGATCCACTTGAGAGACTGTGGCTTTGCACTCCCCAGGATTGAACAGTGGGCACACCACCCACTGTAGAGACTTGAGAGAGTGTGGCTTTGCACTCCCCAGGATGGTACAATGGGCAAACCACCCACTGTAGAGACTTGAGAGACTGTGGCTTTGCACTCCCCAGGATTGAACAGTGGGCAACCCACCCACTGTAGAGACTTGAGAGACTGTGGCTTTGCACTCCACAGGATGGTACAGTGGGCAACCCACCCACTGTAGAGACTTGAGAGACTGTGGCTTTGTACTCCCCAGGATTGAACAGTGGGCAACCCACCCACTGTAGAGACTTGAGAGACTGTGGCTTTGCACTCCCCAGGATGGTACAGTGGGCAACCCACCCGCTGTAGAGACTTGAGAGACTGTGGCTTTGCACTCCCCAGGATTGAACAGTGGGCAACCCACCCACTGTGGAGACTTGAGAGACTGCGGTTTTGCACTCCCCAGGATGGTACAGTGGGCAAACCACCCACTGTAGAGACTTGAGAGACTGTGGCTTTGCACTCCCAAGGATTGAACAGTGGGCAACCCACCCACTGTAGAGACTTGAGAGACTGTGGCTTTGCACTCCCCAGGATGGTACATTGGGCAACCCACCCACTGTAGAGACTTGAGAGACTGTGGCTTTGCACTCCCAGGATGGTACAGTGGGCAACCCACCCACTGCAGAGACTTGAGAGACTGTGGCTTTGCACTCCCCAGGATACATCAATGGGCATGGAGCCCCCTCATGGATCTGGCATGGTGCTGTAATCCGGCTGAGGTGCCCCCCCCTTTCCTTCCCCCTGAGGTGCCTGTTGTATTTCGATCTGATGCCCCTGCAGTGTTCTCTCCGTTTTGCTCAGGTATCGTGTGTGGGCCTCGCCCATGCATTTTTGGCCCAGTGGTCAACGGACATTGAATGGTGCATACCTGCACTACTAATCGTGATTTATATTTTGTTGAATGTGTATATGTATCTGTATATATTAGGTTACTGTATTTTGATACATTACAATGGTTGCACTCATTTCCTTTTGTCTTTGCATTCTTCCGGGTGGTTTTGGGGTTGTTACTGTTATGTTTGGATATGCATTGGTGTGTGTGTTGTAGTGGGTGAGGGTCGGGGTGGGGGTGGGGGTGTTGCGTGTGTGTGTCCCTGACTTTTGCCTCCCCCCTCCCCTATGTCGTAGGTGCAGTACTCACCGTTGTCTTCAACTCCGACGTTGATGATGATCGTACAGAAGCAGGAAGACTATCGCAGGAAGTATTTGGAGCTCCGGCTACATGGTGCCCTCGTTCCTCGTGGAGTGTGTAGAGGTGAGCGTTTTCCCATTGAAATGGCTGTTTCCGCCATGTTTTTATCCACGGTGAATCCGCCCCGGAAAAGGTGGCGGATTGGTAGATTGTGATACTGTGGGCGGTACTTTGTCTCCCGCCTGTCTGTTGGCGGTGACCGCCGCGCTGCTTGTCTGTACCGCCGTGGCGATCGGAGTGTTAAAGTGGCTGTCTTTGTTGGTGGTATCCGCCACGGTCATAATTTCCTTTCTTTTTTTCCGCCGGCCTGTTTGCGGTCTTACCGCCGCTTTAACACCGTCCGCCAGGGTTGTAATGACCCCCATAGTGTTGACTGAGCTTTGCTGAACAACCACAAAAGTTTTGCATGCATTGACACGCGAGAGATGTAAGACATTAGGGGTCAGATGTAGGAAAGGATTTGCGCCTCGCAAACGGCGAAAAACGCAGTTTGCGAGGCGCAAAAGCCTCTCCGCGATGCAGAAATGCATTTTGCGAGTCGGATCCGACTCGCAAAATGCATTTCTGACTCGCAAATAGGAAGGGGTGTTCCCTTCCTATTTGCGACTCGCAATGCTATGCAATTTCATTTGCGACCACGAAAGCGGTCGCAAATGAAATCGCAGTTACCATCCACTTGAAGTGGATGGTAACCCAGTTGCAAACGGGAAGGGGTCCCCATGGGACCCCTTCCCCTTTGTGAATGGAAACAAAAATATTTTTTCAGAGCAGGCAGTGGTCCAATGGACCACTGCCTGGTCTGAAAAAAAACGAAACTAAAGGTTTCGGTATTTTTTTCCAAGTGCAGCTCGTTTTCCTTTAAGGAAAACGGGTTGCGGATGGAAAAAAAAAAATGCTTTATTAAAAAGCAGTCACGGACATGGTGGTCTGCTGACTCCAGCAGGCCACCATCCCCGTGTGTACCCATACTCGCAATGGGGTCGCAAACTGCGACCCACCTCATTAATATTAACGAGGTGGGTCTTTGCGACACCATTGCGAGTTGCAGAAGGTGTCTGAGACACCTTTCTGCATAGCAAATTGCGACTTGCAACTTGCGAGTCGCACGGACTCGCAAATTGCAAGTCGCAATTTTCAACCTACCTACATCTGGCCCTAGGTTACTAGTTGTGCAGGATGTGAGACCCACACACAAGTAATAGGTCACAATAGTCTCCTTACTGAGAACCAAGTACACCACTGTACCATTTGATTCTCTCATGGTTGTGAAGCAGAGCATTCAACGGCCTACTCAGGGAAGAAGTGTGAGCTAGGAATCCCAATTCACTGGTACACAACAACAATACTCAATAAGTCCCTGGCCAGTCAGTAAGTTTACACACACTCATTATTAAATACTATGCACTAACTCACAAATGTATATGCCTGGTAGATGAAAATGACTTTGGTGACACCCTCACATCACATTTGATTCCTAGTGGGTCATGACCACCATAATCACAATATCTTTCATCTACACCACATGTCCACCTACAACATCAATATATATGAGGGAGTAATTATATATGAGGCGGGCCTACTGGTTTTGTTAAGTTGTCACCACATCAATATATAACGCACTCTATTAGCTTTGTCAAGGGTCAACACATCAATATATAAAAAAGGTGTAATGGCTTTCTCAGCTAGTCACCACAGCCACAAAAATAATAATTATGTGTTAGTATTTCATATGTGAATGCATTTATTATCAATATCAACAATGTTTGCCAATAACATTGCCACTAAAGAATTGTCAAAAAAGCATTTTCAATATTAAATCACACTTGTCAAAGTCTTTCCTTCACACTCTTTAGGGCACATAATGTAGCCATAACCTGACTAGTAAAGCCCCCATGCCATAGGCCCAAGGAGCAAACGCAGCAGGCCCAGGAGTGATTAAACTATGGCAGAACCTTACTTGAGGTTATGCTCTGGAGGCTCCAGGAGACATTGGATTAATTATTTTTAAATAAAGTCTGAGGGCCTGCTGCAGTCCTTGCAGCCCCCTGCTCAAAAAGTATGTTGGTGGTGCTGCTGCCCAACCACATGTAGGTAAAGTGTGCATATTAAGGGCTTTCTGGGTCCTCCAGTGGCAGGCGCACTGAATAATACATGAGCAGCCACTTTGTCTGCTTTTTTGTAGCACATTTGCTGTCCTTTTTGGATCTCTTTATAAAATGGGTGCCCTGGTCGCACTCAGGGCACCCACAGCCTCACATCACACAGGGGAAATGCGTGGAGCTCATTCGCGTGCTGCCCAGCTGGCTCCCTGCCCGGTCAACGTTGTCCCTAGACGGAGCAGAGGGTGGCATGCTCACTTCCCTGCCAGTGTCCTTGTGGACAGGCTGAGGATGATGCTGGGCCTCCCTCACTTCCCCCAGTCACATCAGCAGCCGATCACAGGTGCAGGGAAAGGGAGACAGCACAACTTTGGCTTTGAGGGCAGAGGCTGTCCACTTTCTCTTTTTGGTGTCCCAGAGGATGGTGTCCTCAGTGCACTCGTAAATGTGCTGTACCAAGCAGATAGGTTCCCAGGGCTGAGTATGTCTGGGGGGACACACACTTGTTTCTTCTCCATTAATAAATACAAATATTACTTGCACCGCCCCCCCTTGTCCTAGCCCACCCAGGTAAAATTTTCCAAAATATGGGAGAGACCCATGTGTTTGGCTGCTCGGTTCTTTATGGGGTGAAGGTCATATCTTTGCAAGTGCATAACTCCTGCTTATAAGCCCAATTTTCACAATTCTGGGCTCGCTTTACTTACTCTTGGTGGTAACCTCTAACCACCCAGAGAATTTCCAACAGGCATCCTGACATCTAAAAGGGTGCACATTGGCGGGAGCTTGGTTTTCTGGCTCGTTGCACAAGCCTTATCCTCTAACTGGTTCCTACCTGGCTCAGGGGCTCAGTAAGATCCAAGTTATCCCCCAACTTGTTCTCAAGGGGCATAAAGGGGCCACTGGCCCTGGAAAGAACAATCTAGTCCTGGGTCAGCTGGAAATCAAGTGTCTTCTCTTTTACCAGCTGTCTATTAGTCTGCTGTTGACACCTTCCAGGTCCATGGTCTTGATCTTGGTCTCTTCTTTGTGCAAGGGTTTTAAGTGAGGATGAGTTCTGTATGCTAGACACCTCTGTCCAATCTTAGGATTCCCCATCATCCCTCCAACCCTGTCCCAACCCACCTGAACAGCAATTGTGGATCATCTAATATGGCGCCACCAACATTCCCCTGTGAAGCGCTCCTCTGAGGGCCTCAGTTAGAGTGCTAGCCGACATCAATGCCAGATTCCTTCCCACCAAAACGTCAGAGGAGAGCAACTTGTGTGTTGGCTACAGGTATCTGGGTTTTTTCCTTTGTTTAGTGGGCCTGGGCATACACAGCCCAAGTGCAGTGTGACAGATAATTATCAGATACAGATACTCCTCCCCTTCCTTCCTTCCCAGGAACTGAGCCAGTCACTGATAATTACTCCCTTTATGTGGGGAGTCCTTTGTTCAGTCTTTTGGGAAGTATAACAATTCATTTGCCGAGCAGGTGGGACAATGGCCTGGCATCTGATTATGAGCCAGAGAAAAATGTTAATCCTTGACATCCCATAAAAAGTATGTATAGGGGTTTGGAACCTGCAAAATCAAACTTGCATGTTTCACCCAGGCTTGACACGTTGCTGGACTGTGTAGCCGTAAGTGGAGCGAATCTGCACTCTAAGGCAGATTTCACCTATATATATAATAATACAGTAAAAGCACCACATATTTCACAGTAAGCATTCCTGACCTATATTAATGCCCACTAATATTATAAGGCCTATCCCAGGCCAGCTACTATCCTTTCAGAGTCCCTTTTGCACCAGGGTACCTGGTTGGAATTATAGGTACTCACAATGATAGTCTCACACTTGCAGCCCGCACATGTTTAACCACCCCAGTGGCCCTTACTGTAGCTCTCCTGCAGGTAGCCTTATTTAAAAAGGTGGACACTGGTGGTAAACACGCTCAATCCAATTACTGTGAAATTACTGTAAATCATACTCAGGTAGTATGACTAACCCACAGTAAAGGCCCAAAAAGCAGGTAATCAAAAGCAAAGCAAAAAAATCCTGGTGGACTATATGGGCGGAACCCATTTGCAAAATTTTTGAAAATGTAGATTTCATGTCCAAATCTGAGGTTAGTTTTTGATCATGCAAGCATAATCCTGATCAAATCCTGATTAATGCATTTAAAATATTTTGCATAATTTTTCGTTTCGCGTGTCTACTGATTTAATCAGAAAATTGAACAGAAATAGTGAAAATGGATGCGCGTCCTGGCACCATATGTTGCATGATCGGGGGGGAGGGTAAGGAAAGAGTAAGGCAAAATACCTTTATAGTATTTCACGTGTAATGCATCATTTGTGTACACATAACCCGAAATTCACGTGGAAAAAAATCACACAGGTCTCTTTATGTCATACCATTACACACACTGCATTTACGGTTGAGTATCTGTTGTCAGCCTACCAACATCTGCTGACTAGCCCTTGTTAGGAGACTCTTGTGGGCATTAGTCATAGGTTCTTGTCATTTAACAATTTTAGAAGGTGACCAATTATTACCTATACTATTTGGATCGCTAGTGATTTCGTCCTCTTTTTAGTTTCCTTTGCAACTTGTATTTATTTGTGGTTATGGAAGGGGTCGCATTTCAGAGTTCAGCCATAAAATGACAATACACGCCTTCTACCGAATCCAACATATTGTTCATGTGACTATCATGTAATGCTTTGTCATTTACGTCAAAATGGTAAATCACTACTTGACGAGGGAATTTCGGGTATGCAGACCCCATGAGGTGGCTTGCATATCTGTAATTTAAATGTGTGCAATGGGTTTGCATGGTGTCCGATCACATCCATTGCACAGAAAAGGGACATTCTGGATGTGACTATGGTCCAAAACCTCAGCAGGAGTCACAGCCTCATGATGGGGCCGAGTGGGTGCAGAAACAAGTAAGCAGGCAGGCGAGGTTTTAATTGTCTGAAGGTCTTCCAGTGAAGAACAGGCCTAAAGGCCTGTATGTATTAGAGTCTATACTGCGAAAGACTACATCTCTCATATTTGGACTAGTTTGTTAGTTCTTGTATCAAAGATGTATGCTGAGGAATTCACTGAGAAAACCATTCCTCCCCTTAGAGGATGGGCCTCTGAGGGTGTATGCCTATTTGGAGATGCCACACTGGCCCCTTCAACTGGTGTCTACAATACTCCCAAGTGCTCTTGTGAACAGACGTGTTAATGAGCGACGGAAGTGAAAATGATCACTCGTAAAAGGAATCCATTTATGTATGCTTCACTATTTGGGCTTTTTCACTCGTCAGATAAAAGCATTGACTTTCTAAGAAAGCAGCGATTTTTTACATAATTTGCTCAGGCGTTTTAAAAAGGCAAGATATACATAAAGAAATAATTGTTTGTATTCCCAGGGCTTTTTGTATCCTTATTAAGGGATATGCTTTGAATTCCACTACATTTAGGAGTAATGAATTATTACTACAGAGATGTGGTACTTAGCTTGTGAAGAAGAACATGTTCAAAGTTAACAGAATGTTTACTACTGCCCAGACCCTACATATGTTACTCTTGGGAGCTGGGGCTAAGCCTTGGAAAGGAGCAATTGGAGGATGGTGGCTGTTAGATGAATAAAAGTCATCATGGGGATGTGTAGCTTATCTTCAACTAATGTTCCATGTTGTCGTAACAGGATTTAAATACATGTTCCGAGGTGTAAGGTTTGATCTGGTTTTAGTCTGTTTCTAGTAAAGTGTGCTTTACATAGCTTAAAATCAGTGTCCTTAGTTGTGGTTCATCCCAGTAGAAGCTCCACTGGTAAGAAAACTAACCTTTACTTTCTGTTCTCCTACTCAATTGCACCTCCATCATGCAGAGGCATTATACCTTCAAGAAATGTTTTTATACTCAGCCTACTGCTAGGGCCTTCTGCCCTTATTGCAACTATTATACGTGGACGTAGTGTGGCCAGATTAGAAACCCAAATTTGTGACTAATGTCTTAGGGAGATATCAGATAAGACATATTTCATGGCCTTTGACAGTGAAGGCAATCAAATTCCTATGCAGCTAAGTGTCTACTGCGCATGCAGTTTCTAAGTTAAACCCAATTCTTGTGTCTCTGCCTTCATGCAAATCCACCAAATCATGTCAAAGTTATTAGCACTTTAAAGCATTTTTCAATCTCCACGTTAGCTTTATGCCCTTTGTTAGACCTGTATGAAATCTGGGATCCAGACACCAAGCTTAATTGCCAAACTAAACATGCAATTTCTTGATGCATTTTGCTCAAAGTTGTCAAAGAGTTCTAAAGTAATTAGCAAATGAACAGTTGTACCCTATTCAACCATTCCCCTTTGATAAATGGGCATGAAATTGAAATTCAAATTATCAGAAGCACGTTAAACTTGCTCAGTGCCGGACAACTTCGAGCAGACCAATGCCATTTTATTAAAGTAGCAAGTTCAAGATTATTTTAACCCTCCTCCCTTAGCACCTTATCAGATCACAATAAAGCTTGAAACCCCAATACTTAGACTAACTAACTTAGAATATGAACATGTTTTTGCTTTCCTTGTAATCGGCATGAAACTTGCTGCAAATACAGAAGACAAACCTTGCTAAATGACTTCGAATTGTCATGTTGGTTCATTTAAGGACACCACAATTATTAACAAAGTAATGTTTTTTTTCACTCCCTTTTAATTGTTCCTCCTTCCTGGCGGATTTGCACAAATGTAGAAATACCAATACTAAGCTAAACATGTTCCCTACCACGTTTTATGCACGTTTGTCAATTCTGCTGAAGTTATAGACACATAAAAATAACATTTTTAGCCATCAAGTTATATGTAACTTGTAACCATTCAAAACCCACCAACACCTTTTGTAACTTTCATTTCCTAACAATCACTGAACAAATTTACATCGAAACAGGCAGATGACCTTCGATGAGTACGTTCATGGTTTTGTGTGAGTTCCGTCCGTTTTTCTTCTTTGTAGCAAAAAGCAACAATTTCTGTATGAGTTAAAATAGGAAAAACTAATTTTCACCCCTTTTAATTTTCCCACTGACAAGGTGATGATCAGCATGACATTTAACATGCCGAATAATTCATTTTTTGTAAACATTTTCTTGTAGATTCGTTAAATTGTAACAATTTTGTTAGCAAACCAAAACATGACTTTTCAATGAAAACGATAACCTAATAATAATTATCCTCACTTTTGCCAACTCTGTAATTTATAATTGCAGGATGAACGTTTTGGTGAAGTGGAGAGCTTTATCTGGCAGTTAAAATGGAAACTTCTAATTTTTTTAAACCTCTTCTTTGACCTAGTCTGACCATATGGTAGGCTTAAATTACAGTGTCCCAATGCTAATCCACACTCTCCACCAAATAAGAGGTGGTGACCGAGACTTGAATGAACTCAAACCTCCAAGTGTTTGTGAGGAGTTATGGTGGATACACAATAGAAGAGAAACCCTCTTCTTAAGGATTAAGGTTCATCTCCCAGGGTTTAGGATGGTGCACATCTCTGTTTTTCTCTCTGATGGAGTGTAAAACAATGGAGCTAGCACACATGTCAGAGGAACAGTAGATTTGATTCCCTGATAGATAGCACTGCTAATGAACCCAGGAAGTACCCAGAGACCTTACCCTGGGTTAGATGGAAGTTTGCCACAAATTAAGAATGAACAAGGGGCCATATGTAAAAAACCATATGAACAAAATCATTTTGTGATCACTAAACCAGAGAATTTGCAACCAAAAAATAGCATGTTGGCATGTAATAAAATCATTATATTAGACATATATGAGTGCAGTGACACAATCACAGAAATATTGTGATAAATAAATATTGTGTCAAAAATATCGATCACAAAAACATTGTTTTCCTATACTTATTAAGGTAAGTACAAAAATATCGGAACACAAAAATATTGTTAAAAACATACACACATATTTATTTTTAATATAAACATATAGTTTAAATAATAAATCCTAAATATTTTAATATATAAAATTAATATAATGTTCACTAAGTAAATTTAAGTAATATTTAATTATATATATATATATATATATATATATATATATATACTTACTGAAACATACACACATAAATATACGTGTTTCCATGACTATATACATATATAGAGTCATATATATATATATATATTATAACATATTTTACATTATATGACATTTTTATGTTTTTTTATTTACTTCTATAAAAAGCATATATACAAAACATAAAAATTAACAAATCAAATGCAAAATATTAAATACATTGAGAAAAAATAAAAAAATACATTTACAAAAAGTAAGAAATTATATACAGACAATATAACAATGAACAAATAAACAAATAATAATATTGCATGCATGTAAACAATATTAAAGAAGTAGTGAAGTCTAGGAAAAATAGATATACAATTTCCTACTCCAGTCAGTACAACAATAGGGAAAGCGTTGGACTCAGGAGAGGTAAAGTTTACTATTACCACTCCAGTCTGTGGAACAATAGGGAAAGCACTGGACTCAGGAGGGGTTAAATTTACTATTCCCACCCCAGGCTGTGCAACAGTAGGGAAAGCAGTGGACCCCAGAGGGGTCAAATGTACTAGTCCCACTCCAGTCTGTGGAACAGTAGGATAAGTGTTGGACTCAGGAGGGGTAAAATGTACTATTCCCACTCCAGTCTGTTGGACTCTGGAGGGGTAGAATTTACTATTCCCGCTCAAGTCTGTGAAACAGTAGGGAAAGCCTCAGACTCTTGAGGGGTAAAATTGACTTCCCACTCAAGTCTGTGCAACAGTTGCAAAAGTGTTGGACTCCGGTGCAGTAACATTTTCTATTTCCATTCTAGTATGCAACAGTAGGGGAAGGATTAAACTTCTGAGGAGTTAAAGTTACTATTCCCACTCTAGCCTGTGCAACAGTAGGGAAAGTGTTGGGCTCTGGGGGGGGTGAACTTTACTATTCCCACTCCAGTCTGTGAAGCAGTAAGAAAGTAGTTCACTTTAAACACATAACAAATTTTATTAACTCTATTATTTCATCAAAAACATAAAACTGTTAATATAAAAATTATATATAAATGTAATAAAGTATTTAAACAATTTATATAATTATTGAAAGTATAAATAATTAAAGATCAAATACAAAAGTTTGATTAATTAATTTAATTTCCACACTATACTCCCACAAAGCTAGCAGCCCACAATTAAAATATAATTAAAATATCATTAAAGTATAACCTAATTAACATATTAAGTAATCAATAACATCATTATTCATACATGAATAATTAATTGTTCTTTAATTATTGCTTACATCCTGGAGGTCAGGGTGACCTCCCTATGTGCTCCCATTTTTTTTAACAGGACTTGGGAACAGAGTGTCAACACCATGTAATGGTGGTTGCTACATTCTTACTGAAATTGTGGCCAGTCAATCAGGAAGCTTCTAGTCTGCAGTTCAGATTTTGGAATTGAAGACCAGTGATAGAGGATGGATGAGAAAGTTCCCTTGTCCAATCAGATGTGAGCATTTCTTTTCTTAAATTTGGGTCCGTGGAGGCTCACAAACAGGGTTTGTGAACTTCTGAGAAAACAATGATCCAGATAGATCTATAATTTAACCCCTTCATGTCCTCAATATTTTTTAAAGACTAATTCTGAAAGCTATAGAACTGATTTACAACAAACCAATAAAGGTTTTACCTTTCTTGGCATATTTGGTATAATTCTTGTTGGACCAGTGGCAGGGTAGAGCCCCTGAACTGATTGGAAGTGGAGTGGAGACAGGTTGCTTTGCACCTGGGGCTACCGCCCCCCACTCGTTATGGTTTCAGAGACCAGAGGCTCCTAGATGGCCTGGGGCCTGGTTCTGGCCATTGGCAGCTAGAGAATCCCCGTGGGTTGGTCTAGGCTGCCTGGGAAGCATTGACAGAGAGATCCAAGTGGAGTCAGGAAGGCGTAGAACTGGAACATGCCCCTGCTGTTGTGTGCCTTGGTCCTTGTTCTATCGCCCCAATCAGGGAAGCACATTAAGGTATTGATTGTTCTCCCCTGGCTTTTGGCTGGTAGGGGGTTGTGTTGGACTTTTGGCCATACGCATGGTCATCCCTAGTTTTTTTGCCTCCTTCCTCTTGGTTTTTCTGACGTCTCGCTGTTGGCTCTAGGACTCTGAGCACTTTATCACTGCTGACCAGTGCTAAAGTGCAGGTGCTCTCCCATCTAAAGTTGGTATGATTGGCTTATACCTAATTGGCATATTTAATTTACCTATAAGTCCCTTGTACAGTGGTATCTCTATACCCAGGGCCTGTAAATTAAATACTACTAGTGGGCCTGCAGCGCTGCTTGCGCCACCCACTGAAGTAGACTTTCAAACCTGTCTCAGGCCTGCTAGCGCAGGGCCTGTGTGCGCAGTTTTCTGCCACAGGGACCTGGCATTTAAACTTACTTGCCAGGCCCAGAACTCCCCTTTTACTACATGTAAGTCACCCCTAAGGTACGCCCTAGCTAGCCCTATGGGCAGGGTGCCATGTATGTAGAAAGGCAGGACATGTGCCATATTGCATGGCCTGTCCTGGTAGTGACAAACAGCCTAACTGGTGTCTCACTACTGTGAGTGCTGCCTTCTCATAGGATTGCATTAGAAATGCCCTGCCTTAGGTGTAAGGGGTATTGTCTGATTTATGAGGGGTAGCGTAGGCGTGTTTGGTATGGTTGTGATGGTGATAATAAATGCTGCTTACTGGTGTGGGTGTATTTTTTATTACTATCACAGAAATCCCACTCCTAGAAAGTGCGCATTTATCTGTGCTTATGACTCTGGTGTTTTGCAGCTTGACTCCAGTCCACGTCTGGGCAGAGTGACAGTTGGGGCTTTGTGCATACTTTTCAGACAACCTGTACACAGGGAGGGTGGAGGTGTCACCGAGGTGCATCTGCATACTGAATAGTCTTCCTGGGCTGAGAGAAGGGAGAGGCGGGGCACACCTACATTTGTAAAGGCTGTGCCCTGGCCTCACACAATAGGGTCGTTAACCCCCCACTGATGTTTGGAGCCTGTGCTGAAAGGAGAGAGGGGGCACTCCCAGAACCAGTTGTAACTGGCTGGAACCTCCTCTCCCTATCATTGTAAAGCACTATAAAAACGGACTATAAGTACAGGGGAATTTTCACCACAATTTGAACATTCTTGGAACTTGAAACTGGACACAGAACGCTGATGAATGGACTCACCAGGAAACCGCCTTGGACTGCTGCTGCTGTGCTGACCTGTGACCTGCCTGGTCACTAGGAGGAACTGCCACCATCTGCACCCCTTGCGCTGGCCTGTTGCTGGGCCCACCAGCCCTGTACCTTTTCCTTGCTTATTGTTCCCAGGTGCAGGGTGCTGTGGCCCCTGACCCCTGCACCGATCTTCTATAGCATTGCCTCAGGGCTTAGGAAAAGCGCTCTTTCTTATAGCTGCTGCAGAGGATCACCGCCGCAGCCCGGGCCTCAGATTTGGCCTTAGCGCTGTGAAGAGCGCTTTATTTGGAGCCCTGAAATCACCGCCGCAGCCCGGGCTTGTAAACGAGCCCCCGCGCTTTCCTAAGCGCGCTGCCTTTAAGGTGCTTCAAAGATCACTGCTGCAACACCGGGAAAGCTGTGGGTTAGAGCGCGAGTGTTATGCGCTTACTGGTGCCACCAGGGCACAAAGACAACCTTCTTTCTTTTGTCAGGAGCCAGCGCGCTCCTAGCGGTGCCCCCGGGGTAGGGATCGCTCCGAGGAGCGCCCCGGGGGCACCGGCAGGCCCCAGCTTGGGCCACGACATCATCGGGACTCCGAGGGAGAGGAGGACGCCTCTCCCTCGCTTGCGGGAGTCGCAGAGGAATCTCCTGCCATTATGGGCCGTGCGGCAGCCTCACCGGAGGCTCGCACTGACCGCCAGCTCCCTTGTTTGCCCCCTCGTGGGCCAGTGGCATTTTGTTTGGGTGTCTCTCCCGTGTAAGGGCCAGTAGAGGCCCGGGGAGACCCTAGGAGTTAGCAGGTCCCCCGAGGGGCCCGGTTTTCAACCAGGAGGGGGTGCGTGGCACCCCCTCCCCCTTCAGAGATTTCCCTGACCTGGGCCCCCCCTCGAGAGGGCCGGTGGAGCCCTAGGGGGGCCCCCAGTGTTTACGGTCCCCAGAGGGGCCCGTTCTTGGCATCGAGGAGGTGCGTGCCGCCCTCCTCTGACCCCAGGAGATCAGGGAGGCCCCCGTTTTGCGCAGAGGAGCGCTGGGGGCCCCATTGTTCGTTTTAGCCACTGGAAGTGCCTCTTCATCAACACAGGTACTTATAAAAGGACCAATATAACCATAATTGAAGTTATTGCTACAGACTTTGTTAATTGTGATATATTGCCTACCTGTCCTATGATGCTTTTACGTATAGGTGCACATGTTCCTGTTATGGGCATGACTTGCTAATATGTTTTCCTAACTTGCCATGGGTTTTCTCATGTTCCTACTATGGGCGTTTTATGATATTCTTATGACAAGTGTTCCAATGTTATAACGTGTTTCCTGACTACTGCTTATGTTGCAGAATACTGAGTAAACTGTGTGTTATGTGTGACTACTGCTAGTTTGCAGAGTAACTAATGTGTAACGTTCTGACAACTGCTAAGGTAGCAGGATAGTACTGTTATGTGATGTTGGTCTAATAATTACGTTGTGTACAATACAGTATATTTTTTATATAATCTGGTGTTGTGTTTCCTTTGTGGTGGGGATATTGTGTCACATGTGTTGTGTATGTTGTGCAAATGCTTTACACATTGCCTCCGGGTTAAGCCTGACTGCTTGTGCCAAGCTACCAAGGGGGTGAGCAGGGGTTACCTTGGACGTGTAACTCCCTTGCCCTGACTAGAGTGGGTAAGTTCTGCCTGGCTGAGGTGCATACCCTAGCTAACCAGAAACCCCATTTCTAACAATTCTGTTCTGCTATAAATCAATTTTCAATGGAAATTACATTAAACAGTAGCAATAACAATGTGGTACATTACAGCTGTGCTTACCCATCTCTATTGCACATCAATTAATGGATTCTGTGCCATTAGAAAGGTCTGGGTGATCTAGGTGGGGTCCAAGATTTGTGACTCTGGCTCAGGTATAAATATCTAAGCATAAATAGCTTCATAGATGACCTAGTGGATGAGACACATCTGATATTACAGAACACAACTAAGAACACATTAATAATTCCATGTCAATCCATTGTGAGAAAGCTCTGATGTTTATTCTGTGCCACCATTCAGTGCACTAATATATGTGTAAAGAAAGTTCTTGACATATATGCACACTCATTGTGTAGGGTTTTTGCAGTCTACCCCAAATCAATTTGTCTAGATGAATGATTAAGTTAGGAAATCTTAATTCTATCAAATCTACCAGACAATATGTAACAAATAACCCTTCAAATTGCATCTGCCACTTTCTGATAACTACTGAAAAGATCTACACCAAACCAGAAAACAACACTCTTTTAAATCAATTTTTACTTCTACTTTAATGCATAGTTTGGTCTAATTCCATCCAGCCTTATTTGCTGTAGAAGACAGAAATGATTCTATGGATCCTAAAATGCAAAAGAAGTATTTTTACCCTCCTCCTTCACTTCTTCCTCCCCCTGACTGATCTGTACAACATTTTACATGATGTAGGTGGATGAACGAAGGAAATGCTACATTTTCTGTAGACTTGTCAAAAGCACCAATGTTATTAGGAAATTGTTGGAAACTGTGTTACTGGTCCAAGGAGGTGAAACCCTACTGAAGCAGCAACCACAATTCATGTCACGATGATGGCACAAGCAAACCCCAAATTATCCTGTGCTTAACCCTGTGGTAGCTAGGCACAAGCAGTCAGGCTTAACTTAGAGGCAATTTGTAAAGTATTTATTCAGCACTTCAAACAGTAATAAAGTGAAAGCACAAGACCAATTTAGAAAAATATAGTATATTCTAATAAATTATTCAACACCAAAAAGTCAAAAATCTAATTATTAGAAACAGAGATATACAATTTTAAATGTTTGAGTGAAATTATGCCTGACACTTCATCAACTGTGGTTATCTCATTGTGCCGGACTGGGACAAAGTTACAAGTTCAGGCCTTCTGCAATGGAATGCAGGCCAGATACAGGGACCAAGTGAGGCCTGCTGAACAAGGTACATTAAATCCTGGTTAAGGAGAGTTGCGAGATCCTGTGGTGAGGATACGCCATGCAGCAGCGGTTCTGAGGAAGCTACAGGGCTGTGATGTGGAATCCTGCATTAGGATGCCATCCACGAGGGACTTGTGATGCCAAGGCTTGTGTCGAGGATGCATTACACAATGGTAGCCTCAAGAAAGCAGCAGGCTGTGAAGCGAGGTCCTGCATTAGGGGTTTGTGTGCATCAGTGGTTCCATTGCAGCAATGAGATATGTTGTGTTGTGTCAGTTCTGCTCACAAGACCACAGCTGAGCTAGCAGAGCACCTTTAGGCCCACATCCAACGGTCCAGAGCTGGAATGGCACCACTTGTGGAGAAAAACTCACAGTAGGCAGAGTCCAGGTGCTGGGTTCAAGGTAGTTGGAGCCTTTTCTGCCCCTGATCAGGATGCCAGCCAGCTAGCCCAATGAGTCATTCTGGTGGTCCTGGGTTAAAGAAGCAAGTCCAGTCAATTTCACTCAGGCAGCAGAGTAGCAGTCTTTCTAGTAGCAGAGCAGCACAGCAGTCCTTATGAGTCTTCCACAGGTCCAGACGTGCACTGAAGAGCTGGGTCTGAAGGTCAAATATTTATACCTTGTGCCTGCTTTAAAGCAAGAGTACATTTCGGAGGTTTCTACCCCCAGATGTCACGACTTAATCCTGTGCCCTATGCACTGTGGATAATATTCACCGGCTTCATGCTATTCCTTCTACTGTGGTGCCATTCTGTCTACCGAGCTCCATAACTCTCTCCTCTCGTTAGGTCTGAACCATTGATGTTCCTGAGTGTGTTGCTATGCAAGTTCCGTCTAGTTTGCACCTGTAGGTATTACGTGTCCTATTAAGACATATTTCCACTGTAAACCATTAGGATGTGCCTTCAGGCACTTGGGTTCCGTTGTACTTGTTGTTGTCAATTACTGTTTGCACCTGTTAGGCCATTCCCGTTTGTATGTAACACATGAATATTTAAGGTTCCTTTGGAAGCCCCTAAATGAGACATGTGCTCTTCTAGAACACCCTCAGGTTCTGGTATAAATAGCCCCTCTGAACTTGCACTAAGGCTTGGCCTCGTACCTGTATCCGGACCCGCACGAGTCTCCATCAAGTCCTGTATAAGCAGCTTCACTGCATTCACCTCCTGAGTCACCTGAATCTCCTGTTCTCATGTCCAGCGCAAGCGTCACCCCTGCACTCATCTCCTGAGTAGTCCGAACCATCCTCACTTCATTTCGGCACCATCTGCCAAGTCTTCTGGAAACCAACCAATGTTCTGTTCTACCAGGTCCTTTCTGATGACTCCGAGATCCTGACTTCGGAGAACCCTCAGAGCCTCTCCTACATGACATATGAGTTCTCATCTTCTTAACTAGCAATGACCCACCTGCTTCCTCCTAACTCTGTATAGTACTTCCTAGGTTAAGTACCAGTTTCCAGATTAGTGCCCACTAATCTTTAGTAGTCTTTGCATGCCTGTCTGTGATCTCCATGCTTCTGCCATTGGGCTCTTTCTCTAAATATTGGTTTTCTCAACTGTTACCCATGTTTTTAAGTTTCAAGTCTATTGGTTTTTGCATACTTAATTAAAACCATTGAAGCAGTAAAAACATTTTATAAAATTCAATTACACTAAAACAATTTTTACAGTACAAATCATCAAGGTAGGCAATGTTGTTGGCAGTGCAATGAGTGTTCTACTATCCTGCATACAAGAAATAAAAAAAAAATCATAAAAATGCATGATTTCAGTCCCAGCTGCCTGCTATAATTATTAATGGTTCATCTTTCATGTGTGCAAGAGACCCAAAGCATTCATAAGATGCACAATTCCTGTCCCAACTACCTGCCGGTCACACGATGCCTGTCAAAGGTCTTGCTGAGCAACTAAAGCATTTCTATAGTGCAAAGAATCAGGATTGTCAGTGTTGTTGGTTTCGCTATGAGGGTTCTGATGTCTTATGTGCAAAACTTCAAAACATTCATAAAGTACATGATTCTTGCTGTGCAGCTATAGCATTTCTACAGTACACAAAATCAGGATTGGCAGTGTTGTTGGCATTACAATGAAGGCCCTGCTGTCTTATGTGCAAAAAGGCATAAACGTTATTAGTATTAAGGAACCTTACAAGATGGCAATTTAGCTGCCGATCCCTTGGGGCAAAGCAGGCCAGGACTGCCTGCATGAACAGATTCCTCTTTGGTTAAAGAGTGGTTGTAACATTGTTCTTCTTTCAGCCAGTAGCTCCCTGCAGATACAGTTTAGGTGCAGCAGATATTCTCTGCCCATTCCGTGCGAACACCACAAAGTCCTGGGTGGGTTACGCTTCCACGGCTGTTGATATAATAATGATGGTAATATGCCAAGAGGATATTTCAGGAATTTGTCCTTGACTGAGTTGGCGAACCCCATGTGGAAGTAGGGTTGTCATGTCACTGTGCAGAAAAAAAACATCCATGGTTTCTGCCTTCCAATGATCCATTGTCTACAATTAATGAGGCCAGTCTGATGGTTTTGTTTACCAATATTTTCAAGCTGGCATTGGTTGTGGACATTTCCCAAAGGTCCTGTAGGCCTAATTTGGTTATTGTTCCTGACCTGCTGTTCCAGCCAGAGATGTGAATTCAGTGTATTGGGTTCTGCACTCTTGATTTTATGCCAGCAGTTTTCCGGCCTGGGATTGCTTCAGTAGACCAAACACAAGCCTTATCTGTGCTGGGGAGGCTAAAAATCATTCTATTGGCCACAACCATAATTCTGTCCAGAGTAGGTACATCTCTTCCTTGTAGCGGCTCACTCCCATATGTTATCGTCAATAGGAGTTTTGATGAATAACCCAGAGTAGTGGAGTGAGAGTAGAGCTGGCCAATTTTGATATTTGATTTTTTAAAGCTAGGTCCAGTACATTGAATTTCCTCCTCAGAGCTTCTTTCTGAGGTTTCAATGTTCCATTTTGTCTATAATGACTCCTACGTATTTATATTCATTTACTGAATCCAAGCATTGTCTGGCCAGATACCAACTAAGTGCTCTTATTTTTTGCACTGTTGATTAATAATCAGACCATTTTCTCCTGAATAGGCCTGAGTGACATTGAGCAAGTGCTGTATTCCTACTGGAGTGCGACTTATTAAAACCAAATCATCAACATAGAAGAAGTTGGAGTGGACCATGCCTCAGAAGCATGAGAGTTGCAACTGTTCAATCTTGATGGGTAGTCAGACAACAAGAGGTTGAAAAGGGTGGTGGGGGCAAGGACACTAATCTGCTTCAGCTCTTTAGCTGTGGGAATACGTCTAGAGAGGTGTGTCCCTGCCCCCAGCTTCACCTGTAGCCGCAAGTCTGCATGTAACAGAATCAGTAGGTTCAAAAGGACAGATGAAATGTGCCAGTTTAAGCCACAGTTGTTCAAATCAAATCAAATCATTAACATTTATAAAGCGCGCTACTCACCTGTGCGGGTCTCAAGGCGCTAGGGGGGAAAAGGGGGGTTATCGCTGCTCGAACAGCCAAGTCTTTAGGAGTCTCCGGAAAGCGGAGTGGTCCTGGGTGGTCCTGAGGCTGGTGGGGAGGGAGTTCCAGGTCTTGGCCGCCAGGAAGGAGAAGGATCTCCCACCCGCCGTGGAGCGGCGGGTGCGAGGGACGGCAGCAAGTGCGAGGCCAGCGGAGCGGAGGGGGCGGGTGGGGACGTAGAAGCTGAGGCGTCTGTTGAGGTATTCCGGTCCCTTGTTGTGGAGGGCTTTGTGTGCGTGGGTGAGAAGACGGAATGTGATCCTTTTGCTGACTGGGAGCCAATGCAGGTGTCTCAGGTGTGCGGAGATGTGGCTGTAGCGGGGTACGTCGAGGATGAGGCGGGCCGAGGCGTTTTGGATGCGTTGCAGGCGGTTTTGGAGTTTGGCGGTGGTCCCGGCGTAGAGGGTGTTGCCGTAGTCCAGGCGACTCGTGACAAGGGCGTGGGTCATGGTTTTTCTGGTGTCGGCGGGGATCCAGCGGAAGATCTTGCGGAGCATGCGGAGAGTGAGGAAGCAGACGGAGGACACGGCGTTGACTTGCTTGGTCATGGTGAGAAGAGGGTCCAAGATGAAGCCGAGGTTGCGGGCGTGGTCTGCGGGGGTCGGTGCGGTGCCGAGGGCCGTGGGCCACCAGGAGTCGTCCCAGGCGGACGGGGTGTTGCCGAGGATGAGGACTTCCGTTTTTTCAGAGTTCAGCTTTAGGCGGCTGAGCCTCATCCAATCTGCGACGTCCTTCATACCCTCTTGTAGGTTGGTCTTGGCGCTGGCGGGGTCCTTGGTGAGGGAGAGTACAAGTTGGGTGTCGTCGGCGTAGGAGGTGATGATGATGTCGTGCTTGCGTACGATGTCGGCGAGGGGGCTCATGTAGACATTGAAGAGTGTCGGGCTGAGCGATGAGCCTTGAGGTACGCCGCAGATGATCTTGGTGGGTTCTGAGCGAAACGGAGGAAGGTAAACTCTTTGGGAGCGGTTAGCGAGGAAGGAGGCGATCCAGTCCAGGGCCTGGCCTTGGATCCCGGTGGAGCGTAGGCGGGTGATTAGGGTGCGGTGACAGACGGTGTCAAAGGCAGCCGAGAGGTTGAGGAGAATGAGGGCGACTGTTTCACCGTTGTCCATCAGGGTTCTGATGTCGTCTGTGACTGAGATGAGGGCGGTTTCCGTGCTGGGGTTGGTTCGGAATCCGGTTTGTGAAGGGTCGAGCAGGTTGTTGTCTTCCAGGAAGGTGGTCAGCTGTTTGTTGACGGTCTTTTCTATTACCTTGGCTGGGAAAGGTAGAAGAGAGATGGGGCGGAAGTTTTTCAGGTCGCTTGGGTCAGCCGTAGGTTTCTTTAGTAGGGCGTTGACTTCAGCGTGCTTCCAGCATTCGGGGAAGGTAGCAGAAGAAAAAGAAGAGTTGATGACGGTCTGGAGGTGCGGGGCGATGATGTCGTCGGCTTTGTTAAAGATGAAGTGCGGGCAGGGGTCCGAAGGGGCGCCGGAGTGGATAGAGTTCATGATGGATTTGGTTTCTTCCGTGTTGATGTGGGTCCAGTTGTTGAGGGTGATGTCCGGGGAAGCGGGTTCAGTGGTGTATGGTTGGGTCTGGTGTCCGAAGCTGTCGTGGAGGTCGCTGATCTTGCGATGGAAGAAAGTGGCGAGGGATTCGCACAAATCCTGTGAGGGCGTGACGGCGTTGGCGCTGGCGCTGGGGTTGGAGAACTCTTTGACGATGCTGAAGAGTTCTCTGCTGTTGTGGCTGTTTTTGTCTAGTCTGTCGGTGAAAAAGTTCCTTTTGGCAGTGCGGATCAGGTGGTGGTGTTCGCGTGTAGCGTTCTTGAGGGCGGTCATGTTGTCAGCGGTGTGGTCCTTGCGCCAGGCCTTCTCAAGGGCACAACAAGTTTTCTTTGATTCTTTGAGGGTGTCAGAGAACCAGAGAGGTTTTTTGGTGTTGGTCTGTCGATGCGTGCGTTTGAGGGGAGCAAGGTTGTCAGCGCAGTTGGAGATCCAGTTTGTGAGGTTGAGAGCTGCGTCGTTGGGGTCGGTGGTGAGGGTGGGTTGGTTGGTGGCGAGAGCGGAGAAGAGTTGCTCTTCAGGGATCTTGTTCCACTGTCGATGAGGGATGGGTTGAGTGCGGAGGTGTTGTGATCAAAAGCGGACAATTAGTCAATAGAGCAAAGATACAAGTGTAACCGATCCACTTTTGCTGCATCTATCAGTAAGGAAGGGCCAGGATGTTAGTTGTGGTTCCCATATGTTTGGAGAATCCAGTCTAATGTAACAGAAAGATGGACTTTCTGGAGGCACAAGATGTTAATTCCTCTAAGATAGTGTCAGCAAAGTAGTAGGCCTCATTATTGATAAGAGCCACCAGTGGATAGTTTCTTGCATTCGTCTTGTCCCCATATGTATAGATGGGTGAAATTATAGACCCTCTTAATGAGGCTGGAGTTAAGCTTCTCCCTAATATCTGCTGAAATACCTGCTTTAAGTTTTCAGACCAAGAAGTTGCATCTTGCTAGGACAATGCTGAAGGAATCCTATTTCGTAGCGGGCCCCCTCACTTCTTCCTTTGATTATCTGTCTCCTAATTTGCCCCTTAGTTATTATGGGGGTTATCAAGGGAGAGGCTTGTGATGGCTGATGGCCATGGGCTGCTTGACCTATTCTCTTTTTGTCTTTGTTATTGAGGAAATCAGACAAGGTTTCCTCCACAACTCCTGTGTGGGCTGCCCCCTCCGCACATTGATGGAAATGCTCAAATAAAAACTTAGCCCTAGCTTTCATGGTCAAGTGGGAACTGATTCCACGATGGATAGGATGTTGAAGTGTCTTTATCATGTGCTCAAACTGCATGTGGTTATGTCAAAGAACTGTTTCGCCTACAACAAGTAATCTTGTTGTGTTTTTATGGCCCAATTAAGCTTTTTTTTAGTGCTGCTTTATTTTGTCTCAGCAGCCGTTGTAAAATTGTGTTGCACAGACTCCGTTGAAGATCTCTTAATATATTTAGCTTTCTTGAGCATCTTCAAGCCCTCTTGCTGTGGAGGTGTTGTGAGGCCCAGGATCCTCCCTCCCTGAGACGTGTTTTTTATTTTTAGCAAATGTGTCTCCGAGCTTCTTTGTGAAAGCCTCCTCTGTGGCTTGAGAGTTCATAGATGTATCTTGCTGCTTTTGCAGCAGGTATTTTGCTGATTCAACAAGGTTGTCCTAAGATGAGGGAGAATATTTAATCCTTTTGATGTTCATGGTGTATATTGAAGATGGTACTTCGGCCAGATGACAAAAGGGTGCAGGAGCCACCTTGAGCCTGACTTCTTGTGATACATGAAACAAAGAAAGACTGACAAACGTATAAACAATTGTTGACCTGGCAGTCTTCGTGTGAAATGTTGCTGCTGGTGCTTTATTAGCCAGGAAACTGCAGTTTAACTCCTTGGGTGCCAAGGATGTAATGGGTATGTCCGTGGCTGCAGTGCTGAGGCACCACAGATGTAACCATTACATCCTACTACTGGACCTTAGGGGACGTGCTAGTGCTCCACCTAAGGGCCGCACCCCAGCCCCCATGGCAGGGCTGGAAGGGGAATCGTTTCCCCTACCACCGACCCACACCAGTGACGTCTGATGATGCTTTGGCATTTCTTTTCCGATCATGTGATGGGGGCCTGAGAGGCCTAAAAGGGAAGGAAAGGAATTTCCTTCCCTTTGAAGTCTCTCAGAGCATTTCAGCAGCCAGTTCATGAAGCGCCCACTAGACACCAGGGATACATTTTAAAAGTGAAATTGGCATAAGGGGAGCAACCCCTTGAGCAAGGGTCGCTCTCCAGGGGGGCAATTATTTTCAAGGCCTTTTCTGCCCCCCCCCCCCGGGGGCAGATCGGCCTATTTTTATTAGGCCAATCTGCCCCCAAGGGGGGCAGAAACCACTAGGCACTAAGGAGTTTTTTTTAAAGGTGAAATTCATGCAAGGGGAGAGACCCCTTAGGCAAGGGTTGCTCCCCTGTGGGGCAAATTGTATTTAGGCCATATCCACCCCCCTTGGGGGCAAATCGGCCTATTTTTATTAGGCCAATCTGTCCCCAAGGGGGTCAGAAACCACTAAGCAGCAGGGATTTGATTTTTTTCGTCAATTTAATGTAAGGGGAGCGACCCCTTAGGCAAGGGTCGTTCCCTGGGAGGGCAAATTTATTTTAGCCCATTTCTGCCCCCCTTGGGGGCAGCTTGGCCTATTTTTATTAGGCCCATCTCCCCCTTAGGGGGCAGTAAGCACTAGGCACCAGGGATTTATTTTTGCACCAATTTCACGCAAGGGGAGTGACTCCTTAGGCAAGGGTCTCTCCCCTGGGGGTGGAATTTATTTTAGGCCATTTCTGCTCCCTTTGGGGGCAGATCGGCCTGTTTCTATTAGGGCGATCAGCCCCCAAGGGGGGCAGAAACCACTTAGGCACCAGGGATTGGTGTGTGTTTATGTGTGTGTTTTGTTTGGGGGGGGCAGCCCCTTGGGCAAGGGTCACTCCCCATGGGGGCACATTACTGTTGTCCATATCTTCCCCCCTTGTGGGGCAGATCAGCCTATTTTTGGAAGGCCCATCTGCCCCCAAAGGGGGCAGAAAACTCACCAGAGACCAGGGAAGACGTTTTTTTCAAAATAAGAGGGTGGGGATATGGCCATATCCTCACCCCAAATAAATGGGGCCAAAGTTGTTTTGCCCACCTGTGGGCAGATGGGGCAATTACCCCCTGACCCACATCCCGGGGGGGGGGGGCAGAAAGTCTACTAGATGCCAGGGAATTAAAAGAAAAAAAAATAGTGTGGTGGTGGCTACCAACCAGAATGGGCATGGTTATGCCCCCACCCCAACTGCTGAATGGGGTAACAGCCTTTCAGCTCTCCCCCGCACACTAAAACATCTTATCCCATGGCATGCAAGAGGATATTTTATTGTTTTGGGTTTTGGTTTTACATTTGGGCCATGAGAACTTGGCTAACTCTCAAAATTGGCCCACTTGGAATGGTGAGGGCTGCAATTTTTGGACTTTGGTACGCTGCCATGTAGAAAAATGCACAAGACCTAGATACATCTGAAAACTAAACATCTGGGTGAGTCCAGGGTGGTGTGCTTCACATGCACCCCGCACCATTTTCTTACCCACAATGCACTGCACACCTCCAACTTTGCTGGAAATCACACATTTTTTCCACATTTTTGTGATGGAACCTTCTGGAATTTGCAAGAATTGTGGTACTGAAAATTCTGGACCCGTGTTATAAACATCGTCGTATCACAACGATTTTGGTATCAGCAACCGAGAATGATTAGAATAGTATGCACAAGCATTGTATTCATATTCGGGTGACGAAGTCACCCGAATATCAGAGTTTCCGTCCTTAACCCTCGTGTTCCATTTAAACGACAGCCATTTTGTGATTGCCCTCACATAGGCAAATGACTAATGCTGAAAACGAGTCTGAAGGACACGTACATCTTTGCTGACTCCTCTGTGACCTGGGCAAGCTGACTCCACTGCCTGAAGCCAAACCTGTTCGGCCAGTTTCTTTCCCAGTGGCCGAATGAGATTAGTATCAAGGCACAACACATCATAAAACCTTTCATCACACACAAACCATGCCTAATCTTACACGCACCTGTCCCTGTTTCTCTCTTTATCTCTTGCTTTACAAGGAGGAGGTGCCTGTTTATATTGGGGGTCTGTCGATATCTGATGAAAGTACTGAGCCTTGCCGGGTAATTGATTGAGGGCTGGACAAACTGAAATATGGGCTTGTCATCATAACCCTGCTATTTCTTTGTAGTGAAAATATGTGAATGGTCAACTGTAAAATAAGGGATGTTTGCCTAAAGCATAATATTTTGTATAAAAGAGAAGGTTAGCTTTGCAAGGAGAGCAGTCTCCTGAGAATATACACCGTGTTGTACTTCTAGGATACCTGTTACTGGCTGCAGCCAATAAACAAGATCTTTGACTTCACCAAGAAGACTCTGTGTTTCTGTAGTCTGAAACAGGAAGGACTCCAAGTCTTAGGGTGTGTTCCCTGGCACCACTGGGTTCTGAAAAACCCAGAACTTCAGTTGGCGCCCAACGTGGGGCGATTTCAGCAGTACTGGTCCAAGCCAGAGGTTCGTGAGGAGCTTCGTGTGAAAATTCTGGAGGGAGGCCGCCACTTCATCGACCCCTGTATGTCGACGTGGTCCGAAAGTTTTTGCTGCGAAGTTCCCCGCTTCCCGACGGCTACGAAGGACTGCTGCCCTGACTATTGCCCTGTTTTGGACCCTTGATGATTTGGTAGAGCGAAACGATAAACGAGTCTTCTGGTGACGTCATCGATACCTCAGTTAAGTATAAGTGGAGCGTCTCCCAGTCCTTAGTTTGGTTCTTAGTTTGGTATCCCCTTGGGATCTTTGATTTGGAACTTGCAAGTACCAAAGCCGAGGGATTCGTGTATTCACGAGACTATCGTATTCGATAATCCTTTGAAGTTTGAAGCTAGACTGGAGAGCGAAGATGCCTGGTCTTAGCAGACATGGAAATTTGTTTTGTCTTGGTTATAATAGGGATTCCCGATTGGGGGACTCGAGTCCGGTTCCTCCGATTGGAACTCCAACCTATGAACTATATGTGAAACATGGCATAGGCCCCCTCACATATAATGAAGTATGGATCCGATACACCAGGAAAGATGGAGTTTTGAAATGGCCCCAATATGGTAGTTTTGACACAGCGATTCTGGATAATCTGGAGGTTAAACTTTTTAAGAAGAAAGCCCGGCCGGCGATGTTTGACTCTTTCCGCCTATGGCGTAAGGAAGCCAAACAGAAGGAAATTAAATTAGCAAAGAGAAATAAGAGGGAAGAGGATATCTCGATAATGCAAGCTGCCATGCAGTTTAAAGATGATGAAGAAGAACAGATGAATGAGCAGTTGCACAGGCAACGTAAAATGGTGACCGATAAATGTTATCCAGTTTTTCCGCTTCTTCAGCAAGATGCAGCAAAAGAACTTGAGAAAGATCCTTTAATGTCACACTTGTTGAGTTTGCCACCCCCTTATGCGCAGAATGCTACAGCACCTCCGCAACCTTTAGCTGTGCAACCTCCGGTTATTGTGCCTCAGGTTCTTCCACAGCCGCCAGATCCTCTTCAGTTGGCTCCTACTACTATGGCGCAGCCCCTTCAAGGGCCGCCGACTTCGCTACCTGCTCCATCTGTACCTACTACGACTTTATGTACTACATCGACTGCCTCTTCTGGTGTTCTTCCTGATACTGCCTCTGCGTCTGCCTTGCCTCCCACTGTTTCTCCTCCTGTTCTTTCATCAACTTCTCCTTCTGTCCGACAGAGAATGACAGATACTGTTGCCAGCCTTATATTTCCTCTCTTTGGGTCGTCTGGTGTGACCCCAGATTCGGAGCGTAAGCAGTCGCGTAGTCAACTGCCTAATTCTCGAGAGAGAGAAATGTTTGACCGTATGGCACGTAAATGGGTTGTTTACCCTTTAAGATACGATGTAGAGTCTGTTATGGATGTCTTCCGTCAATGGGAAGCACCGAAACAAAGATACGTTTTTGAGAAAATGTGTGCTTTCCTTTGTGAGGAATTGGAGGATAATGGTTTGGAAACAAATCTGCCTGATTTGTGCCGTGTACGGTTTGAGTTTGAAAAGGGCACGATTGTGGGTTCCGATGTTGAGAAAGCAGTTGCGACGTTGTTGTCCTTTAGGAATAAGGATCCTTCTCAGTCATTGTTCGAACATGACTCCTCTGTTAAAAAAAAGGTGCGACAGTACCCAATGAGAGAAGTCCCTCCGGTATGGAAGGACGCCGTTGCGGCTGATGTTGCTAATCAAATTGATGATGTCCCAGCTCATTTTCAGCGTGTTTGGGTACATGTTCCGTGTAAGCGAGCTGAAGTTTTAGCCCTTAAGCAGACTTTGCCTGATCCCCGTAAAAACCCTGCAGGGTATTATAAGGAATTATCACAGACTGCAGACTCATGCATTATGAATTTAGCCGACATAGACATGTTATTTGGGAATGTTGTTTCACAGCCTTTGTGGGGATTGATTCGCCATACAGATCATGCGCAAGAGTTAGGTGACTCATGGGCTAATATTAGTGCTGCAAATGATAGACAAGTTGGTGGTGCCAAGCCTGAGCCTTTGGTAGCAGAACTGCCTGCTAGGATCATTACTTACATGAAGACTTTAATGCCTGCGATGCGTGTGAATTGGGATAAATTGTCTGCGTGTAAGCAGAAGAAAGATGAAACAGTGTCTGATTTCTTCACCAGGTTTGAGGAAACGTTTATCGACCACAGTGGTCAAGATATGAGTACAGAAGGTGGTCAACGGTTGTTCGTCGACAAGTTTGTGCACAATTTGCTTGCCGAGCTGTGTAAGAAATTGAAGGATTCAGAGAGTTCTTGGGCCGTTTCCTCTTCAGCACAAATATTGGCTACTGCACAGTACTACGAAAATAGGGATAAAGATGAGAAGGATAGAGCAGACAAGAAAACTAAAGAATTAAAGACGAAGGTTCTTTTACAACAGGTGTATCCGCCACGTGGTGGTCAGAGTAACTATCAGCAACCTCAACAGTTCCAGAGAAACTCGCAAAGGTTCGAGTTTTCTCAACCACGTGTTCCTGTAGGTCCCAATCAGTGTTAATATTGTAAAGAAGAGGGTCATTTCAAGTATAGTTGTCCTATTTTGTTACAGCGTACGAATGGTGCTTCTGGCGCAAGAGGTCAAGGTGTTCAACAAGCCCCTAGAGGTAGAGGACGTGGAAGTTTCCCCAAGAACACGCGTTCCTTTCCGTCTCAAAACTCAATTAATAGTTTTGACCAGCAACATAACGCGTCTGGTAGGACGGCTCAGTACTATGCTGATGACTACTATGCAGAAGATGAGAATCTGGAAGGTAATAATTGCTAGGACAGCCATAGACGAAGAGAGGGAGTTTTTTTAGTTCCAGTAGATCAGAATGGACCTTATGTTAAGGTGATTACATCAGGTGTGTCGGAGCCTTTTCTGTTGGATACTGGTGCTACAAAGAGTTCTATTATGCACTCAAAACTCCCTGGCGCACCTTTGTCTGGCGAGATGAATGTTTCAGTAGGTTTTTCTGGCACCCCGGTTAGGAACCCGATTTCTAGTCCTATGTCCCTTTCTGTTGGACCTTGTGAATTGGAAGCACCCCTTATTCTGACGACAGGTTGTGGTGAAAACTTGTTAGGATTGGATTTGTTGAAAAGATTGTATGCAACATTATATTGTTCTCCTTCGGGAGTACAACTTACACTGGGTAGGAAAACGGTCTCTCCAATGTATTTGTCGAAGGATAAACTTCCGACCGAGTTGTCGTTTCTTCCTGATATCATTTGGGCTACTGGTCCTAATGATGTGGGTCTTTTGGAAATACCGCCTTATGTTGTGACATTGAAAGCCAATGTTAAACTACCACGCATTCAACAATACAAGATCTCTAGTGAAGGTGAAAAGGCGTTGCTAGCGATCATTTATGATTTAATTGAAAAAGATGTAATTGAAGAGACAAGAGGCAACATTTGTAATAGTCCTGTTTTGCCTGTTTTGAAACGTACTGACCCCTCTAAGCCACCTGTTTACAGGCTCGTGATTGATCTTAGAGAGGTAAATAAAATAGTTGTGCCACAGTTTCCAGTTGTTCCTAATATCACTGCCCTATTGACTATGATTCCAGCTTCCAACACCTGGTTCTCGGTGATTGACTTAAAGAATGCTTTCTTCAGCATCCCGATTGCAGAGGAGAGCAGGGATATTTTTGGCTTCAGTTTAGGAGGCCGAAGTTTCCGCTTCAAACGCGCTCCACAAGGCTACTGTGAAAGTCCATCAATATATAGTCAGGCTTTAAAAACACAGCTTGATGCAATTGTTTTACCTGACGGCGATACCCTTATTCAGTACGTCGATGATTTGCTAGTCGCTACAGATACTGAAGAGATTTGTAAAGAAGCCACCTTGTCGTTGTTGCGTCATTTGTCTGATTTACATCACAAAGTGTCCCTTTCAAAACTGCAATATTGTCGACAAGAAGTGACCTACTTAGGTCATCTCTTATCGAAGGAGGGAAGGAAACTGACCTCAGAAAGAATTCAGGCAATTGCAAAATTGAGTGTGCCAAGGACACAGAGAGAAGTACGTGCTTTCTTGGGCATTACATCATACTGCAGACAATGGATACCAAATTTTTCTTTGCTGGCCAAACCTTTGGTAGCATTGACCTATAAAGATACACCGAACCCCGTTCCGTGGTCTGAAGATTGTCAGAAAAGTTTTTCCGAATTGCGTAATGCATTGTGTTCGGCTCCTGTGTTGGGTACCCCCTACTACAGTAAGCCCTTTACACTGTATGTCCATGAGAAAGAGGGTTATGCATTGTCAGTGCTGACATAGTCTTTTGGAGACAAGCAGCGCCCATGCGCATATTTTTCGTCGACTTTGGATCCGGTAGCTAAAGCATTGCCGAGTTGCTTGAGAGCCACAGCGTCAGCAGCTGTTTCTATTCGACAGTCTGCTGGGTTAGTGATGAATAATATGTTGATTGTGATGGTTTCACATGCAGTGGACACGTTGTTAAACAGGACCAAGACACAGCATTTAACTAGTGCTCGATTGTCAGGTTACGAGTTGACACTGTTAGCGAGTCATGTACACATAAAGAGGTGCAATACGTTGAATCCAGCCACGTTATTGCCGATTTCAGTAGA
Source organism: Pleurodeles waltl (assembly GCF_031143425.1). Lineage (NCBI taxonomy): Eukaryota > Metazoa > Chordata > Amphibia > Caudata > Salamandridae > Pleurodeles > Pleurodeles waltl. Next base: position 766,091,978 of record NC_090445.1, read on the forward strand.
GACAGATGATGTTGAACAACATGATTGTTTTCTTAGGACAGAAGAAGAAACGAAAGGGAGAGTAGATCTTAAAGATACTCCTCTTGTAAAATGTTATGGTACCTTATGGGTGGATGGTTCATGCTTCAAGCTTCCGAATGGTGATACGACTGCAGCATATGCTGTCACAACTTTGCATACGATTGTTGAAGCTGCACGTATACCACATAATTCAGCTCAAGCAGCAGAGCTGATTGCACTTACGAGAGCGTGTGTGTTATCGAAAGGAATGAAAGTGACCATATATACCGACAGCCAGTATGGGTTTGGTGTAGCCCATAGTTTTGGACGATTGTGGAAAGAACGTGGGTTCCTGACTTCGCAAGGAGCTAAAATTCAGCATGGTCAGTTGGTGAATGAGCTTCTTGAGTCACTGACCTTGCCATTACAAGTTGCGATTGTGAAATGCAGTGCACACAAGAAGGTTACTGATGATGTCGGTCGTGGCAATGCATTTGTTGACGAAATCGCAAAAGAAACAGCAAAAGATGTGATGAATCGAATGTATGTTACAGGCCCCGCAAGATGGGTTGGTGACGTTGGAATGTGTGAAGATACGATAGAGGGTGTGAAGTCTCTTCAAGCTGAAGCTTCAGAGAAAGAGTTGAATGTGTGGAAAGAAAGTATGGGTAAATTGGATGAAAATGGTTGTTGGGTTGACTTGTCAGAACATCAGCGATGGTTGTTACCCGATGCGTATGTGCTTGCAGTGGTGACAATGGCTCATGGAATGGCCCATATCAGTGTGAAAGGGATTTGTAAGTTGTTGGCTCCAGTATGGCAAAATGCTGGAATTCCTAAAGGTGCAGAGAATGTGGTCAAGAATTGCATGGTGTGTCTGAAATACAATCCTGGTAGGGGAACCCCAACTCCAGCTGGTCATTTTGCACCTCCAATGTATCCGTTCGAGGTTTAGCAGCTAGATTTCATCCACATGGAAAGGTGCAACAATCTGAAATACGTACTCGTTGTTGTTTGTGCCTTTTCAAGATGGGTAGAAGCATATCACTTAAAAGACAACACTGCCTTATCCACAGCTAAAGCCCTTGCCATAGAATTCTTCCCTAGGTTTGGAATGCCGAGAATGGTCTGGAGTGATAATGGGAGTGAATTTGTGGGTCGAGTGATGAAAAAAGTATGTGAGGGGCTAGGTATCCAGCAAAAATTCCACGCTGCAAATCACCCCCAATCAGCTGGACTAGTAGAGTGCTATAATGGCACGCTAAAACTGAAGTTGGCAAAGATACAAGTGAGCTCTGGTCTTAAATGGCCTGACGCTCTGCCTTTAGCACTCCTATCAACAAGAATGACTGTGCATTCGCGAGTGGGACTTAGTCCCTATGAAATTGTGTTCGGCCGCCCGGCCAACATATGGGGAGTGCCAAGACCAACAAAATTCAGTGAGATCGAACACCCTGTACTGCTTGATTATTTGTATGAATTGATGGCTAAATTGCGTGTTCTACACCAACAGGTTCACGATACTCTGCCTCAGGTCTCTGAAGCTCCAGGACATCTTATCGATCCTGGATCATGGGTGCTGGTCAAGAACTTCCAGCGGACAAAGAATGACCAGCCCCGTTGGACCGGCCCCCACCTCCTCATTCTCTCAACAAGATCAGCTGTTCGAGTGGAAGGGAAAAAGAACTGGATCCACGGCGTACACTGCAAGAGGGTCCCTTTTCCTCTACCGTATGACCGGTGGGTCCAGGAGGGGATCGCTGACTCTGAGACTGAGACTGTGCCTCGTTTTTTGCCATTTAGCGATGCACGTGTAAAAGGAACAATTTCTGAACGAGAAAGTGACAATAATTTGCAAGAAGCTGTGCCACCGTCAATTAGATTGAACACTACAGAGCCTGAACTCTTGTTCCAGAACCAGACAGTACCTGGAAAAAGCCGTTATAATTTGAGACCAATAACTAAGGACAAATAATTTTTTTCCCGTTCCTTTGCTATTTTTTTTTAAAGTGCCGCTCTCTCATCTGAGAAACGTTCTAATTTTTGTTTTTTTCTTTTCGAACCGCCATCCGGGTTCAGCTGTAGGGTCGTGGTTGCCCAAGTCTTTGGAGTGCAGCTGAAGACGTTAGGTCGACAGTTCTGGTCGGTCTAAGGGAGTTGCCCTGGACTGACAGAAGCATTCCCTAGCATAGAACACCCTACCACCGCGAGCAGCAATTAGAGAGGATGGAGTTTTTCAAGAATGAGAGACCTGCCAGACAGATGGACTTTAAAGCCAGAATGTGTATAATAATGACAAAGAAACGATTTTTGATATTATGTATTTTCATGTTGCTTAGTGTAATGACGTTTTTAATAGGATATGTTTTATTCTCTTTTCAAGTGACATTTGCACCCATTACACAGCCCATACCTCCTTCTACTGTTTCCTCGCATTCTTTTCACCCCCTGCCTGAACACGAGTCTGCCAGAAGATTAGAATTTGTCAACAATTCATTCATTCAGCTTCTACACCAACACCAATTAGTAGTGAACACAACTAACTGTTGGGTGTGTGGTCTTATGCCTCATACTACTGATAAAGGTATCCCTTATCTGGTCCTGCCTTTCAGCCATAATGGTTCTGTGTGGGCATATAGAACGGTGTTCATATACACGTATGAAGCCAACCCCCTACGTTCTGTGAAAGATAATCCTAAGAATAGTGCTCTAGCTAAGGGTATAGTAGATATGATTAGGGAAGATATTTCCTATGAGACTATCCCGAGAGATGAGACACTAGCATATATTGGATGGAACATAACAGGATATGGAGTTACTCTGAGTGGGAACCAGCGAGCAAAGAGATCCTCCCCGATTTGGATTGTACCCCATCAGGGTCACCTATGTCTGCAAGGTAATGGCAAGAATCCCAGAGCTCAGTTAGGGAAAAGTATCTGCACTGAAACATATGTTTTTGCGTCTCAGACTTCTCCTTCGTTCTTAGCAGCTAAGGGTACCTATTTCATCTGCCATAATAGAGCCTATACATGGTTGCCCCCTGACTTCTCAGGCACATGTTTTGTTTCGTTCCTGTTACCTCCCACCTACACGGCCGCGGCAGATTACCATAAGACAAGGATAGTTAGAGGTGTCATAAGTAAAGAAGACACTACAAGACAAGAATTTGGATATTTCGTAAAGGGTTTTCTGCCGTTTTGGGGTCCTATGGTTAACAGCAGGAACATAAGGCAATTGACAAGGGTGGTTGAATCCACGGTAGTTGAAACCGCCGGTGCCCTTGGTAATTTGACTGCTGAGCTCCAGTCGGATCGCCTTATGACTCTTCAGAACAGGGTCGCATTAGACGTCATATTTGCAGACCGAGGTGGGGTATGTAAAGTGATCCAATCAAGTTGCTGTGTTTTCATCCCAGATAACGCTCCGACAGTCTACCAGGCCATTTCCAAACTGCATAAAATCTCAGAATCTATTCACGTGGATAAAGGAGATTGGTCATTGATGGGGTGGTTCTGGGAGCTGATATCCGCCTGGGGATGGAAGACTCTGGTAGTCATTGGGATGATCTTAGCCATTCTTTTCCTGTCCTGTCTGTGTGTACAGTGTGCTCCTGCAATATGTGGCCTCTGTGCTACATCGTGTGTAAGGAAACCTGCATCAAAAGACGAGCTAAGTAATAGGATGATGCTACAGCAATATCTCAACGACTTTATGAATATAGACCTGGACTCAGATTAGCGTGAGTATAGGTTATTGCCTATGTAAGGGCAAAAGGAGGGTCTGTGGTACTGAAAATTCTGGACCCGTGTTATAAACATCGTCGTATCACAACGATTTTGGTATCAGCAGACCGAGAATGATTAGAATAGTATGCACAAGCATTGTATTCATATTCGGGTGACGAAATCACCCGAATATCAGAGTTTCCGTCCTGAACCCTCGTGTTCCATTTAAACGACAGCCATTTTGTGATTGCCCTCACATAGGCCAATGACTAATGCTGAAAACGAGTCTGAAGGACACGTACATCTTTGCTGACTCCTCTGTGACCTGGGCAAGCTGACTCCACTGCCTGAAGCCAAACCTGTTCAGCCAGTTTCGTTCCCAGTGGCCGAATGAGATTAGTATCAAGGCACCACACATCATAAAACCTTTCATCACACACAAACCATGCCTAATCTTACACCTGTCCCTGTTTCTCTCTTTATCTCTTGCTTTACAAGGAGGAGGTGCCTGTTTATATTGGGGGTCCGTCGATATCTGATGAAAGTACTTAGCCTTGCCGGGTAATTGATTGAGGGCTGGACAAACTGAAATATGGGCTTGTCATCATAACCCTGCTATTTCTTTGTAGTGAAAATATGTGAATGGTCAACTGTAAAATAAGGGATGTTTGCCTAAAGCATAATATTTTGTATAAAAGAGAAGGTTAGCTTTGCAAGGAGAGCAGTCTCCTGAAAATATACACTGTGTTGTACTTCTAGGATACCTGTTACTGGCTGCAGCCAATAAACAAGATCTTTGACTTCACCAAGAAGACTCTGTGTTTCTGTAGTCTGAAACAGGAAGGACTCGAAGTCTTAGGGTGTGTCCCCTGGCACCACTGGGTTCTGAAAAACCCAGAACTTCAGAGTCCACAAAATTCCTACCACCTAGCATTGTCTCAACTATACCGATAAAAATTCTGAAAAATTCTGCCCCACTTGTCAGCCTGCAAATGTTTTTTTCCAAACTGCCCTTTTGGACCCACTTTGGTTCCCCCTCAATTTCAACATGTTTTTGGCTCTTCCCTGTCACAGGCTCTTGGCCCACGGCGCACCTACACAAGTAAGGTATCGTTTTTACTGGGAGACTAAGGAGAACATTGGGTGGTAGGAAATTTGTGCCGGTGCGATCATCCTACACAGAAATGTGGGAAAAATTTGATTTTTTAGCTAAATTTGAGGTTTGCTGAGGATTCTGGGTAAGAAAGCATTGGGGGATCCACACAAGTAACACCTCCCTGGATTCCCTTGAGTATCTAGTTTTCAGAAATGTTTGGGTTTGGCAGGTTTCCCTATATGACTGCTGAGCCCAGGACCAAAAACGCAGATCTCCCCCCGCAAAAACAGGTAGTTTAGTATTTGATAATTTTGATGTGTCCACATAGTGTTTTGGGGCATTTCCTTTCATGGGCACTAGGCCTACCCACACAAGTGAGGTACCATTTTTATCGGGAGACTTCGGGAAATGCTGGGTGGAAGGAGATTTGTGGCTCCTCTCTTATTCCAGAACTTTCGGTCACCGAAATGTGAGGAAAAAGTGTGCTTTTAGCCAAATTTTGAGGTTTGCAAAGGATTCTGCGATACAGAACCTTGTGAGAGCCCCACAAGCCACCCCATCTTGGATTCCCCTAGGTGTCTAGTTTTAAAAAATGCTAAGGTTTGGTAGCTTTCCCTAGATGAGCTGGAGGCCAAAACCTACTGCTAGGCACTTTGCAAAAAACATTTTAATATAAAAATGTGATGTGTCCATGTTGCATTTCCTGTCACAATCATTAGGCCTACCCACAAAAGTGAGGTACCATTTTTATCAGGAGACTTGGGGAAACTCAGAATAGTAAGACTAGTGTTATTGCCCCTTGTCTTTCTCTACATTTTTTCCTTCAAAATGTAAGACAGTGGGTAAAAAAGACGTCTATTTGAGAAATTACCTGTAATTCACATGTTAGTATGGGCACCCTGGAATTCAGAGATGTGCAAATAGCCACTGCTTCTCAACACCTTATCTTGTGCCCATTTTGGAAATACAAAGGTCTTACTGATAACTATTTTTCACTCTTTATATTTCAGCAATTGAATTGCTGTATACCCGGTATAGAATGAAAACCCATTGCAAGGTGTAGCTCATTTATTGGCTCTGGGTATCTAGGGTTCTTGATGAACCTACAAGCCCTATATGTCCTCACAACCAGAAGAGGCCAGCAGACGTAACGGTATATTGCTTTCAAAAATCTGACATTGCAGGAAAAAATTACAGAGTAAAACGTTCAGAAAAATTGCTGTTTTTTTACCTCAATTTCAATATTTTTTTATTTTGGATGTTATTTTCTGTAGGAAAACCTTGTAGGATCTACACAAATTACCCCTTGCTGAATTCAGAATTTTAACTACTTTTCATAAATGTTTAGCTGTCTGGGATCATCATGGTTTCCTACCCATTTTTGTCACTAACTGGAAGGAGGCGAAAGTACAAAAAATAGTAAAAATGGGGTATGTCCCAGTAAAATGCCAAACTTTTCTAGAAATATTGGGTTTTCTGATTCAAGTCTGCCTGTTCCTGAAAGCTGGGAAGCTGGTGATGTTAGCACTGCAAACTCTTTGTTGATGCCATTTTCAGTGAAAAAAACACAAGCCTTCTTCTGCAGCCCTTTTTTCCCATTTAAAAAAAAAAAATGAAATGTTTGCTGTATTTTGGCAAATCTCTTGGTCTCCTTCAGGGGAACCCACAAAGTCTGGGTACCTCTAGAATCCCTAGAATGTTGGAAAAAAAGGACTCAAATTTGGCGTGGGTAGCTTATGTGGACAAAAAGTTATGAGGACCTAGCGCGAACTGCTCCAAATAGCCAAAAAAAGGCCTGGCACCTAAGGGGGAAAAGGCCTGGCAGCGAAGGTGTTAATGCAACTTTATGTATTATATTGGAAAGCTCACACTTGTTGGAAATGCCCTGAAAATCGGTGGCTTAACAAATACATGTCCATTTTCTGAGACCTCAGAGCTCCCTCTCTCTTTCGAGAGCCGTATGGGAGCAAAGTCTACCGGGGCAGCCATATTGACGCACCATCCCTCTGCCATCTCTCACACCTCAACACATATTTGTTCAACCACCACTTACAAGGGTATTTCCAACAAGTATGACTTTCACTTTCATAGACCATGCCTGGCAAATTCTCTTAAGTTAACACATTCACTGTTTCTTTACGACTGTAGTTTATTGGAGGCCTCTTCAATATATAAATGTTATCCACTCCAGTATGGCTGCCAGAGTCATAAGTGGTGGTATGATATTCCTATATGGCTTCCCCGGTGCTTTTCGCTCACCAGTTGGACCTTGATGGGGGAACTGAGTTACCTTAGAGAAAGGCAATTAATTGTTTAAGCAGTACTCCGCATGGGTATTTCCAACAAGCACGACTTGCTTTCACAGAGTATGTCTGGAAGATTAACAAGGTATACTTACTCCCTGCTACTGTATTACTTCAGTTTATTGTGGATTTTGTTACATACAAGTTTTAGCCATTTCATCCACTTCAAAATGGCCGTCATAATACTTGGTGTGCTCATGTGACACCTGACAGCATTTTTCCCACATAATTTACTACCTCCACACCACTGCGGGTGGTTTAACATTTGATTCATCCAGTACGATGGCGGTCAGCAGCGAACAGCGTTCACAACACTATAGCAGAATAGCACTTTCTACAAGTAAAAAGTGAGGAACCTGAGAACAGTCACATACCAAAAACTGTCCATTTAAAGTGTGTAAGCAGCTGGTTTACATGTGGAATGCTGTTTTTCTATTTTTCTGTTTGTGTCTCTCATCTTTAGATTTAAATTAGTTGGCTCAAAAAACATGAGTAGGAGAATTGTTCTTTATTTTCTGTGGGACATTGAGCTTGAGGGTCCCCAGTTTTTGGTTCTAACTAGGTTTATGTGCTACAGGTGACCATTTATGTGAATAGTACCCATCCTTGAGATGTACCAATAAAGCTTATTTGTGAAGGTTCAGTTTCAGTTCAATGTGTATTTATTATGATACAGAACTCTTACGGAGGTCCACATAACATAAAACAATTAAAAAACATGAAAGCATGGTACATATTAAAAACAATAATTGTATAAAACCTCTGATCTGATACACTCATCATCACAAAACAATATAAACTTTCCTTCATATAGCCCAACATACATAGCCCCACAAAAAAATATATATACGTAATATGACTGCAGTTCTATGTGTGCAACCTCTTTAAAGATACCATCATACATTGTGCAATTAAAAAGTATAAAAATATTGCATAACAATTCATAAGTCCTGAAAAGCACTCTATAAACCGGGTTACCTTAAGTGACTCACTCATTCCTTACCTCTCAAGAGAGGTAATAAATACCAAGGGACATAAGGAAAACAAATATAACATGTAAAGAGCTTATTCACAATCTGCTTTTCTGGCCTGTAAAAAGTGCAACGTGCAGAGTGCAAAAAAATGCATAATGCATTCTTATGGATACAACCTTGAAGAGTAAAATATTCTATAAATAATGCATATTATATTCTTGTAAGTGCAGCCTTAAAGAGTAGCAGCAAACATACATACAGCTCGAAAATACCAGGAGTGCACGTCTAAGAAATGTAACCTAGGAATGCACCTTCAAGCACATTCCAAAAAAAACATTTTTTTTTTTAATGGGGTCTCTGTTTGGAGCTCAGTTTGCACTCTGTCCAAGCAGGGACCCTCACTCTAGCCAGGGTAAGGGAGATACACACCCGGGATACCCCTGCTCACTCCCTTAGTAGTTTGGCACAAGCAGCCAGGCTTATCTCAGAGGCAATCTGTAAAGTATTTGTACAATCAACTACACTAACACAGTAAAAACACCACAAAAGGACTCAACACCAGTTTAGAAAAATAGCCAATATTTATCTTAGTAAAACAAGACCAGAACGACAACAATCCAACATACACAAGCCAAGTCATGAATTTTCAAAGATTAAACTTCAATATAGAATTTGGTATTATCACAGCTTTGTGACAGAGTCGTTCCCAACAATCTGACGCCAATGGTGCCGGTCACGGACCCCCAAATACAGTCGAGGAGCGAGGCATCGCTAAATCCCGTGGGACGTTGGTTCGGGTACTGAGGAGCAGAGGAGTGGAGGCGTCGGTGTAAGGTGTTGGGTCCGCGCTGCAGAGCAATGGAGAAGAGGCAGCATTGGTTCCTTACGCTCCAGCGTGGTAGATATCCAGCTGTTAAGATGCGGTGGGGCACCTCACGAGGTTGCAGTCACGCCACAAGACTGCAGGCACCACAGCGGAGTTGGTTGTCACAGGCTTCAGTGACACAGGACTTTGGAACTCACGTAGTCGTGGACTTCGGTGAGGTGGCGTCGGGTCTGGTTGATCAGTCGGGATCGTGGTACACCAGTGGGGACCACAGCTTTAGTTGCAGACGGCATTGCGTGATCCATCAATGGCATCAGTCCGGGTGTCATCCGAAGTCGGTGCACTTGGTTTTTCTTGTTTTTTTACCAGCTCCTCCTTTCAAGGGCCCAGAGACTGGATTAGGCACAGCTTGGCAGAGTAGAAGTGTCAGCAAGATAGTCCATGTGCTGGCAGAGGAAGTCTTTGATGGCCCTGAGACTTCAGAACAGGGGGCAAGCTCAATCCAAGTTCTTTCTGAAACTTCACAAGCAGGATACACAGAAAAGTCCAGTCTTTGTCCTTTCTAAGACAGAAGCAGCAACTGCAGGTCAAACTAGCTAAGCACACACAGCAAAGAGGAAGTACTCCTCCTCCAGCTCCTCAACTCTTCTCCTTGGCAGATGTTCCTCTTGATCCATAAGTGTTAAAAAATCTGGGATTTTAGGTCCATTACTTATACTCCTTTCTGCCTTTGAAGTAGGCAAACTTCAAAGGAAAGTCTCTGTTGTTCATAAGATCCTGTCTTGCCTAGGCCTGGGTGATGGAGACTGCATTTTGTGAGGACAGGCACAGCCCTTTCATGTGTAAGTGTCAGCTCCTCCCTCCCACTCTAGCCCAGGAGACTTATCAGGATATGCAGGCTATACCCCAGATCCCCTTGTGTCACTGGCTAGAGGGAATTCACAAACAGCCCAACTGTCAGTCTGACCCCGACGTGGAATCCACAGGCAGGCAGAGGCACAGAGTGGTTAATTCCCACTTTCTAAAAGTAGCATTTTAAAATTGACAATCTAAAAACCAACTTTACCAAAGATGTATTTTTACATTTTGAGTTCAGAGACCCCAAACTCCACATCTATAACTGCTACCAACTGGAAACTCTAATTAAAAGATACTTAAAAGTAGTCCCTATGTTAACTTATGGTAGAGATAAGCCTTGTAACAGTGAAAAACAAATTCAGCAGTATTTCACTATCAAGACATGTAAAACACATCAGCACATGTCCTATCTTTAACACACACTGCACCCTGTCCATGGGGCTACCTAAGGCCTGTCTTAGGGGTGCCTTACATGTACAAAAGGGAAGGATTGGGCCTGGTAAGTGGGTACACTTGCCAGGTCTAATTGGCGGTTTAAATCTGCACACACAGACACTGCAGTGGAAGGTCTGAGCCATGTTTACAGTGCTCTTCATGTGGGTAGCACAATCAGTGCTGCAGACCCACTAGTTGCATTTGATTTACAAGCCCTGGGCACCTCTAGTGCACTTTACTAGGGACTTACTAGTAAGTCAAATATGCCAATCATGGAAAAGCCAATTAAACATACTGTTTACACAGAGAGCACTAGCACTTTAGCACTGGTCAACAGTGGCAGAGTGGCCAGAGTATCAAACACCAGCTAAAACAAAGTTCAGCACACAGTCACAACTTAGGGAGCAGAGGCAAAAAGACAGAGGAGACTACGTGAGGATGCCAGTTCTAACAATTCTAAACAAAATAATGACATTTATTGCATAGATTTTAGTGCTAATCAATCATTCGGGTGAGACATTACGTTGATTCTATACCTCCACCAGTAAAAACACCAGGGCTCCAATAAATGTTCTACAAGGATCTGGAAAATGTATAAAAGCCCACCATTCCTGCCCTAGGACCCTAATAGATATTTAGAAATTAGCTAAAAAATTGATCAATCTTATTACATATCATTTCATTCATGGAAGACAATATAGCTGTATGGGCCTCCAAGGCAAAATGCATATAATATTCCATGAACAATTGCTTTTAGAAGTGGAGATGAATATTCTGTATCATGGGATACACAATTATCCCTGATGCCAGTAATAACACAAAAAAGGAGTGAATCCAGTCTCAGCAATAGGATCAGCCTTCAGATTTAATGGGGTAAATTCTATATTAAATAGGGCTGCAGTTTATTCCCCAGAGTGCTCAACTGCACCGCCTGATTACATGGATCTGACAGGCATGGGACAATATCTCTGGCCACACTTATTTGGGACTCACAGCCCTTAATTAAGCTCTTCAGAGTGGACTTGGGCATAAAACAATCTATGTTCAGATCAACCCCAAAAACTTCATTAGCGTGCTCAAAGACTTATAAAATGCAATCCGTTCTTTCAAGAGGGAAAAAATTCAACCTTCAAGGCTATGTTCCATCTTCTCCACTTATGAGTGAATTTCCCCACCTCAGAACAGTGTTCAATGAGAAAGAAAAGTAAGGTACTGAACCAAACTCCAGTCACAATGCATGGGAGGCTGCAATTGTGTTTAAATTTTACACCTGATGAAACATTTGACCTTCAATCCCCTCAAAAGAGTGCCAATAACTCATATCTAACACTTCACACATGTAACACAGGGAAGGGGGGACTTTGGTCCTATAAAAAAAGACAAAACATGCCCAAAATGATATCTCCCACAGGTTTTGTGGAATCTGTACGAGGCGTTACCCTGAGAAAGTGCCCTACTCTCACAAAGCTTGATATGATCAATGTCCCACCCATTCTTGGAGAAGACCTTCCCAAGATAAAGATACAAGTCCCTAGTTTCAAGTTTATCATTACCCAAATTCCAGCTGAAATTCAGGTTTAGTCTTTACCAATTCTTGCGAAAGATCAGGACTTTGCTTTTGATGATATCAGTCTTCGGAATCTTCTGCATACTTTGACAGTGTCACAAGACAGCGCTGGAAACCAATAGGAGTTAGGTCCATGATCGCTACATCATCGGCAAATAATAGGGAGCCAATGGGCATTGCACCAATTCTGGAAGGATCACTCCTTACTTGACTTAAGCTGCCTGGAATATCAAAAGTATATAAAGAAAACAGTAGAGGAAGTTAATTTGAATCTTTAACCTTATTAGCTTGGTGTCTACGATTCAGACTTTAGGATATGGCTTGCTCATGGGGGTGTATTCAGTGTGGCAATATACATGCCTCTAGAATGGAGGTAGTCACTCTCCCATTCATTTTTGCACATGTGGCATGTGGGACTAATCCTTTTTTGGTTGCGCAGTAAGAAATAAAGACACCACCTGGGTGCTTACAACCTTATAAGGGTTGCGAGAGTTTAAATATGTGTATTTATGATTTTAATGACTAGGTTATTTCATCTTTCCTTACTGACCTGAGGAGGCCCGACGATTGTAGGGGCTGAAATGCATCAACATCTATATCTTGGAGGAGACAGATTATTATTTGTGAAAAAATACTAAGATTTGCCAGATGATTACAGTAAAGGATAAGTAGGGGCATAGTGCCCCATGATAGGTTGCCACCTTACGACTACCTCTCTATAATGGACTGGCCTACAAAATGAAAAAACAGCCATGAATGAATACATTCAGAAAAGGATTGTATTGTAACACAATGTATATGCATTATTTGACTATATGTCTGTTTCTGTTGTGAAAGTTTTTTAATGAATCAATAAACCTAGAGACTCTGAGAAAACTATAAACATATTTCCTGGGATTGTATAAAAGATTAGAACATTTGTTTTGGCATACATTTGCCTTTTATGGTGATCTACAACAGTTCATTTTTTTCCTGTGACATCCTGTTATTATTTTTATGCTTGGTTTACCCACGCCCAGATGTGTCAGGGTGACTTGGGCGTACACCTAGTAGGTTTACATACTTACTAAAAGAAGCATTTTCAGAATTTTGACTTAAAATTAAATGTTACCATTAAAGAGGGTTTTAAATGTTTTAAATTACAATTCTGTGGATACCGAACTCGACATTCCTACATTCTCTCAATTGAAAGTTACCACATATTAGATGTAATAAGGTAACCCAATGTTATCCTATTGGGGAAGTAGGTCTTGCAGTAGTGAAAAATGAATTCAAGAGTTTTTTATTACCAAGACATGTAAACATGTAAAACGTAAAAGTACATCTCCAACTTTTTAAATACAATGCACCCTGCCCTATTGGCTGTATAGGGCCTGCCCTGCGGGTGGAAAATGTATTAAAAAAGATTTTTTGCCCTTTCAAAAGGAGAGTTTAAAAATGCACACACAGGCTACAATGGTAGGCCTGGGACATGTTTAAAGGGCTACCTTAGAGGGAAGCACAATGAGTGCTGCAGACCCACTAGTACCATTTTATCTTATAGGCCCTGTGTACAAGTGGTACCACCTTACTAAGGACTTACAAGTAAATTAATTGTGGCAGTTGGGTGTAGGTCAATGTTACTGTTTTAGGGAGTGAGCACACACATGTTAGCACTGGTTAGCAGTGGTAAAGGGTGCAGATTCCTAAAAGCGAACAAAAAAAAACAAGATGATAACGGCAAAAGGTTTGAGAATGCCACTGCAGGAAAGGCCAACCAAGTAGAATACAAACTAAAAATGTATTTTAACTAGAAATGCATATAAATTGTAACTAAAAGGTCACTTTTGCAGATTTTGTAATCTACAAATACTGAGAGACAGAGAGATGAGAGAGAGAGGTGAAAGTCTATGCAGTTACGCTCATTCTTTATAGATATCTTAATAGAGTTGAAATGCAGTAGTAGGGGATAAGGATGTTGTACTTAATGAAAATCTAGGCAGCACTACAAACATTACATGGCAAACAGGAGCTGCTACATTTACACTCAAAATCATTACATATACCTTTAAACACAATAAATACAGTTCCAAAACCTCAATATTGCTCTCAACATCTATATGTACCATTATACGATTTTTATTTAATTATGGTGGTCATTCTGACCTCGGCGGTAAAAGGCGCCTACCGCCGGTCAGAAATCCTCCATAATCCCGCCGCGGTCGCGGAAACCCGCCACGGTCATTCTGACCCGCAGAAGGCAAACCTCCGAAAATCCGACAGCCACAACAGACCGCCAGACCAGCGGTCGGCGGAAAAGTGGAGGTGACAAAACCTCCACCGTCACGCCAACAGAAATACGCCCATGCCATTACGACCCACGAATCCACGCGGCGGTCTTTCAAACGCGGTATTCCATTGGCGGGACACACCGCCGCGGTCAGAATACACACAAACGAACAAAACTCAGCCACATTGGCCGATTTGAATACCACACACCTGATACACATACACACACCACTCCCACACACACAATACAATATAAAACACACACCCACATCACCCACAAACCCCTACGACCAAAAATTCTGAAAGAAGGCCAGAGCGAGACACCACCATCCACAAACTAGCAGCCACAGCCACTCAACACCATCACCCACACACTATCCACACACAAAACAACACACACCACCACACTCAACACACTTAACTACAGATACTCCACCCCACACATCATACACACCACCCCATGGCACCCCAAAGACACCCCCGCTTCTCAGACGAAGAACTCAGGGTCATGGTGGAGGAAATCGTTCGGATAGAGCCCCAGCTGTTCGGCACACAGATCCAATACACCAGCATTGCCCGGAGGACGGAGCTATGGCAGAGGATTGTCGACAGGGTCAACGCTGTGGGACAGCACCCCAGAAATCGGGAAGACATCAGGAAGCGATGGAACGACCTACGGGGGAAGGTGCGTTCCATGGTATCCAGGCACAACATCGCCGTGCAGAAGACTGGCGGAGGACCCCCACCTCAACCCCCACAATTTACAACATGGGAGGAGGAAGTCTTGAACATCCTGCATCCTGACGGCCTCGCAGGAGTTGGCGGAGGAATGGATACTGGTAAGTTGAAGCTTCACTACTGCTTCCCCCCCACCTGCATGCCAAATCATACCCCAACCCTCACCCCCATCCTCGAAACCCCCCTCACCCCCACCCCCATCCTCACCCCCACCCTCACCCCCACCACCATCCTCACCCCCACCACCATCCTCACCCCCACCCCCAGCACACCTATTCCCTGCCAATGTCTCACCATCACAACCCACACATCCAAAAACCTAGGCCTGCATGCGTCCACTAAGCATGGACACCCATCACCAAAGCATGCCCAATGCATATACACATCCCCCCCACAAGCCACCCTCACCAAAGCCCCCACACACGAATGCCAGCACTTGGGGACACGGGAACCCACAGATACACCCATATGCCACACATTGAAACTATAACCATACCTCTATACCCCTGCAGGACCCGACCGTCAACACACCGCCGCGGAGGGCCCAGAATTCTCCACACCCCCCACCCAAGAGGCCGTCAGCGATGACAGCAGCTCTGTCGACCTGGACACCGATGACCAGCCCGGACCATCGGGGACCTCTGGACAGTCGGTTCCCCTCACACAGGCCCAGGCCACTACAGACCCAAACCCCTCTGGGAACACCAGCACAGCTCCCACCCAGCGGGCCCATGCCTCTGTCTCCATGGCGCGTCAATCTGCGGTGTGTCTACCACTACAGGGCACCCAGGATAACCCACCACCCCAACAACAACAGGGACCTGGGGGCAGTGGTAGTGGGCACACCGGCCAGGGGGCAGAGGCCCAGGGAAACAGGGCAACTCGGAGGGCAGCTGTGCGACAGGGGGGGGACGGGCCCAGGGAACCCACTCTCCACGAGGCCCTCACCACCATCATGGGAGCATACAACCGCTCCCAGGAGACGATGGCGACGGTACTGGCCCGGTTCCAGGAGATCCAGGTACTGCAGGAGGAACACTATCGGGGGTACAGGGAGGACATCAGAGCCCTCACCTCCACCCTGGTTACCATGGTAGGGCTGCTGCAGGACCTCATCAACACCAGGACGGACACTCAACAACACCCAAGGGCCCCTGCCACTAGCCTGGACCAAGAACAGCCAACCACCTCCGCCGGCGCTAGTGGACAGGAGGCCCCCGCACAGCAGCAGCCCACCAGACCCCCACCTCCTGCAGGAGAAGAACCACCCCGCAAGAGGGCCCTGAGATCTCGCAAGAAGACAGAGTAGGATGTCAAGACCCCCGCCAGCAAAGGATACCACCTGATGTCATCCCACTGTCCCACATTGTCACCCTGTCCATCCTTGAACTGCCCATGCTCCATCTCTCCACAGGCCTCTGGACAATGCACCTGTGTGACTGTTACTCTGGACTCTGCCATGGACATCCCTTCACCATAGCCCCCACCCACTTGAAACCACCCATCCCATTTTGAGCACTTAAATAAACACCTATTTTGCACAAAACTATCTGGAGTCTGGCTGTGATTTCAAAATATTGTAATTGACATGACAGTGCAAATATGTCCTTGTACATAGTGAAGTCAACAAACAGCTGCCACAAAGCTGTAGTCCATGGGGAAACGAAGCACAGGACTCGTAGTGGGGACCCCAGATCTGAAATAGGGAGGGAAAAGCCACAACTCAGTCATCATACACTGGGGCAAATAGACAGGCAGCAGAGATGCAGGAGAGTAGTTCACATTTACTAAATTATCTTTGCATTGTTACCTGTGTCCTATTGGAAGTACTGTTCAATGATTCTGTCCCTGTTGTCTGTTTCAGCCCCGTCGTCTTCCTCCTCGTCACTCTCCTCAGGTTCCACCGCTGCCACAACACCACCGTCTCGACCATCCTCCTGCAGGAAAGGCACCTGGCGGCGCAAAGCCAGGTTGTGAAGCATGCAGCAGGCCACGATGATGTGACACACCTTCTTAGGTGAGTACATTAGGGATCCACCTGTCATATGCAGGCACCGAAACCTGGCCTTTAGGAGGCCAAAGGTGCGTTCGATCACCCTCCTAGTACGCCCATGGGCCTCATTGTACCGTTCCTCTGCCCTGGTCCGAGGATTCCTTACTGGGGTCAGTAGCCACGACAGGTTGGGGTACCCAGAGTCCCCCAATAGCCATACACGGTGTCTCTCTAGCTGTTCCATCACGTAAGGGATGCTGCTATTCCTCAGGATGTAGGCGTCATGCACTGACCCTGGGAATTTGGCATTTACATGCGAGATGTACTGGTCAGCCAAACACACCACCTGGATGTTCATTGAATGGTAACTTTTTCTGTTCCTGTACACCTGCTCCCTGTCTCTTGGGGGAACCAAAGCCACATGGGTCCCATCAATGGCACCAATGACGTTGGGAATATGTCCAAGGGTGTAGAAATCACCCTTCACTGCAGCCAATTCGCCCACCTCAGGGAAAATGATGTAGCTCCTCACGTATTTCATCAGGGCAGACAACACTCTGGATAACACCTTCGAAAACATGGGCTGAGACATCCCAGAAGCAATTCCCACTGTTGTCTGAAATGAACCACTTGCCAAGAAATGGAGTACTGACAGGACCTGCACCAGAGGGGGAATCCCTGTGGGTTGGCGGATGGGGGACATCAGGTCGGGCTCCAGCTGGGCACACAGTTCATGTATAGTGGCACTGTTAAGACGGTAGGTCAGGATAATGTGGCGTTCTTCCATTGTCGACAGGTCCACCAGCGGTCGGTACACGGGAGGATTCATCCGTCTCCTCGCCAAACCCAGCGGACGGTGCCTAGGAAGGACAACATGGAGCACACAGTCAAGCAACCCACAGGTACGTGCTCACAGCTAGCACAGTAAACGATTCTCTATGCAGTGAATGGCGTGTCTGAGTGGCTATGCAAGGCCTAGGCCTGTGTGACGCAGTTGAAATTGAGCCATGTGGACCCTCGAAATGGCGGCTGCCTGACCTGTGAAGTGTGACAATGGGATGTGAGGTCAATGCGCTGGCGTGGCACACCGCGGCGGGCGGCGGGCGAAGACCGCGGCGCGAAGCCGCATTGGTTAACATTGAAGCCTATGGGTTTCAGGAGCCAATGGCGAAGGGCGCCGGCGGTGGCGGTACGCACCGCCGCGGTACGCACCGCCGCGGACGTGACCGCCATTTTCTATCTACTTATCCACTTGCGACTTGAACTTTCACAGGAGAGGACCTATACTGCAAGTGTTGCTGTGACCTCGGTCTGGAAGGGACAATGGCTGCTGCGCCTGGGGAAAGGGCCCCTGCCTTCACTGGAGAGGAGTTGGAGAAACTTGTGGATGGGGTCCTCCCCCAGTATGCGCTACTCTACGGTCCTCCAGACCAACAAGTGAGTTTAATTCAATCTGGATTTGGGGCCACTGGCTGGCTTGGGGGCCTGGCGGGGGGCCTGGCGGGGATGGGGGGGCATGTTGGGGCTGGCGGGGGGCCTGGCGGGGATGGGGAGGCATGTTGGGCCTGGTGGGGGGCATGGCGGGGGGCCTGGCGGGGATGGGGGGCGTTGGGCCTGGCTTGGGGGCCTGGCGGGGGGCCTGGCGGGGATGGGGGGGCATGTTGGGGCTGGCGGGGGGCCTGGCGGGGATGGGGGGGCATGTTGGGGCTGGCGGGGGGCCTGGCGGGGATGGGGGGCATGTTGGGCCTGGTGGGGGGCATGGCGGGGGGCCTGGCGGGGATGGGGGGGCATGTTGGGGCTGGCGGGGGGCCTGGCGGGGATGGGGGGCATGTTGGGCCTGGTGGGGGGCCTGGCGGGGGGCCTGGCGGGGATGGGGGGGCATGTTGGGGCTGGCGGGGGGCCTGGCGGGGATGGGGGGGCATGTTGGGGCTGGCGGGGATGGGGGGCATGTTGGGCCTGGTGGGGGGCATGGCGGGGGGCCTGGCGGGGATGGGGGGGCATGTTGGGGCTGGGGGGGGCCTGGCGGGGATGGGGGGCATGTTGGGCCTGGTGGGGGGCCTGGCGGGGGGCCTGGCGGGGATGGGGGGCATGTTGGGGCTGGCGGGGGGCCTGGCGGGGATGGGGGGGCATGTTGGGGCTGGCGGGGGGCCTGGCGGGGATGGGGGGGCATGTTGGGGCTGGCGGGGGGCCTGGCGGGAATGGGGGGCATGTTGGGCCTGGTGGGGGGCATGGCGGGGGGCCTGGCGGGGATGGGGGGCGTTGGGCCACTGGCAACGAAAATGCAGACAAACTTGAACGTGGTATTTCTCCCTCCCTGTACGTGTCACATAGGTCCGCGCCCAGGAGAAGATCGGGATTTGGCGTGCCATCGCCAAGGAAGTCCGGACCCTGGGGGTCCACCATCGACGGGGCACCCACTGCCGCAAGAGGTGGGAGGACATCCGCCGCGGGACCAAGAAGACCGCCGAGTCTCTGCTGGGGATGGCCTCCCAACGTAGGCGGGGTGCCTGCCGTCAACTGACCCCGCTGATGTTCCGGATCCTGGCGGTGGCCTACCCTGATTTGGATGGGCGCGTGAGGGCAGCACAGCAGACACAAGGGGGTGAGTACAAGCATTATCTACTCTGTTGTCGCGCAGTGGAGGTGTCTGGGTGGGGGAGGAGGGCTGTGGGTCCCCCTAGGCCAGGGCGATATCTGTAGGCTGGGCACCCCCGTAAGCCCCTGTGTCCCCAGCCACCACCCTCAGTAGTTTGTCAGTACAGCCATCCCTGGGCCGTGTCATCCATGGGTGCAGTTGTCAACTCTAGGCGTGTAGGGCATGTTCCACGGAATGCGTAGAGGACCCCAAGTGCGCAACTTAGTGCAGGGGGCATCTGTGTCTGTCATGTCCACTAACTGTACCGGAGATCCATGTACTCAATATCCCTTTATTTCTCTCTCCCCCCCCCCTTTTTGTTTGTCTTTCTGTGCTTGTGTGCATCAGCATCATCAGGCGGAGGAGAAGTGGCATCGGGGCAGGAGGGAGCTGCATCTCACATGGCCCAGGAGGGCCATGCCACAGAGTCAGACTGGACCAGTGAGACGGAGGGCGAGGGGAGCTCCACAACGGGGACGACTGGACCCTGCAGCGACACGGACACGTCCTCGGAAGGGAGCTCCCTTGCGGGGGTGGCACCATCCGTGCCCCCCGCCATTACAGGTACAGCCGCCACCCAGCGCACCATCTCCGCCCTCCCAGCAGCCCCTCAGCGTTCGCCCCGTGCCCGCTCTGCCAGGAAGCCGGGCATCTCCTTCGCCCCAGGCACCTCAGGCCCTGCCCCTGTTACCCCCGCTGCCCTCAGTGAGGAGGTCATTGACCTCCTCCGAACGCTCATTGTTGGGCAGACTACCCTTTTGAATGCCATCCAGGGGGTGGAGACGGAGGTTCATCGCAGCAATGCGTACCTGGAGGGCATTCATTCGGGTCAGGCTGCCCATCAGCGATCGTTCCAGGCTCTGGCCTCAGCACTGACGGCAGCCATTGTCCCTGTCTCCTGCCTCCCTCTACTAACTCCCTCCTCCCAGTCTCCTGTTCCTCTGCCTGTCCCACCCACACCATCAGACCAGCCTGCACACACCTCAACACCCAAGAGAAGCTCATCCAAACATAAGCACCACAGATCACGCAGACATTCACACACGCAACATTCCGATGCAGACATGCCAACAGTCACTACCACCTCTGTGACCCCCACCTCCTCGTCTCCCTCCTCCCTCCCTGTGACGTCTACACTCACACCTCCATTCACCTCACCATCAGCCAGTGTTTCCATCACCAGCACACCCTCCACTCCAGTCCGCACACGTGCAGTCACCACCCCCACTGCCATTTACACGTCCCCTGTGTCCTCTCCCACTGTGTCTGTCACCCCCTCTTCCACACCACACAAACACCAGCCACCCACCCACCCAACAGCCATCCACCTCACGACAGCCTATCCCTCCTGCACCTGCACCCAAAGACAGCAAACGTGACTCACCTACAACCACATCCTCTCCCTCCACTCCCATTCCCACTGTACCTACCACTCTCCATTGTCCCAAGAAACTCTTCCTCGCCACTGCTAACTTCTTTCCTGACCCTGAGCCCCCCCCTCCTTCTCGTCGGGGTAAGAAGAGCACCTCAGCCACCACCAGCCCTGCAGCCCCCTTGACAAGGGTGCAGGGGTATTGGAGCCCACCAGCCCGCATGTCTGGATCTTCGCCCAGCAGCAAGGGGACAGCCAGCCCACCCCCTAGGAAGAGGAGCAGAAGGCGGAAGGGGCGCCGCAGGAGCCCGGCTTCTACATCCCCCCCGGACACCACCCAGAGACAGTCACCAGCCACAGCTCCAAAGGGAGGAAAGGGCCACAGACTCCCGACTAAGGAGGGCAAGGGCAGCAAGTCGGAGAGGACAGGCTGCAGGCCTGCTGCCCAGGAGGAGCCCACCACCCCCATAGCCGCTGCCCAGGGAGGACACAGCCCAGCTGGCCAGGAGGGCCCCACCACCCACAGCCCAGGTGGGCATTGAAGGAGCACCATCCCCGCTGCCCAGGAGGGCACCACCAGGCAATGAGCAGTTGGCCATAGACCGGCCGCCGTCTCAAGCCCCGCTGAACTGGGCCCCGCCGTCTCAAGCACCGCTGAACTGGGCCCCGCCGTCTCAAGAACCGCTGAACTGGGCCCCGCCGTCTCCAGCACCGCTCCGCTGGGCCCCGCCGTCTCAAGAACCGCTGAACTGGGCCCCGCCGTCTCAAGCACCGCTCCGCTGGGCCCCGCCGTCTCAAGCACCGCTGAACTGGGCCCCGCCGTCTGAAGCACCGCTGAACTGGGCCCCGCCGTCTCAAGAACCGCTGAACTGGGCCCCGCCGTCTCAAGCACCGCTCCGCTGGGCCCCGCCGTCTCAAGCACCGCTGAACTGGGCCCCGCCGTCTCCAGCACCGCTCCGCTGGGGACCGCCGTCTCAAGAACCGCTGAACTGGGCCCCGCCGTCTCAAGCACCGCTGAACTGGGCCCCGCCGTCTCAAGAACCGCTGAACTGGTCCCCGCCGTCTCCAGCACCGCTCCGCTGGGGACCGCCGTCTCAAGAACCGCTGAACTGGGCCCCGCCGTCTCAAGCCCCGCTGAACTGTGCCCCGCCGTCTCAAGCACTGCTGAACTGGGCCCCGCCGTCTCAAGAACCGCTGAACTGGGCCCCGCCGTCTCAAGCACCGCTCCGCTGGGCCCCGCCGTCTCAAGCACCGCTGAACTGGGCCCCGCCGTCTCCAGCACCGCTCCGCTGGGGACCGCCGTCTCAAGAACCGCTGAACTGGGCCCCGCCGTCTCAAGCACCGCTCCGCTGGGGACCGCCGTCTCAAGAACCGCTGAACTAGGCCCCGCCGTCTCAAGCCCCGCTGAACTGTGCCCCGCCGTCTCAAGCACCGCTGAACTGGGCCCCGCCGTCTCAAGAACCGCTGAACTGGGCCCCGCCGTCTCAAGCACCGCTCCGCTGGGCCCCGCCGTCTCAAGCACCGCTGAACTGGGCCCTTCAAGGCAAGACCCGCTGAACTGGGCCCTTCAAGGCAAGAAGCGCTGAACTGGGCCCTTCAAGGCAAGAAGCGCTGAACTGGGCCCTTCCAGGCAAGAACCGCTGGCCCTTTGGCAGACGTGGCAGGGCAGGATCTGTCTCGGGCAGGGCTGCAGGATGTCCTCTGGCCAACATGCCTCCTCCAGTGGCAGTGGGGTCTGTTATGGACTGTTTGGACTGTGGCTTTGCTCTCCCCAGGATGGCCCAGTGGGCAGGCCACCCACTGTATGGACTGTATGGACTGTGGCTTTGCACTCCCCAGGATGGCCCAGTGGGCAGGCCACCCACTGTATGGACTGTATGGACTGTGGCTTTGCACTCCCCAGGATGGCCCAGTGGGCAGGCCACCCACTGTATGGACTGTATGGACTGTGGCTTTGCACTCCCCAGGATGGCCCAGTGGGCAGGCCACCCACTGTATGGACTGTATGGACTGTGGCTTTGCACTCCCCAGGATGGGCCAGTGGTCATGGAGTCCCCTCGTGGATCTGGCGTCGTGTACTCAAGTGGCTGAGGTGCCCCCCCTTCCCTTCCCCCTGAGGTGCCTGTCCTATTTTCTTTCTGATGCCCCTGCAGTGTTCTCTCCGTGGAGTTCTTGTCGTGGGACTGGGCCTTGCCCCTTTGCACAGGACCCCTGTGGTCCACGGACAGTGGTTGGACTACATTTAGTAGCTGTATATATTTTGTACATAGTTTATTTATTTATTGGGATTACTGGTGTCCATATTTCAATATATCTGCCCGTTTATGATCTCTTCTTTTGGTCTTTGCATTATTTCGGAGGGGGGGGTTTGTGGGTTGTGACAGTGATCTGTGGGAATGCATTGATGTGTGTGTTGTAGTGGGTATGGGTGGGTGGGTGTGTGCTGGTAATCTTTTCCCTCCCCTGTGTCGTAGGTGCAGTACTCACCGATGTCTTCCGCGCCGCCGGGCGTGCTCCTGGTACAGGAGCAGGTATAGGAGTGCGGGGATGACCTGCAACTCGGGTTCCATACTGCCGGAATCTCGCGTGGAGTGCGTAGAGGTGAGCGTTTTCCCGTTCGTAGTCTGTTTCCGCCGTGTTTTTATTGGCGGTGCTCCCACCCCGGAAAAGGTGGCGGATTGGTGGGTCGTGATAGGGTGGGCGGTACATTGTCTGCCGCCTGGCTGTTGGCGGGGACCGCCGCGCTGTTTGTTTGTGCCGCCGTGGCGGTCGGAGTGTTAATGCAGCGGGCTGTGTTGGCGGTTCCCGCCAGGGTCAGAATTGCATATTTTGGACCGCCGGCCTGTTGGCGGCTTGGCCGCCGCATTATCACCGACCGCCAGGGTCAGAATGAGGGCCTATATGTCTTATTAGTGTAAAAACAATTGGTACAGGTAGTGCTTGGAAACAATCAAAAGCAATTGAAATATCCATATTGCTGATTAATCATGTAAACAGATTCACCCAGGTCAACATTCCAGGTTACAGCATGTAGTGCAACACGGGCACTGGGATTTTCCTACCTCTACACTTTAGGATCTGTTCCCCAGCCCAGACACATGATCGTGGTATGATAAACAACAATGTGAAAGAACATGAGTATGCAATATTTTGCACTTGGTGGTGTGTGCAGGTTGTGCTCCCAGGGGGAGGCCCTCAGAAAAGTGGAGGTCAAGAGAAGAGGGGGAGGGATCCTGCAGGGGAGAATAGTCCTCGCAGCAATGTCTTAAATAAGGATCAAGAGGTGACCCTATTGAGGAAGAGGACAATAGTGGCATGTGAGAGACATCTAATTGCTAACAGTTTGAGTGGTGCCTGGGATCTCAAGGCGGACCCTAGTCAGTTTTGTCCTGTATCGCAGCCAGGTACTATCCCAGTCAGGGAGTGGAACTAGCCCGTCTGCCCTCCTGACGGCTCTACCCAGAGCATCCAACTCAGCCATCATTCCGGACCTCAAGTCCAATAGCCAAAGCAATAAGGGAGGGGGGGTGGGCTGACCTTCAACACATATCTATCCTCCACTTAGCAAGGACTAGGGTCAAATTGACAAACTTGTAATGAGATTTATACTTGCTAAACTGCTCAGTGAGTCCTAGGAGACAGTGTGCTGCATCTTTCATTAACTGGTGACCCAGCACCTCTGAGAGGTGTGCAAGTATTCCATCCCAGTAAGAACTGATAAGTGGCCACTACCACACCATTTGGAGGAAATCTGCTACATTGACCCAACAGCGGGGCAGGTGTCCACTGCACCTGGAAACATCCTACCTTTCTGATTGGGTGTCAGGTAGGTGTGATGCAAATAGTTGAATTGTATGTACTTAAATCTGGAATTAATTGAGATAAATCTAATCATCCCCAACCATTGCTCCCATTGTTTGACCACAAACTCTACCCCAGAGTGGCCTCAGTGCTGGGAACAGTGTGCTTCTATCCCTTCCCCCATATGGTACTGTAAAGGAAGGTAACTTCACGTCTAGCCTGACTATGCATAAAGAGCATTTGCAAAAGGCGTGAAGTTGCAGGTTCATTGTGTGTTCCATGCCAGACCTGGATAGTTGCGGTGAGAGCAGAGTAAAAGTTGAAGGAGCCTAGTGATATACCGTAAGTGTCTACCAGGTTCTCAAAGGAATATAGAACCTAGTCAACTAAAGAATTTTCCCCAGGTGGAAAGGCCCACTTTAGCCGATTGCCAGCATCATGGGTTAGCCGGAGAATAGTGCAGCCAGGTACTGCCTATAGTGATAGTTTCAGCTTATAATTGGTTTGTTTAGGTCATAAGGTAGTGTATTTACCCCAGCAAACACTGGTTACCTTCATAAGGATGTTCTTACCCCTGTTAGGTTTCACAGTGGTGGAACAAACAACCATCTTAAGACCTCAGCCGAGGTGACCTAACAAAGCATTTCCCCAATTCTAATGTGCCCTCCCTTGCCAGCCAGAACATCAACCATTGGAGCAGGGTGGTTTCATAATAGTGTTCATATTTCAGGGCGCCTTAACTGCCTTATGATAGTGGAGCATGCAGTATAGTGATTGCTATCTGCCTTCTTCCACTGCTCGGTATCAGTGCTATTAATAATGATCATAGTCCTGTAAAAAACCCTCAGGTAAAAGAACTGGGATCACAGAGAAAAAGTGTAGCAGTCTTGGGAATATCAGCATCTTATAGATGGCTATGCTTCCCACCCCTGGAAAGCCATAACCTCGTCCAGATCAGCAGGGAGCATCTCACAGAGGACAAGGCCCATAGAATATTGTCATCTATCAGTTCTTTCTCAGAATGGTAAACTTTGACCCCCAGGTGTTTGATGGTGTCATAGCTCCAAGGGAGAGGAATATAAGGGAGAGCCAGCTTGTTCAGCAGCGCTGTCAGGGGGAGGGGTTGGGACTTATCCTTGTTCACCCTGAGGCCATGCCAAAGTGTTGAAGGAGGTCAATTAAGTGTTGTACGGTGTTACCCTCTTCCCAGAGATAGACCAAGAAGTAGTCAGCGTAAATCAAAATGATGCACCACCGATCATCGACCCAAACACCCCACTGTGGGCATTAATGCATAAGGCACAGACCAGGGATTCAATGGCCAGGGCGAAAATGATTTGTGATAGGACACAGCCCTGTCTCATGCCCCTTTCTATAGTAATCTCATCTGATGTGGTCCTTTCAGTTTC
Organism: Pleurodeles waltl; assembly: GCF_031143425.1. Taxonomy (NCBI): domain Eukaryota; kingdom Metazoa; phylum Chordata; class Amphibia; order Caudata; family Salamandridae; genus Pleurodeles; species Pleurodeles waltl. Next base: position 766,117,978 of record NC_090445.1, read on the forward strand.
ACCCTTGCCACTCAGGTGTTATAAAGCACTGAGATCCAGAAGAGGAACCTCTGACCCACCCCTATACTACAGAGGATCTCTTTGAGGCAAGCCAATCCCACATTACTGCTCCAGTGTCCTTCTGTCTCTGCTGCAGCCCTCAGCTTCAGTTGAGGAAATGATGGCTGTTAATCCAGTCCATCTCCAAGTCGGCAGCACAGAGGGGATTCCAGGGGACCCAACATCCCCGAGGGCACCTTGGGCAGTAGCTGTGCCAATTTGAACAGGCTGCACCTCGAGTCGGGCAGTATGCAGGTTTTGGTGGGCCCTGATATCCTGGCAGCAGAACGAGGGCACCCCTCAGGCCCCTGTGTATCATGCAGTGGCCTTCCAGAGAAGATCTGAAGGGGGGGCTGCCGTGCTTCTTCATCCACAAGACTGGGCGGTGTACAGACAGCGGTGGTCCCCAAACAGTGTCGCAGTGGAAACAAAGCACTATCCCAAACCAGGAGATACCGCTGTGGCCCGCAAAACAAAATTAAAGGAGAGGCAGGGGCACCGTTGCTCTCTGACTCTACTCCCTCTGTGCGGTGTGAGCTCGGTCAGACACTCGAGTCTAAGGTCTGGATGCATCAGGCCTCTTTGTCAACTGAGGTGGTGCGCGGTCAAGGGGAAGTGGCCCACAGACGCCTGCACTTCTTTGCAGGCGCCAGTGATACGAGGTGGCAGAACAGCCGCAGGGTCTGCAGGGGCCTCAGGATCGGTGCGGGATTGTGGAAAGTGAGATAGGCTCAGGAAACTCAGTTTACTGTGACTATCCCGGTCGCTATTCTTGGCCACGCTCTCTGTACCATTATATTGATGATAAAGCCGTGCTCTACTCCATTCTTAAGCAATAGGTGTTGCTAAACATATTAACTGCTGTTGTACGATTACAGTACCACTTCTAACTTGTAGCTGTTCCCAGAGATTGTTTTGACGAGAAATAATCTGTTTCTCTTTTTTTGCAATCATAGTAAAGAAAATGTTTAATTGTTTGCAGAACAAAAGTGACATCATTTTTATTTCCAGTCATATTATGTCATGTGATGTCCAGAGCAGTTCTCACTGGTTTAAGGGAGGCTCTTGTTCTGTTTACTAATATCAGTACGAGCAGCCCACTGAAGAATTTCATTGTTGGAACAGTGCACAGATGGCAAGCAGTGACCCTGCCTTAGAAAAAACCTCTGAGCTCGGAGCCTACTGGGCACTCCATGCTGGAAGAAGGGGTGATAGTGCAAGGTCTCATTAAATTGTGGGCCCAGTACTCACCAGTAAAGTCAAAAATGATGTTGGGATTGTTTACGGTTCTTTACTTAAAGAATTTAGGGGAATAACTATGGCCGATATGTGCGAAACTTCCATCTTGCATTTCCTAAATAGCAAATCTTAAGACATCGCTGTTTAGGAAATGTAAGAAAATTGTGATTTCCTAATAGCGATTCCTATGGAGTCCTGGGCCAGATGCACGAAGCAAGTTGCAAAGAGGCTGATTCGCAGAATCGGCCCCTTTGCGACGTGAAAAATGCTTTTTGGGATGTACAAAGCCCAAATTGCGATCCAGTAACTTGTTACCGAATCGCAGTTCGGGATTTGCGATTCTGTATTAGGAAAGGGCGTGACAAGGGCGTTGCTTCCTAATACCGAATCCAAATGGTATGTATGATTGTTTTGAGACCACTAATGCAAAAGAATTGCAGTTAGCAGCAGTTTCAAACTGATGCTAACTCATTCGCAAACGGGAAGGGGTCCTCATGGGATCCCTTCCCCTTTGTGAATGGCAGCGAAAATATTTTTTTCAGAGCAGGCAGTGGTCCCATGGACCACTACCTGCTCTAAAAAATGTAAAAGAAAACTTAACATTTTTGATTTTGAAATGCCTCTCGTTTTCCTTTAAGCCAAACGGGCTGCATTTAAAAAAAAATAAAATGCTATATTTAAAAGCAGTCACAGACTTGGTGGTCTGCTGTCTCCAGCAGGCCACCATCCCTGTGAGGGCAGCCATGCCCAATGGGGTCACAATTTGCGACATACCTCATGAATATTCATGAGGCAGGTCATTTGCAACCTCATTGGGAATCGCAAACAGTGTGAAGTACACTGTTGTACATGCAGATTTGCGACTCACACACTGCGAGTCGCTAAGACTCGCAGTTTGCGAGTCGCAATACCGGATCTTTGTACATGTGGCCCCATATTTCCTATTAGGAAATTGCAATTTAGGAACTGCAAAACAATTCCTACATATGGGCCTTAGGCCCCCTTAACTGTAAATTGTAAAACAAAACAAGCATTTGCATTGCAACGGGTCTCACATTTCTCTGAGTTAGAGCCATTAGCAGTTGTAAACTCCCAACCGGACTTTTCTTGCCTCATTAAATGGAAACAAATAGCGCGATTGCACTGCTACAGTTCACTTGTAGTGAAACCTATAGGCAAAAGTGCAATTATCTATGTAACCGGCAAAAGTGAAATTAACTAAGTAATGCAAGCGCTTGACTCCTGCCAAGCGAGATTGTGCTGCAAAAAAAGAGAACAAAAAAAGTCCACCAACCAGATAGAAAACAGCGAGCCTCGTATGTTTTCAGTACTTGGTCGCTGCGCTTGATGAGGGCTAACCACCAGAAAAGGCATGAGTTATGCATGCCTTCTACTAACGAAAGCAAGCAGATTTTAAAAGGCAAGCCCACGAACCAATGAAAGACACTGACGTGACATGGACGGGGCTCCGAGCACTTTTCAAACTACTACAGCATCTGGCAATCGATATGCATGCGCAAGCGCATGCTAGCGCATGCTCGACCCTAAAAAGTGGGGCTGTTGTAAAGCGGTCTGTTGTGTTTTATTGGGGTGTAAGATTCCTTAAAATGTCAGCGTCCTGACATTCCTGCGAAGGCAGATACTGGCCTCTCTTGATGAGGGTACCTGTTATTCCTTGGGAAGATTGGATGGAAATGTTAGAAAATTACATTTTTCCTTAGGTGGACAGAATATTTCTTTTAAAAAAATCAAAGTCTATTTTATTGAGTACTTTGGGTTGTGAGGGTCAGCACATTTTTAAATATTTACCTTCTGTTTTATGTCCCAATGGTCAACCAATGGACAGTTGTATTTAAAGAACCTATCAAAAGGTTGGAGATTAGATTTGCAAAGGAGACCTATTTAGTCTTAGTTAGATATAAGTTCTACACTCAACCACAGGATCACCATGAGAGGATCGACAAATTTGTATCAAGATTGAGGGAGTTATCAGTAAAATGTAGGTTTGACCCGATGACTGAAGAGTTGACACAGGATCAGCTCATTGTACAGTGTAAAGATCCCACTTTGCAGGAGGCGATTGAGATGGCAAAAGTTATTGAAGAGTCACAGTGATGTATAAAAGAACTAGAAAATAAAGATAAGTCTGCAGATATTATGGTTTTGTCCACTGACAGTTTATGTACACAGCAGGAAGTAGGTGCAGTATCTAAAAAAACGGTTCTTCCCAAAGTAAAGGGAAAAGAATGTACTCGGTGTGGTAGTGCGTACCATATGGCTGATTCTAAGAAGTGTTTTGCAACCAACAAAATTAGTGTTGTAATGTGGTCGCAAGGGGCACTATGCTCGCATGTTTAGGGAGAACTGCAAATCTGCTAAAGATGTCAAGTCAGGCATAAATGTGGTGGGAGAACGTTATGATATTCCCTCTGAGGATAGACTTTTAGTTGTGTGTCATGAAGAAAGTTCAGTGGAAACCTGTAGAGTGCGAAGAACTTCTAGGCCTACTGCTCTCTTCACAATAGATGAATTTCAGGTTAGACTTATGATTGATTATACTATAATTCCTGAAACTCTTTTTATAAAACATTGGAAAAATGAGGAGTTGTAGCCAAAAGATATTTCTCCAGATGGATACCAAGGAGGAAAAATTCATTTGTTGGGATATATGTTAAAGCAAATACAGTTTGAAGGGAGGAGTGTCATGGGGAAAATGTATATGGCCTTAGAAGGACCGCCTATCTTAGGTTGGATGCACCAATTTGATCTAAACATTGTGATTAATCCTAGAGCACCCAACTAAATTCTTGTAGTTGAGGATGTACAGTTGCAAGATATTCTAGAGGGGGCCATAAATGTGTTCAAAAAAACTTTGCGATGTTTGAAGGGCTATGTACACAAGATCATATTAAAAGACGATGCTTTGCCGAGGCAGCACAAACTATGCAAGATACCCTTTGTAGTGAGGAATGAAGTCAAGAAAAGTAATTGACAATATGTTGTCTGAAGGTATAATAGAACCAGTTGAAGTGTCTCCATGGATTTCTCCAGTGGTTAGCACTCGGATATCAGATGGCAGGGTGAGGTTATGTGTTGATTTAAGGTCTTTAAATCAGAATATTGTGGTTGACACATATCTTATCCCGAATATCAATGAGTTGTTGACAGCTGTGAAAAATGGAAGGTATTTTTCAAAGTTTGATTTGAAGAATGCCTATCATCAGATTAAACTACATCCTGAATCTAAACATTTGACAGTGTTTGTGAACCCTGAAGGTACTTTTCAGTTCACTCGCATGCCTTTTGGCTTCATGTCAGCTGCGAGTGTATTTCAGTGTATGATGACAAACATTTTTGGCAACCCTAAGAACGTGTTGTTCTTTCAGGATGAAGTCATAATTTTAGATGAAACTGTTTATGAACATAATCTCACTTTGAACAAGGTTCTGAAGGTTATAGGAGAATCTGGTTTGTGTTTAAATCAGGAAAAGTGCACATTTTTTGTGGAGGAAATTGATTACTTGGGATATACTATCTCAAAAGGGAAAATTAAACCTAAGAAGAGCCTGTTGGAAGCCATTAGATTGGCACCTGCGCCCAGTGACAAGGATCAGTTGAGATTGTTCCTTGGTTTGATCGAATATTATTCCAAATTTGTGGACAAGCTTGCTGACAAAACTGAGAACCTGCAGAAGTTGCTGCGGAAGGGGAACAAGTTCACTTGTGCAACAGAGCAATCTGATTGCTTTGCTAATATCAAGAAGGAAATCTGCAATGCGGATAAACTTACTGCTTTTGACATTAAATTGTGTTCTGTATTAACGGTTGATGCAAGTGCAACTATCTTGGGTGCTGTTTTACCTCAGATGCATGGTACTAAAGAGAGAACAGTTGCATTTGCTTCTCGGACACTTACCCAAGCTGAGCACAATTATTCTGTAACTGAACGTGATGCTTTAGCTGCTGTTTGGGGTGCTAAATATTTTAGGACATATCTTTGGGATTAGGGGTTTGGATTGTCTTGCGGAGTGACCACAAACCACTGTTTAAAATCTTGTCTTTGGGTGGAGCAGGTAAAGGTTCGGCGAGGTTAGCTAAGCTTGCGGATAGGCAACAAGAGTATCTTTATCGAGTGGAATATGTTCAAGGTTGGAAGAATGTGCAAGAGGATTGTTTATCTAGGTTGTCCCCTGATTGGGAAAAGGTTGATGCACAGTCTGTAAAGAACTTTGACACTGAGGATGCTGTTGCATCAGTCATTGATGTAGTTGAGTGTGGGTTGGGTATATTCACACAAGGGGAATGGGTGGATGAGATGAATGCGGACAATGGTCTTAGGCAAGTTGTTTAATTGATCTGTAAGAGAGCTAGGAGAGAAAGTACTCTGCCGATGTCTGTGAAACCTTATCTAGGTGTCTTGGATGAATTGTCAATTTGTGGAGACAGCGTCTTGATGCGTGGTGATCGATATGTACCACCTCAAGGTTTGAGGTTCAAATTGTTTAGCTTGGTGCACGAATGACATTTAGGTCAAGGGTTAAAGTGTAGAAGGTTAAAAGAGGTGTTTTGGTGGCCAGGATTTGATGGACAGGTTAAAGATTGGGTTGAGAAGTGCAGATTGGGCATGGAGAGTGACAAGTGGTTGAAAGTTGGTGTGGGAAGACTTGTAGACATATTGAAGATCCAGGTAAACCATGGCATACTATTTGTCTGGATGTTATTGGACTTATTTCAGAACTTACGGTTGAGTCAAGGTTTGCTGTGGTAGTGGTTGATGTGCATTCAAGATGGCTTATACTAAAATTCATTTGGGATATCACCATGAATACTGCGATAAGGGTGTTGGAAGAGATTTTCCTTGAAGAAGGATTTCCATCGGTTCTCATTACTGACAATGGTACTCAGTTAACTTCCAATGAGATGCTTTCGTTCTTGAGACATTGTGGGGTAAGACATTCTAGGACCTCTTTGTATCATCCACAGGGCAATGGTATTGTGGAAAGGCCAATCGGTTGGTCAAGGGCACTATACAATTAGCTTTAACTAATCATTGCAGAGTGCGGAAGTTGATCTCTGATATGGTGTGGGTTTATCAGACTACGATTCACAGTATCTCTAACAAGTGTCCCTTTCAATTAATGAGGGGGCATTCAGTGGGTTGAAAGTTGGTTCCCTCTTGGCTTCAAGAGTTGGTTGAATTCGGTGGGGAGAGATGTAGAGCACCCCAAGTACATCTAAACTGAGTGTGGGAGACTGAGTCAAGATCAGATCTGGTAGAAACAAAAGTGGTATCTCAAAATTCAAGGAACCTGTTTGTGTTGTGAAAGTTGGGGAATTCCAAGTTGAAGTGGAAGGAGTGGAGAAATGGAATGTTAGAATTGTTGCATTGTACCAGAAGGGTGGTGTGTGTGAAATGAGGGTAGATAAAGGATGCTCAGGTGCACTCTTCTTGATTAATAAGAAAGACAAAGAAGGTGTTACAAAAGTACCTGTGAGAATACCCAAGATGCACCGGGAGAGGTTGTGTCTTCTTGTGCAAGAGATGATTTTCAGGATGCACCAGAAAAAGGAAATGACACACATGATGTACCCGTACTCAAAAAAGGAAATACTGAAACTTTCAGAAGAGTGAGAACACATAAGTCTCCATCTTACCTAGATGATTATGTTAGGTGTTGAATTTGTTTTTTGTTTTTTTTTATTTCTCAGCTATTGTTCATTCCTTGTTCTGCCTCTTTCCTTGTCTACGTGATTTACAAGGTGAAGGAAAGAGGATGCGTTGTGTTTTATTGGTGTGTATGAGTCCTTACAATGTAAACGTCCTGACATTCCAGAGAAGGCAGTTACTCGGTGATAGTTGGACGAAAGGTCGTGTTGTTGCAAATAAACTTATATTGCAAAATCTTACCATGGAACCCGTCTTCCTTTCATCACACGCTCCTATGCCCTTGAGACTATTGCCTGCTTCAAGGCACTGCAAAAAGTGCATTTTTGTGCCTTTTTGGAATTTGCACAGTTACCATCAAATTGGATTCGATGGTAATAGCATTTCCTAAATGCCCATTTCGCACTTAGGAAATGCTTTGTACATGAAATAGCAAATAGAAAATCCTTATTTGCGATTTCCTATTTTGGTAATCACAAAAAGCAATTTCTACGAGCTGGAAATCGCAATTTGCGATGCCACAAATCCATTTGTACATATCGAAATCCAATTTAGCATTACTTAACGTGCCGAAATAGCGATTTGATCCGTTGAGAAATGCTAAATTTATTCGTACCTATGGGCCTCTACACTTTCGTATATTACTCTCTACTTGTACATCGTTATGCATGCTTTTTTCCTCAGAATGTATGTGCCAGTAGCTGTAAGAACAGAGTTACATGTTTATTTAGAGGAATGACAACAATTATCAATAAATACGGATAGAGGTTTATTGACAGGTGTAATTCGCAAAAATGGACAGACATTGAAATCGCCCCACCTATTCTCTCTAAATGGTGCATGAATATTGATTTAAATGTAATTGTTCTGTGTGTGCAGGGCAAGGACATTGAGAGTGTGAAGAAAAGCATCCAGGTTACACCTCTCAACTGTTAGTTCTTGGGAAATAATAAGGTATTATCCTTTGTAATAGCCCTGCTGAATGAAGGCTGTACTGTTGCTTCTCATGCTGGGAACTTATACTGCAATTACACATACAGTCTCTAAGCATCATTGTACCACGAAATGTAAAATCACCTGTAATTCCGCAATATAATTGATGGGTTCTTGTGTACTGCCGCATTGCATCTTGCCGGAAGAGTCTTTTAGTTTTGGATAATTGCGTGCCTAAACGTGTCGAAGCTGAGACCGGAAACATCTTCATTTTATTCTTCTCCAGCATTGGTAAGCCACCCAGGAACTGGCACGCGAGCCTGATAGCTTTCTCTCAGCTGCTCCATTAATTCAATGAATTCCTCAGGTAGTGTGAGGGGGGCAGGAGATCAAGGGTCTCCGACACTGGCCCACCATGGCCTGTTCGTGCCCAAACATGAATAAATATGCAGGTGACGTACATTGGCCAATGTTTGAAATGGTGAAAAGAAAAAAGAGACACTACCGACATTAGGGGCTGGTAGTTGATAATGTTAGAAGGGCGATCCAGGCTCCAAGGGTTGATTGACAGCTCAAATTAGGCTATCTTACTTTTAGCCACATTCTAAATATATACTGCCGAGGTGTCTACGAGTCGAAGAAGAATTTTCATTCGAATTTCCTTACATGGTGTAATGTGCATTTCTGTACACGACTCATGTATGATCCCTGATTGTGGAGAAGAGACGCTGTATATTATTGTTGTATTGCAGCATTTACAGCCTCCACCGCGCTAGAAAAGGAGTAAACCAGGCCATTGCCATTTCTAAATTCATGGAGATGCAAGGCAACAGGTGCGACGTTCAACGTATGGTGGGTGAATTAAAACATATGACTAAAAAATAAGTCATTAACAAAATGTTAAAAGGACATTAGAAAAATACCCAGATAAACCATTCTAGATACTTAGTCGTCTACACGGCCTCACAACGTGTGCTTAATTTGAGCCGGTGGTTGCCAGTGGAGTCCACTGGCAGTCATTTTTGGGCCGGCACTCACCAGATACTGATCGAGAGCAAGATAGGGAAAAAAAACAGAGGGTATAAAGGGTAAGAGAAAGACAGAAAAAAGTCACTAAGGGCAGAACGCAGGAGTGAGATGCTGGGGCACAGACTGACTGATAGTGGATTGAAAAGGCCTGAGGTGGATTCAAGACAACTGCTCCTAGGTATTAGACGCATCGACGTTTTTTAAGGACAGGTTAAGGGTTTCCGAGCAAGACTTTGGCACTTTCACTCACCCCTTTTACAAATTAACCTCTGCCCACAACAATGTACTTTCTTCTTTTCAGACAGTGTATACCCTTAAGGTGAACTTCGCTGATCTGGGGTGTGAGAATCTCTAGACGCCGGCTCTTCTACTGCCAGACCCTACTTTTCAAATATTGACAAAGCCGATAGGTTTGGCTTTTACATGGTGCCTGCAGACAGAGGATAGGTGATGGGTTCAATGGAAGCACTGGTTATTTGTCTCTGGAGACGTGAGTGATTTACCCTTGTTGCTAAATAGCTTTGCTTATCTTATTTTGCAGAGGCTAATGAAATCGTCAAGAGCATCACAGCTACAGAATGGTCGTAAAATTGTTCATTAAAATACAAATGGTTTGTAAAGAATATTACATATGAAACAGCACAGAATGCTTACCCCGAGTCACATTATCATGTGCTCGGTTGTGGCACATCACCCATGGTTGTCCGGAGACAAACACCCAGGGCTCCCTCCCATGGTGCACATCACTCTCTTCTCTTGATGATAGAGCCTCATGCTATAATGCAGCACATCATTACTAGGTCTGCCGACCCATAGCACTCTAAGCCCCGCCAGCTTTGTGTGCCTGATTGTGCTTATGGGTGTCTGTATATCCGCCCTGATGAACCAGGGTATACTCATGAATAGATGTTACATTGTTTTAAACCATTTCGCTCTGCTGGGGTATTCACCCTAATGCAATGTATGTTAGCGTTTTCGTTTTATAATGAGGGATCTCATGTTTCACCTCCTCATAATGTAGGGACGTTTCAGAGCATGAGAAAAGTGGGAAATTGCCAGTGATCTCACCTTCTAAGGGGTCTGGTAAAGGGGCTGGGGCAGTCAGAAGTCCATCCTTAACGTCGCTGTTTATGTATTTTAAAAAAACGATTTTTTAAATTTAATCGCTACACCTTTTGAAGCAGCTCATACAGAAGTATCCATTCCTCAACAATGTAAATATTATTTTTTTAATCAGACTTTATTGTTTTTTTGGGCCATCACATATACAATTATAGAGAAAAAGTCTACCAGCCAGCATCATATAATTTTGTCTTTTATGGCAGATTAGTACCTAAGTGGAACCGTCATCATCGTGCATGCAAACTTCGGTATATGTATATTAAGTGCTGGTAATCAAGTATATCAGAATATACCAGAATGTCATGATATCCTTCATCCGATATAAACCTAAGAAATCCTCTCACCCTCCCCCATTTGCTCTCGTGCTAAATCCCTGCATAAAATGTAACAGACAGAGGCAGCTCCTCCATGAGGGCGGAGGAGTGTCACTTGCTGCCAGCAGCGGCAGCTGCAAAACCTTCATCAGAAAACAATAACAAACAGTTCTTAATATCGTTTCCTTGTAAAGGGGCGGGGCCACGGGGGCGACGAGTGTAAGGGGGAGTGCTGAGCACTCCCCTTCAGAGCGCATGTGTGTTTGGCAAGCCGTCTTGGGCCGGCCAAACACCCAAGAGCACAGTGCTCTCAACACAGTTGCAGGGGCTGGAGAGAGCCTGCACAGGCTCCCAGTCTGCCTGGGAGCGCCCTAGCTGTCTCTCCCAGCAAATCCTGACGCTGCTTTGAGCAGCGTCAGGACTGGCCGCAGGGCAGGATGGGAGCCTGTTCCTGCCAGTACAGGAGCAGGACGCTGCGCGGCAAGTGCAGCTTTCAGGTAAGGTTATTTTTTCTTTTTAATTTTTTTTATTAATATCTCCCCACAACCCCCCTGTGTGCCCCCTCATGTGTGTGCCACCCCATCCCCTCTAACAACGTGAGCCAGGACTGGTAACAGAAACCTTTACCTGCAGAGGTATTTATAGTGTACAGCATTGTGGCCCACTCCTTGGGAATTGACAAGTTCTGCTACTGCTTTCCAGAACATGGACAATCCCCAGATGCTTCCAACCCATATCTCCCCTTCAGGTCTTGCAACATCGCAGACCAGGCCCGTATATCCTCTTCAAACTTATTATCATCACTGCAGACATGCCTCATTTGTATCTCTTCTGCAATGCCCACTCAGAACTATCCCTTAAATATGCCATGTATGAGGGGTGGGGGGGGGGGGGGGAGGGTGTCGAGCTAAGCCACGCTATCCCTATGTGCCTTTTTGCTAGTATCAGCCCGAGGAGAACAAATCTCCTACTTATTTACTTCTTTGGAGAGGAGGGGAGTAGGCTCAGTATAATCAGGCTGACCTCCATTGATACATCCCTCCCTGTGGCTCCATTTAGGTTTGAGACCATCTCATGCCAGTAGGAGGACAGGGACTGGCAGCAACATATCATGTGGGGGAAGTAGGCCGCCGGAGCCCCGCATTGTGGGCAGTTCGCCGTGCGAGAATCATACATACCATGCAGTACCTGCGGGATGAGGGCTGTCTGATGTAAAAAATCATAATGTATAAGCTTAAACCTTGCATTGGAAATGTACATTTTAATGGTCCAAATTAGCCTTACTAAAGAACATCTGGTTGAGATTTTGTAATGAACTTGTTCCTTATTCTATCAAATATTAGCAGACCATGGTGCTCTTTTCATTCATATACACACTGACTTTTCCATAAGTTTGCACTGGGCTCACACATTTTTACCATTTTAAAACCCTGTCAATAAGAGGTGTTATTATACCTTATTGGTGCACATTTTACCAATCAACGGAGAGTGAAAAGCTAGATCGATCTTCTGAGAATAATTGAAGTGAGCTGCAGTTTACCCTTATGTTTTGTCAAAATACACTTGCTGTAACTCAATAAGCTATTGAAGATTGTACCTGGCTCTGCTTTCCATTAGAATACTTAGAAATGATTTATACTTAATGCACGTTCTCCCTGTGTGCTTTTTACATCTAACTATAAACGATGAGAAAAACAAGGGAATGATACATGTTAAATAAAAAAGGCAGAGAAAACTAAACGACGGTTCTACATGATGATAACGATTTTTGAGATGTCACAGGAAATTTCTTCATAGCAGTGTATTTAATGTTCAACACCCCTGTGCTGCAACTTTACTCGGTCAAAACAACTGGTAAGTGGTAGACAGGAATTTGCACCAGGGCCTCTATCTCAGACACCAAAACATATTGCTCGTAGGTCACAATCCAGACAGCATGCTACTGAAACCATCTCTACAAAAGCAGTAGATGGTTACTTAATTAATAGAAACACATTTTAAGGCCTCATCAATGGATGCTGCAGGAATGTGCTACAGAATGCTGTATTATAATGCAGCACTATACAATATTGTCCTGTGTGGTTGCAATAAAATAGAAGAGTGGATCATTTTTTGTGATACATGTAAGTCGAAAGAACAGTTTTATGCTGTATTGCAACGTTTCTAAACAGCTCTTTCCAACCAACTGGTAGTTCTAATCTTTAATTCAGGTTGCAACAAATTATTACTCTTATAAGGTCTATTATGCATAAAAAGTTGATTTCACGAGTTAGTTTCCTTCTTGGTTAGATGTTGGGGGCATAAAGACCATGTACATTGAGTCACCAACATGCAGGTATAAAGGAAGTGAGATTAGACAATGTTCAACTCCATTGACATGACAAGCTTTGTTTCTTTCATGCTCCCACAACAACCTCCCATTTGATTAGAGGCTATTGGATGGACCAAGGAGTGGGTGGTAAATAAAGTTAACAATGTTACTATAACCCTCTTCAGTTCTGGCCAGACCCTTTCTAAGACACAGATGAAGCAGATGATTGCCCAGAGCCACCACATTCCAAGAGAACCTCAGGTAATGAGATTCAGACAGTCAAATGTCCTGCTGTAATAACAGAGTGTTTTAAAGATTATTTCTATTTATTTGTCACCTAAATCCGAGCTCTTCTCTTTACCTCACTTCTCAATGGATCCCACTCTCTGATGATTACTAGTCTCTGACTATTCCTGTGTCTACTCTCTATGACCCTTTTAACTTTCTCTTGCGTGTAACTCAATACTCTCTCTACCTCAGCCCTGTCTCTGGACCGCACCACTCCCTTTTTATGCCACCTTTGTTTTGAGGTTATATTAGCATTTATGAGCACATTATTCAGCCTTGGGCTGGAGGCCTGTGCCCTCTCAACTGGTTACATTTCACTTTTATTCCTTTTATTATTTTAGCAAAGCTTAATTTTAGTGGAGATGTTTTTTTTTTTTTATCAGTTGCCCGCCCACGCAGAATTTGCTATTAATTTCTTTGCATGACATTTTCATCATGTGCTCAACGCAAGGCTGTACATGATATTTACCGGATATTGCAAGTCCAAAAAGTACATTGTCTACCCCACAAAGAAAAATATGTGTTGTCACGTGTGGGCAGTTCTTTAGAATAACGGATATATTATTATAAAACAACACTCCACCCACACCAGCTTAGTGGGGACACTCCAGGCAGTTTGCTATCTCATGCTGCACATTGTTGCAGTATGTGCTAAAACCATTTTGGTCTTCTTTGTCTATGTGGGAGGTTTCCCAGCAGACTAACAGACCTCTTCTTCACCTCTGAATGAAGGTATGGGGGTTGGGCTTTCCTCCCGGTACCAGAAGGGCAGATTAGACCTACCACTGCTTCTTGCTCTCATGTAGAAACTTAGAAGTGTATGTAGAGATTTTAGACATGCTATTGTGACAATATGGTGAGACTCTTCTTGTGTTTCACTTTCCTTGTCACTGCTGTAATAACACTGTGTTTCGTTATCCCCATAATCACAATTAATTCCTTTTTACAGAGAACACAGTTCCTTCAATAAAATATATATTGAACCTAGAACCTACTTCTGTTTGTCTTTGCATTTAGGAGACTTGTATAAGTGAGAGAAAGGGATATGATCTGTTCCATCACAACTTCAGTGTCATGTTATAGGCTGCCACAAACCACTCTTTCCTTTGGTATTGGTGAGGTGGTGCGGTGGTGCTGAGGTGGTGCTAGCTAGTCGGAAGGGTTAGGCCGACAGCTGTCACATGGCGTGAGGTCAGACTCAGTCCCCCATACTCTGTTGTGCTGCAGGCCAAAATCCAGCAGTCCTGTTACTACAATGGGAGTCTACAACACCTTCTTGCATCTCTATTCTGTCTACTGCTTTCCTCTCAGTATTGTTAAACTTTACCCTGCCGCTCTCTCTGTATTTCTCTCTCTCTGTCTCCCCTCTACCCACTCCCTACCTTATCCCTCTCTCTAATTTATGTCCCTTTGTACATGACATCCCTCACTACTTCATATTTCCCCACCTCTTAATCTATCACAAATGAAACTCTCAATTCACCTCACCATTCATTTGCTATCTCACCTTTACTACCTCGTTTTCCTCTCCCATATGGTTCCCACTTCCTTACTTTTTTCTCTACCTCTTTTGCCCTATTCTTTCCCCTCTATCCCTCATAACACCCTTCTCTATTATAACTTACCGTCTCCACCTCTTCTTTTCTCTATCATTCTCTTCTCTACCTCCCTACTTTGCCTCCATCTCATCCTCTTTTATCCTTCATCTATATCAATCTCACATTACTCGCTATCTTTTTCTCACTTTGATGAATTTCTCTCTGCCTCGTTATTCCCTTTATCTGACTGTTTATTTATGCCTCACTTCTCATTTTTGGGTATTTACTGCAAAACCCTACCTCTATCTTGCATCTCTCTATGCTTACCTACCTAATCAGTTTACTCCTACTTCTCTTTGCGTCTACCTCTCTCTAACTCACCTCCTTATCTAGATCTCCTTCTGCCTCAAACCATTATGTTCCTCACCCATTTAATCTTTCTACTTGTTTATAATTCTATATCTTGCTTTCTACTTCATTATAAATCATATTTATCTCTCTACTTCTCTTTTTGCTCCCCTTTCAACCTCACTACATATTTGTTTTCAGGCTATATTACCTTTCTCTTTGTCTTACATTTCTCCTTATCCCATCCATCTCTCTACCTCACCTCTATCTGCACTTCCCTTCTTCAACTACTTCATCTCTCTCATTCTACCATTCTCTTGACCTATCCATCTCTTTTCTACTGCTGCCTCCTATTTCACTTCCTCAGCACAAATGGAAATCTTGTCCAGCCAGGGAACAAATAGTAATATAAGTGGAGTGACAAGGCCAGGGAAATGAATTAGGTGAAACATATTAGATTTAATGCAAAGCAATACTGAAAATCCTCTATGCAGGTATTTGATCTTCACTGTTTCAACAAGAATGCCAGCAGTGAAGAGGGATTTATTATTCATTACTAATATATTAATGCTACAATTTTAAGCACTAAGTGCATGGGTCTTATTTTATCATTGTATACTAATCCACTAAATATCAACTAATCAATTGTACATTGTCTTTCTTACAATGGGAGATGCATACTGATTAGACAATCAATTCAATGTAAAATATTGTGCAATTCAAATTTATATTCAAATGCAAAAAGAAGAGTTTGCCTTTGGAACTATTTGGCTAGCGGAAACCGGGCAGCTTGAGCTTCCACTAATTTCTGAAAGTTTAATGTTCAATACTATTTTGCATTATAAGGGCTTGAATAAGCTGAACATGAATAATACAATAAAATAGTCTCTGAGCTAGGGGCCTCAAAATATGTCTTTCCCAGGGCTCTGAAAATCCTTAAAATGGCACAGTCATAATGACAATGGCACTGAGTCATTAAGGGGAATGGACATGTACAGATATCACATAATGGCTAATATCTGCAATAAAGTATTTGTTGTGAAGACTTAAAGTACTTTCCACTGGTATGGGAAAACTGAAAACAGACAATACCATTCAAAGAATGCTGTGAAAATTAAAACATGATGACGAAACGTCAACAAATCACAAACCCAGCAGTTCCATCACAGTCCATTTCAACGTGCCTCATTTATGTTTTGTCATTAGAATGGCTACAACATTCATGAATCCAAACCTTAAAAGTGGGCATTGGCAGAGACTAGAATAAGCTGACTTTAATGGGGAGGGATGACTCATCTGAGCATGGCAAAATCTTTAGGGTGGGACTGTGGGCATGCTGTTGACCCCACAGTATCAAATCCTGCCTGACAAGTGTGCCTGAACCACATGTCACACTTTGGTGAACTTAAAAGGAAGAAAACAGGGTGTCAGAATAAGTCTTGTGCCTTTCCTGTGTTGTGAGACTGTACCTTTGCCCTTCCAGATTTCTGCCTCCTAGTTTGTCGTGGGTACAGGACCTGCTTCAAACAGGATTTTAGTGCTAGATGTGGAAGGACACCGCTGATTACCAAAGTGCACTCCCTTACACACTGACAACCCTCAGAGTCCAGGTATAGCAGAGCTGATGATGTTTGTCATCTTGAAAATGCACTGACACATGGCATGTCAGGCCTATTTGCAGTGGGGCAGATAGGAACTACTGCACAGTAGGTAGGGTTGCCCATAAAACTTTTAGCCCATGGGTTAGAGTACGGCTAGGAGTCTTCTCTGCCCCACAAGGTAGTGCCAGGCATAAATATGGCATCCCATCATCAGACTTTCTGGACCTGCAGAAGAACAGAAGAGGAATGGACTGGTTGTCTGTAACCTGAGAGAAGCCCTAAAGAAATGAACATGATCTCCTTATTCCACAGAAAAATATTAGAATCCTGTGGTCATTTAACTGACATTCTGCTTGGCTAAAGAGACACAACAAAACACAGCAGGTCTTTTCTCTTCAGCACCCCACTGATCGGTGGTACTGGCAACTGGACTGTACTTTGCTGTTGGCCTCTGCTTGACACCCTGAGAGTCTTTGAGTTCCCCCTCTGATGTCCCGAGGGCCTTATAAGTGTGCTCCTGTCTTTGGAAAGCTTGGGAAGTTTGCAAATCTATTCCTCCAGAGCTCCAAGGGGAATAGCTGGAAAAATTAACTTTACCTGCATGAGATTGAAATTCAGCTTCATCCTGGTCATGGTTCTCAGCACCTCAGAACAAACAACAACGTTGCACCTCAGAACAAACAACAACGTTCTATTTCAGCAAGAAGCCCTCAAATCTTCATAGCACCAGTAGGACAAGCCTGTTTCTAGTATCTGGCCTTTGGTTTCATGGCAGCAGCTACATTTTCAGGGGTGACCCACTCAAGGAGCATTTTTTGTCTCAAAAAGTAACAAAGTCCCTTTCTGCATTGGGACTTTGTGGAACTTTCTGACTTCCAGACCAATCCACTTTTGTATCCGACCAGGACTTAATTGCGATCAGCCGCAAATCATGCCTCTGTCCCACTCTAATGATTCTATAGACTATCATTGGCACTTTTTGCTTTTTGGCATTATTTCTACTTAAAACTTTAAAAATTGCTATCCCATGTTCCCGTTATTAGATTTTTGTCATTTTCAAGCTATTTTGTTAACTAAACTGTATTTTATTTTCCTAATTCTGTTTGGGAATTTTATTGCATGGTGTTTTTACTTCATTACTGTTTTCTACATTGTCCTAAGTTAAACCTGGATGCTCCATGCCACAGTTGCTAAGGGGTTGAGATCAGGTTAATTTGGTGACTTTGAGGATTCAATATGACAAGACGTGAGGTGGGCAGTCACATACCCAAAATAATATTCCAATTCTTACAGTGTTGCATTTCACATTCAGATTTTTTTGGCAGAACTCATGTTTTTTTTTGCAGATGTGTGCAGACAAAATAGCTATAGCCCTATACCTAAAACATGCAAACCTTTCACAATTACCTTTTCCTGTGGGAAACATTGTAAACAACGCATCCTAAACAACGTGGATGTTTCCCACCAAAGTCTAAACAACTACTGCCTTTTTCTCTGACTTAAGCATGCATGGGTAGTTAAGGCAGAGAAAAAGGCAGAGAACAGTCTAGTGGATCGGGGGAGGACACAGTGAGTTAAGTGGGGCTGGGCCAGGGTTTGGGGGAGTTTTTAGGATTGGAGGTGGGGTGGATATAGGGCTTAGGATGGGTGGGGGGTGGGGTAGTTCATTTTTTAGGGGCGGGGTGGGAAGGTTAGAGAAATGTATTTTTAGGGCTTTTTAGGGGTGGGACAGCGGGTAGTTTATTTTTTAGGGGTGGGGCTGGGGGGCAGGTAGTTTATTTATTGGGGTGGGGAAGGTTTATGGAAGGGTGGGAGAAGGGCAGAGAGGCGAGAAGAGGAGGATCAGGAGGGAACATGGTATGTACGGCTGGGGTATAGTTTGGGGTAGTTTTTAGCGGTGGGGTGGATTTAGGGCTTACAGTGGATTGGTAGGGTAGTTTATTTGTTGGGGCGGGTGGGTGGGGTTGGGGTAGTTTACTTTTTAGGGTTTAACGTAGGTGGGGAGTCGGGGGAGTTTACTTCTATGGGGTGGGGAAGGTTTTGGGGCTCAGGGCGTGTGGGGGTGTCAGGGTAGTTTATTTTTTAGAGATGGGGATAGGGGTCAGGGTAGTTTATTTGTTAGGGCTTTGGGTGGGTGGGGAGGTCAGGGTAATTTAGCTATAAGGGGTGGGGGAGGTTTTAGAGTTCAAGGCGGGTGGGGGTAGTTTAGTTTTTAGGGGTGGGGAGGTTTCGGGGCTCAGGGCGGGTGGGGTGGGGTGCAGGCAATTTTTTTCTATGTAAACAAGGGCCAGGGTTTTAAGGGAGGAGGTTTTTAGGGGTAGGGGTAGTTTTGGGGCTCAGGGCACGTGAGGCGGGTCGGGAAGTTTTTTAGGTTAAGAGGGGGAGTTGTATGACACAACTACACATGCTGTTTCCACATATGCCTTTACTGAGCATGCTTTTACAACAAAATTCATTGTAAAGGCATGCATGGTGAAGGCATGTGTGGAAATGATGCTGTTGTGGTTCTGACTGCATTGTTAAGGCATGCGTGGTTCCGGCATGCATGGTTGCATCATACAACCTTTCCTGCAGATGTGGCCGAGGAAGCAGATACTTCGATCTATACATACTTTCATGGTGGTCATGCTAGTTAATGCGCACCATGATAGAGGTACCTCTTTAATCATGCTGTTACCTACCACATACCTATCCATTCTGTCCATCATGTGATTATTTTACTTGAAAGAACTAGGTTTTAGGGCCTTCTAGAGTGTTCATCATGGCAGTGCAAAAAGTCCTTGTGACACCTCTGTTTCCATCCACATTTTTCCTCTTAAATGATTAAGGCGGTGATTCTAACCGCGGCGGGCTGCGGTCGCCGCCCGCCATGCGGTTACCGCCAAATGACCGCACCGCGGTCACAAGACCGCGGCGGCCATTCTGGCTTTCCCGCTGTGCTGGCGGGCGACCGCCAAAAGGCCGCCCGCCAGCACAGCGGGAAAGACCCAGCAACGATGAAGCCGGCTCCGAATGGAGCCGGCGGAGTTGCTGGAGTGCGACGGGTGCAGAAGCACCCGTCGCGAATTTCAGTGTCTGCTAGGCAGACACTGAAATTCTTTTTGAGGCCCTCTTACGGGGGCCCCTGCAGTGCCCATGCCATTGGCATGGGCACTGCAGGGGACCCCAGGGGCCCCGCGGCACCCCCTAACCCCATCCTGTTCCTGGCGGGAGACCCGCCAGGAACAGGATGGCGGTAGGGGGTGTCAGAATCCCCATGGCGGCGGAGCGCGCTCCGCCGCCATGGAGGATTCTCAAGGGCAGCGGGAAGTCGGCGGTACACCGCCGACTTTTCGTTTCTGGCCGCGGCTGAACCGCCGCGGTCAGAATGCCCAGCGGTGCACCGCCAGCCTGTTGGCGGTGCTACCGCGGTCATTCGCCCTGGCGGTTTTTACCGCCAGGGTTAGAATGACCACCTAAATGTTCTTGCATCACAGCAGCATAAAAGATCCCATTAAATGTCTATTAATAGGCCTATTATTTTATCACTCAAAAGTTTTCCTGTGCTTTGGGTCAAAAATAATGCATGCAGTTGACTTCTTCAGAAAATAAAAACAATCAACTGCCCTGCATCCTCCTCTTTCTTCTGCCCCTTAAATATCAATGTACACCAACATGTAGAGGACCCAACTACTCTTCTTATTTGTGCATTTTGAGATAGCTCACGTGAGGTTTGTGTTTCTCAGGGAAAGTGCCCTCACCCTGTCCTCCCATTTAAATATATTTATCTGATTAGAGACTCCCTGTGGATCCAGGTGCTTTTATTCTTCAATTTAAACATACAAGTAGGCTGCAATGCAAATAGTAATAACCATAAAAGTTCAAACAATAAAGCTATGTTTCCATTCAAGCTTGTGCTAGACATTCTCAATTCTTTGCGTTTTACTGCTACACCACTGGCGTTTTAATTAGGTTCCACTCTATTCCTTCCCCTAGCCCACCACTGTAGTCCTGTTGATCCCTTCCTTCAGTTCATAATGTGGTCTTGTTGCATCTTTTCTTAAAGTTTACAGTATCATGTCTTGTTCTGAAGGCCCATTTTTTAATTCATTACCCCTGAGCTAGGGGCTAATATTATTAGTTTGTTTTGAGAATTTCAAAAAACCTAATAAACTGACGACCATTTTATGTTTTATGGCTTCTCCCTGGTGTCACAAACCTGCACAGCTTCACCTTCATACACAGGTTGATGCCCCCAAATTAGGACAACTACTACAGAACACTGATTCATATCCTAGTGTTAGGCCTTATCTGCAGAGCTCCCTGAGCAGCAGCACATGCTGCTCATTGACCAGTGCTGTCAACACCAATTCATTGGTGTCGGGCGACCAGCCCAGCAGTTCTTGTCCACCTTCGAAGGTTTCAACTTAAAGCAGCTAATTAACAATCCTACTCATAAGGGTGGTCACACATTAGATCTTATTATTGCAAATCCCTTGTCAGTGCTGATCAAGCCTGCTCAGAAGCTAATTTGGTCAGATCATTCCCTGATTCCTTTTAGAGTTTTATGTAGCACGCCCAACAGGCCCCAGACTGTAGCCTTGAAAACTGCCAGAGCATGGCATACAATTTCTGAATCTCCCTCTCCGAGGTGTTACATTCCATCTCCTTCAATCTTGCTGGTGTGTTAGAACATGAGGTGGTAAGCTTTAACAACTGGTTATCTAAAGCTTTGGATCTGGTTGCCCCTTGTAAAACCTCCTCCCCTAAGAGATCTAAGCCCTCTGCCCCTTGGTTTTCGATTGCACTATAGGAAGAGAAATCACAATACAAAATCCTGGATCTCAAAAGGAGGAAAGCTTATGTAAAGAGGCAAAGGCTACCTATAAGGCTGCTCTGAAAAAGTATCAAACCTCCATACATAGGTCATACAAAGTTTATATTACTTCCACGATCACAGAGGCATCAAAGAATTCTCTCTTCCCCTCTACTGAGTTATGTGAGGACCTTTCTGACTTTTCTTTTACAACAGTTCAGACCTTATATGAGCAATTTCCCCAGTCGGACTCCAATCAAGGGATTGAAGTTTCCCTCTTATGGCTGGACTGATACTTTCAGTTTTTGATTATATTTAATTGGAAGAGACTTTCACAGAATTAACTAATTGTAAATCAGGCTCTCAATTAGATCAATATCTTCAGACTAAATTAAAACATACTTCTTCACTTGTCAATCCTATCATAAATAAACTGATAAACATGTTGCTTTAATCTGTCTTTGTGCATAGGTGCTCGAAGCAGGAGCTTCTGATTTCCATATTTAAAAAAACAACCTGAGCCCAAGGATTTAATCAATTGTAGACCATTTTCTACTTAAAAAGAGTGGCTACACAGCTCAAGAAGATAGTTAGAAGGTAACTCACTTTTTAGAAGCTAACCACTTGGTTACTTTAGAGACCAAGTACTGCATTGGCCTTACTTGAAGTGGCAATTTATTAAGGAAAATCTAGATTAAAATTCCTCTGCAATTGTGGTTTTACTGGTTCTGTCCTCCGTGTTCGATAGGGTTTCACGTCCTATCCCATTTGACAGACTTAACAGGATTGGATTCAGAGATCCAGGACTGTTCTGGCTGAAATCCTAAGTTGAGGACAGATTGCAAGCAGTTTTTCTCGCACCTTTCACTTCTTCCACCAAACCTCTAGAGTGCGGTATGGTGCAGGGTTCGGCACAGAGTCCAACCCTTTTTAATGGTTACCTAGGTAAACCTTTGCTAAGTTGGTTGAATCTTGTCGTGTGCTTGCCGACTCTTATGCTGATGATACACAGCTCCTGTTGGCCTTTCAGAAGAATGAGACTGAAGCACTGTGTACCTTCAGGTGCTGTCTTAAGTCATTGCTTGAATGGATGAATGAAAACTGTCTTAAAAAACTGAATTCCAAGAAAACTAAGATCCTGTTTTTTGGCACCAAGATTACACTTGACCTCCATAATTGGTGGCCAGATGAAATGCCCCCCTTTACCAGCATCTACGGTTAGAAATTTTGGGTTAAATTTGATTCTAGCCACCTTTCAAACCCTAAGTGGAGGCTATATATGCTGTTTTGCTACACTTCAGCCATTAAAAAGAATGTTGCACTTAGTTCCTGAAGACACACATAAGACAATTGTTCAGGCCATGGTGTCAACCAAACTGAATTATGCCAACAGTCTGTGTTTGGGACCGCTGCCTTACTTAATTCAGCATCTTCAGACAATTTAGAATTATGCTGTTCATCTTATCCTGAAGATTCCAGTGAGGGTCTCTGCGACTCGTTGCTTGTGTCAACTGCTTTGGCTACTTAAGGCATTAAGGCCCTCATTCCAACCCTGGCGGTCTATGACCGCCAGGGTGGAGGTCGCCGGAAGCACCGCCAACAGGCTGGCAGTGCTTCATATGGCATTCCGACCGCGGCTGTAAAGCCGCGGTCGCCCAGCCGGGTCCGGCGGTTTCCCGCCGGATTACCCCTGGCTGGGAGAATCCTCCATGGGGGCGCTGCAAGCAGCGGCGCCATGGGGATTCCGACCCCCTTCCCGCCAGCCTGTTTCTGGCGGTTTTCACCGCCAGAAACAGGATGGCGGGAACGGGTGTCGTGGGGCCCCCTAACAGGGCCCCAGCATGATTTTCACTGTCTGCTATGCAGACAGTGATAATCGCGACGGGTGCAACTGCACCCGTCGCACCCCTGCAACACCATTCGGAGCCGGCTTCAATGTTGCAGGGCCTTTCCCGCTGGGCCGGCGGGCGCCCGCCGGCCCAGCGGGAAAGTCTGAATGGCCTCCGCGGTCTTTTGACCGCGGAGCGGCCAAGTGGCGGTTCCCGCTTGGCGGGCGGCGCCCGCCGCCCGCCAATGTAGGAATGACCCTCTAAGTTTCACATTCAGGGCAATTGAGCAAAAAGGACCCCTTTACTTGAGGAGGAGATTTAAGCTATGGACTTTGACATCCAACAATCTCAAACTTTTACAAATTCCACAGATTCACAAGGGCAGGAGAAGGGGAAGATCTTTGTCTTCCTTGCTTCTAAGCTACGGAATGCTCTTCCACTTAATCTATGTTCTAATCCTTTTTAACTGGTTTTTAGAAAGAATCTAAAAACCTTGCCCTTTGACTCCTGTTTGAAGGGTATTTGGCCTACATTGTACTGGCTGATGGTAGTGCCAGGACACCTCTTTGGAAGCAGCTGTGTGCGCTATAAATGTCTTTGTATTGTATTGTCTGAATTATAAATGTGAGTTATAACCAGTGATATGAAATTATAAATTTAAGTTTGTATAGAAAGAATATAGTTTCCTGACTATACCTTATCCTTAACCATTCATTTTTCAATGTATTTCATGTTTTTTATTGTAATAAAAATGTGCTTCAAACCCTACAGTCTAGTCTCATTGCATGGAGTGTTGTTATGTGGAGTGTCCTACAGGACAGTGGAGGTGTATACTGGAGTGGTATACAGTGGAGTAGAGTGGAATAACAGAGCGAAGCAGTTCAGAGTGGATTTGCAAATCGTGGAATAGGGTAGGTGTGGACTGGTATAGAGTGGAATAGTGTATAGTGTAGTGGTGTACAGTGGAGTGGCATAAAGTGGAATAGTTTTGGTGGAAGGTCATAGAGTGAAGGTGTACATGGTGGAATAGGGTAGGGTGCAGTAGAGAGAAGGGGCATAGAGCGGGGTGGAGTACCGTGGAGGTGTGTAGAGTGGAGGGGCAGACAGTAAAATAGCATATAGAGAAGTGACATACAGTGTAGTGGCATGGAGTGGACTGGTATAGAGTGGAACAATGTAGAGTAGAGTAACAGAGTGAAGTGGCACAGAGTGGAGTGGTGAACAATGGAGTGGCATAGAGTGGAATAGGATGAAGTGGAATAGCATAGAGTAGAGTTTCGTATAGTAGAATAGCATACACTAGAGTGCTGTAGAGTGGAGAGACATAGAGTGGGGGCATGTACAGTGTAATAGGGTACAGTGGATTGTTGAATGCTGGAGTAGCATACAATGGAGTGGCATACAGTAGAAAGGGCCTCAGTTGAATAACGTACAGTCAAGTGGCATAAAGTGGAATAGCATAGAGTTTAGTGTTTTAGAGTGGAGTTGCTTAGAGTGGAATAGCATAGATTGCAGGGTCAGACAAAGTGCTGTAGACTGGAGTGTGATAGAATGGAGTGGTGTAGAGTGTAATAGCATGCAGTGGAGTGGTGTAGAGTGTCTTGACATAGAGTGGAGTTGGCTAGAATCGAGTGGAGTGTCATGTACTGTAGTGACGTAGAGTAGAATGGTGTAGGGTATGTTTTGGATTAGGGCTTTATATGTAGGTATTCGGTTTTATAGTTGTTCCCTACCCATTACCACTTTATAAAAGAGATAATAGACAGACAATTGTATTTATATATTTTTCGAGCAGTTTAGGGAAACTGCGTTTAAAAAAAATAAAATAATAAGTTGCATGGTAATTTTTTGTTATTACCGGGGTACTCCGTCAACGGTTTTCTGAAGATTTGAATAAGTTTAAAATTGAAAATACACTGTAGTGCAATATATTAAAATATAGTGTAGTACAGTCTAGTTTAAACCTTTTAACATATATATTTTTGACCTTTTGGTACTCTAGAGACAGTGCTGCAGTGGTCTCTACACTTTTTAAAATATATTGAAACTTATAAATATTTTTCCTACTTATTACCAATTCAAAAAAGTGGTACTAGGGAGGGGAAAAATAACAAACCTAATACTTACCCATGCCTAATGGCGAAACGCAGAACACAGCCAAACTGTACCTAATAGCAACATGACTGCTTTAAACGTTTGTGTAGGCAGCCATTAGCCAATCATATAATGCCTTGTCATCGCTATGTACCACAGTATCTCCACTAAATACCACAAAATGTCACAAAAATACCAAACAAAATTTCACTGAGTGAAAAAATTGCTTTTAACTAAAAAAATACCTGTAGTACCCAAATAGATCATCTGCACACCATAATGTGTAATCTTGCCAAATTGTATGGAAATCCAACTGGGGGTTTAGCCGTTACGCATGAGTACGAAGTCTCAGAAAAACTACATTGGTGCCCAGAACCCATTCTGAGACCTTCATTTTTCCTTGCTCCCGGTTCACCAAACAGCTTCAAAAGTTTCATTCTCTGCCATTGTAGAACAAGGAAGTCTGCAAAGTTTCATGGAGATTGATCAAACAAGCGCAATGTCATTAACTATCAAAAATCTGAGAATTAATGTGTGTATAGATATTGTTTTATTTCCCTATCATATAAACAAAAGTATGCTGTTAGTACGTTTAGGGTTAGCAAAGCAGGTGTACATCACGTTTTTAAAAACAAAAAGCATGCACGCATGAGCAGTTCACATGTGTTCCTGATGAAAATGCCTGTTACACAGATGTAAATAATGCATACATGCAGGCATAATATTGAACTCTCACATGCTGCCAATGTTTTTGTCAACCGCTCTGTTTTAAAATGTAAGGATCTAGATTCTCAGTTAGGGAGCAATTAGAAGAACACCTTTTTGAAACATGAATTTCAAATCAATGTTCTCGAAATTTTAATTGCACTATGTTAGAAATCGGGTTGTTGGTTGACTGGCTTGTTAACCTTAGTCAGGCAGCAACCACAATCCTATTCAGGGTAAGTGTCAGGCAAACTCTAAATTAACCTTTGTTTGCTCTCCGGTGGCTTGGCATGGAGCAGTCAGGCTTAACTTAGAGGCAGTGTGTTAAGTAATTGTGCAGCACTTCAAGCAGTTGAAAAGTGAGAACACCACACAAAATGAATCCCCACCAGTTTAGAAACATAGAACTTAATGCAATAAATAAACTAAAACAAGACCAAAGCAACAAAAATCCAATAAGTAGAACTTGAGTTTTGCAATTTCAAAGATTAAACTTTCAAATAGTGCTTAGGAGCCAGAAGCATCAGCCTGGGGAATCTGGCTGCACTGGACTGGAATAAAGTCAAAAGTTAAGGCTGCTCGTGATTGAGCATGGGCCAGATAAATGGACCCAGTGAGACCTAGTGAACAAAAGTAACTTAACTCTGGTTGCGTCAACAACGAGGATGCAAGGTGCAGTTGAAGCGATGTGTCAGTGTTGATCTCTGCAGCAAAGGTGATATATTGATTTTCCCCACACAGTAGAGGAGATTTTTGGATTTCCTCCATGCAGCATTGGCGATACATCGGTTCAGACATGCAACGGGTTCGAAGGCAATACGTCGGTCCTGTACCTGCAACAGCAGTGATGCATCAAACTCGATCACCGCAGCAGGAGCAAACACCTTAGGCTCACTTCCAAGGGTTC
This sequence comes from Pleurodeles waltl, assembly GCF_031143425.1. Lineage (NCBI taxonomy): Eukaryota > Metazoa > Chordata > Amphibia > Caudata > Salamandridae > Pleurodeles > Pleurodeles waltl. The sequence continues at coordinate 766,144,735 of NC_090445.1, forward strand.
AGTACTGGAGTGGCACCACTTGGCAGGACAGACTCAAAGATGGCAAATTCCAAAGGTGGGTTGATAGGAAGTCTTTTATGTGCCTGCGACTTCAGATCAGGGGACCATTCAGCTGCCCCTTAAAGTCACTCTGGGCTCTGGGTTGGAGAGATGCCCATCCAGTCCTTCTCACTCCCAGGCAAAACAGCAGCAGGCAGCTGATGAGTATAGCAAAGCAGGAGTCCAACAGAGTAGCAGCAGAGTGGCAATCATTGCAGCAGCACAGTGGTCCTTCTTCCTGGCAAAGTATCTTCAGGTCCAGAAGTGTACTGAAGTTGTGGTGTTGGAGGTCCAGTACTTATATCTAGTTTGGCAGTCAAATTTGGGGAGACTTCAAAGGCGTATCTTCGAAGCACAAAGAGACCCTGCTCTAGCTCCAGACTCACTACAGGGGGTTATGCAACCGTTTGTTCAGACATGACACAGCCTATTTAGGTGCAAGTGAGGCTGTGCCCAGCACTTACCTTCCATCCTGCCAAGGATGACACATCAAGGCCTATCATGTCACATCTAAGCTCCCATTGTAAGTAGCTGTCTAGGAAAAATACACAAAGCCCAGCCCTCACCCCACCCCAGACATGTGAGCAGAGATGGGTAGCGGGCACCAAATAGTTAAAGGAAGAAAATGCTAACTTTCTAAGGGTGCCATTTTCAGAAATACACTTTAAAATCTGAATTCACCACATTCTGTGATATTAAATTGTGATTCCAGAGACACCAAACTTGAAAAACATCTCTTCCAGATTGTGAATTATGCTTATAAAATGTAATAAATTAATCCCAATGTGCACTTATGGGAGATATAGGCCTTGCAGTAGTAGAGTTTTTTGACTACCAGGACATGTAAACGTAAAAGTACATGTCCTATCTTTTATATATACTGTGTCATGTCCTCTGAGTTGTCCAGGGCTTACGCCAAGGGTGATTTACATGTGTGAAAAGGGAAGGGTTAGGCCTGGAAAAAGGCTTACTTTGCCTAGTCTACATTGCAGTGTACAACTTCATATAGAGGTTCTGCAGTTAGTGCTGCAGGGCCACAAGTAGCATTTGATTTAAAGTCCCTGGGTACATTTAGTGCACTTTACTAGGGGCTTATAGGTAAATTAAAGAAATCAGTTGGGTACAATCCAATGTCATAATGTTTTAGTGAAGGAGCACCACTCTTTGGTACTGGTTAGTAGAGGTAAAGTGAGCAGAATCCTAAGGCCAGCAAAAACAAAGTCAGCAAAAACAGGAGGTTTGAAGGCAAAAAGTCAGGGGAAACAACGCCACGGATGTCAGGTCTAACACACTTCATTTTGAACATTTGTTCAAATTATGATTTCTAATTACCCTAAAACATACTGGAACAAGCTAGAATCTCATTCTTACTCCAATTACTATAAAACATGCTTCCAGTTGATTGTCAGGGATGTTGGCCTACACCTTTACAAACTTTACAGCTGGAAAAAACTTCTATAAAAGTTAGTTTACTTAAAATTATTTTAAAACTTTCACTCTGTCTGTTCACTTTTTAAACTTAATCTTTTAGTAATGTGAGACTTTGCTATAATTTTCAAGGTATTCAAATATGAGAAATGACAAGACCTTGGCAGAAACATTCACACATGTGACAGTAAGCAGCTGGTGTGTGTTTCGCTTTAATGCGTGAGTCTTTCTGCCGATGTAGGCCATGTACACTTTAATAACACACCGCTTGCCTGGAAGTGGTCCACCAGTGTCTGCACATAGTGCTTGTCCCCATGATGGGTTATGCCCAGATAGCTTAGGATGGCAATGAGTTAGAAAGATGTTAATCTTCTATGAAAGTCTAAATTGCTTTTTTCTTACCAACTTGGATCGCAAAGATTAATAGAGAAGCTTTGTTTTTTTTTTATTCCTGATAATGACTAGGATTCGTTGCTGGGTAGGTCACAATAGGGCCCACAGAGAGATGGCTGCATAGACGGTCATCCGACGCGGGACTTTGGCAGGCGAAAGTCGTAATGAGCCCCTGAGTGTGTGAGTGAGAAGAAAGAACGATACACAAAACAAAATATATTTGTGAGACTGAGTAACTGAGTGAGTAAGAAATAACAAGTGAGTGTAAGAGAGTAATGACAGAACGCTGAGAAGTGAAAATGAATATGTAAGTGTTCTGTGAGTGAATAGAAAAGGGGATGTGCATGACATTATGTAATTATGCAGGAGATTGAGGGGGTCATTCCGACCCTGGCGGTCAAAGACCGCCAGGGCCGCGAATGGAGGAAGCACCTCCAACAGGCTGGCGGTGCTTCCCTGACCATTCTGACCGCGGCGGTAAAGCCGCGGTCAGAAAACCGGGTCCGGCGGTTTCCCGCCGGATTTCCCCCGGCTGGGCAAATCCGCCAGGGCAGCGCTGCAAGCTGCGCTGCCCAGGGGATTCTGACCCCCTTCCCGACAGCCTGTTTCTGGCGGTTTACACCGCCAGGAAGAGGCTGGCGGGAACGGGTGTCCTGGCATCGCCAGTGCAGGGGCCCCCTAACAGGGCCCCAGCCTGCTTTTTACTGTCTGCCTAGCAGACAGTAAAAAGCGCAACGGGTGCAACTGCACCCGTCGCACATCTGCAACACCGCCGGCTCCATTCGGAGCCGGCTTCAATGTTGCAGGCCCCCTTCCCGCTGGGCCGGCGGGCGCTAACATTGTTAGCGCCCGCTGGCCCAGCGGGAAGGTCGGAATGCCGCCAGCGGTCTTTTGACCGCGGAGCGGTCAAATGGCGGTTCCCGCCAGGCGACCGCCACCCGCCGGGGACAGAATGACCCCCTGAGTGAGTGTAAAAGTGAGAGGATCAGGGATTAAATGAATAAATGAGTGAGCGAACAGGCGGCATTAGTGAGTTGGTGTCCTGAATAATATAGCACAGCGGTTCTTAACCTCTGGTCTGAGGACCCCAGGGGGTCTATAAGGTCTACTGGGGGGGGGGTCCTCGACTGTGTTACCAAATTAAATAATATTAACAAGCAATACAGTAAAATTAATAAAGTATATACATATATAGAAGCAAAATTGAAAATGTGAACTTGTTTTCTATATTTAGTTGTGAATTAAACAACATAGTTCAATATTTGAGCATTTGTTTAGTGTAAACTCGTCTTTGTGTACTGTTTTGAAATTCAAATTGCTTAGTCAGGGGAGTCCTCAGCTTCCGATAATGACTCACTGGGGGTCCCCAGATTCCATTAATGGTTTAGTGGGGGTCCAGAGAAGTCAAAAGGATAGAACAGCTAATATAGCATACAGTGTAGACCAATTTTATTTCGACACTGATGTGAAAAAAGGTCTAAATTATGTCCTATGTGTAAACGTATGAAACTGAATTGTTGAAGAGACTCCACTGTATTGTTGTTTATAATTCAACACAGGGCTCGAAATGTTTATTACTTACAGTTGCAGAAAGACTGTAGATGGCTTATAGATTGTTCTCCTTATGGGCAACGTTTTGCTCCTTGTTTGAAATATACAAATTCATCTTTTGTGTACCAGTCTTTTCATTTTAATTGAGAGGTATCGTGAAATGCAAATGGAATTGAACACGCTGGTATGTTTGAAAAGGCAAGATGTCACTGTCCAAACTACAATAATATAAAAAAATGCATCATGTCTTTGTCCAAAAACTTTTTGTTTAATGTTGCATAATATATTATCTTATCAAATGATGCATTTTCTTTAGACTATTGCTTGGAAAGCAGTACTTGCAGGTGCCCAGTATCTTGGACTACTACTGATAAGTGCCAGTATCTCCCATTTAAAGTGTGCTGGTCCTCTTCCTTTCAAATTTAAGAAGTGCACCTTCTGTTTATGTATACCTGCGAGGTCGTTGCATAGATGTACTTTGTTGATGTTGCTAAAGCTATATAAATTCCATGCAAACTATATTTTACCTAGTGGCAGTCACCATTAGGTAGTGAGAGTTAGGTCTTTTTTTTCATAGGAAAAATGTTTTTTCTGTTGCTAAAAACTTTGTCACTGTTTATTGAATCTCCACAAAACCTTCCACAAAGGTGTTTCATGTTGACTAGTTTATGCTTAACAAATGTTAGGGCTTTCAGTCAAGTGGTGGCCAAGAAAAAAAGGGCATCCAATAATGCAAAATCTGCATGAATTTTCCATAGACTTATTTAAGAGTGGCTACATCAAAATCTGCTTAACGAAATTGATTCAAATGTGACAGGAAGCTAAATCTTGGTCTGCAGTATGTGCTTTATATTATTTAGTGTGAATCTGTTCAGTAGTTTTTGAGAAATTAAGGTGAAAAATAATAGTATAGTTTTTGCAGTGGGGCTCCCAAGAGTCTCAGAGAATCTTGCAGGAGTGCCAGTTTAAAAATAATGCTTTCTAATTGGCCCAGGGGGCTTTATTTTCCTTGGGCCATGTCACGCCAATAGGAGTCGGACTCTCACAAGAGTGAGCACGCTGATTGGCTGTCAGCAACATGAAAAAAATGTTGTTGGCAACCACTACAGGACAGTGGGATTAGTCCCCTGCCCTGAAGTTCTAGAACAAAATATATGAGGAGGGCCCGGAAGTGCCCCACTGGGCGAAAAAAAGAAATTTAAATTGCAAAAAATGCTGCAATCCCAAAAGACTCTTTCAGTGTCAGAAAAAATGAATGGTAGGCTGAGCATTCCCCTGGGCTGTGTTTCTAAATGGCAGGTGGGCTGCATGGGCCTATCACCAAGCTTCCAGACACCCTGGTATTGTGAGAGAGGATGCATGGCCTCTTTCCCAAGCATTAGAGCCCCAGAGAGCCCACCTCTGGGGCCGATCTTATTATTTATGGGGAGGGAGATAGATGCACAGTATTCTCCCCCTGAGCTCTCGTATGACCTGGGCAACCAACCCCTGGGGATAAATATAATATATATGGGGAGGGGTCCGAATGAATCCCCATGTCTCAAGGGTCCTAGAGAGCCCACCCACAGGGCCAACATGAATTTGTATGGGGAGGGGTCACACAGCACCTTTCACGGGCCTCTAACGTCCCTAGGGAGCCCCGTGGATAGATCAGCAGCTATGTTCCGGGGTGCCCACTCCCTGGGACATAGCAGTTTCCCAGCCAGCACTGGCCTAGGCAGGGAAACCTGTTTTTGCTCTTGCTTGGCCGGAGCACTTTTAAATCTCCCACCAAGTGGGAGCAAACATCAAGTCCACCTCCAGTTGGCTGGAGCTTCAAAAATGCTCCCACCCACTAGGACAGACTTTTCATCAATTTCCCTGCCTGCAATGGTGCACTGAGGAAAACAGATGGAAATATTGCTCTCACTGTAGATGACATATACATTGGTCTCCTTGTGGGCAACGGTTTGCTCCTTGTTTGACACACACAAATGAATCTTTATTATTTATCAGCATTAGTAGCTGCTCCTTGCAGGTGGGAGCAACGCCAGCTCCCGCTGAATGCTGGGAGCTGGCTGGGGCTCCAGGGGCTTTGGGGCTCCCCATGCAAACCCCAACAGCATTGTGGTGGGTGCCCTGGGTGGGCAGTAGGGCACCCACCTTTTGTTGTGCTAAGCCTAATGGGTTGGGGTCCTCAGGCCAAAATTGGCCCAGGGAGGAGGGCCACATGCCTCCCTCCCTCTTGAACATGCTGCTGGGTCCTTGGGAAGGGGTCCCTGAGGGTGAAATCAGCCCAGGGAGGAGGGTTGCATTCCCCCTCCTCATAAAACTTGCTCCAGGCCCCAGAGGAAATAGGCCCAGGGAGGCAGGGCTGCTTGATCGCCTCCCCATAGAAATATTACATGGCTGCCATGGATGGGGTCTATGAGGCGTTAAGTAGCCCAGGAATGGACAACCAGGTGCCTCTCTCCATAAAAATTAGACAGGGCACCGGGATGTGGTCCCTGGGCCGAAATTGGCCCAAGGAGGGGCCGCTTGACCCTCTCCGCCTACAGATATGACCTGGACTCATGGGATGGGTTTCTTGGGGCCATAATCAGCTCAGGGAGGGGGCTGTGTGCCCCTCACCCCCCACAAAATTGTACTGGGATCCAGGGGATGGGATCCTGGGACCACAATTGGCCCAGGGAGGTGGGCAGCATGCCCCCTCCCCATACAAATTGCATACTAATTGCACCAGTCCCCAGGGAATGGGGTCCCCAGGGCCAAAATTGGTTGGGGAGGGATGGCCTGCCCCCCTCCCCAGAAATATTGTGTGGGCCCTGAGGGATGTTGTCACTGGGGCCCCTCCACAAATAAGAGTGCAAGGCCCCAGGGATGGGGTCCACAGGTCCAAAATCAGGCCAGGTAGGGAACATGTGCCCCCATCCCTCCTGAAAAGTGCACCAGGCCTTGGGGGATTTGGTTCCAGTGCCAAAATCAGCCAGGGTAGGGGGGCCCTGTGCCCCTCCCAATAAAAATCATGCCGGACCTCAGGGGATGGTGTTCATGGGGCCAAAACCGGCCCAGGGAATGGGGCCATATGTGGCCCTCGGCTTTATTTAAAAGAGTAATCCTGGGGGATGAGGTCCCTGATGCCAATAACGGCTTAGGAAGGGGAGTCCAAGCGTCCCTCCTCCCTTTAATTAAAAAATATTGACCCTGGGGGACGGGGTCCCCTATTGGGAGCTCCCCACTGTGTACAGCCAAAGGCCATGAGCAGCCTGGGGTTGGCTGAATGGGGTGGCATGTTTTAGGTGTACAGCCTTGCTACAGGCCAGGCCATGCAGCCAACCCGCCGGCATATTATATTTTTAAACGCATCTGAAATTTACCATTTATAGTCATCTCTTTTTATTATAATTCATGACCTAATGTAACTATAACTCATGCCCACACCATGTACAGGTTTGTTATCAATGATGTCATTTCAAATGTCATGTTCATGTTCTAAATGATGTAATGAGCAATGTAATGTGTGGGGTAATTAGCAGTGCATGGTGATGGCACTGGTTATAGTTAACTTAGGGCATGCATTAAAGTAAAAAAAATTCACTGAATTTCGAAGTGTTTTTCAAAATGTAAAGTAAGATAAAATAACAATTTTAACTATTACATCACTTTAGCATTTGGTTTTCTTCAGTGAACTTCTAGGGGCTTTATTTACATAAAGTAATATTTTATTACCATACGTAAATCTAACCTTACAGCCATGCTTGCCATGAGGTTGTTTTCAGGGCCTGGCCAACATCTAGGTGCTGTGCCCAACCTCCTGGTTGTTTTCCTTGCGGTCGTCCGCAGCACCTGGCCTGCACTAGGCCCTGTGTCCAACCCCCCACAGGCAGGAAACCCAAAGCCATGCATGACCTTCTGGCCTGGTCTTGCAGGTCCTGGCCATACTCAGGCAGAGTTAATGAGTTAGAACAACAAAATATAAAAAGTGGGACTTGCAGTTCTATCAATGACTGAGTATATCAAAATATATATAAAGCGTAACTATCATCTTTCTTTAAAAATCACCAATATTTTTAATCAAATGTATACTTCAGTAATTCACACAATGGAGTGTTTAATAATAGTGATTATTATGAAAATGCTTAATAAAGTTTTTATTAAAAAAATATGTCTGTGAGTCTTCCTTTTCATATAGCTTTTATAACTGCAGTTTGTGGTCTGAAAAATGCTATAGAGAAAAACTCAGACATATCTTTTTTTAAATAAACAGCATGTCTTTCAGTCTTTTTTTAACACTTTTCATCCCTCAAAATGCACCCATTAAAACAATCACAAGTGGGCCTTGCAGTGTAGCTGAAAAGGCATAGCGCTCCAGCTAGGAGTGTTTTTAAAACATGTAGGCCCTCATTACAACCCTGGCAGTAAATCCCGCTTTCTGCTGTGCAGAAGACCGCCAACATACCACTGCGGCCGCGGAATTCCACTACAGGTATTACGACCCACATATCGTAATCCGCCACAATACAGAAACCCACACAAGTCCGCCACACCAAAGGTCAGTGATAAACTGGCAATACCAAAACCTACACCATCACGCCAACAAGAATACGCCCAAACTATCACGACCCAAGAATCAACGTGGCTGTCATTCAACCGCGGTAATCCATTGACGGTACACACCGCCATGCTCAAAATACACACACACCAACAAAACACAACCACATTGGACAAATCAAAATACACACACCTGATACACAAACACACACCACACCCACACACCCAATCCAATATAGAGCACACACCCACATCACCCACAAACCCTTACAACCAAAAATCTGAAAGAAGGCCCGAGAGAGAGACTACCTAAAACAACACCAGCATCCACAGACACACAACACCATCACTTACACAACATCCACGCACCTCAAACAACACACACCAACACATCCCCTCATACATCACAACCGACACCACCTCATACATCACCCACACCACATCATGGCACCTCAAAGACACCCCAGGTTCTCTGAGGAGGAGCTCAGGGTCATGGTGGAGGAAATCATCCAGGTAGAGCCACAGCTATTCGGATCACAGGTGCAGCAGACGTCAATTGCAAGGAAGATGGAGCTATGGCACAGAATTGTCAAAAGAGTTAACGCAGTGGGACAGCATCCAAGAACACAGGATGACAACAGGAAGAGGTGGACGACCTACGGGGGAAGGTACGTTCCGTGGTATCCAGACACCAGATTGCTGTACAGAGGACTGGCAGTGGACCCCAACCTCCTCCCCCACAACTAACAACATGGGAGGAGCAAGTCTTGGCAATAATGCATCCTGAGTGCCTTGCAGGAGTAGCAGGAGGACTGGACTCTGGTAAGTCAAATCTTTAATACTTTATCCCCCCCACCGCACCTGCATGCAATCACATACCGCCACCCTTACCCTCACACCCATCACCCCAACAACCCACAGATACCCCACTAACATAACCCACACATCCCAAAACCAAGCCCTGCATGTAACACCAATGCATGGACAGCCATCACCAAAGCATGTCCAGTAGAGAGACTCACTCATGCCCCAAAATCACCAATCACACAAGGGCCACTGCAATAATGCAAACACAGGAGTAGAGGGTCACTTACCCATTGCACAAGATGGCACACACAGACACAATAACTATGCATTTACACCCCAACAGGACCTCTACCCAATGTCACCGGAGGGGAGGTGACAGACATATCCAGTCCCCCCACAGAAGAGGCCCACAGTGACAACAGCAGCTCTGCACGCCTGGATCAAGATGACCAGCCCGGCCCATCAGGGACCTCTGGACAGTCGGTTTCCTTGACACAGTCACAAACCACCACTGAACCTCCCCCTCAGGAAACACCACCACAGCACCCACCCAGCGGGCCCATCCCTCTTTCCCCAGGACACATCAATGAGCAGTGTGTTCACCACTACAGGGAACCCAAGCAACCCCAATAACACAGGACGATCAGGAACCTGGGGGCAGTGGGCACACGGTTCAGGGGACAGAGGCACAGGATAACAGGGAAGCTGGGAGGACAGCTGTGCGACAGGGGGAGGACAGGCCCAGGGAACCAACACTCCATGAGGCACTCTCCAACATCATGGGGGCTTACCACCATTCCCAGGAGACCATGGGCACGGTACTGGCCAAGTTTTAGGAGACCCAGTGGCTGCAGGAGGAACACTACCTGGGGATCAGGGAGGACTTGAAGTCCATCAACACCACCCTGGTCACCATTGCAGGGGAGCTGGCAGACCTTCTCAACACCAGGAGGGACACAGTGGCACACCAATGGGCCCCTGACACTAGCCTGGACGATGAACAGCCCTCCACCTCCGCCGGCGCTAGTGGCCAGGAGGCACTGCCACAGGAACAACAGGCCACCAGCACCCCACCCCCTGCAGATGGAGAACCACCCCGCAAACGGTCCCTGAGATCCAGGAACAAGACAGAGAACATTGCCAAGACCCCCGCCAGGAAATAAGACCCCCCTGAATGTCACCCTTCTGTCCCACTTTGTCACCCTGTCCACCTTAAACTGCCATTGCTCCACTTCCTATGCCCCTTTGGACAATGCACCTGTGAAACAAATAGACTGGACTCTGCCATGGACATTCCTCCACAACCCCCTCCACTTATTTGCACAGAAATAAACACACTTCAAACACAAAACAATCTGGAGTCAGTCTGTGCTTTCACAAATGTGTAATTGCAATATCTTTGGAATATAGCAATGTCAATGTACTTGTTCATATACCAATGTAACACAGCTGTAGGCCAACAGTAAGCATAGCAGAGGGCACAAAGTGGGACCCAGATCTGTGAAATGGAAAGCCAAAGTAACAAGTCAGTGTCCATACACTGAGTGAAAATGACAGACTTATGCTAGCTCCAACAATAGTATGAGATGTGGGAAGCAGTTACATCTTCTTACCTGTGTCTCACTGGAAGTATTGCATGATGATGTTGTTTTGGTTGTCGACATCCTCTTCTTCTGCCTCCTCTTCTTCACTGTCCACAGGCTCCTCAGCTTGCACAAGACCAGCATTTGGCCCATCCTCCTGCAGAAAAGTCACCTGCCGTCGCAAAGCCAAGTTGTGCAGCATACAGCAGGCCACGATTATCTGGCACACCTTCTTCGTTGAGTAGTATAGGGATCCACCTGAATTTGGCCTTCAGGAGGCCGAAGGTGCGTTCTATAACCCTCCTAGTTCGCCCATGTGCTTCATTGTAGGTTCCTCTGCCCTTGTCCTGGGATTCCTCACTGGGATCAGTAGCCATGACAGGTTGGGGTAACCAGAGTCACCTGCAAATGTCGAAGGACAACTGTTAGACACACACTAACCCTTAGGGATAACTCCATACCCAGACACCTATGTCAACTGTGTTGGCACCTTGGCCTCACCTATTAGCCACACACGGTGCCTCTGGAGTTGCCCCATCACATAAGGGATGCTGCTATTCCTCAAAATGTAAGCATAATGCACAGAGCCAGGATACTTGGCATTGACATGGGAGATGTACTGGTCTGACAAACACATCTGCACATTCATCGAATGGTAGCTTTTCCGGTTTCTGTACACCTGTTCATTCCTGTGGGGGGGGGGTACAAATGCCACATGTGTAACATCAATGGCACCAGTGATGTTGGGGATATGTCCCAGGGCATATAAGTCACCTTTCACTGTGGGCAAATCCTCCACCTGAGGGAAAATTATGTAGCTGCGGATGTGTTTCAGCAGGGCAGATAACTCTCTGGACAACACGTTAGAGAACATTGTCTGGGACATCCCTGATGCCATGGACACTGTTGTTTGAAAAGTCCCACTGGCCAGGAAATGGAGTACAGACAGGACCTGCACTAGAGGGGGGATTCCTGTGGGATGGCGGATAGCTGAAATCAGGTCTGGCTCCAAGTGGGCACACAGTTCCAGGATTGTTGCACGATCAAGTCTGTATGTGATTATGATGTGTCTCTCTTCCATTGTTGACAGGTCCACCAGAGATCTGTACACTGGAGGATGCCGCCATCTCATCACCTGCCCCAGCAGACGTACCCTATGGAGAACAGCGAGCAGAGAGTCATCCAACACTGAGTTATCACAATTTGTTATTTGCAGAAACATTTGTAATTTGCAATGTGCCAGTATCTTTCTGTATTTCCGGCTTAGATAGGTGTGGCACAGTTTTTATCCATCCCATGTGGCCCCCTGAAATGGCGGCTGCCTGACCTGTAAGGTGGGACAAGGGGAAAGGAGGTAACTGAGCTGGCGTTGTACACCGTTGCAGTGGGCAGTCGAAGACCGCAGCACAATTCTGAATTGGTTAACATTGGGCCCTAAGGGTCCCAGGAGCCAATGACGATGTACACTGGCGGTGACGGTACGCACCGCCGTGGACGTGACCGCCATTTTCTGTCTGTTCACTCACTTGATACCTGACCTTCAACAGGAGAGGACCTACACTGCAAGTGCTGCTGCGACCTATGTCTGGAAGCGACGATGGCTACAGTGTCTGGGGAAATGGCCCCTGCCTTCAAGTCGGAGGAGTTGAAGAAAGTAGTGGATGGGGTCCTTTCCCAGTACACGCAACTGTACGGTCCTCCAGACAAACAGGTGAGTACACTGTGAGCAAGCTGTGTGGGCAATGCCTGTTTTGAGTGGTATGGATGGAAGATACATGGGGGGCTGAGTCGTGCATGTGCGGATGGTGAGTGTATGTGCATCAGGGCATGGGTGTGAACTGGTGGGCAATGAGTATGATGGTCCAGACGGGTGAGTAATTTCCTTTCCCCCTGTACCATTCCTCTAGGTCAGCACCCACCATAAGAAGGGTAATTGGTGTGCCATCGCCAAGGACATCCGGGGGTCTACCACAGACAGAGCACCCACTGCAATAAAAGATGGAGGGACCTGCGCTGCTGGAGCAAGAAGACGGTGGAGGCCCAGCTGGGGATGGCCTCCCAACGTGGAAGGTGTGCCCGTTGCACCATGACCCCCCGATATACCGGATCCTGGCGGTGGCCTATCCGGAGTTGGATGGGTGCTTGAGGGCATCACAGCAGCCACAAGGGGGTGAGTACACTCTTATTCCTCTGACTCTGCGCGCATTACGAGGTGTCTGGGTGCGGGAGGTGGGCAGTGGGTTCCCCTAGGCCAGGGCGAACTTGGTAGGCAAGGTCCCTTATGAGGCAGGCTCTGTGGCACCCCAACCCCACTAGTGGTAAGAGCCATAAACACCTAGTCTGGCTCCTGTGATTTCCAGGTGTGCAGCAATTAGGCTTAGGCCTCGTTCCCCATGGGCATGTGAATTTGCTAGGAATTGTTAGTGCACGGCGTAGTGCTGAGGGCTGCTCCCTGTGTGTTGTGTCCAACAACGGTAGTGGTGTTGCATGCACTGAACATGTTTTTCTTCTGTCTTCCCCCCCCTTTTTGTTGTCTCCCTGTTCTTGTGTGCAATAGAATCATCAGGTGGAGGAGCAGTGGCACCAGAGCAGGAGGGAGCTGCAACCTACTTGGCCCTAGAGGTTGAAGCAACGGAGTATGAACCCACCAGTGGGACGGAGGGCGATAGGAGCTCCATGATGGGGACAGGAGCATACACCAGTGACAGTGACTCCTCTGATGTGAGCTCCCTTGCGGTGGTGGGCACCTCTGTGCCCACCGCATCAACAGGTACAGCTGCCACCACCCCTACCATCACAGCCCTCCCAGCAGCCCCTCAACGTGTGTCCCGTGTCCGCTTACCCAGGAGGGTGGGCATCTCCTTCGCCCTAGGCACCTCAGGCCCTGCCCCAGTCAGCCCTGCTGCCCTCAGTGAGGAGGCTATTGACCTCCTGAGATCCCTCACTGTTGAGCAATCTACCATTTTAAATTCCATCCAGGGTGTTGAGAGGCATTTGCAACAAACAAATGCATACCTGGAGGGCATTTATTCTGGGCAGGCGGCCCAACAGAGAGCATTTCAGGCTCTGGCCTCAGCACTGATGGCAGCCATTGTCCCTGTGTCCAGCCTCCCCGCTCCAACTTCCACTACCCAGACCCAATCCAGTGGCCTCCAACTTCCACTACCCAGAACCAATCCCCTGTACCTCAGCCTATCCCAAGCACACCATCAGACCAGCAGGCACACTCATCAACACACAAGAGTGGACATGGCAAACATAGGTAACACATCCCACAAGCACCATCCCCATGCAGACACAGCAACATCCACTGCCTCCACTGTGTCCCCCTCCTCCACGTCCTCCTCCTCCCTCCCTGTCTCGTCTCCACTCATACCTGGATGCACTACATCTTCATCCATTGCCTCACTCACCAGCACGCCCATCACCACACACCGCTCACGTGCAATCACCACCCCCACTACCATGCACACATCCCCTGTGTCCTCTCCCAGTGTGCCAGTGAGCCCTCCTCCCAAAGTACACAAACGCAGGCACACACCCACCCAACAGCCATCCACCTCACAACAGCCTCTGGCCCATGAACCTTCACCCAAATTCTACAAACGAACACCTATCACAACCACTACCTCTTCCTCCTCTCACAAACCCACACCATCTTCCCGTCCCAGTGTGTCTAAAAAACTTTTCCTGGCAAACCTTGACCTCTTCCCTACACCTCCCCCCCTGTCCTTCCCCTAGGGCCAGGCTCTACAGGTCCCAGCCCAGCACCTCAGGCACCAAATCCCCAGGCACAGTGATGCCAGCAACTGCGGGGTCATTGAGTGCGCCACCCATCAGGGCTGCCAGTGTGCCATGTAGCGAGGGCAAGGACATTCTGCCACCTACCAAGGTGAAGAAGGTGCCCACATCCTGGAGGGAGAAGCCGCACCTACCAGCCACCAAGGGCTCTGCAAAAACAAAAGGGGATAGTGGCAAGACACCTGCGGCACCATCAAGGGTGGGGAAGGGACAAAAGCAGAAGAGCAGGTCAGGACAGGGCACGGTGGCACCGACTGAGGGACCAGTGTCACCCCTTCTGTCCACGACTATACCAACCTGTATGGCGGCGAACACCGCAAGCTGCCCCGCCACCAGCACCGCCACCTGCACAGCCACCTGCACGTGTGCAGCCTCAGCGACAGTCCCCAGCATCTTCCCCATTGGGCAGCCATCAGAGGCTGCAGGAGACGTCCTGCTGTGTCCCTCAGCAGGTGCTGACCCACGCACCACCGCCAGCACCACCGCCACAGACACTGCCGCAAGCACAGCCACCAGCCGAATGACGTGCTCGGACAGTGGCAACACCGCTGACATGGCTACCATCCCTAGTGGTCAGTCGTCCGAGGCTGGAGGAGACTTCCTGGACCTTGGCCAGCTTCCATGAGGCAAGACTTCCATCACTGTTTGCACCTGCAGGTGGAAGGCGAAGCCGCAGCAGTGTGGGGTATGTCTCTGCCTCCATGGTGTATCATGCTACCTGTTCCTCGGCAATCTCGTGGCACACACACCCAGGTGAGGGAATGGTACCGGCTACACTGCACATGGAGCACTCTGGGCACCATGCCCCCTCCAGAACCAGTGGAGAATGACATCCACTACCTCAGTCCTTGGCAGGATGAAGCACTCTGGGCACCATGCCCCCTCCAGAACCAGTGGAGAATGACATCCACTACCTCAGTCCTTGGCAGGATGAAGCACTCTGGGCACCAGCCCCCCTCCAGAACCAGTGGAGACTGTTATCCACTTGTGAGACTTTGGCTTTGCACTCCCCAGGATAAAGCAGTGGCCAAACCACCCACTGGAGAGACATGAGAGACTGTGGCTTTGCACTCCCCAGGATAAAGCAGTGGGTAAACCACCTACTGGAGAGACTTGAGAGACTGTGGCTTTGCAGTCCCCAGAGTAATACAGTGGGCAAACCACCCACTGGAGAGACTTGAGAGACTGTGGCTTTGCACTCCCCAGGATAAAGCAGTGAGCAAACCAACCACTGGAGAGATTTGAGAGACTGTGGCTTTGCACTCCCCAGAATACAGCAATGGGCATGGAGCCCCCTCGTGCAGCAGTGGCGTCGTGCGTTCATCTGGCTGAGGTGCTCCCCTTCCTCTCCTCCTGAGGTGCCTGTTTATTTTTGATCTAATGCCCCAGCAGTGTTCTCTCCATTCCCAGTCAGGTATCTAGTGTGGGTTTTGCCCATGCATTTTGGGACCAGCGGTCCACGGACAATGATTGGTACACTATCCGGACTTGTGTAGTTGGTGTACGTATTTGTATATATTGAATTTTGAACTTTCACTTTCAGATTTTTCATGATTACAATCGTTACAATCTTTTAATTTTGTCCTCACGTTCTTACGGGGGGTGAGGGGTGTATATGTAATGTTGCTGCATGTATTTGTGTGTATGTTGTTGTGGGTGAGGGTGGGGGTCTTGCGTGTTGCCTGTGTGTGTCACTCTCTTTTCCCTACCCCTTCCCTGTGTTGTAGGAGCAGTACTCACCGTGGTCATTGGCAGCATCTGTCCTGCTCCTGATAGAGCAGGAGGAAGAGCAGCATAGGCAGGACCTGTAGTTCGGGCTCCATGGCATCCTGGTTTCTCGTTGCGTGTCGAGAGGTGAGTGGTTTCCCTTCTGTGTACTGTTTCCGCTGTGCTTTTGATGGCGTTGGTTCCACAGATAGGCCTGTTGTGATAGGGCGGGCGGTACTGTGTCCTCCACCTGACTGTTGGCAGTTACAGCTACGTTGTTTGTTTCTACCGCCGTGGTGGTCGGAGTGTTAAAGTGGTTGTCTATGTTGGCGGTTTCCGCGATGGTCGTGATTCAATTTTTTTTCCACCGGCCTGTTGGTGGTATTACCGCCGCTTTAACACCAACCGCCAGGTTTGTAATGAGGGCCCTAGTCTCCTGCGGTCATACATTTAATGACCCAGGAGGCTTCCTGTTTTCTTTTAATACTGATGAGGGGGGGTCTGCTACATTCTTCTAAGGGCACCGCAAGCAGGAAACTATGTCGTATTAAAATGCTGTAGAGCATTATGCAGCCCTCTTTACTAGGAGAAGTAAATAATAACTGAGCAGCTCCTGTTGATCATTTATTATTTTTGTAATATATATTTTGGGTATCCCAGTGCTAGGGGTTGTGAGAGGATCCCAGAGTCCCCAGACCCTCAGCAGGTCAGCTGCCAGCACCCATCATGAGGGCTGGTGGAAGGCAGTAATTCTTTTTATATAAATATTGGGGAGGGGTGCATGGACACCCTACCTGAGCCTTTACAGGCCCCAGGGACTACATCCCTTAAGGCCATTTTCTTTTTTAATTGACAGGGCTTGTGTGGCTCTATCTTCAAGTCTCTATGGGCCCCAGGGACTCCATACACTGGGGACTAATGTGGGTACCACTACTGGAGTCCTTTTAATTTAAAAATAAATGGCATTCTCCTTTTTTTGTGGGTGTTTTGGCTACAATCTCACAGGACTACTGCAGGATCAAAGAAAAAAAAAATCATTTTTAATTTTCATCCGGGCGATTCTCTCTGGAACACCCTCACAAGGGCTAGGGGTCAGAGTATCTCTACCCTGCCTTTTTTTGTTTAAATCTTCAGGACTGAGGACTAAGTCCTTGACTCCTTGAGCAACATTATTTTAATGTTGAGGTCAGCCAATCAAAGTGCTCACACTTGCGAGACCTTTACTCCGAGAGATGGCACAAAGAAAAAAAAGCCCCTGTGGCCAATCAAAACAGTCTATTTTTTGAAGTTGTGCTCACAGACCTTTCGCACAAGCCCCTTTAACTAAACTGACAAACAAATGTTTTGTATCTTAATTTCTAAAATACTACTGAACAGATTTACACCAAATCACAAAAAGCCCACATTCTGGATAAACATGTCACTTCCTTCCAAATTTGGTGTAGTTCTGCTCAGCAGTATTTGTGGCACTGCTTTCCAAAAAGTCTAATGGAAAATGCATTGAGACTTTGCATTCATAACCTCGACCTAAAACATCCCAGAAAGGAGCTAACCAAAGAGCACTTTTTTGAATATTTTGTGGAAATTCGTCAAATGGCACTATAATTATTAGCAACTAAAGAAGGCATTTCCTATGGCAACACAATCCGAACTATAATTGCCCAGTGGCAATTTGCCCTAAAGTAACTATGGCTCACACCCTCACCATATACTTCTAATTACCTCCCCTATTTCAACAATCAAGACATGTTTGATGACATAATTAATTACATCACTGCAACATCTGAAATTGTGCATGGTGGGGATGCCAGTTGTAGTAACTTTATTGGTGAGCTAGAACCCATCATGAATTCAGTTGAAGCCACCATTGTTCCAATCCCAAGGGAGTAGTTTTCTTTTGCTTCCATAAGCGGGGAGCAATTCAATGCATTTTTTTTTTTTACTCAGAGCATAGGAAGGGAAATGTTTTGTTCTTCCGGCAGACAGGAGCTGGTTTTGTTCCTGTCTGATGGGAGAATAGTTGCACTCACCTGCCCACACCAGAAGGCAGGGAAACAGACTGTGTCAAGAGGATTTGGGACCCCAGGACATTGTCACTAAGCCAGTCCCGGGGAATGAGGTCCCCAGGGCCACTGTATAGCTCACAGAGAGGGGCCATGCAGACCCACTTTCCTTTATTTAAAATATGTCCTTGGAGCTTCTGCTAGCTTGGTAAGGGGGGCTGTGCCTCCCTGAAATCATCAGCCCTGGGGATCAAGTCCCCAGGGTCTTTTAAAGCTTGGTGCGGAGAGCTGTGCGCTACCCTCCACCTTAATATGTTTTATGGTCTTAAGGGATGATGTCCCAGAGGTTGCTACTGGCCTGGCAATGGGGGTTGTGCACCCCCCTTAATTTGCTTTATAGCCCTGGGAGATAGGGTTCCTCGGGCCTTTTTAGGCTCTGGGAGCTGGGCTGGCCATTCCCTCTCCCCTTCAAAAGATATGCGTCCTGAAGGGATGCAGTCCCCAAGGCCTCTTGAAGGCTTGGGAAGGGGGTTAATTCACCCCTTTCCAACTACACAGCATCTCCCCTGGACCCTGGTCCACCATGGGGGGGTCGGGTATAGAAACGGGTGGGAGTTTAAAAAGAAAATGTTACCACAGATTTGCAAATCCTCTGAGAATTCACTGCAAAATTTAAAAAAAAAACATTTGGCCCCAGGAGGAATCCCTCTTGGATCCCACCAGCAGGTCTGGGGTGCAGGGCACCCTGCCCCTATGCCTTTTTTGTTTTTGCATTTTGTTGGCCTCTGGACTGAGTCCTAGGTCCTTAGATGTCTGAAACCACTTTCTGGTTGATGTGACGGCAGCCAATCGGATCTCAGCAGATCTTTCAGGTCTGCAGATCCTTCACAGCATGATATATACAAATATTTTAACCTTAATTTCTCCTAAGCTGCTGAACGGATTTACATCAAAACACAAAAAACACTCAAAATCTAGCTTTCTAACAAATTTGGAGTAAATCCGCTGAGAGATATTCGCTGTAGCTGTGCGTAAACTTCCTATTGAGAAATGAATGGGGAACATGGTTTTTGGGACTCCCTGTTTCAATTGCCCCTGCTTAAGGGATCACCCTGAAACTTTCCATGCACAAACTAGTCACAATGTATCACTTTTTTTTGGAAAGTTTTGTAGAGATTCTTTATACAGCGCCAAAGTTATTAGAAACACAAAAAAGCATTTGCATGGAAACATTTTTCTAACTATGACTACAGAGTGGCGACTGGGTGGTTATGGTTTAGGGGTGGGTAGTGGTAAGGGTGGCAAGAGCCATTTTGGGGTTTAGGGGTGAATAACGATGAAGGGTGGTAATGGTCATTTTAGGTTTTAGGGGTGGTAAGTGGAAATTTAGAGGCTAGGACTGGATAGTGGTAAAGAGCCAGATGTATGAATCTCTTTTACGAGTCACAAACAGTTCATCGGGCCTTTCTGTGACTGGTAAAAGGATTTTTGCCATGTACTATCCCTATTTTGGAAGCCTCTAATCTGTTACTGGCTCACAAAATAGGGATTGCGACTCACTACTAGGAAGAGGTGTACCAAGGGTGTCCCTTCCTAATAGTGACTCTTAGGGCCATGTATGATTGTTTTGTGACCGGGAATGCAGTCACAAAACAATTGCAGTTACCACCAACTTCAGTTCACAAATAGGAAGGGGTCCCCAAGGGAATGGGGTGCAAACATTTTTTAAGGGAAGGCAGTGGTCCCCAAGTACTCTTAATAAATGAAAAGAAGACTTTTCTGTTTTCTTATTGTAATGCATCCTATTTTCCTTCAAAGAAAATGGGCTGCATTACAAAAATAATGCTTTCTTTAAAAAGCAAAAACAGACATGGTGGTCTGCTGACCCCAGGAGTCCACCATCCCTGTGATTGTAGGCATTCACAATGGATCGCAAATTGCGACCTGCCTTATGAATATTTATGAGGCAGGTCGATTTGCAATCCCCTGCGAATCACTAACAGTGTTAAGCACACTGTAATACATTGAAGTTTGTGATTTACTAATAGCGAATCACAAACATTCACTATTAGGAAATCACAAAGCACTTTTTTAATACATCTGGCCCAAAGAGTGGTAAGATTCACTTTAGAAATTAGGGGTAGGTAGTGGTAAAGACAGGCTAGGAGTAAATTAAAAAAAAACTATTTGTGAATAAATATATGATAATTATAGATACACACACCCATATATATATATATATATATATATATATATATATATATATTCACTTGAAAAAACGAAGGATACAGGATGTTATAGTTAGGTTCTGAATTTACTTGCACAAAACCAGAGAAATTCAGCAGGTAGAGTTATTTCAAGTAACCATAACTCACAGCCTAATACTTACCTCCCACAAATGCACAGTTTTCTCTTTAATAATTTGACTGATAATGTTTCATTGATATTTTTATTGATGTTATAAAAGTTGTCATGAGTGCTGTAATATCTCAGGTAATTAGCAGTGACCTTGTGGCCAACCCCTATAAACACCCAACCCCGCGCCGTGCACAGCCTTTGGCCATGGGTGGAGGGGGTTTGCCACAGTGGCCTAACCCCCCTAAACACCCAACCCCATGTTGGGCATGGTCTTTGGCAGTGTGCAGCAGGAGTTCCACTCAGGGCCTCTCTTTCTGGGTGTGATAATGGTGTGAGAGGGTGTCTCTGGGTGTGAGAGTGTCTGTGTGGGTGTGAGAGGGTCCATGTGGATGTGAAAGTGAGTGTGATAGTGTCTGTCTGGGTGTGAGAGTAGGTGTAAGAGGGTGTCTCTCGGTGTGACAGTGGGTGTGAGGGTGACGCTGTGAGGGGGCATGAATGTCTGAGTGGATCTGTGAGTGGGTGCATGAGTGTCTAAATGGGTCTGTGAGCGAGTGCATTAATCTGAGTGGGTCCGTGAGTGAGTGCATGAGTGAGTTGGTCTGTGAGTGGGTGCATGAATCTGAGTGGGTCTGTGAGTGGGTGTGTGAGTGTCTGAAAGCGTCTATCAGTGGGTGTGTGAGTCTCTGAGTGCATCTGTGAGTGGCTGCATGAGTATCTGACTTTGTCTGTTAGTGGGTGCACATGTCTTTGAGTAGGTCTGTCAGTGTGTGCATGGGTATGTGAGTGGGTATGTGTGTGTAAGTGGGTCTGTGACTGGGTGTGTGAGTGTCTTAGAGGGTCTGTGAGTGGGTCCGTGAGTCTCTGAGTGGGTCTGTGAGTGGGTCTGTGAACGGTTCTGTGAGTGTCTATGTGGGTGTGTCAGTAGCTGCGTGAGTGACTCTGCAACAAATAACCTCACCTGCCCCTTTGTCCAAAAAATGTCCACAGCTTTGCATGACAGATCAACCCAAGTGGAGTTCTTTCTCCCTCCTTGGTTAAATGTCCAGTATGTATTCTATACTACAGCTGTGTAATGGAGCCCAAGGGAATGTCATCAGTGACCTTGTCTGCATTTTGGCAACATGTTTGTTCCTGTTGCCTGTTTCTCTAGAACTCTGTGATAGTATGAATCCTCCTGTAGAGAGGCCAACAAGACTACAAAGACATACATCTCCACCAAACCAGGGTCCTTCCTCTTATCTATATGAAGTAGGTGCTTCTCTGTTTTGAGGAGATGTCCTAATATTCCTTGGCATCAAAAATACACCCTCAAAATCAGTGGGGAATGCACTGGGGGGCCCTTTGGGAAGTTGTCCATGATCCTGGCAAAAAGGGGAAAGACATATACATACTACTAAGGTAGACGGTGTGATGCCAAGTGAGTTCAGCTTCCAGGTGATTTGCACATTCACATACTCTTAGCAATTTGAACAGAGAACCATGTTATGTAGGGTAGAGGGGCCCTCTCCCTGGATGATGTGGCCCCAGGGACCCTATTCCCTGGGGCCCACCACTATTCAGTAGGGGAGAGGGGTCATGTGGACCCCAATCCCATGGCTTATTTCAGCCCCAGGGACCCCATCCCCAGGGTTCACCTCTAGTGCAGGCCCCCTACCCAGGCCAATTTTGGCCCCAGAGACCCCATTCCCAGGGGCCCAGCATCTCAACCAGTGTGCAATGGGACACATCAAAGTGCGGTACCCCTCATGTAACAATTAAATGGATTGTAATCTGAATAAAAATCACTTCCCCACAGAAAAAAACAATTCGGAAAGTTGAGATTTAGCCAAAAAAGTAAAAAAACATTAATTGTTGCTCTTGAAAATTACACTTCGGTATGATTACAATTTCCAAAATCACTTTGGACACACAGTGTAACTTGTCCAACAAATTTTATAATTCAAGTCAATTTATAACAATTCATTCATTGTAATACACAATATTTATAACAATTCATTCATTGTAATACAAATTTTTCATGCAATTCACGCCACAATTCATTTAAGAATTCGAGCCCGCCAACACGTGTTTCGTCTCAGGACAGTGTTGTCTCTTGTCCCAAACGACTTCTTCAGGGCTGAAAAGACGTATTAGATAAATTAAACCTGTGCACTTAAACAGATTTATTAAAAAGCTACAAACACTCGTATGAACCAAAATGCTCCAATTTGAAAAATCAAAAGATCCTCAAACTCCCCTAAGGAAATATGAACATGAAATGGCTCTGGTAGACGTGCGAAAACGTGATAAAGGGTGAAGGAAAACAGCGATGGGGAACCCCCATCCCCAAATAACCTAAGTATACCTTGTGCTGACATCATGCAATACTCAAGCAACTTGAAATAAACCAACCAGTGTAAACCTTTAAGTACTACGCAAGAAACCTTCCCGTGTCATTCGCTGCACCAATGTATATGTGCCCTAAAAAAAATTTTTTTAAATTTATTTTTATATATACTGCACTAAAGTAATCCAAATTCCTATAAGAATATTGGTGGCATAGATTAAGGTCCAAGAAATACTATAACTGAACTTATCTTTTTTTACGAATACTCACCACTTGACTCTGATAATTCGTTCCCACTAATCGAAACAACAAAAACAAATCTCAATATGCTGACTGCATGTAATTCATCAAAACATGTTATTATCCAATGGAAGTAATTAATCATATGATACCTTATTTACAAGTCCTACTACTTCCAATTTTCCATCACAACTTTGTATGTGACCTAATCCAATGCGAATCTAAATGCAAAATAATACATCATGAAAATTATTCCTCAAGTTATACATAAATTAATATGCTAAAAATCATTGCCCTCGCTAAATTGCTCACCTGGCTCAAACAGGCGATTGTTTGTCAGTAATCGGCACTGAAACACGCAATGTAGTGAATATATACAATGCGTGAGTTCAATAACTCCAGGGCATATCTAGGTGAACAATTGTCGTAACGTTAGTGCTCATGTCAAGCGACAAAACATAAATAATGGTGCTGCCCTGTCTTCATAGATATTGTACCTGAGTGCCTCCGACGGGAATCAAAAGCCGACGTTCAGAACAGTAAGACCGCCGTGTTGCGAGTACGCACAGCGTGTCAAACTAACCCGGAAGTTAAAAACGCTTCCGAGGTGAGTTACGAGTCTACAAACATGGAAAAAGAAAGCGGACTAACGGAACAATTGTTACGCTTAAACCACCCATATTCCATGCCACCATAGTTACGAGTCTACAAATATGCAAACAAACAACGAACTACCGGACATATTCGTTA
Source organism: Pleurodeles waltl (assembly GCF_031143425.1). NCBI lineage: Eukaryota > Metazoa > Chordata > Amphibia > Caudata > Salamandridae > Pleurodeles > Pleurodeles waltl. The sequence goes on from NC_090445.1 coordinate 766,168,251, forward strand.
CCATATTTAATCCAACGAAAGTCAATACGACCGTAATCCACACAAACCTCCAATCTGGCAAATTCATTCTACTACAATCATGTGTGAACACAATCAATGTAGCAAATACACGGATACTACTCCTCACTATTGTGTCATCTATAACTGCAACTGAATTCTATCATATCAGACCTAAAAAAGAGCCAAAACATGCCTGCCATATACCAGTATCATGTCTTATTCCATCTATTATTAGAGATCCCATAGTTATATCAATCTATATCCAAATTTGTCAACTAATAAATGTGTCCCCATAAACTGAACTCATGATTAGTCAGTTCAAAAGCGAAATGAACTCGCCAACCTTGTGAACTACAGAAATAATTTTATGTTCATGTTCCACTACTAAAAATAGTTAAAAACTGTTGGAGAATTTTGGTTGCTATGAAGTTCACGATAAATAATATACCATCACAATACAAAAAAAATATCATTTCAGTCCTTTCTTCATTTTCCAAGGAAAATTATAATTCTAGTTTGTCTAAAAATTGTTGGAGAAGTTTTTAGTTGTTACAGACAGTGTAATATGCAGTGTACCAATATAATACAACAAGGTCATTTCAGTCTCCTCTTCATTTTCTCAAGAAAAATTCTAATTGTTACAGACATCACAATATACAGTGTACCAATGTGATACAAACGGGTCATTTCAGTCCTCTCTTCATTTTCCCAAGAAAAACTCTAGTTCCCTATCCGTGTTAAGACCACATTCAACAGTCCTAAGTCTCATAATCCATAATGCCTCTTTTTGCCGAAGGGCCAATTCTCTATTACCACCTCTTGGGTCTCTATGAACGTGTTCAAGTCCAAAAAACTCAAAGCTTTTATGGGTCATCTGTGACTCACATTCCATAATATGTGAAACAATTGGGTATCTAATATCCAAATTCTTCAGAGCCCGAGCATGTTCGCCTATTCTCACTTTGAGTGCACGTATTGTACTTCCCACATACATTTTAGAACATTTACATCGTATTATGTATATCACAAAGGTAGTGTTACAATTTATCAATGATTTTATTATGTAGTGTTTGCCACCGTGTGCCAGATCTTTAATATTATGGCATGCCCAACGACACACCCCACAGTTACCGCACTTATAAAAACCTACTATTCCAGTGGATAACCATGATTTGTCCACTGCATTGGTGGTAAAACTAGGACTCAAAAGATTCTTCAAGCTTCTGCCTTTCCTATATGTCGTTAAGATTCTTTCAGATATGAAGTCTTTCAGTGAAGGTTCCTGTGATAAAATACCCCAATGTTTGGACATAGATTTCACCATTAACAAAGAAGCGTCATTATAATCTGTAATAAATCGTACTTTGGAATCATGATCCATCCTTTTAATGGGGCCCTTGTTTTTCAAAGTATCCCCTCTGTCAAAGTTTTTAGCTCTAATCTGAGCTTTCCTTACCACCTTCTTAGAGTACCCTCGTGTTAAAAATCTCGTACTCATATCTTCCACCTGATTTAAGAATTCCTCTTTCACACTACAATTACGTCGGGCGCTTACCAATTCGGCATAAGGGATTGATGCTATTTGGTGTCTGGGGTGAGCACTCTCAGCATGTAATAAAGAGTTACAGGAGGTCGCTTTGCGGAAAAGTCTACTCTGGATTTTACCCTCAGCAATGTAAACTTCTACGTCCAGAAATTCAATACTATCTGCGCTAAAGCGGTACGTGAATTGTACATTCATAGTATTTGAGTTTAAAAAGGTACAAAATTCAATTAACTTCTGTTCACCGCCAGTCCATATTAAAAAACAATCATCAATATATCGTCCCCAAAATAATATATATGTTTGCCATTGAGTGGACAACGGGCCCCAAATCCATTTCTGCTCGAACCACCCCATGAATAAGTTCGCATATGAGGGGGAAAATTTGGAACCCATTGCCACACCCTGTTTTTGTCTATACCAATCCTTGTTGAACACAAAAACATTGTTAGTTAGGATCACATTAATCATGTCCACTACCATCATAGTGTGTTCCCACAAACTTGCAGATCTCTTGTTCAAGAAGAACTGAACAGCTTCTTGTCCCAATTCGTGATTAATACAAGTATACAGGGCCACTACGTCCAGAGTGACCAGTAACATGTTACTGTCCCACTCCAAATCGTTTAAAATGCTCAAAATATGAGTGGTGTCCTTGATAAAAGACGGAAGGTTGCACACCAATGGTTTTAAAAAACAGTCCACAAATTCAGAGAGCTTCTCAGTAGGTCCTGATAAACCTGACACTATAGGTCTACCCGGGGGAAAGGGTAGACCCTTGTGTATTTTAGGTAAGGTATAAATACATGGATATCTAGGATGATCCACCTTCAAGTAAAGAAATTCATCTTTACTAAGTAACCCTTGATCTCTCCATCCAGATAACTTCCCATTGATAGTACGCACTAAACTCGGAATTGGATTGCCAGTAATCTTCTCATAGCACATAGTATCATTTAGTTGAGACAAAATCTCATTGTCGTAATCAGTCTTGTCCATGAGAACCACGTTGCCTCCCTTATCAGCCTGTCTAATGATGATGTCCTTCTTTTGTTTCAGTAAATTAAGTGCTGCTGTTTCTTCCAAGCTCAAGTTATGTTTGATAGATTGTCTGTATTTGTTCTTCAACAAATGTTTTTCAAAATCATGGCAGACCAAATCGAAAAATTTATCAAAGGGGTTAAAGCCCACAGACCTCGAAGTCCAGCAAGATTTGTTTTTTAAACCACTTGAGACACTCCTATTTGGATCAATTTCCAATTCCTGTAGGATTTTTGGAAACATACCTGGGTCATGGTCTCTTTCCGCAATAGATAAAATAAGTGCGGTGTCACGTATTTCCTCAATTGAAAGGGTGCTTAATGAAACAGTGGGTATGTCAAGTAAAGGATTCTCCATCGGATGTAATTGAAAATACCTTTTTAATTTTAACTTTCGAACAAATTTAAATAGGTCTATCTTTGATCTACATGGATCACCAAAATTCCTGGGACAAAAATTAAGTCCCTTAGTTAAAAGAGTAATGGTTCCTGTGTTTAACTCCATTTTAGAAAGATTGATGACACCTATAGATGAGGATGTTTCACAATCTAAGTTTTCTTGTACCTTGATCTCGTTTGGACTCCGTCCATTTCTTTTGTCCTTACTCCCTGTTCCTCTGCTACCTCTCCTTGTTTTCTTATTTCTCTGTTTTGCATAAATTTGCCCCGTTTCATCCTCATAAGTTCTTGTAAAAAAGTATTCCCATCCCTAATATCTTGACCCTGGGTTGTTGTACTTGCTGCCCCTTCTGTTTCACTGTCACTGGTTATAGAAGTGCTGTTTGATGTCACATCAGAAATATTAGAGATACTAGACTTACTGGACACCAGATTACTGTGTATCAGATGGTCATATTTGCTAGCAAAAGTAAAAACTCTTCCTGTCATGTAATCCCTTTCATCCCTTTTAAGTTTTCGAGCTTTCCTTTGTGTGATATCTTCTTGGAATCTGAGTAAAACCTCTTCTAAAATCTTGTAGTTCTTATCAGTCGCTTCCTTTAAATTCAAATCTTCAATCTCCTTTTCTAGATCCTTAATCTCAGCTTGTAGCTTACTCACTTTCCTTTCTGCATTCGTAATTAAAATGTCCATAAGTTTCATTGAACCAGTCGTGAGTTCTTCATACCATAGAGCTAGTAGGTCAGAATCTAAGTCATCATATGTTGGAAAAATCTGTGACCTTAACCCACGGGGAATACGATTAAGTTTTTTATATTGTTTGAGTGTGGTCCCATCCCACCATCAGGATAGTTCACTTTTCTTTAATTTTTCTAATCTCATAAATTTACTTTTCAAGCCTTCATTACGTACAAGTGAATTATTACGAGAGGTTCCAGGGGAAAAAACTCCTCTAGCGAGGCTATCAAACAGTTCTTCAGCTACTTTAGTTCTATCCATGCTGCAGTAACTATAAGTTATGGTCACAATCCGAGCAGCCTCCCTATACTCAACAATACTAACTATGGGGTGAAATAACTAGGATTACCAAGGCGCTCAGGATTCAAAAGGACCAAAGATCTCAAAGTAAGAGGGAACCTGCACGAGGGTAATCACCAGACCCTCCAAAAGGTTCCAAAGAGAACCTACAACCTAAACACATCAAAGTGCGGTACCCCTCATGTAACAATTAAATGGATTGTAATCTGAATAAAAATCACTTCCCCACAGAAAAAAACTATTCAGAAAGTTGAGATTTAGCCAAAAAAGTCAAAAAACATTAATTGTTGCTCTTGAAAATTACACTTCGGTATGATTACAATTTCCAAAATCACTTTGGACACACAGTGTAACTTGTCCAACAAATTTTATAATTCAAGTCAATTTATAACAATTCATTCATTGTAATACACAATATTTATAACAATTCATTCATTGTAATACAAATTTTTCATGCAATTCACGCCACAATTCATTTAAGAATTCGAGCCCGCCAACACGTGTTTCGTCTCAGGACAGTGTTGTCTCTTGTCCCAAACGACTTCTTCAGGGCTGAAAAGACGTATTAGATAAATTAAACCTGTGCACTTAAACAGATTTATTAAAAAGCTACAAACACTCGTATGAACCAAAATGCTCCAATTTGAAAAATCAAAAGATCCTCAAACTCCCCTAAGGAAATATGAACATGAAATGGCTCTGGTAGACGTGCGAAAACGTGATAAAGGGTGAAGGAAAACAGTGATGGGGAACCCCCATCCCCAAATAACCTAAGTATACCTTGTGCTGACATCATGCAATACTCAAGCAACGTTAAATAAACCAACCAGTGTAAACATTTAAGTACTACGCAAGAAACCTTCCCGTGTCATTCGCTGCACCAATGTATATGTGCCCTAAAAAAACTTTTTTTAAATTTATTTTTATATATACTGCACTAAAGTAATCCAAATTCCTATAAGAATATTGGTGGCATAGATTAAGGTCCAAGAAATACTATAACTGAACTTATCTTTTTTTACGAATACTCACCACTTGACTCTGATAATTCGTTCCCACTAATCGAAACAACAAAAACAAATCTCAATATGCTGACTGCATGTAATTCATCAAAACATGTTATTATCCAATGGAAGTAATTAATCATATGATACCTTATTTACAAGTCCTACTACTTCCAATTTTCCATCACAACTTTGTATGTGACCTAATCCAATGCGAATCTAAATGCAAAATAATACATCATGAAAATTATTCCTCAAGTTATACATAAATTAATATGCTAAAAATCATTGCCCTCGCTAAATTGCTCACCTGGCTCAAACAGGCGATTGTTTGTCAGTAATCGGCACTGAAACATGCAATGTAGTGAATATATACAATGCGTGAGTTCAATAACTCCAGGGCATATCTAGGTGAACAATTGTCGTAACGTTAGTGCTCATGTCAAGCGACAAAACATAAATAATGGTGCTGCCCTGTCTTCATTGATATTGTACCTGAGTGCCTCCGACGGGAATCAAAAGCCGACGTTCAGAACAGTAAGACCGCCGTGTTGCGAGTACGCACAGCGTGTCAAACTAACCCGGAAGTTAAAAACGCTTCCGAGGTGAGTTACGAGTCTACAAACATGGAAAAAGAAAGCGGACTAAAGGAACAATTGTTACGCTTAAACCACCCATATTCCATGCCACCATAGTTACGAGTCTACAAATATGCAAACAAACAACGAACTACCGGACATATTCGTTACCATATTTAATCCAACGAAAGTCAATACGACCGTAATCCACACAAACCTCCAATCTGGCAAATTCATTCTACTACAATCATGTGTGAACACAATCAATGTAGCAAATACACGGATACTACTCCTCACTATTGTGTCATCTATAACTGCAACTGAATTCTATCATATCAGACCTAAAAAAGAACCAAAACATGCCTGCCATATACCAGTATCATGTCTTATTCCATCTATTATTAGAGATCCCATAGTTATATCAATCTATATCCAAATTTGTCAACTAATAAATGTGTCCCCATAAACTGAACTCATGATTAGTCAGTTCAAAAGCGAAATGAACTCGCCAACCTTGTGAACTACAGAAATAATTTTATGTTCATGTTCCACTACTAAAAATAGTTAAAAACTGTTGGAGAATTTTGGTTGCTATGAAGTTCACGATAAATAATATACCATCACAATACAAAAAAAATATCATTTCAGTCCTTTCTTCATTTTCCAAGGAAAATTATAATTCTAGTTTGTCTAAAAATTGTTGGAGAAATTTTTAGTTGTTACAGACAGTATAATATGCAGTGTACCAATATAATACAACAAGGTCATTTCAGTCTCCTCTTCATTTTCTCAAGAAAAATTCTAATTGTTACAGACATCACAATATACAGTGTACCAATGTGATACAAACGGGTCATTTCAGTCCTCTCTTCATTTTCCCAAGAAAAACTCTAGTTCCCTATCCGTGTTAAGACCACACTCAACAGTCCTAAGTCTCATAATCCATAATGCCTCTTTTTGCCGAAGGGCCAATTCTCTATTACCACCTCTTGGGTCTCTATGAACGTGTTCAAGTCCAAAAAACTCAAAGCTTTTATGGGTCATCTGTGACTCACATTCCATAATATGTGAAACAATTGGGTATCTAATATCCAAATTCTTCAGAGCCCGAGCATGTTCGCCTATTCTCACTTTGAGTGCACGTATTGTACTTCCCACATACATTTTAGAACATTTACATCGTATTATGTATATCACAAAGGTAGTGTTACAATTTATCAATGATTTTATTATGTAGTGCTTGCCACCGTGTGCCAGATCTTTAATATTATGGCATGCCCAACGACACACCCCACAGTTACCGCACTTATAAAAACCTACTATTCCAGTGGATAACCATGATTTGTCCACTGCATTGGTGGTAAAATTAGGACTCAAAAGATTCTTCAAGCTTCTGCCTTTCCTATATGTCGTTAGGATTCTTTCAGATATGAAGTCTTTCAGTGAAGGTTCCTGTGATAAAATACCCCAATGTTTGGACATAGATTTCACCATTAACAAAGAAGCGTCATTATAATCTGTAATAAATCGTACTTTGGAATCATGATCCATCCTTTTAATGGGGCCCTTGTTTTTCAAAGTATCCCCTCTGTCAAGGTTTTTAGCTCTGATCTGAGCTTTCCTTACAACCTTCTTAGAGTACCCTCGTGTTAAAAATCTCATACTCATATCTTCCACCTGATTTAAGAATTCCTCTTTCACACTACAATTACGTCGGGCCCTTACCAATTCGGCATAAGGGATTGATGCTATTTGGTGTCTGGGGTGAGCACTCTCAGCATGTAATAATAATAATAATAATAATAATGGTGGCATGGAATATGGGTGGTTTAAGCGTAACGATTGTTCCGTTAGTCCGCTTTCTTTTTCCATGTTTGTAGACTCGTAACTCACCTCGGAAGCGTTTTTAACTTCCGGGTTAGTTTGACACGCTGTGCGTACTCGCAACACGGCGGTCTTACTGTTCTGAACGTCGGCTTTTGATTCCCGTCGGAGGCACTCAGGTACAATATCTATGAAGACAGGGCAGCACCATTATTTATGTTTTGTCGCTTGACATGAGCACTAACGTTACGACAATTGTTCACCTAGATATGCCCCGGAGTTATTGAACTCACGCATTGTATATATTCACTACATTGCGTGTTTCAGTGCCGATTACTGACAAACAATCGCCTGTTTGAGCCAGGTGAGCAATTTAGCGAGGGCAATGATTTTTAGCATATTAATTTATGTATAACTTGAGGAATAATTTTCATGATGTATTATTTTGCATTTAGATTCGCATTGGATTAGGTCACATACAAAGTTGTGATGGAAAATTGGAAGTAGTAGGACTTGTAAATAAGGTATCATATGATTAATTACTTCCATTGGATAATAACATGTTTTGATGAATTACATGCAGTCAGCATATTGAGATTTGTTTTTGTTGTTTCGATTAGTGGGAACGAATTATCAGAGTCAAGTGGTGAGTATTCGTAAAAAAAGATAAGTTCAGTTATAGTATTTCTTGGACCTTAATCTATGCCACCAATATTCTTATAGGAATTTGGATTACTTTAGTGCAGTATATATAAAAATAAATTTTAAAAAAGTTTTTTTAGGGCACATATACATTGGTGCAGCGAATGACACGGGAAGGTTTCTTGCGTAGTACTTAAAGGTTTACACTGGTTGGTTTATTTCACGTTGCTTGAGTATTGCATGATGTCAGCACAAGGTATACTTAGGTTATTTGGGGATGGGGGTTCCCCATCGCTGTTTTCCTTCACCCTTTATCACGTTTTCGCACGTCTACCAGAGCCATTTCATGTTCATATTTCCTTAGGGAAGTTTGAGGATCTTTTGATTTTTCAAATTGGAGCATTTTGGTTCATACGAGTGTTTGTAGCTTTTTAATAAATCTGTTTAAGTGCACAGGTTTAATTTATCTAATACGTCTTTTCAGCCCTGAAGAAGTCGTTTGGGACAAGAGACAACACTGTCCTGAGACGAAACACGTGTTGGCGGGCTCGAATTCTTAAATGAATTGTGGCGTGAATTGCATGAAAAATTTGTATTACAATGAATGAATTGTTATAAATATTGTGTATTACAATGAATGAATTGTTATAAATTGACTTGAATTATAAAATTTGTTGGACAAGTTACACTGTGTGTCCAAAGTGATTTTGGAAATTGTAATCATACCGAAGTGTAATTTTCAAGAGCAACAATTAATGTTTTTTTACTTTTTTGGCTAAATCTCAACTTTCCGAATAGTTTTTTTCTGTGGGGAAGTGATTTTTATTCAGATTACAATCCATTTAATTGTTACATGAGGGGTACCGCACTTTGATGTGTTTAGGTTGTAGGTTCTCTTTGGAACCTTTTGGAGGGTCGGGTGATTACCCTCGTGCAGGTTCCCTCTTACTTTGAGATCTTTGGTCCTTTTGAATCCTGAGCGCCTTGGTAATCCTAGTTATTTCACCCCATAGTTAGTGTGCAATGGGACCCAGGGGAGCCTCAGGAACCCTGTGGTCCCAGCTAGCTCCCCACCTCCTGCAGGTGCCTGCATTGCTTTTGCACACAGGGAGCTGCTAAACATGCAGCTCCCTGTCAGCAAAAGCAATTGTTTCATCTCTTTCTCTGCCTGCATCTCTGTGGGCAGGGGAAGAGATGAAACCTCTGGTTCCAGTGGGCGAGAGCAATTTGACAGTGTTTGCTCTGACTTGATGGGAGCTGTTTTTTTCTGCTCGAGGGAAGTGGTGGGCCCTGCTGCGGGGGGCCATGTGCACCCCCCCCCTTATTTGCACTGACTTGCCCTAGGGAGGTGGTGTTCCCCAGGGCCGGGGGTCCACAACAGACCACATTCATCATTTGATGCCCCAGGGAGGTGATGGTCCCTGGGGCTGTGGGGGTAGGGGGGAATCCGGCGGACCCCCCTTTATAACTAAAGCATTTTGCCCCAGAGTGCATACTATTACATTTAAAATTCTTTTAAAAAAATGCATTTTTGCCCTGGTGCGGTCTCGCTAGGACCCCAACACCAGAACAAAGAGGTCAGAATGTCCCTACGCTGCCCACTTTTCTTTTTTGAAAATATTTTCTCTGGACTCATCTGAAGCCAAGTCCCAAGATGGGTGCCAACACTTCTTGGTTGAAGTGTTGGCAGCCAATCAGATCTCAGTACGAGATAGGGAGTATTTGCGAAGCCTTCGCTCCTCTAGATAGCTATATTTTGTTTTATTTTAATATCTGAAAAACTACTGAACAAATTTACACCAAACAACAAGACAAGACTTTTTTCTCGACCAAAAGCTACCTTTCTGCATAATTTGGTGCACTTCTGTCCAGCAGCTCAGGCTGTAGCTGTGCTCAAAATCCCTAGGGGAACTATAACGAGAAACACACTTTTTTTACCCTCCCCCTTTTCTCAGCCCCTGCATGATGGATCAACCCAACACTTCCCATGTACAACAAGATTTTTTGGAAAAGCTTATTTTTTTAAAATTGGGTGAAGATTCATCAAAAGGCGCCAAAGTTATAGGCAAGTCAAAAAATGCTTTTCAATGGAAACATGGTTCTAACTATAACTACCTACTGGAGACCAGATATACCATGCGTGGTAAAGGCATGCATTTTATTATCGACAACCGTAAATATAACTCATGCCATGAAGTAAATATAACTCTCACCCCCGCCATGCATACTGTTGTCATATATGATGTAATTTGAGATGTAAAGTGATGTTATAAATGCTGTCATTCAGCATCATGAATAATATAATATGTGAGGGTATAAGAAGTGCATGGTGAGAGTGAATTCTTTCTTTTCATTATTCTCTTTTATAGCTGGGTGCACATTTTTGTGACAGCGGTTGCCATTAATTGTACACGTACACACTTGCAATCAGTTTGATACATGTGAATTATGAAGAGATGGTGGTTTGCAGCATCCTGACGACAGGAGTAGACTATATTCCCCATTACACCATCCATGTCATATGCTTTAACGTGATGACATCAAGATGCTGGAAGCAAAACATGGCCTCTTTACACTTCACTTATGTTCTGACTGATGTTTCATAGGCTGAATGGATGAATGCCAGGCTGGGGCGCAGGAATACTGCAGCCATGATAACCTCTGTGCTCTGATATGGACATGGCACCAGTGGCTCACCAGATTGGATAGGTTCAGTTTCAGCACAGTGCTACTGAATACTGACATAGTATCCATTCTCTGGTGATGATTAGTCAGTTGCAATATAAGCATGATAATGATCACAACAGACATGAAAGGACATTTTACTCACAACTTTATAATACTTTATTTAATTTGCTCTCAACATAGTCACAATCATAAATAGAGATCCAGTCTCCCTGATTCCACATCTGAGATAGGATGGTAGTCAGACAATATTTTGGTAAAATTCTAAAGGCAGTATAAGTGTGCAGTGCTTACAACCTTCACTTTCACAGAGTGTTTATCAACAGTGTGTACACTAATATTTGTTTATTATTAGAGTATTACATATGTGGTCAACCATGCTAGTCATCCTTACCTCCACTACCATACAGATTACCAGACCTCTGAAGGCCAGGACACAAAGTAGGAGGATTTTCTAAAAGACCTCTGGATGTAGAATTAATTTTCTATAGTATTTTTCTTTTATTTACTCATTCAGCACAGAGGGCCATAGTGTTTGGAAGAATACCCCTACACAGAGAATTCAACATGGGCAGAAACATGTTGACTGCTGTCATTGAGATAGGTATGCCCTGACATATTTTACTCCTGCCATTGGGGACCTAATAAAAGTCTCATAGCACACCAATAGGTAGTTTTAAATTCCAATCAATACCCATTTCTACTACCACTATGATATTGAGGCAGAGCTACAGATATATATCTTGGAAATGTAGAATAACATTTCCAACATAAAAAGATGTAACATAGGTAGAGTAACATTTCCAAAGCCACCGGTCTCATTGATATGAGCTGTAGAGATGCTGACCCCTGCTTTGTGCTGATAACTTCTAGAGTGTACACTTCTGGGGACCACAAAAGATTTGGGCCCATATTTATACTCTCTTCGCACCGGATTAACGTAATTGTTTTTTACGCTATTCTGCCGCAAACTTAACACCATATTTATACTTTGACGCTAGAACCGTCTGATGTCAAAATATCCTAGTGTGTGCCATTTTCTGGATGCGTGAAACCGCCTTGCGTCAATGAGATGCAAGGTAGGCATTACCGTCCAAAAAATTACTTAAACACCTGTGCGCCATATTTATCCAACCGGACAAAAATGGCACACGGCTGGTAGGCGGAGCCAGAAAATCACACAAATCCCGATTTGCGCCAAATTTTAACGCCTGGGTCATGGCAGGTGTTAAAATGGGGCAGACACACCACTACTTAAGGAAAACTCACACAAGCAACATCATTGCTCAAAAAGGAAGAGATGGAGGTGCTACTCATTAAGCATGCTAGAAGACGCAGAGCACAGGACCAACATCAACAGCTACCACCACACCAACCTGGACCCCAAAGGCAATGTAGAAGGCAGGAGACGATATTCAGGACAAGGACAACCCTTCAGGGCCTCAGGGAACATGACATCATCCAGAGGTACAGACTAAACTGGCAAGCCATACAGCAGCTGCCGTGCCACATTGAGCCACATTTGGCAGCCAGCTTGCAGACACCTGACATCATTCCACCGGAAACCAAGCTGCTAGCTGTCCCGCACATGTTGGCAAGTAGCTCTTTTCAAACCACTGGTGGCCTGGTTGCTGGGATCTCACAGCCCTCATTCTCTGCCTTCCTTCCAAGGTACTTGATGCCATCATATCCCTCACACCCCACCACATAAGCTTCCCCAACACACAGCAGAAGCACTAGGAGACCAAACAGGGGTTTTATCAAATTAACTGCTTCCCGCACGTGCTTGGTACTATTGACTGCACACATATTCGGATTGTACCACCTGCTGCAACTGAGCACCTATACTGCAACAGGAAGCACACACACTTCATCAATGTGCAGGCCATTGTGGATCACCAGGGATTGTTCACCAACATCATGGCAAAGTATCCTGGGAGTGTACATGATTCATTCATCTTCCGTCACAGCACCATCAATCGGCACTTCCATGATGGACGATATGGCAACGGCCTACTTGTTGGTAAGTACAGAAACCTAGTAATTTACACACAGCACAGCAACCCTGTAGGACACCCAAAACATACACCACTACATTGACATGTGGCCAGGAAGACACTGCGGTGTGACACTGGTAGTCATGTTTGATTTCCTGACCCAATGGAATACACACCGATGGACAAATGACGGATGCAAATAACAATAGATGGCACTCTAGAGCCACACAGGACCAATTTCAAACCACACAGTGACAATGACATGGCCTTAACTGGCATTACAACTTGGAAGATGAACCTTTCAATATCACATAAGGATACAGTCAATCTCACACACTTCCAAGCAATACGTCCTGTGTAAGGGGTGTGTAATGTGTGTTGCTGCAGGTCAAACACCATGAGACACATAGCATGATGACACTGACTCTAATGAAGGTGACATGGAATTATTGAGGCAGCACCAACATCTCACATCACTACTGGAGTGACATTGCCAGCCAGCAATAAGGAAGTGGACTGTGCTATGAAAACATGTGGATGTGACACTAATGCAAAGTGCACACTGCTACACATACGGATTGAGACAATTCCCCACATGCATAACAGATGTGCAGGGGGATGGACCTTCCTACACTAAAACCTTCACCCCCACAACCAAGTTAGCCAGCTTACCTGGAGCAAGTTCAGTAGTGTAGGTGCACAGTTGCACATAAGCCAACTGGGTGAGGGAACAAAAATAGGTTTTCATTGAACTTGTCACACATGGGATAATTGTGTATTGTCAATAGTGAACACTTCAGTGTGGCCAATGTATGGAGATGTGCTGTGCATTGTCACCTAGCCAAATCAAAGGGCCTTACTGTTGCATTTCACCTGCAATTACATATGTCGAATTGGATGGGATGTGCAGGCCATATAGTGCAACCATGTTACCACCACAGTGGGATCTATTGTGTGTGTGGAAGTATCATGTCACCTCCAGTGAATGCACATGGACACTTCTTTCTAACTACATAACGCATGGGAGATACACACTGAATTGCAAGTTTCTAAATATACCACAGATATCATGTCAATCAGCCAAACACCAGTTTTGCTAGTCAAACAACCCAATTCAGAAAGAACATCACAGAACCCTAGGATCCCACACAATACCACACAGATGAGTCACAGATGACACAAGATAACAACTGCCATGCAAAGTGACAATCACGGTGCAACCAACAACAAAATACTTTCCCTCATTTTCTCTTTCAGCTGATCAGGGTCACTGGATCCAGCCATGGATCATGGCCCTAATTGCCAACCCAAGCACAGCAGCAGAGCGTGCCTATAATGAGGCACATCGTAGGACACGCACCATAGTTGAGCGGACTTTTGGCATCCTGAAGTCCAGATTCAGGTGCCTTAACATCACCGGAGGCAGCCTCCTATATTCCCCTGAAATGGTCTGCAAGATCATTTTGGCCTGTGCCAACCTGCACAACATTTGTGTGAGGAGGAACATTCCCCTCTATGAACCGGATCAACAAATACCTGAAGAGGAGGAGGAGGAGGATGCTTCCCGGTAAAATGATGGGGAACATCCAAACATAGCTGCAGGATTGCGTCGCAGACAAAAGATCATACAAAACTTTTTCTAACTATAGTCGCCATCATCACTTTGTTAATATATGGAATTTAACACCTCACTTCATCACTCAATCATACTCTGGGTAATTATTTATGCATCATATGATCTCTAGGAATCATAATCAGAGTTTTGCCTCATGGAGCTTTGCAGAATACACATTTGCATACTGCAAGAGCAACATCACATTTGATGGGTATGAATGTACAGCAAACATCACACACAGTTTTAATTACATATATCCTGTCTATTTCACATTTGAAGGACAATATCAGAGGACCACAGCTATGAGACACATCCATGTTGCCAACATGGTCCATTGCAGCATATGACACACAACTAAGACACCGTCAATCATTAGGTAAAAAAGTGCATCATACATGAGGCAGTGAATGTGCAATTGCATTGGTAACAGGAATGTATGACCAGACCCTTGACAGCAGTAAGTGTGACATCAGCTATCTCTGCAAGGAGCATGTGTGACAAAAAGTACATCAAACATGAAAATGGATAGCAGAAGTGCCTTAGGTATGACAAGCATTGCTCACAAGACATGCCCTCCGGAGTCCATCCCAGGTAATAAGTCCTGCCACTGCCATGTTTTAAGTCTCTCCCCACCCTTCTCTAGGGGGTGCTGTAAATGGACTATCTGTACCCTGAGAATCATCATCTACACTCACCCAGACTCCCATTCTGACTCCTGTGTGCTTCCCTCTTCAGTATGGCATGCCATAGTTCTAGTTCATCAGTGTGCATGGACTTCAGGTCCGATAATGCACTGCCTGGAAGTCGATAAGACCTGTAATCTGCTGTCCATTGCTTCCCATGTGAAAGGTCCGGTCGGCCCTTTGAACTTGATGCTCAACTCCAGGACTTGTGAGAGACTGAAGCTGCACACACCTGTGAGCACTTCCATGCAGACCAGCCATTTGAACCTGCCCTGCCCTTGCTGCTGCCTGGAACTACTTAGAAGTTGCCATTTTCTGAATCTCCTTGTTGTGCATTGGTATACAAATCACTTGTGTACCAGAGCACTTGGGGGATTGTGTAACAGTGAAAACTACAGCAGAAGCTGTTCTTTGTTCCCACAGTGTTGTTCCTGCTTGTCCCAGTCAAAGTCTGTTCACTGTGTATTTGCCTTGTTCATATTTGTTATTGACAGAGCCTGCATCCTGTTAGCCAGACTGGCTCCAGTCTTTGCGTTAACCATAGACGTTCCCTGTGGCTACATTTGTCTCATAGTTGCTTTCCATGCCCTCTGTTTCCTCCCGGGGTACTGTATCTGGTAGGTCTACATGAATCCTCAAATGTATAGTATAGTTTAATCAGTTTACTTATCGTATTGTGTTCTGGGACATGTAGTCAAATGGCCTAATCCAGCCCCCATCCCTTGTCTGGTTTTGCATGTATGCATTAGTGCCAAACAGTGACAGTGTGCTATGGCTGTATGCATGGATTTGGTACTGTGCCTCCAGCACAACAAACAAGGGTTGCTAATGTGTATGTAAGGACAAAACATGTTCGTGCCCTGACGGTCCAGACACAGATTCACGTTTGCCGCCAGCCTTTTGATGGGGCTTGTGTGGTGACCAACTGTGAGATTAATGAGCACAGAGGCACTGGTGTTCCCTGTTGCAGTGGGAAGTTTAGAGCCCACTCTGGGTACAAATGTTGTGATGAAACCTGCCTGTTTACTATTACTGATCCATAACGTATTTGAGCACACCAAGGTTGCTCTGTCATCAGCCTTCTACAATTTCTGCTGTGCCATAGCTGGACGGTCCCCATGTATGCCGTTAGTTGATCTTTGGCTTTTGGTCAATTATGCTTTGAAGGATACTCTGTTAATTCAAAGGTTGGTTCCACAGACTCATGATTAGACTTGCACGTAACTGTGACAACATAGAGGCCAATACTGACACAGGGTACACATGGCCACACACTTGAACTGGACACCTTTGTTCAATGAACCACTGTAAATATGTGAACACATGCAACATGTTCTGCTGGTCCTCCACAGCCACAGGAGAATCATAGGTCATGTGCATCACTCAAACTGTGGTGTACATGACAAATTTAGGATTGGATTTGAGACTCTGTGTCACAAACACTGTACCTTCCTAGCATGTTAAAGTTCCTGACTCATGGGTAGTATACACACAAGTGACCATGAAGTGGTATCCAACATTTCATTACATGTGAGGGGTAACATATCTGCCATTATCAGCTATGCTCGATCTTTCCTGCGTATAGTAAGTCAAGGTAAATGTTTTGTCCCCAAACTCAAGCAAGTACACACAGCATAAGATGCAACAGATATTACAAACACATATCATGACTGATGTACCTCAGTGAATGGCATCTGATGGTTATACCCATTTATAACACATTCATACATGCACATTACGCCAAATTATTTGCATGCCGTTCCCACAGAGCACAACAATAATTTGAACAGACAATTCACACACATAAACACACAGGCCATGAGTCTATTTGATTAGTAACGTAGTCTTGCTGTCCTCTATTGATGCAACACCTGCTCAAACTAGAACAATCCTATTTTATTTCCAAAGTTTGTGTTGCTGTTGCGTCAGTTAAGGGAGCTAATCCTGCACAACAACATGACTATTATGGGCCGCAGTAGTATGGTCTGCCACATGTGCCCAAACACTAGAAGCAGGTCATACCATCCTATCTTTGTATAATTATAGGCTGTATGCATGTTAAAAATTGAAAAATCACTCAAACACAGTTTAAGATTGATTTTTTGATGCAAGTGCATAAAAAAAGACGCATATGCGTCAAAATGTGATGCATATGCGTTAAAAAATGATGCTCACACACATTATACATCAATTGGTCCCTAGCGTTACTTGCTCCATCGCACCCCTGGAATGCGGTTATCGATTGAAAATGTATTGATCCTTGAATGTGTGGGAATTTTCAGGCATATGCGTAAAAAAATATTGACGCAAACCCCGTAAGCGTCATAAAATTACATGTAATACAAACAAATGGGCTGCACTTGAGACAGGAAGTGATGTAATAGGATATCCTGTTTGTAGAAATTGTACAGTGGGTGTACTTTCACTTTGCAGTCTGTGATTATTCTAGACTGTGTGGCTGTGTCTTGACTTGTCTCTGTGAATATTGTGAATTTGTCTCCTGTGTGCTATTTATATTGTCTTTTGGTGTTTGGTAAGTGTCTGTGGTATCCTGTGTAAGTGTCTTTTGTCATTTATTATATTTAGATTTGTCTTTGTACTGTTGGGAGCCTGTTTATGGGTATTGTTAGTTGGGCTGTCTGTGGGTTAGTTAAGTTTCCTTTTCCTACCTCCTTTCCCTGTTTTTCCCTCTTTACCTTTTTCTTTCCTAATTTTGTTGAGATGATGGGAAGGCCGCGGCTGGGGCGAATGGGTGAGGAGGAGCTAGAGGCATTTGTGTGGCTGGTGTGCCACTTCCTCCCCTTGATGTTGGAGGCTGGGGGCCATGTGATACAAAGGTATCACACGGAGGCAAGAAGGCTCAGGTGGGGAAAGGTGCTGTTCCACCTGCGGCGCATATTCAACAGCCAGCGCAATGATCACCAGCTGAAGCATCGCTGGGCTGACCTGGTGGCCCAAGAGCAGGACCTGCTGGACCACCTGGGTGTGGTGATTGGTGGCCCTATTGGTGAGTACAAAATTGACTAATGTGTATAGTGCAATGCTTTGGAGTGACAGTAGCAGATTTTGTGACATGCTGCATGCAATGTTTGTGGACATGTGGAATACAAGTTGAATAAACTGTGGCCCTGATTTATATAATTTTTGCAAGGCATTACTGTCATTTGTTTACGCAAAAGCCGCACATACTTACAAGATACAATTGTATTTTGTAATTTAGTGCCGCTTTTGCATCAACAGATGATGGTAATGCGGCACAAACAAAAGTATGAATTAGGGCTTGTGAGTGTACCAGGAATGGTATGTATTTCACATGGTAATACATGGAAACAATGTAGTCCCCAGTTTGGTGGAACCTTGTCCGAACAGTATTTATGGCCATACGTACCAAGCTCTTCATAACCTCCGTTATTATCTTAGGCCCATATTTCTACTTTGCTTGTGCTGCATTTGCGTTATTTCTGGACGCAAAAGTATAGCACACTTGCTACAGTCAAATATATGTTGCTAATTTCCATAGCTGTAGCGTAAACAAATGAAGCAAAGGCAACACAAAAAAATGACACATCTAGCCCTAAGTTCACTGTCTCTGTGTGTTTACGTCTGGACAAATAATCTTTCACATGGCCAAACCCTAATGGCCATGATGCTACTAGATTGTAGTAGCACAAAACAGGTTCATCTTGTGGCTTTTCAGAGTAGGTGTTTAAATCCTATCATTGAGTAGCAGGGCCCAACAACATTTTTGACTTGGGCGCAATTGCTGCTACTGAGATAGTACAGTTACTATCTGTGTCACTTTTGTGCCAAACAATTTTGTAAAGTGAGTGGGTCATCATGGGATCCCTGCTTTATGTGAATGCATGGTCACAAACTATTTTTGAGCATGATGTTGTGCAAGGGACCACTGACTGCTTCCAGTATACTATTTTAGTGAAGAAATTGGTTGTTAGTTTACTTTTGGTGCGCCCCTGCTGATATAGTGCAGCATTTCTACAAATGTTAACTTCTCAGTATGAAGCCTGTCACAGTCATGGTGGCCTGCTAAGATCAGCAGGCCAGCATTCCTGTGAGTGCCGCCATTCCCAAGGTGCTTTGAAATAGAGACCTTCCTCATCATGATTGCAGAAGGAGGACATTTGCTAACCCATGTTTTTATTAGCGGACAGTGTCAGTTCGGTTGTACTACCAGTTATCACCCTACTTGGCAATTCTAAGTTGCTGATTCTGGCTAAGTGTGAGTTACAACACCTGATATAGGTAAACAGGGCCCATAGTAACACATTTCAGGTGCAATGACTACACCTGTGCCCATGTATTCTGTCAAGGATGATCAACTAAGACACCGTCAGCATACATCTTTTTGCTGTTTTGAATCAGAAAAGTGGCCAATCCATGTTTAGTGTAACATTGTCATCAAGTAACACACAGGATCCCTGCCATCATGCTGTCACAGGGGGTATATACGGCTCAGGGTACACTGCCAATGTGGCATATGTAACCTACATACAACACTGCCACACCTATTATGGACCACTGAAAGCACAATAATTCATGAACGCAAATCAACCCACATGAGCATCACACAGTTACTCATTGTCCCTTGATGCACAAGCCACAATACCTGAGTCACTGGTATTTCAGTGCACCAGGAATGTGGCATTGCATGTGTCTCCCAATTACAAATTATGAAATGGAGTACCCTCTGGAATGAATTAAGCACAAAATTGAGTAATCATGTTTGGCACCACATGATTGTTAGGGCCAGTGCATGTGTGCATATGTGTGTCTATCACTCACTGGAGTGACAGTGTCAATGCATGTTTGCAGTGGCATGTCTGTTGGGGTGTCTACATGCCTGATGTGCAGCTCCATCATATAAAATGTCACACGCAGTGATTTGTTGTTCCAAATTTTGTACAATGAGCAGGTAATTGAGCACATACCACCCTTCCATGTTTTACAGGTGGACCAGCCCCCTACACAATAGGTGAAGTGGCACAATTTGCAGACCCAGACGTATCTAGTAAGTGTTAATATGTTTGTCCTGTGTTGTGTTTGCAGCTGTTGTGTGATTGACTCCTGTGTGGTGGACTCATAGCAAGATTTGATGTGCTGGCACGTGATCTGATATGTGACTTGACTGGAGGTTGACATATTGTTCCATGGAAGAGTTAGACATTCAGCAGTGGAGAGTCATATATTGGGAGCCGAGTGCTGTGCAATAGGCATGGGCAGGTGAACAAGGTGATTTGTTGCTACATGTATGCCAAAAATTGATTTGGAGGTGGCCAGTGTCATAATTTATTCAGCAAGTCATACCCTAATTCACCCAGAACAGTGATGCATCAGTTTTACACACAGACTTACGCATCCCTGTTAAGTAATGAATATGTAGGACTGTGTGGGTGACTGTCCTGCAGCATCTAGCTCCACATGTTGTACTCCATTTACATGGCACTTGAGTGAAATGTCATAGGCGTGCATGCACGTCAAGGCTAGATGGGTGCTTGCATCAATGTGGTTGATTTTGGGAATGTGTCAGTGAGATCTAATGATGTTGAGAATTATCCACAAATAGAAACATGAATGTAGATGTGATTGTCCAATGGTTGACTCAATCCTAGTCGACAGGCCTCCTTACCTGTGGCGGACTGACTAAACCCATGTACAGCTGTCCAAAGCTTCCTGGTTGTCCTTGATGTTTGAAAATATGTGTTGCATGTCCATCCCCCCCGAGGCACAGGGTTAGGGGTAGAAAATATGTGTAGCTAGGTGTGATAGTCACAGTGTAGCTGACAGACATGTAGTTCAAGCATTCTTCTGTTCCAAACTACAATGCCCTCTTATGATTACCAACGGCATACCGTCCTGGCAGTTCCATATACAAATCACAGGTCTTGTGTGCCTTGAATTTGATCCAGAAGATAGTGATTAGTCGGCCTGGCACATGTTGAGTACTTGCACAGATAATTTAATTAAGTACACACCTTGTTGTGCATTGCTGTGCTGTTAGATAGTTGATGGGTAGGCTGCGTTGGCATGTCATTCCTCAGGGACATTCTATCATCTGTACTGTGATTTGGACTGCATGTGCTATTTTTGATGAAGTGTTAGAATATCATCTGTACATGTATGACACAGTGATGTCACTAATGTTTGCCTGTCTCTATTTTTACAGCTGCCAACATGAATGCCCAGGAGAAATGTGAATTTCAGAGGCGGGCAGTGTGCTACCGCCACATCCTCGATGTGGAGGCTGGGTTCCATAATATGGCAAGGAGATATCATCATGAGAGAGCCACAGGGGCATGGAGGTCATTTAGCCAAGGGGGGTCCAGCATTGCCCACAACTGCCACCACCACAACAGCTCAGACCACAGTGGCCCCAGGGATGACAGCCACTCCAGCAGGTCCCTCGACCTCGTCAGCCCAAGGCCCACAAGCAGCAGTTTCAGCAAGTGCTACCCAGATGACCCCAGCTGCAGTATTGGACATGACCGAGTTCAGGACACTACAACGTGACATGCAACATATGTTGCGCCGAAATCGACAGGCTGCAGCAGGAGGTGGCCCGCAATAGCAGGAGACTGCGAGGGATTAAGAAAATCCTGAGGAGGGCCAATCTGTGACTTGATGACCCTCACCCATAATTCCTCTCCCTCATCTTTCCTTGTTCTTTTATTTAGTGGGTTTAGGGGGCTTAGTGTTAGGTTAGAGTAGGCTGTTAGTTTAGTTAGGATAAGTGGGTTGGGGGTGTTATATTATTACATGTTTGTTTGTTGGATGATGTTGGGGTTTATGTGTATAATATATATATATATGTATATATATATATATATGTATATATATATATATATATATGTATATATATATATACATGTATATATATATATATATATATATATATATATATATATATTATAAAATAAAAAAAAAATATTTGTTTAGGATAAGTTAGTATGTGTTTAGGTTAGTAGATGTTGTCCTACATGTGTACCGTCATATAAGGGGGTTGGGGGGGTTGATGTTTAGAATGTTTAGTTATATGTGGTAAGTAAGTTTAGCTCAGGGTAGTTAAGGCCAGTTGTGGGTAATGTATAATTAGGATAGGTTAGTTTAGTTTAGGTGTTTCCCGTAGTTTAAGTTTCCTTTCATACGGATGTAATAAAGTGTGCTGTACTCCTTTACAGTATGTGTCATATGCTTGGGGATCAGGGCCTTTGCCTGAGTGTACAGTGTCAATTTTGTATTTGTATTTGTGTTCCATCCTGCATCCAAATCTCATTCTTGACATGGTTATTCCCACTTCTAAATGAGCTGTCACATTGGCAGCTACAAAAAACCTACTTCTCTATGCATCTGCCATCCATTGCACCCACCACTCAAGGTAACTATGGTTCCCAATGTGTTGTAAAGGTTGGTGTGATTTTCAAACTGTCATCGTTTGAGTCCTGTGTTGGAATCTTGGGCACTGTGAGACGACTGTCTGCAGTCTGATGTTCATGTGAACTCTGAGAAACTGAGTGGTGTAATAATCTTATGAAGTTCAGTTTACATAAATCACACTTATGATTTCTTACATTGTACTTTTAGGTTACGTTATTGTCCATACACTTGTAAACATCCATTCATGTGTATGGAGTGGGTGTGTTATTAAAGTTTAGAGTCAGATATCACATACATAATGATTGTCTTGAATGAAATGTGGGCCACATTGAGTTTCATCTTGTACATACTTTGGACCTGACGTATTCAGTTCTATACAGCACTATACTGTTTGTGATCTTTTAACTTCTGAAATAAGCCTAGGGAAGCACAGATGATGATAAAATCCAAACACTTGTGCATAGTTATCAGCCCACATTCTTTCTACACTGTTGTATTGAAATTCTGTGGCCATTGACATGTTATATGCATCTCAAATCTCCTACACAGTTGATGTGTCACATTACACAGAGACAAAGTGGTTGTGTAAGTGCTATTTATTTGAAAGTGCTGTAGTGCAATATTTACATAGTCCAGGATTGTAAGTTCATTAGTGTGACGCCTTCTATTGTGACGCAACACAAGTGCAATGGTGAGGGACATGTCATTGGACATGCTGTGGTGAAGTGTCATTCAGTGCAGAGGAACATGAATTGCGAAATAGGTAGTGACAGGCAATTGCAGTGCATAGTGGTAAGGTAAACAGTGTGCTGGAGAACTGTTTATGTTCCCAACTGTAGCAAGACTGGCATGTTAACAAGCACAGGACATAGGAAATCAGTGCCCATTTGGCATGGACTGGTGCTACCAGGTACTCCTACGGGTGAAGGTGGTCTGTTCCATGTCTTCATCTTCTGATGTGTGTGTCCTCTCCTCTGCCCTTGGTGGTGGTGGGTTTGAAGGGCAACACACACTTCAGTATTTGAAGAAGTGGACTTAGAATTCCCGGTAGGTGCCAACTGTGGGGCTATTAAGGGCATTACTGCACCAAGGAGGAGTTGCTGGTTCTTGAGTATAGCAGCTACATCGCTGTGGAAGGCAGCCAGGTCGGCCCTGAGGGGGTCATGATTGCAGTCGTGCATGCAGTGAAATGTTTGGGATGCCAGCTGTTGTGGCAACTCCCTAATTGCTGTGGTGAAATCCCTCACACACTGTTGTAGTCCTTGCAGTAGGGATTGTTGCACTTGCATGGCTGCTGACTGTTCTGCGGATGACATCATGCACATGTGCATCCCCACAGGGCTGGCTGCCATATTTGCAATCCCCACCTGCACCTCCTTGGCCAGCTCCCACTGTACTCCCACTACTGTCTTCTCAAAGGTGGTACCAGTGCCATTAGAGTCCTCAGCTGGGTTTGAGCTGGCAGGTCGTACTATTGGGCTGGTGGGTGGGTCCTCTGTGATGGCTGCTACATCTGTGCTCCTCCTTGTGACTGAAGGTGGGGTCTGGAGGGTTCCAAGGACATCTTGGAGGGTTTGCTGGCTAATGGTTGTCAGCTTGTCATCCATGTCATCAGGAAAGTCCAGGACAGGCATATTCACAGGAGAGCCATTGTCCTCTGCAATTAGATATTGTACAATTAGTGTGTCTGTGTTGTGGTAGTTGTAATGTGACGTCACTGACTTCCTATTAGTAGGACATTATAATCTTGGTTCCTGTTCATTGTTCCTGTCATTAATATTAGCATTCTCACAGGCCTATGCCCCACCTGGATGTCACATGTAGTGTAGACAGTTTGGGGAATTGTCTGCGTCTCTTCCTCTAGGTGTAGGTTCTGTCCAAATTGTGTGTTGCCACCTTCTTGTCCTACTCAACCCTCCCTCTACTTCCGTTAGCATGGTGAGGCCTTGCAATGGCTGTGGGTGTTCTGATGCCACTTGCACCACACTTAACAATATGGGACTGACCCAGTCTCTGATATTTCACATAAACCTATATGTTACTGAGACCAAGCACATACTATGTATAGCATTGGCATGGCACGACACAGGTGTCAGCATTGGAAGTGTGTCATGTTGATGTTTGCCAAAATGTGCATTGCATTGCATTGCAGTGATGGACCTGACAGTGTTCCATTTCCTCTTATGACTGTGCGGGTGTGTTTCACTAGCTAGACACATATGTCCTCCCCCTCAATGCTGTTGTCTTAGCAGTATGACAGATGTGATGTTGCAAGGTGGCATTGCAGCTATTGTAACACAGGCACGGGGTGGTCCCTGGAATATGCAGCAAGGGTATGACATTACTGCTGTGTACTTCATAATATAAGTAACAATACATGATGTTTATTGTGCCTATAGACATGGGCATTTGACAGGATTTACACTTTGTTAGGAATTGAATGGGATTGAAAACCTTGTCACCCTGAACCCTCTATTTTAGGTGTGCTTGATCCATGGGCACCTAACTGCCATTTGCTACTTGACCAGCACACACAGCACAGGTGGTAGTGGCAGCTGTTGTCAATGGTAAATGCCACTTGCGGATATGGTCTGAGACAGAAAACTGAGCCCTAGCTCATATTGTGACAATACCAGCTGTCCTGTGACAGCAGCCCAGTTTTACATTCTAGCCTATCCTGCTGGACTGGCTTTGCCTTTCCAACATCCTTGGCATGGCAGAGTACCCCCATGCAAAGGTTGTTGGTGTAGTGTTGTGCTGTGCCCCTGGTTTCCCATGCACAGCTCAAGCACCCGTGCTGTGCCCCTTTGCCCTTTCCACTGCCTGATTTCCATGGATGACATGCCTTGTGTAGTAGGTATGTCCCTGCCCCTGCTTGCAGTTAACATTTAGGCATTTTTGTCCCCCATGCAACTTACCCTACATCTGTGTTGTTTCCTGGTAATCTGTGCTGTCCTGTCCTTGAATTCCTGTGACAATCTCCTCTGGGATGACGACTGCCACCATCTCCTCCATCTTTTCCAGGGCCTCCTGCGGTGCTGGACTCCCACCTCCAGTGTGCAGTGCTGCCTTCCTGTTCCTTGCCATTTTTCCCTTGGTCCTGCACTTGCAGTCATGCCAGCGTTTCTTGCACTCTGTGAGTGTCCTACAGACCTCTCCCACACTGTTGATCTTGTCGACAATTTGTTGCCAAATTGCCTCTCTCCTCCCAATTGGCAATTTTGAGGTGACAAAAAGTTGATGCTGGTGTTCCGTCACCTCTCCGGACAGTATGTCCTGCTCCTCTGCACTGAAATGACACTCCCTTTTCTTCTTCTCCCTCTCCTGGGTCTTGTCTGTGTCCTCCTGGCTGGTTCCTGGTTGAGTGAGGTCTTCCTGGGGTCTCTCCTGGCTTCTGGGATCCATTTTGGGGCTCCTTATAACTGTTTGCTGCGTTTGTGCCACTTTTTGATGCTATTGCGGGGAAAAATGGCACGTATCCAGTTTGCAATGTTGTAAACCGGATTAAAGTCATTTTCTCTGCGTTAACGGAATTTTGCTTTACGATGTGGCGCAATGGTTAGAGTAAAAAAAAAATGACTCTAACCCGTGCTTTACGCCACCGTGCGTCAAAGTATAAACTTGATGCCCGGGTGGTGCAAAAAAATGGCATTAGCCGGCGTTAAAGTTTGCGTTCGCGCAGTTTTGCATCAAAAAGTATAAATATGGCCGTTGGTGTTTTACACAAAAAACTAATCAGGAAGAGGAGACGCTGATCAGATGCTGAGAGGAGAGAAGACGCTGAGTGGCTGAAAAGCTGAGATGCTGAGATATCAGGATGCCCTGAGAGGATGCAGGGCAGTGGAGCCGTGGTAGCGGCGTGCGGCAACTGAGTGAAGGTGCTGTTGAGGGGGTGAGGCAGCAGCACGGAGAGACGGTTGGGCAGTAAGCAGCAAAACATCTCCTGAGCACCCCAAGAATATTCTGCAATTTCTTTGCAATTCTCCAACCTTGTAGGCTTGTCTAGCTTGGAGCCGAGTCAATTATTTGATTAGTAAACCGACTTTGGCTGTCCTCGTCCCTTCTGCCCTTCGTCCTCAGTGGTGTCTGACTGAGGAAGGAGGAGGTAGGGTGAGTTGAAGTTAGTCCTGCACTGTTGTCTGAACTTGTGCAGTATTCTGCCTCAGCTCTTTGCCAGCACTCTAGCACTCCAACACTCCAGCATTCCAGCATTCTAGTATTCCTGCTGTTATTTCCTAGTGTTACCTACTGTTGTTGCCTGTTTCCGCTTCAGCTCCCCCGGACTTCTGCTTCTAATTTGCAGCTCTTAGGGGGAAAAGAAAATGCGACTAACGAATTAATGACTCAACAACTTAATGCTGTAAGGACATATATGGTTGTAAAGGTCATGCATGACCATTTAACGAAGGCCCCATTTGTCGGCTGGCTGGCCAGTCTAAACGACGATCTGTGCTGCAAGGATAAAAAGAGGCATTATAGGATTCATGGGCAGCACTACAAGACAGGTGTGGTGTGTGTGGCTGTGGCGTTAGAGCTGGGGCCCTATGGTAGAGCGAGAGAGGCACAGAAGTGGCCTGGCTATGTCATTGTGTGGCTTGCTCCACTCTGTGTGCTCACCCACCACCTAGATCTGTGTGGTGCATACTGCAACAACTCTCACAATTACATTGAATCGTTGGTGCAATAATGCATACAGCTGCCGGTTGTCAAGACAATTGGCCACTACTGTTCACAACTGGGGCCTGATTTCTGGGCACGACGCGGTAGAAAAACAGCAGTAAAATGATGCAAAAAAACAGACGAAGTACCAGTGTAAGGCAGACCGCCGAGCCGTTTAATGAGAGTGTTCAATAGGTTGATTATGACACATCGCAAGAAAATAGGATTTAGGTGGAAGGAGTACAAGATTACGGCAGGGGTTGCTGATGTCCCCCATGGTTCTGTGCCTATAGGGCCTGATTTCTCCCTCTCCGCACTTTCATTGGACGGCATCAACCGTAGTTGCGGCAAGGCTGCAGTAGATATGGCCATCCCTAGACCCCTATGAGGTTAATAACTAGTTTATATCAGAAGGTGGATAAAGTGCCCCCCTACAGCAGACTGCTGAGCAACTAGAATTAGAGGAGCAAGTAGTGATGCAGGGAATTGCTCCGCAGGACATGATGGGAGAGAACCTTGCTGTGGAAGTTCAGAGAGAGTTAGTGAGATGAGAGTTGATGAAGATGCCAAAACTGTTCTGTCTGGACCCCCAATGTTAGTACCTGCGTGTGAGCAAATTCATAAGAAATTACGTGGCACAAAACAGATGCAACAAAGTGTGATGGATAGCGTAAGGGTGGCGAGTAAACCATTGGTTTTGCTCCAGGGAAGGAAGGAGCACAAGGTCCTGCTCCATAGCTGCTTTAATAGAGAGCCAATGGCATCAAGCAATGACCTGTGAGATGGCAACCGATATGGGAAAAGTAACTAGCTTAATGAAAGCTCCCTTCTGTTTCTCAATTTCACACTCCATAATGTACCCTGTAGCCCAGAAGTTACCAGGAACAAGGCAAGTGTAAGAAAGACTGGATCCTGTGAGTCCCCTGAAGTCCTGTTGACACCACGCAATAGCTCTGTGATTTTGGCTGAGACTGCACTTGGCTTTAAGTCCGCAAATAATAGCTCTACCCCCAGTGGGGGGCTCTGCTTGGATGAATCTATATACCAGCATATCCCTGTTAATAAGTATCGAAGGGCTAACACACACTGCACCCGCAGATACCTCACAAGGTTTTGTAATCTCTGAGGCTATGGTTACCTTAAACATTGTTTTAACATCAATCCTTGCAGTACTGGAGAAATTCCTTGGGGGTACCGAGCACATTGAGACACCACTAACTATGATATTACAGGCCCTAGTTCAGGGTGCAGAATATACCCCCCAGTCACCCCGGCGAGCTAACCACAACCAGACTAAACTCTCAATTTTCAAAAGGATCACTGTGCAGATGCAAATGTCAAATTTAACTCCCGCTCAAACTGGGACTCAACTACAAACTGATGTAATTATGGCCAACCCTTGTGGTGACGGTGACAATGGTTGTGGAGAGGGTGACGGGCTTAATACAGTAGGGAGAGGCAACCTGCCTGCAGATGAGTATCAGGCTGGCCCCACAGAAAAAGCTGTAGCTACTGTATCTAAGGAGTCCAAATTAAGAACTTTGGGGCCGCAAGCCAGATTCCCAGGAGTAACAGGTGTAATGCTGAGTAGGGGTATCAAGAAAAGGGAAATGCTGCAAAAAAGAGGAAGTTGGCCACACCATTTCCAGTCTATTCTTTAAAATGGTTGTTCTCCAACTCCAAGAGCCATGCAGACAGTGGGGCAACTCCAGAGTCCAGCTCTGAGGATGTGCCAAATGGGAAGAACATAGATGCTGGTAATTCAGCCTCTCCTCTGCTGGATAACACTGAACAGCAGGATAATAGGTGCTGGAATGTTTTAGGTCCTTCTGATCCACAAAATCCCCCTACTGCGAGGATAGTCGAATTGGGGTGGTTCAGCTGAAGAAGTAGTCTGTCCAGAATACCCTTCAAGGGCAAGGATGGATAGGAAAAATCAAAAAGGCTCCAGAAAGAGAATGGTGGTGAGGAAGGGCCCAAGAAGAGCAGCCATGACTTGTAGCCCTTCGCCTCGCACTCAGAGACGACAGCAGCCCAAATTGAGCAGGAAGATGCATGTATTCCCAATGATTTGAGGGTGCCCTCTGACCTGAATCTGGACGCCCTACCATTTACTGAGCCCGTAGGAATCAGACACAAAGGCAGCCTAGATGACCGTGATTTGCATTATGACAGCACCGTCACCCCCCTTGGTACCATGCCTGGAAAAAGAAACAGTGGGCATTGCCTGGAGTTTGTCGATCTCTTCCCTGATGTTGGGTTAAATCAACCTTTAAACAGATTACAGCTATTAGCTCTCTTATATGCTGTACCAGAGCTGAGAGTTCTTTCTTCCAAAGATGTGAAACTAGTGAAGCTGGGGAGTAAGCAACAGCGGTTTGACTGTGGTGGTAGATTTGCCTCCCCTGTTACCCTCCAAGGTAGTCCTGTCATCTCCTGTCCCTCAGCTTTAGTTGAGTTCGCTCTGCCAGGTGTATCTAGACTTATCCTCAATCATGCGGACTGTTTCCAAATAATGGGGATTGATGTGCTGCCATGTCCCAATATCAATCAAGAAGAAATTGGCTTGGATGAGCAGTGCAGGAGTAGCACAGATATGTCGATGACTGGTAGCTCGTATGCACCATGGGGAAAAACTACAACCAATTGTAATAGAGTGTGTGAAACCCTGACCATCACTGCCAAACAGCAGGCAAATTGGAATCCCCAGCCACAACAAGAGGAAAAAAGGGAACGATTGTGAGGCTGGTCATGGGTAGCAGCTCTACTGGCTAAAGAATCAGGAGCCTCTCCCAGAGTGAGAATTGATTGAGTAAAGAGGGAACTCCCCCTCTATTCTACCACTCCCCCTGCACACATCCTCCCCACATCACCCCCTTGTAATAATTCAAAGGGGGGCTGTTTACATCCTCTGTCATGGAACATAGCTGGCCTTGTTAGCAAAATGGATACAATGATTGGTTACAGTTTGTTAGCCTATATGATATTTGCTGCTTCCAAGAAACCTGGGATGTTAATGAAATTAATGGGCTCTTGGGGTTTGATACGCTGGCCACCCGCTATAGGAAGGGACAGCCATCGGGTGATCTTTCAACATGGGTTTCTTGTCAGTAAAACTGCAAAGTAGAGCAAGTAGATTTGTTACCCTTGCTGGTTTCTGCCAATATTCAGCATGTGAGACTTAGGTCTGGGGGTAGACAAAGGGGGGGTTGCCATCCTGAATGTATGCATCCCACCAGGATGGTTCCCTGAGGTTCAGGCACTCTGGAAAGAGTGCTCTACATATATTGGAAGTTTTAGACAGGGTATGGCAGGTGATAAGTTAATGAGGGGTAATGAAAGAGGCAGGATTGTGATGTTGATCTGTGAAGATTTTAACACAGTAGCCTGTGTTGCCATCAATAATAGTGAAATCTTGATGGTAGATTGCAGTTTAGGAATTCCTGAGACAGCTATGAGCTGTTTCAAGTCCACAAAAAAGGCTGAGGCTTTTACTGATCTCTTGTTAAACAATTGTCTCTGCTTTGTCAATGGACGTTCCAAGTCAGATAGTGCTGCTAATGCAACCTTCAACAATGGAAGATGCTCCTTGGTCACTGATTATGTAATTGTCAATTTGGAAGCATGAAAGTCTATTCTTGACATGGCTGTGGAGAGCAACCACAACCCACTTGTCCTCAGCATGAGGACGAGTGCTATGGGATTAGGAAATGTGACAGGGCTGACCCCGGGGTTCTATGAGTGGAAGATTGCTATGGGGTTAGGAAATGTGACAGTGCAGACCCCGGGGTTCTATGAGTAGAAGGAGAATAAAGCTGGATTGTGAGAAGTACTGGCAGGAACTCCCGAAACTTGAATTTATAATGTGCAACAACGGATAAACTATTATAGATGCTCCGACCAACGATAGCCCCTCGATTCTAGCTGCTTATGACACAATGATAGTCGAGTTGATGGCCCTGTGGTCTAAACCTGTAGCAACTAAGTTAGCTGGTAATAGCAGAGGGGGGCGGTCTGGGTGTCGAGGCTGGTTCCATAAGGAGAGTGAGAGGGCAAGGAGAGATGTTTCGCATGCCTTAATACGGAGCCATGATAGCTGCTCTAGTGAAGAAAAATTCATAGAGTATAGAAGAGATTATAGGAGTCTGCTGGCCACCAAGAAACGGCTGTATCAGAATACTCTATGGGTAGAACTGAGAGAGGCTGCAGCGGAGAATAATTGTAAAAAATTCTTGGAATTTGTAGCTAGAATGGGGAAGGGGCCAACGAATGCTGTAGAATCTTGCATAGGTTCACCTGTTTTTATCCACTGCTTCGGTTGGTTCCCCAGATTCCAAGCAGATGTGAGATGCCCTTTCCGCCTCTCCAAATGCAATAGAATTTTTAATCCTAAAAGTATTTAGAGCCCTGGGAGCAATGAAGACGCACAAGGATCCCGACCCTGATCTGGTGCCCGTGAACCTTTATTGTAGGGATCCCTATTACAAGGCTAGACTCCTCACAAAGGTGTTTAATGCAGCCATTGGGGGGAACGCAGTACCCCAGTCCTGGTGCTCTGCGATTATTGTCCCGATCTACAGGAAGGGCGATCGAGGCTGCCCTGCTAACTATTGGGCGATCACCCTCCTTAATGGAGCTTAATCTTCTCCAGGGGTGGGCTGATGCCCATGATGTGCTAACAGAAGTGCAAGCTAGCTTTCAGGTCTGGGGTGGGAACTATTCACCAGGCCATCTGACTTTAGATGATTTCACATAAATTCACAGTAATCAGGAGGTCCTCACTGTATTTATTCTTTAGAGACCAGAAAGCTGCCTTTGATTCAGTGGACAGGGGCAAACTATGGAGGGCATTCCTGGACTTAGGGGTTGATGCATCCCTAGTGAAAGCTATAGTGGCACTCCTCTCAGATAACACGGCCAGGGTGAGATATGGGATGGGCGGGGAGCATTCAGATCCATTCCAGGTACAAAAGGGCATATGGCAAGGCTGTGTCCTGGCACCTCTACTCTTCAGCCTCTTCCTGAATGACGTGGTTCACTATCTCCTAGCAGAACTATTAGATGTCCTTGTTGTAGACGGCAGGAGGGTCCCAATAGTACTATTCACAGATGACGCTGTGCTTATGGCACGCACAGAAAATGTAGCCCATAGGCTGCATGATCGCTTTGTAAAATACTGCGAGAATAAATCACTGACATCTCCTAGCCTCCAGCAGAAATTAGAGATCAATGATGTACCATTGAATGCCATTAAGCACTTTGACTATCTAGGAGTTTTCGGATAACTTAAATTGGAACAGCCTTTTACGGAAGGCAGCTATAGTCCTCAAGCAAGCAGCAAGGGCAATACTGAAGTTCAAGCATAAGGCTGGAGCTAGAAGTATCAGTACCATCCTGAAAACATATGCCCAAAAAGCAGTGGCTGCAGCACTTTACGGGACAGAGCTCTAGGGGTTATGCAAATACTAGTATGCTGCAAGTAGCTGAGAACAACTTTCTGAGAACTTTGTTGGGACTATGGCCGGGGAACCCCTTTGAAGGCTTTCTTCGCAGAGCTCAGCCTGGTGCTGATATCAGAAGTAGCAGCCCTAAGGCCAATATTGTACTGGGTAAGGTTAGTTTGTAACCCCAGGGTAGCAGTGTATTCGGAAACTCTTGAAGAGGTCAACGCGAGGGGTTGACCTGGTGAGTGCTCGTGGGGAGGCACATGTCAAGAAGACTCTAGGAAATCTCAGTTTAGGGGCTCTTTGGGCAGATCTGGGCAAAGTCAAACAGGACACTGCGGGTCAGGTAAAAGACTGGTATTGAGAATTTAATAAGACTAGGGTGCGCCAGGAACTTAGGCCCGATTCAATTACAAGTTATTACTTTAATAATGTCTATGACCCTGCACTCTTAGACTATCTGGATTTGTTGTACCCCGAATTGAAGCACTATCTGTACATAAAATGTAGGTTGGATGTGCTGCCTCTAAGAGGCTATTTGGTACGTACCCATAGGCTGGCGGCAGGACTGCAGTACTGTGACTGTAGTACTGGGGAGGTAGACAATGTTACCCACTTAATCCTGTTCTGTAGGAAATTTGATGTGGTGCGGCATCAGTGGCACTACCCCCTTTTTAAATCTAGTGGAGCGAACTGTACTAAAACTGAATTTGCATTTTATGCAAGGCCAGGTAATATTAGTGCACACAATTTGGTCGCCTCATGTACATGGGCTGCTTGGCCCTGTTTGAGGGAGCTACCAGCTAAATTAGGGTTTACTGAATTATAGAGCTTATAAGGCCTCAGTTTGATGTTTGGGAGATGTAATTGCTTGCTCCCATCTGTAAAAATGGGGCTGAATGCTATACCCTTCTTTAATGCCTTGCTTCAATTAAAAATGTTATGTCATTATTAATTGCTATATGCACAAGCACTTTCTCTATGTGTCCCCCTTGCAAAGTTTCTGGCATAGATGGGGGATGTTCTTTTTATAGTCATGAATGGTGGGCCTGAACTTGCATAGATACATGTGTTTTTTATGATTAATAAACTGCCTGGGCGGAGTTGCTAGCTGCTGTTTTGCTTTTTTAATTATGATTAATTGATTTTATATGCAAATTAAGTTCGTTTATTGTTTATGGACATTGTTTTATATTATTGTAAGGTTTATAGCTGAAACAATTAAATAAATTAAATTGCATTTCCAACATAAAAGGATATAACATGATAATGTTACAATTAGAGTGAAACGTTGAATAAATACAGAAAAAAAAAACATTTAAACGGTGTAGCTTGAGCAGATCTCACTTGTAATTGCGTGTTACTACATAAACTCAAATGAAATGACAACCAACTTCCTATATAACATTTTGAGGCCTGTGCTCCAGCATCAAAGCAGAGCTTGGAAGCCCACCTCTTAAAGCACTAAGGCCCATATTTATACTTTTTAGCGCCGCATTTGCGCCAATTTACAAAATACAATTGTATTTTGTAAGTTTGTGCCGCTTTTGCGTCAAAAAATTACGCAAATGCGGCGCTAAAAAAGTATAAATATGGGCCTAAGTTATAAAGCATAAAAATGAAATATTTTATAAGACTATGGGGGTTATTACAACTTTGGAGGAGGTGTTAATCCGTCCCAAAAGTGACGGTAAAGTGACGGATATACCCCCAGCCGTATTACGAGTCCATTATATCCTATGGAACTGGTAATACGGCTGGTGGTATATCCGTCACTTTACCGTCACTTTTGGGACGGATTAACACCTCCTCCAAAGTTGTAATAACCCCCTATGTCATTTTGTACTAATAGAATCGTTCATGGGAGAGCACATGTCTATACAAAGTAAAATCCAGCTGCAAGCACCAGAAAACTAAAAATACATAAATGGATGAAATATTTACGCCTTGCACGAGGCACTACATAACACTGTTGCAAGAACACAAACTGATGTTTAATTTCCAACTGAAAGTGTTTCTTCTGTGAGTTAAAAAATATAATTACCACTGATTAGGATCGTTTGAAGCAGATCATGGAATAAAGCATGCAGTACTGTGTATTTCTATAAACTCATAGTAGCATACTATATTTCTACCAAACATATATCGTTCTCCTACAGACAAGGGGGATTCTGTGAAGCTGTCATAATGATCAATTTGGGCGAGGGTTCCCAAGTGTTTGGATGTGCGGAGACGCTGGGGAGTTTTCACTTTTCCAAATTATATATTTTTTTAAGTTTATTGCATGAATTTCTCACATCTGCTTTCATTTTTTTAATGGCTGTACAGTGTTTGAAAGTATATACTGAAAACAACATTGTGATATAGTTCATTCAAAGTTCATGCCCTTCCTGAACTAGACTTTTTCTTTCCCTCATTAGAACTGCATAAGCGAAGGCATCAGGTCTAACATGAGTGTCAGTGCAATCAATCACGGACAGGCACAAATGATGTTTGCCATGTATTAGCACATTAAACCTGGTCCTATTTACATTGTAAATGCGTCCTTAAATATGGAAGCTTATGAGGAAAAGAAGATAATGGGAAACCACACATTCGAATTCACCAAAACTTCAAGGGAAGTCGATCACATACCCTGTTTCTACAGGTTAATCACGGTTAGCCCCTTCGGGTGCTTTGTAACTGCTGTCGAGGGGCTAAAATACGGCAAGTAAACAGACTTCCAACACTGCTTGCTTTAGGTTTTTGTTGCTGCCTTCATAATCCCAGAGCCTTGACATTGCAAGCTAGTGCCAAGGGTGTTAAAGTGTAAGGCAGGGCTACTAGTTGCTGCGGCTGGCTTCCCCTTATAAAATTCCAAGTCTAAAACACGACTTACACGATTTACAGTGAGAGAGCGTAGTTTAAATATTACCTATTTAGATGTGAAATGCTTATATTTAACAATGCTGCATTAATAATATTATTCATTGAAATGTATTTTAAACGTGAAGAATTATTGTACGCATATACTAATATTAATAAGAAGAAATGATTACTTGTATTTTGATTAATTGAATATGTTAACACGTACGAAGATTGCATTTATTAGAATCCATAAGCCTTAAGTTAGCGTGAGCTGAAGAATTGGCTGTGTAGCTCTCATATTAAAGCATATTTTTTCTGTTTCTCTAGTGTGCTGACTTGCAAAAGGGCCATGACCCAGCATTTGTTCTCTTCTTTGCTTTTTGCAGCAATGCTAGTTTTTCTCATCCGCATGCTAGCTGCTTTAGTATAAAGTTTATACACTTTGCAACAAAATATGTAAACTTTCAAGGACATTCTATCATGGAAAAGAGAACTTTTGACCCGAAGAATGTGCCAGAGAATGAAGTAACCCCGGATGTGCCACCTACGAAAAACATCAATTAAGAAGACCAATCAGAATGTCATGAATTATCGTGAAATGACAAGTGCATTACTTAATGTATAATTTGATAGGTTACAGATAGTGGGGAGAAATGACTATCCAATAGAATTTTGGGGGAAGGTATTGCCAAAAGGGGATAAAAACCCATGACACAGGAGACTTGAGAGAACTAGGTAGGGAATGGTATTGATTGCATCCAGAAACTCTGTCACTCTGTTTGGTGATTTGAGACTTAATAAACCATCCTCACCCCTAGTCGCCCCATTACACTTTCTTCCTTATGAGGGAAGTGTCCCCTGCCCTTAGAATAGATAGACTGACGGTGATTCAACTGATGTCCTGAAGACGAAGACTGATCCTGTATGCTGACTCATTCCGAGTAGGGTAATTATGACAGTTGCTCTTGTAATTTGTCTATTCGCTTTTCCTTTCTAGGTACCAACTGCTGTATTTTTGATTAGAGACCTTAGTTAGATGTTTTCCAAGACTGACGCGACGAACGCGACTGATATTGTGCTATGCTGAACTGAGACATACATGCTGTTCTACTTATTTGATTTGTGTATATATCATATATTAGTGGCTTAATGTTTGTCATCTTCACATTGTCAAAATCTTATCACAGTTGCCATATAGTAACTATGCTCCTTTGCTTCTTGGTTTTGAGATTAATACATCTGCTGTTAGATTGTAATCAATAGGGAATACAATTCACAAAACTTCAACAAAGGTGTGGTTATTCATGACTGAAAGGTCATGGTTGCGCCGACAGTTTTAACTAATGTCTAAATTGAGATATATTGTGGTGATATATGTTGACAATATTATTGATATATTGCTTGAATATTGATTAGTTACCTCGTCTTACTGTGTCTCACCACTGGGTCAAAAGGTTCATCGGCCTAAAACGAGTCCTAATGTGTATAAATTGACATAGAAGGACGCGTTAGGAGTTCTGGTAGCAGAGCGATGGTTTGGCCCTTGGGGGCCCTAAGACGGAGATTCATTGTTTAATTTGTTTTTCTGTGATAATACAATTCGGAGATATGATGGGTTTCTAAGCTCGCCATGGCTTTCCTGGGATCTCGGAGCCTGCCTAAATGAGTTGGGAATGTTCTCGGCGCCATAATATGTGTGGTTAGGGTCTTTTGCGCTTGCCTAAGCATATGCAATTTGCAGGTGTTTGTGAAAATCTGTGCGAATTAGGCCAAATTAAGTGTTGTTTAGAAGGAGTAGGCGTACTCCACAGTATGAGAGTAGGGAAGTCGGCGTACTTCATGTGAATGTAGCGCTTGTTGCTCAAAATTATCCACGTGGTTGGTTGTTGTGTACGGACCTGTTGAGGTCTAAGACTCCGGAGTATGAAAATAAATGTGGTTTATGTTGTAATCTGTGCGGTTTAATAGGTCAATCAGGCGTGGTTGACAAATCGAGTTTGAGTTATAATGCATGTATGAAACCTTCAATGGAGATTTGACAAATTCTAAAGTGCACTAGAAGGAGTCATTGACAAGTCGAGAGTAGAATTTGCAGGTCGAATTCTGCTTGCGTATGCGGGAACTGAGTAGCAGCCGAGGCTTCAAGTGAAATCTCTGTAAAGTTCTGAAGCGAATGTGTTACCCTTCCTGTAGTAAACCGACAGATTTGTGTTTTCATTTTAAGATGCTCGCAATAATTTGCATTAGTCTGTGTGAGTTGTAAGGGTCAGTGAGGCGTGGACAAGCCGCAAGACTTTGGGGGTCATTCTGACCCTGGCGGTCTATGAACGCCAGGGTCGCGGATGACTGAAGCACCGCCAACAGGCTGGCGGTGCTTCAAAGCCCATTCCGACCACGGCGGTAAAGCCGCGGTCGGAAAACCGGGTCCGGCGTTTTCCCGCCGGATTTCCCCCGGCTGGGCTAATCCTCCATGGCGGCGCTGCAAGCAGCGCCGCCATGGGGATTCTGACCCCCTTCCCGCCAGCCTGTTCTTGGCGGTTTTCACCGCCAGGAAGAGGATGGCGGGAACGGGTGTCCTGGGGCCCCTGGGGGCCCCTGCACTGCCCATGCCACTGGCATGGGCAGTGCAGGGGCCCCCTAACAGGGCCCCAGCATGCTTTTCACTGTCTGCTTAGCAGACAGTGAAAAGCGCGACGGGTGCAACTGCACCCGTCGCACACCTGCAACACCGCCGGCTCCATTCGGAGCCGGCTTCAGTGTTGCAGGCCGCCTTCCCGCTGGGCCGGCGGGCGCTAACAATGTTAGCGCCCGCCGGCCCAGCGGGAAGGTCGGAATGGACCCAGCGGTCTTTCGACCGCGGAGCGGCCATATGGCGGTTCCCGCCGGAGTAGGAATGAGGTCCTTTGTCAGCTGCTGTGTGTGTGAGTGTGACGTCAGTGGTGCCGCGCTGAGATAGGTCGGATGTCGAGAATGGTCGCGCACGGATTGGCTGCCGTCCGTGAGAGGCAATAGGTTGAGAAAGGGCGGGTGAAGAGTGTCCTGGGAACTAAGCCATTTCTGATTAAATACAAAATAAGAGAATCGCAAAAATGAATTTTGTCAAAGCATTCAAAAGCGCTCTAAAGGGAGATGTATATATTGTAGCAACTGATGGGGAACCTACACCACCTGAGGGTACGCCAGCTTATACGGTTATGGAAGAGAAAGGTGTCGCGCCTTGTTTATGGATGAAGCAGTGGCGCAAATTAACAGAGAAAGAAGGGTGTCTAGCGTTTCCAGAACATGGGACGTTCAATCCAAAGGTACTAGAAAATCTGAGGTGGATGTTAAGAACACAAAAGCCACCTCCAAGACCGGCACAATATGAGGCTTTAGCGATTTGGGACTTAATGGCTCTTAAACATAGACAAGAAAGGTTTCAGAGAAGACTGAAAAAGGCAGAAAAATCCTATGCAGAGGCCAGGTGGGACAACGAGAGCAAAATGTGGAGAAGGGGAATTGTAAATGGGTTGAAGTTATTCCCAGCAATAACTCAAGGAGAAGAAACACAGGGAAAGAAAGCCTCTTGTAAAACTGATAAAGACTTAGGCAAATCTAAAGAAAATAAAAGATCCTGGGAAGAAGACGATGATTCAGACGATGAGGAATTTATGGATAGATTGTTACATGATCGTCCGCCACCGTATGCGGTGAGCGACAGCGCTCCAAGCACTAGCTTGGATCCTGGGAACCAGACACAGGAAAAGGGAATTACTGATACTGTACAGACTAGTGATACAGCTTTGACACAGAATGGTGTCAGTGTACCCACTGCACCCGACATGCCGATAAAGTTGCAACCGCCACCACAGATAAAGAGAATCTATCCTGATGTCCTGGTGCTTGAAACTACCACGAATTTGATAGTGCCGCCAGACCCGATATACACAAAGCCAAAGTTAATACAGATTGAATCAACTCCGAAGTTAATGTCTCAGCCACCACAGTTGATACCAGGGTATAATCCTGTAGCGGGACCGCCATTAGTACCGGTTCCAGGTACATTGGAACAGACCTATAGAGTGGAGGCTCCAAGAAGTCTGGGTCCAGGCCAGACACCTGCTGCTATATCGTTACCTATTACTGTTGGTCCCCCAGTGCCGTTGTATGCACAAGGTAAAACAGGGTTGTGCGATCAGGGAGTGATGACTCAGGAAGCAATAAGATAATGGCCCCTGGAGAGCAAGTAAATGAGACACCGAGACCCTTATTGGACCTTAGTCCAGTGGGGGCACCTCTCGAAGCAATGAGTCAAGCAGGATTAGGAGTTTTAACTCCCCAAACCATGAGTACAAATACCTCGCATTCTCCAATGATACATGCAGGGAGCATTTCACTGCAGGGATTTACGGTACAACAGTTAAACGAATGGTTAGAGAAAACCTATACTTCACAAAAGTCTACAGTGACCACAGTTGAACCCGAGAAAGAGAAACAAGACGAATACCTGAACCTTGTACGACTAGGGGCAGAAGCTGCCGAGTTAGTAGAAGGGACAATGGGAGTAAATAGATTGGAGTCATACACAGAGGCAGAACTGAGATATTTGTGTCCCAAAATTACTAAGGAGGTAGGCAAAGTACATCAGAGATTGGCAAACCTAGCAGACAAATACAATATCGATATAGGAAACACTAAACATTTGAAAAGGAGTTACAGATTAGATTTTGATTCAAAAGATTTTGAACACATGAGATCTGCAGGCATGAAAGCACATTTGAGAGAATTGTTGCAGAGTGCACAAATTTGGGGTGCATTGGAAAAGTGGGAAGGCAGATGGGCAAAGAAAAGAGATAAGGGAAAGAGTGATAGTCCATGGTCTAATCAAGTTAGGACCTCACCTGATTTGGATTCGGTAAAAATATTACCTATGAGAGAGACAGCTGGGGGTGTTTTAGTGCATGTGCCATGGACTAGAGGAGACATTTTATCCTTTACGAATGATTATCCTAGACTGAGAGAGAAGCCGATCAAGTGGTATCAACAAACAGACAGGTTTGTGAAACTTGAAAAATGTCTCTGGGAAGATTTGAATACTTTGTTTGAGATCATTGTTCCGCCTGATTTGTGGCTCGAGTGCAAGAGAGGGGTAGATTGGCCGACAAAGGAGCCGGCAAGAGATAAGGTGACCGGAGCACCTTCAGAAGAGGTGATGAAATATTACCATAAAGTGATTGAGTTTTTGAAACAGAAGGTGTCGCCGAAGGTGACTGATTGGCAGAAAATCGACCGGACCTCTCAAGAGGTTAAAGAGTCAATACATGCTTATTATGAGAGATTGTTGAAAGCATTAAAGCATTACAGTGGTACTGAGACAATTGAACCAAAAGACATGAATCACCTTGTGTTTAGATTCGTCGAAGGATTGAGACCAGAAGTTGGGCAAATTATTAAGAATCATTTGATTTGTTGGCAAGCTAAACCGATTGATGAGGTATTGCAGTATGCAAAATACTGTAGTGATGAGATCGAGTTGAAGCAGAGAGAGCTAAAGGAAAAGGTGATGGTGATGCAGATAAGGGCTGCACGGGCTGGAATACAGGGAAATGGAGTTCAGCAAATGATACAACAACAACCGCAATTGAATGGTGTGTTTCAGGCACAGCCAAGAGGTAGAGGTCGAGGGTTTGTGAACCGCGGTTCAGACATGAATAATGTTGTTATTCAAAATTACGTTCAAGGAGTGAAAAAGATGTCGCCATGTCACGCGTGCGGGGGCGTGGGGCATTGGAAACGGGAATGTCCGAATATGGTGCAGGATGGTGCAGGATGGTGCAGGATGGTGCAGTTCAGCAGAGCACTAATGTTGGTACCTTACAGAATTCACGAGGTCCAAAGATGAGACATCAAAACCCGAATTTTCAGAATAATTTGGTACAAATGCAAGGGTACAGCCCATGCAGCAGATGGAAATGCTGCATTTTCAGTCAATACAAATGCAACCAGTGCAACAGCAGATTCCTATGGTGCCTAGACAGCAAATGCAATTACCAATGGCTCCAATGGGACAGCAACAGGTGATGCTTCCTCAGCAGGTCGCAGGTCAAAATAACACTGTACAACAGTTCCCATTACGAGGTGAAAATGGCATGAATGAGGATTGGTCAGATGACAGCTCAGACAGTGAAGAGTGCAGGCTTGCAGCATCCCTAGAGGTGGATCAGAGAGGCCCATACGTAGAGGGAAAAGTAATGGGCTATAGGGTTTCATTTTTGGCCGACACAGGAGCTACACGCTCTACAGTTCGAAGTGCAGAAGTCCCAAGATTACCTATCTCAGGGTGTACTATACGAGTGGTTGGAGTAGCAAATCAGTACCTGACTAATCCGATTACTGATCCGGTGCAAGTTGAAATTGGCAACTTTCAAGGGCTGCATAGATTTGTTGTATGCGATTCAAGTCCAGTATCCTTACTAGGAAGGGACTTACTGTGTAAGACAAAATGTTCGATTACCTGTTCCAATGATGGAATTGAGGTACAGACAAACAGTGACGATGAGGGAGATGAGAGTCAATTTGTAGAGGAAGAAGCAGGAACAAATGAAGACTATCCTTGGATTACTTTATTCCCAATGCATACATTGATTGACTTACCTGTTGAATTGCAGGGAACAGTGACAGAGAAAGTGTGGGATTTGACCGGAAAGGAAGTGGGATTAATAAAAGGGGTAGAACCAGTCAAAGTTCAAATCAAACCAAATGCAGTGTTCCCACAAGTATCACAGTATCACATGACCCAAGATGTCCTCATTGAGGTGTCACAAATAATTGCAGATTTTTTCAGACAAGGAGTTCTGAAAGAAGTCTTGAGCAGTCCATGTAACTCACCCATCATGGGTTTAAAGAAGCCCTGTGGGAAAGTTCGAATTGTGCAAGACTTGCTAAAAATAAATGAAATCGTGATAAAATGCTGCCCTGTGGTACCTAACCCAGCGGTAATAATGTTCCAAGTTCCCTGTGATGCTGAATGGTTTACCGTAGTCGACGTATCACAAGCCTTCTTTTCGATACCTCTCCATGAGGATAGCCAATTTTTGTTCAGTTTCAAATTCTTGAATAAGGTGTGCAGTTGGTGCAGAATTCCTCAAGGGTTCTCAGAGTCACCATCCATTTTCAATCAGATATTGAAAAAGGATTTGGAACCTCTTGTGCTGCCTTTTAATTCAACTCTTGTGCAGTACATCGACGATTTGCTAATTGCATCCAAAACCAGAGACAGTTGTAAATACGATACCATTGCATTACTGAATCATCTGGGAAAGAATGGACACAAGGTGTCGCCCAGAAAGTTACAATATTGTCAGAAGGAAGTGAAATACTTGGGACATTTGATTGAGAAAGGGTCCAGAAGAATATCAAAGGAAAGAATAACAGCTGTTTTGCAAATGAATCCTCCAACAACAAAAAGAGATGTCAGGATGTTTTTGGGAATGGTGGGCTACTGTCGCCAGTGGATACCCAACTTCTCCATCATCTCAAAGCCGTTAATAAAATTGACAGGAAAGGAAGTCAAGGATGAGCCATACACAATAACTTTGTCAAAAGAGGAGCCTGAGTCATTCATAGAATTAAAAGAATGCATGTGCAGGGCACCAGCATTGGGAATGCCAGACTACGAAAAGCCTTTTCTGTTGTTTTGTCATGAACGTGATGCTTGTTCTTTGTCTGTCTTAACACAGGTCCACGGAGATGCAAATCGCACTGTAGCATATTTTTCAGCTACTTTGGACCCTGTCGCAGCAGCCTTACCGGGTTGTTTGCGGGCAGTCGCAGCAGTTGGTCAGAGCCTTTTACAATGTGAAGGCATAGTCATGGGATACCCTCTGACAGTAATGGTTCCACATTCGGTTGAAATTCTTTTGACACGAACTAAGACTCAACACATGACAAATGCACGTCTCACTAGGTATGAGACGATCATACTGGGGTCACCGAATGTCACTCTTAAAAGATGCGCTGTGCTGAACCCGGCAACCTTGCTTCCTAATGAAAACACTGTAATCAAAGACGGGGAAGAATTTTAACATGATTGTCTTGAGGTGACGGAGTTGTGCACCAAACCTCGTCCAGATATTCAGGACACCCAATTGAAAGAAAAGACTGCATCATGTTTGTTGATGGGTCCTGTCTTAGAGACTCTGCCGGAACACTGAGAGCCGGTTACACAGTATGTACCATAACTGGCATCGTCGAAGCCTCCTGGCTGGAGAGAGTGTACTCTGCACAAGTGGCAGAATTAATTGCCCTTACTAAGGCATGCCATGCAGCTGTAAATTTGAAAGTAACTATCTATACTGATAGCAGATACGGATTTGGAATTGTGCATGATTTCGGCCAACTTTGGTCACAGAGGGGTTTCATGACCTCCTCTGGTTCTCCTGTGAAAAACGGTGAACAAATAAGAGATTT
The DNA here is from genome assembly GCF_031143425.1 of Pleurodeles waltl. NCBI lineage: Eukaryota > Metazoa > Chordata > Amphibia > Caudata > Salamandridae > Pleurodeles > Pleurodeles waltl. Next base: position 766,212,086 of record NC_090445.1, read on the forward strand.
GTTGCATGCGATTCAGTTACCTCAAGAAATTGCCGTGGTGAAGTGCAGTGCTCACATTAGGTCACAAGATTTTGTGTCTATGGGAAACGGCTATGCAGATCAAGTCGCAAGATTTTGTGCATTGAACTGTATATCGTTTAAGGAACAATGGGAATTGTTACCACAATCTGAAAACGACACACATTTAAATATGGCATTATGAGTGGTTGACACCTTAGATGAACTGAAAACATTACAAGGTCGTGCGAGCAAAGAGGAGAAACGCTCTTGGCAAAGAATGCAATGTGTACAAAGAGCTGATGACCTATGGGTTTCAGAGGAGGGAAAATTGGTCTTGCCAAATAGCCTTTTGTCACAGTTTGCCCAGCTATACCATGGGCAGGCACATCTAGGAAGAGATACCATGATCAGGTCCTTTAAGATTGATTGGTTCAATCCAAAATTCAGACATGCTGTAGAAATCACTTGCCACAGGTGCGTCATCTGTCAACAGATGAACGCTGGAAAAGGAACTGTGGTAACTTTGAGCCACATTGGGAGAGCTGGAGGTCCATTCAACAAAATGCAAATGGATTTTATTGAGATGCCTGTTTGTGGAGGATTGAAGTACGTGTTGGTGATTGTGTGTGTTTTCAGTCATTGGATTGAGACATATCCCACACGTAGGAATGACAGTCTTACAGTTGCAAAACTACTACTCCGGGAACTGATACCAAGATTCGGGTTTCCGGTTTCTATAGAATCAGATAGGGGAAGACACTTTGACAATGAGGTGATTAAACTCCTGTGCGCTGCACTCAACATTGAACAAAAGCTGCATTGTAGCTATCACCCTGAAGCATCAGGACTAGTTGAGCAGATGAATGGTACTCTGAAATCAAGAATGGCAAAAATGTGTGCAGTAACAAACATGAAATGGCCAGATGCCTTACCTCTAGTACTGATGTCTATGAGAAATACCCCAGACAAGAAAACTGGACTGCCCCCCCCATGAAATCCTCATGGGCAGAGCAATGAGATTACCAGCAGTACCTGCAAATGCACTAGTGAATATTACAGATGATATGGTGTTGGATTACTGCAAAGGTTTGGCTGACGTGATTCGCTCTTTTTCTCACCAGGTGGAAGCTAACACGTTACCACCAATTGGCGATCCAGGCCACTCTCTGCAAGCTGGAGATTGGGTGGTTGTCAAGAAGCACATCAGAAAATCGTGTTTAGAGCCACGTTGGAAAGGACCGTATCAAGTAATATTGACGACTACCACTGCTGTGAAGTGTGCCGGGGTTCCCAACTGGATACATGCCAGTCACACAAAAAGGGTAACGTGTCCTGTTGAAGAGGAACTTGAAGTTTCCGGTACAGCAACTTCAAGAAGAGAAGTCTCAGAGTCAGAGATCAGTCAAGAAGGAACTGAGACTACTGGAGAGCCCACTGAGAACAGCCTTGTCCCTCAAGCTGTCAATGAGTTCGAGAGAGGTGACAGAGTGCCTATCTCAGTAGAGGCAGCAGGAGAACTAAGCCAAGGAGAGGTTCTCCCAGAAGTAGACGAATACGGGTTAGAATCTGAACCCAACACAGAACTAGAAGGAGAAAGAGAAGGAGAAACTGTAGATACAAATCAAAACATGTCAGAATCTCCCGAGCCAGTTGCAGGTCCGTCAAGAGAAAACACCATATCACAAGAGGAGGGCGCTGTCCAACGTCCTGAAGGGAAGCGTCGAGAAAAGACACATAGAGGTGATAATTGGCCAGACAAATCACATCTTAAAATAAGAGAGATATCAAATGATACCATAATAGAAGAGAGTGATACCACACAAGCTGATGATCTGAGTGAAGGAGAACGATGAGTAAAGAGGAATAGAATTGCGAACAGAAGATATACAGGTCCTGAATGGGCATATGCTACAACATCTGAATGGCAACAAGAATTCCTAGCATTCTGTTTTGATCGAGAAGTACCAGGCCAGTATTACGGTATCTGAACAAAACTCAAGGAAGACTTGGCTAAGTTTGAAAATTTGGTAAACTAAAAGAAAGAAACTCTAGAAAATTACTGGAAGTGACACTAAAATCGGACTTGACTTGAAAAGAAACCTGATTACGACAAGCTGCTAACCTGAATTGACTAAAAGGGTCCTGGAGTGAGTGAAGACGCTGTAATATACGCAGAGAAAAAAAAAGAGAAAAAGTTTTTCCTCAAGTTGATTGTTGATCTGCTCTTCTGATTCTATACAAACATGGCTTACAATAGAAATAGTAGCAAGGGAAGTAAAGTGTGTGGTTGGTTAGGTCTTATAATAGGTGTTGTGTGTGCAATAATGGTTGTAGGAGTGATTGTGGGAATGCCATGGAGAGAGAAAGAAACTATTAACGCAACTTCAAAACCTGAAACTACTACTAAACTAACACCGTGGGAGAGATTTGAACAGGATGCAAGACATATGCATGAGGGAACTAATGCAAAAGGGGAGCTTTCTACTAATGCCTTCTATCGCTTACTAAATGAGTATGTGGAAACCATGGATGCGAAAGATTGTTATGTATGTACTAAAATTCCTTCGTCTGTGCAGGAGGGAGTTACCTATCATAGCCTCCCTCTTACTTATGGAATTAGTTGCAGCTTGCTACTAACAAGATTCTATAATCAAGAGCATGTGCAATACTTTTATTCGAATTTGGATGTTGTGTTTTCTTCTGTGCCTGTGATTGAATTCTTGAATAAATTAGCTAAAGAGCATGATATAAAAATAGTTAGAGGATTCTTTGAGCCAACACTTACATTTGGAACTGCTTTTGCACATCGCAACAATTTGGCTTGCTTACTGTCGCCTGTAGAAAAGAGCTTCCTAGATCACACAGATGATAGACGCAAAATATTAAAAGAAAGGTTAGAGAAAGGATTAGAAAAACGTACCTATGCAAATGATTATGCTTATACTGCAATCAAAACGCAAGGAAAATTAGCTATAGATGCATTACACGTAGGTAGGCTTTGTGTATATAGGCCAAAATCTGATCAAGACAATTTGTTTGTGGGCACGAGTGAGTGCAGGCATGTGTTTTTGTTTCAGAGTAAATGGACCTTTATGTTGAATGGACAAGATCCAGCGATTCCTGGAAACTATTACATTTGTGGGCTAAATGCTTATTACCGTCTCCCTAAGGGATGGTATGGAACATGTTATTTGGGGATAGTATTCCCAAAGATATACCAGATTGATGACTTAAAACAAATACCTAAGACGTCTGAATTACAACATTCTAGACAAAAACGAGAATCAGTGGCGGCTGTCATTGGTGATATATTTGGAGCCATAATCCCATCAGTAGGGGTTATCTTGAATTCTATGAAAATTCAAAAGTTGTCTACTATTGTGGATAACATGCTCACAAACTTTACAGGAGCCATACTCCTGATGGATACTGAACTTGCTGCAGAAAGAGCTCTGACTCTTCAAAATCGGCTTGCTTTAGACATTCTTTTAGCAAAGAGTGGAGGGGTCTGCAAAATGCTTAATGAGCGTCATTGTTGTTCATTCATTCCAGATAACAGTAAGAAAATTAGAAGCATGCTTACTAACCTTACTAGAGATAGTACAGATTTGAAGGATCTGAAAGAACTTGGGGGGTCATTCTGACCCTGGCGGGCAGCGGGAGCCGCCCGCCTGGAGGGAGCCGCCATATGGCCGCTCCGCGGTCGAAAGACCGCGGAGGCCATTCTGGCTTTCCCGCTGGGCTGGCGGGCGACCGCCAGAAGGCCGCCCGCCAGCCCAGCGGGAAACCCCTCCCCACGAGGAAGCCGGCTCCGAATGGAGCCGGCGGAGTGGAGGATGTGCGACGGGTGCAGTGGCACCCGTCGCGAATTCCAGTGTCTAAGTGGGGCCCTCTTACGGGGGCCCCTGCAGTGCCCATGCCAGGGGCCCCACGACACCCCTCACCGCCATCCTGTTCCTGGCGGGCGGACCGCCATGGGGGATTCCTAGGGCAGCGGAAAACCGGCGGGAGACCGCCGGTTTTCCTGGTCTGACCGCGGCCAAACCGCTGCGGTCAGAATGCCCTGCGGGGCACCGCCAGCCTGTTGGCGGTGCTCCGGCATCCCCGGCCCCGGCGGTCCTTGACCGCCGGGGTCGGAATGACCCCCTTGGTGTTTGGGAGAAATTTGGAAAGGGAATTGCCCGAGTTGGAAGTTGGTTTACCAACATTTGGAATGGGGTACTTGCAAAAATTGTTATTAATTGTTTTGGTTTGTCTATTAGGATTATGGGGGGCATGTAAAATCAATGACAAAGTAAAAAGAAATTGGACTAAAAGAGGCCAGCCGAAATGAAGAAAGTGAAAGAGAGAAAATGTTCAATTAAATAATGGAACGTTCTCATAAAGGGCAAGATGTTGAAATGCGCATCATGCGCAAGGTGAAAAATTAGATCGAAGAAAAGATTTGTGATGACGAGCGTCATCAGAGGAGGGACTGAGAGAGCGTAGTTTAAATATTACCTATTTAGATGTGAAATGCTTATATTTAACAATGCTGCATTAATAATATTATTCATTGAAGTGTATTTTAAACGTGAAGAATTATTGTACGCATATACTAATATTAATAAGAAGAAATGATTATTTGTATTTTGATTAATTGAATATGTTAACACGTACGAAGATTGCATTTATTAGAATTCATAAGCCTTAAGTTAGCGTGAGCCGAAGAATTGGCTGTGCAGCTCTCATATTAAAGCATATTTTTCTGTTTCTCTAGTGTGCTGACTTGCAAAAGGGCCATGACCCAGCATTTGTTCTCTTCTTCGCTTTTTGTAACAATGCTAGTTTTTCTCATCCGCATGCTAGCTGCTTTAGTATAAAGTTTATACGCTTTGCAACAAAATATGGAAACTTTCAAGGACATTCTATCATGGAAAAGAGAACTGTTGACCCAAAGAATGTGCCAGAGAATGAAGTAACCCCAGATGTGCCACCTACGAAAAACGTCAATTATGAGGACCAATCAGAATGTCATGAATTATCGTGAAATGACAAGTGCAGTACTTAATGTATAATTTGATAGGTTACAGATAGTGGGGAGAAATGACTATCCAATAGAATTTTGGGGGAAGGTATTGCCAAAAGGGGATAAAAACCCATGACACAGGAGACTCGAGAGAACTAGGTAGGGAATGGTATTGATTGCATCCAGAAACTCTGTCACTCTGTTTGGTGATTTGAGACTTAATAAACCATCCTCACCCTTAGTCGCCCCATTACACTTTCTTTCTTATGAGGGAAGTGTCCCCTGCCCTTAGAATAGATAGACTGACGGTGATTCAACTGATGTCCTGGAGACGAAGCCTGATCCTGTATGCTGACTCATTCAGAGGAGGGTAATTATGACAGTTGCTCTTGTAATTTGTTTATTCACTTTTCCTTTCTAGGTACCAACTGCTGTATTTTTGATTAGAGACCTTAGTTAGATGTTTTCCAAATCAATGTTCTAAATTGGTTTTGCATGAAGTCCAACATGCTGATGCTAATTAGTGGTTAGGATAGGGTTCACCTTGACTGACGCGACGAACGTGACTGATATTGTGCTATGCTGAACTGAGACATACATGCTGTTCTACTTATTTGATTTGTGCATATATCATATATTAGTAGCTTAATGTTTGTCATCTTCACATTGTCAAAATCTTATCACAGTTGCCATATAGTAACTATGCTCCTTTGCTTCTTGGTTTTGAGAATAATACATCTGCTGTTAGATTGTAATCAATAGGGAATAAAATTCACAAAACTTCAACAAAGGTGTGGTTATTCATGACTGAAAGGTCATGGTTGCGCCGACAGTTTTAACTAATGTCTAAATTGAAATATATTGTGGTGATATATGTTCACAATATTATTGATATATTGCTTGGTATATTGATTAGTTACTTCGTCTTACGGTGTCTCACCACTGGGTCAAAAGATTCATCGGCCTAAAACGAGTCCTAATGTGTATAAATTGACATAGAAGGACGTGTTAGCAACAGTAAAGCATTTCAGTCCCAAAACATGGAGGACACAAAAGATCACCAAATCATGGATGTTAGTCCCTTGAGGCATGAAGGGGAGGATGTTGTAGCATATTTCAAGGCATTACAGCTTTTGAGAATGTGGTAAGGGACAGTAAGTATGTATTTTTTTTTATCAGAGAAAATATGTGGTCATGAGAAGCACAAACAAATTTATTTTTCCCACACAAACACAGTTCCAAGTTTCTGGTCTCCCATTGCTGGGTGTGGAGGTGGCAGGTATGAGGAGAGCAGATGCCACCCACGCCCTGGAGCGGGCTATTGCTTGTATTGCACATTATTTTACCTCCTTGTGCCAAGATACTCTGCTCTACATCTGACTTACATTAGGGTAAGGTGACCCCTATGGAAGACTCCAGCTTGCATGTTTCCTCTCAAGTTGGGTTATGGCCCTCAAGATTATGGCCTTGGTGACAGACAGGATCTGTGTCCACCAATGTAAAGATGAACCACTGGGAGTAGACAATTTCGTTGTGGTATTCACAATCTCCAAAAGACAGACTACGGACAGCTCAGCAGATTTGTACAATCCATTGAAGGTTGCAGAGCAGTGGTGGGGTTTCTGCTCAAATAAACATGATTCGGAATGCGCCTAATGAGGGATTAACAGAGGCTGTGGGATACCACTTTTATTCTGACCTAATAGAATTTTCAATGGCACACTAATAGGCCTGGGGAAAAACTCTGCTCTGCTGACTGAGTGGGGGAATTCAGAAACTCTTCGTTTCGCGGAGAACGCAGAGTTAGCGATAGACTCCGCACTCCACAACGTAGTGGATTTCTCTCTGTTTTTTCCCTTTTCCCTGTTGGCACATGCTGTCTGTCATTTAGTGTGCATGAGATGTGAGAAGAAAGACTTCCGCTCTCTCGCGATCACAAACGAGATTTTTTATCCACACGCGAGAGTTAGCGCTGCACCAGTGACTTCCAGCATGCCTTTTTTGATGCAGGTGAGCACGAGTGAACGGGATTGACTGCTGCTGCAACCTGGCGAAGCTGAAGCAGCTAAAATCTACAACTTTGAGTGAAAAATCTTCTCTAATTGACCTTTCACGTTGATATTGTTGTGCGAGGAGTACTTTTTTATTATTTTGTTTCCCAACAACAGGAAGTGCCCCAGTGACTCCACCTTCCTGTTCCTGTCCAGAAGGCTCCTCCCACTGCATTGTCCAGCTCCTGGTCACTTGTCACTTGGATTTCGTGCTGGAAGGATCACTTTTTTGTCTCCTGGATATATCATCGGATTTAAGGACTGTTGTACTTGAGATTTCACAAGTAGGTTAAAACAATTCATATTTAGGTTGTTGTACAACTTGTTTGTTTGACAGGGGGCATGCACCAGGATTCATCTGTACTTTTATTCAAAATATTTTTAATTGTGGTGGGCGGCCTGCATTTGGGGCCTAATTATAACTTTACTTGTATGTTTTTATTCTACAAAGGAAACATGTTTAACACTTCACTACATTTTTACCATGTTTTGTTTTGTAAATTTGCAATATTCATTAAATTGAATGTTAATGTTAAGTGGCGTAGCCTGCTAATATAATAGGCCTTGCAGCTGCAGGCCCAGTACTAGTCGTGGATGCATGACGTGAAAACTACTGTTAGTGTTGTCTGTAGAACTGAAACACCGTGGATGGCATTGGATTAAAGATAATAAAATGTTAATTGGTAGTATTTCAAATTTGTTTCAGCAAACAGTGTATGGTGGGGTACATGATGTCTTTGTATGAAGTGTGTTGTGGTTGTAAAATATTTTGCTCCTTTAATTTTAGTTTTTGGAAATACTGACAATGCTGTTTTTTTCTCCCGTACCAATGTCTTCTTTTGTCTGGCCAATGGGTGAGAGTGTTTGCCATAGGCCACCATTTGTCTTTGTTCCCCATTCCATGTGGCCAGGGGCACTTTTTGTATAGTCAAAAGTATAGTCCTATACCTATATGTGCTTTCTGTTTTCTATTTATCCTGCTTGTTGTTTGCTGTGGCTGGTGACCAAGTTGTTCAGGAAGCCAGTAGTCCTGCATGTGTTCTCCTTTGTTGTGTTGGCCAGGCATCCTTGCTGGTTGAAGTTTGACCATGTGGCTTGTGGCCATTTTGTGTATGCAGCCAGTGCGTTTTAGGGCTGCATGTGTTCTTCTTTGTTGTGGCCGCCAAACCACCATGCTGGTTGTTGTTTGACCATATGGCCGGTGGCCATTTTGTGTAGGCAGTTAGTGTGCTTTAGGGCTGCATGCGTTCTTTGTTGTGATGGCCATGCCTCCTTGCTGCTTGTTGTTTGACCATGTGGCTGGTGGTCATTTTGTGTAGGCAGCCAGTGTACTTTAGGGCTGCATGTGTTCTTCTTTGTTGTGGTGGCCATGCCTTCTTGCTGGTTGTTGTTTGACCATGTGTCTGGCGGCCATTTAGGGTCTGCAGCCAGTGTTCTCAGGCCTGCATGTGTTCCTCCTTGTTGTGGTGCCCATGCCTCCTTGCTGGTTGTTGTTTGACCATGTGGCTGGTGGGCATTTTGTGCAGACAGCCAGTGTGCTTTAGTTTAGGTCAGCATCTGTTCTTCTTTGTTGTGGTGGCTATGCCTCCTTGCTGGTTGTTGTTTGACCATGTGGCTGGTGGCCATATTGTGTGTTTATTCAGGCCTCATAGGTCAATGCTTATTACTAAATGTACTGTATGAACAGTTTTTTATATTGTATTATATACTTTTTGTTTGCATTTTTCACCTCTACCACTCCTTGCCTCCCAAATCCCTGTGTTTTTTCATTCTAGTCCTCTTCCCCTAGTATACCAGCAATTGCAATCTATTTAAATAAATAAATGTATTATATCAGTCTAGTAATAATAATAGTATTTCAATATTTTTTTAAACTTTTTTATGCTTTTCGTTTAAAAACAAAAAAATTACAATTTTAATTCCCCTGGTAGCCCCATGTCTGCCATCAGTCTAATAATAGTAATACTATTTAAATATTTTTTTAACTTTTTTCTTGCTTTTCGTTTAAAAATAAATGAATTACAATTTTATTTCATTTATTTATTTAATTTTTTCCTATTTTCCCATGGAAAGCAGGAGGTTCTCCACTTCGGCAGATGACAAGACCGGAAAATCCACGCCCAAGACTACCAAGGAGCAGGTGTGTTCCAAAGCCCTAGTATCAACCAAGGCAGCATCCCGTACAAAGTTCGTGAACAAGTGAATATCAACTTCCTCCAGGAAGGGTATCTCGTAATCAGCCTCACGAAGCAAACGCAGCCGCAGCGCGCATGTCTGGGAATGAGCCCTCATCTGGAACATCAACAGATCAGCATTAACCACTGGGGGGCGCTGCTGTGAGAGACAGACGTCTAGAGCATGTTAAAAAAAGCACCAACGGCACCGAAACACGGGCTGCACACAATCCAAAACCGATCTGAATGACAGAGACCAGTCACACCCCAAATGTTTTGATGAGTGTTGCTCCAAAGTGCTGCATTATGCGTTCACGACACAGCTGCGCTGATGGGAGTGCCCACATATGTCCTTGTTGCGGCAGGACAGCCATTGCGGAAAAACAACAGCAACAGCAAAATGCCGGCTGATAAAGCCAAAGTTATCGGAAAACCCCCAAAAATGCTTCCAAAAATTGAATGAATAGCCAAAGGTATTAAACCAAATATGGAAGAGAAGGTGTGAACGAAACCAACACCAACGGCTTTGAAAAAATGTGCTAATCCAGCCGTGCTGGACGCATTAAATATACGTCCCACAAGTTCACGAAAGTGGCTCAGAAAGTTTGTATTTAATAGGGACTGTATTTCTGCTGATGACCTTGCCACCTGAAGTGCGTAGGTCTCGCGTGCAGATGTAAGGACCACATGCCTTTGAAACAATAAAGCCTTTAGTCTACTTAACTTGTCGAAATTCACCTTGGAAGTAGCAATGTAAGGCCATATATCCGCTACCTCCCTTAATTTAGTGGGGGGAAACAACACATTCCCGCAGCAAGTAACAACCTTGGTGACTGAAACAACGTAAACTATTCCGGCCCGCATGCCGCAACAGTCTTCACTATTAAGGAGGATGTAGCTGCCGTTTGAAAGCACCTGGAATGTGCAATCAAGGGGACTGGAACTCCCTTCAGATAGCAAGCCAAATTCGCAACCGAGGCATTACACGCCCCATGCAAGGACAGCTGCTTACAAATCATCGAATGGCTGACTGAAGTCTCACATTCACTGCCGCTAAGAAAGACCTCTTTCATGCCATTGAGGCATTTGTACAAGAAGGGAAGCTCCCACACCTCATGGATGTAACTATCTCCCACCTTTTCATATCTGCCTACCGGAACATGTTTCAAACAAGAAGTGAATTGTAATGTAGAAATAGGAAGATTAATAACGCCGTGTATCAACCACTCAGCAGATGGTATTTCGGCCACGGTAAAAGGCAATCTTTCTAATTTCTCAATATTGAGCATGACATAAGTCGCCTCCTTCTTAGCCATTAGTTGTTGTTGTCGTGTTAAATTAAAGAAAAGAATATCTCCCTGGCACTGATGTGCTGCCATGGAACGTGGCCTGCCTTCAATGTCTGAAGTGTCCAATCCAACTGCATAATGGACCGAGTCTGACTTTGTCCATGATATAAAGAAGACATATCAGATTGTATAATGTCTATAGCAGAAGAAATAATGTTGTTAATCGTATATATTCGGTCGGAAAAGGTGTGCATTCCATTATTCACAACGGCTAATGCCTTTTTCAAATTTTACTGATCTAATTGCCTTAACCGGGCTGCAGCCTCCTGTTGGGAAAGTTTCCATATTTCATTATACACTTCGTACAAGAAACGCTTCCTTCGTGGTGTCTTCAGGCCTGACAAAAAATCTTGCAAGTCAGTGTTATTAGACAGGAGAGTGAGATGTGTCTTGACTGCATCTAGTGAGGATGATCTTAACCATTGTTGGCACAATTTTCCCACACTATATGTAGTAATTATGTCAGCATGTTCTGGTGATATATAGCGAGAGTCTGTCCGACTCGCCCTGAAACCCCCCGATGAGGTGACAAAACGTTGATGACACCCGTTGGTGTCTATGGGCCACAATAACCACCCGCCTGGACGTTTCAATGAAGTGTTAAATGTACCATCATGGACCCAGTCTGTAAGTTCACTAAAAGTGGCATTTATGTATGTCTGCCAGTTATTAATTTTTGCAGGGACAGGTATACTAGGTATGTTCAATTCTCTAATCGTTGCTAAGCCCAAACAGCTAGTCTGTTGTACCGTTTCATTTTAAAAAATCATTTGGACAGGAATGAGACATGCTCTAAACAATGTTTCTCTACCCTTTGTCTGCCAATGTTTTGTTCCCCAAACACTTTTCAAATCGACGTTATTTGACCAATATTCATAACCTTCAATCAACAGTCGGGAAACAAAAGAATATGAGTATATGAATTTCGTATTAGTCAACAACATTTGCTTATCTTTAGACGGAGTTAACTTAAAATAATATGACTTAGCATTAATTTGATGATGCCCAGAAAAATACGTACATTTGTCAGAATACGTTTTGTAACTCCCTTGTGGGGGAGTTGGGCCATGTTCCCATTGCGCATAGTCAAATATTGTTTTTGGACTACTCCCTTTATGTATAAAATGGTGCCCATAATAATTATAGCAAAACATGTCACCATAATTGTCTTTGAACTGGTAAACATCTTCATTTTCATAGACAGTATAATATTGTAATTCATTCATCATGGAATCAACTGTCTTCACATCTCAATCATCAGATACAATGCCAGGTATTACGATATCATTCATAGATAACTTTAGGACATACGGTATTTGAATGATCTCAGTGGGACCGTATATATTAACCATTACTTTCTCCCACACAATCCCATCCAGAATTGGCACTGCAGAAATGTTCACAAAGGACATGTCTTGTCGAACCTTATGTGATGAAAAATGTTGCTTCAACACCTCCTCCACCTGTTCAACCGCTGATCTCTCAGGAAGAAAATGACCATGTATCAACAGAAAAAAGGTAATGACAAACCCTATCCAGAGAAAAAATGCTGACATAGTCAATAAGAGCCACAGATAGTTCCAAGGAAAAACAAAATACGTATTTAAGCCAACACAACAGCTTACGTGGACCTTGGTCAGTAGTTGAAGAGGCAAACGAGTCCGATAGACCATCATTGTCATTGGCAAAGTACCCAGAGGCAGTTCGTGCAAAAGGTGTCGCCGTATTCAAAGGAGGTGTTGGTGTTTCTCGCGGTGGTACACTGTAGATAGCACCATCCGGAACGTCAGTAGTCATGGTGACTCGATCAAACCTTTCTAAATTATTTGTTGTCAGTGGAACTAAAACGAGATCATCTTCCACCCTCCGCAAGCTCGGAGAGGTAACAGTGTTGGTATAGATAACTTGGAGCGGAACATCTTCCCCAGTAGTGAGAGGGATTCGGGAACTAGTGGACGTTCCTCTTGGCCGGCTGTGCAGAATCGGCCACATGTTGTAACTTGACATTGTCAATAGAAACAAAGCGATTTTCTTTGGCACCCAGATACGGTGGTAAAATAACAGTCCTCGTTCCGTGTATCCCCAACACAGGGACTGGTGCTCGATAAGAAGGGCCAAATTCTTTTTTCACTGTGACCTTTTCACGCACAAGATCCCCAACTCTGGGAATCCAACCAGTAGGTGTTACTGGCACATCCTTAATTCCTGTAGAGGCAGCACTTTTAGAAGAGTTATCTTCACAGAACTGTTGTAATTCCTGCAAAACAGTGACACGATAATTTATGTCAAAAGGCGTTTCCGCTGCCTCCACACCAGGACCATCAAGATCCGGAACAAACATTTGTGTTCCGAACAGGCACTCATGTGAAGTACGACCCCCCAGGGACCTTCTAGGCAGGTTATTTAGTGCTCTCTGAACCGCATACACGTGGGTTAGCCAACTACGACCCGTACCTAAGACTCTCGCTGTTAAGGATTGCTTTAAATCGCGGTTTAATCGCTCCACAACAGAATTTCCCTCGGGATGAAATGGAGACGAGAACTGGAGCTGGACCCCCAATGAAGCCATGGTGTCCCTGAATGCTCTTTAGGCAATAGCAGGGCCCTGGTCCGAATGGAGTGCCGCAACTGCATATGTACTGACAAAGACTCCCAAATCTTTAATAACAGTTCGAGCGTCAGCCGAGCACTGTGGCCACACCCACACAAATCTGGAGCAAGAATCTAGAGCCACTAGTATATATTTGTATGCACTATCCGGTGTGAGTGGACCGCAATGAGCAAGTGTACACATTGTAATGGTCTGTTCGATATTAAGAGGGGTGTCTGCGGCGGGCGCTTAGCTGTTGAAACTTTAATTTGTTGACAGATGTCACAACAAAGGACATACTGCTTAGTCTCTTTATAGAGACCAGGCCACCAGTAACGGGCCTGTAATCTCGAAATTGTGGCGGCCACGCCAGGATGTGCAGATGCCACCCCCTCATGCGCTGCATTAATCAATTGTGGTCTTACAATTTTATTGTGAATCTCGCGTATGCCTACAATAGGTATTCTAACCTCAGCGTTGAGCATATGTCCCATGAAGTATTGATATTTATGAGGAAATCCTTTAGGATGAGGCGTGCCATCAACCATAGCTTTTATGGCAGCCAGAATCTCTGTGTCTGGTTTGGAACTCGAACGAGTCACTGTGGCCACAGTGGCAACTGCCACTGCCGACTTTGCGGCTTCATCAGCCAAAGTATATCCAGCAACGTGTATCCCAACGCGCTGGTGTCTAAGAGTATGTACACCATGGACTTTGGGTAGCGTCTCCTTCAGGTCTGCTACCTTCCCCCACAGTAGTCTGTGTTCAATGGTGTTGCCTTTCGAATCTCTGAACCCATTCAAGCGCCAGTAATGTAGGTATTCATTAAAAGACTGGACGCAATAATATGAATCACAAACAATCAGTGTAAACTGTGTTGGATCCGAATGTTCTAATACCATCAGCAGAGCCTTCAGCTCAGCCAACTGTGCCGTACAATCCCCTAAAGCCTGTGTATAAGTATGTTGGGGGCAGAATTTCACCCCCTATGTATGGCCGCTCACTACTGCACATGCAGCAGTATATTGGTGTTTTGTCCCCACCGCCGGTTGCGCAGAGCCATCGGTGTACATTACTACTTGATATTGATCAATAGGCAACGTGTCAGAGGGAACAGGATATTCAACTTCATATTGCAGAAATTCTTGAGTTTGTAATTTTGGGTCAAAAATGTAATCTACATCAGTGGCTGTTAAAGACGTAGCCCATTGTATCCATTGCGGGTGCAGTGCTTTTGCGTTAGGAACGCTCGCTTTTGGAACAGCCTCTAGGGCCGGAATAGGGGAAACGACTTATAATGCGTTTACCCTGGGCAAGAGGTCTTTCTTTAATAACAGCCATCTGTACAGCAGAGAGAATTTTCTCTGTAGGTGCGAAATGTTGTTCAGCAGCTGAATACAAGTGAGACTTGTATCCAATCGGGACTGTCTCACCCTCATTAAATGTGACATACGTAAACCCAATGGCCCCAGCTATCACCCTGATGACCAAATGCGTCTTATTGTCCCATGTATGTAAATGTTTTGCAGCTAGAAGATCTGCTTGTAACTCCCGAAGAGTATGTGTATGTTCAATTGTCCAGAATTTACTCGAAAAATCAGGACAAATTAATTCATATAAAGGTTTTATGCGTGTAGCAGAATCAGGAATGTATGCTCTGCCAAAATTTAGAAAGCCCAACAATGATTGGAGTTTCTTAATCGTATTAGGTGGTTGCAATTGTGCACATTTTTCAAAAAATTGTGGCACTAAGCTCTTACCTTCATTTGACAGCTCATATCCCAGGAATATGACGCTGAGGAAAGCAATTTTTGATTTTTTGAAGTTAAATTTGTAGCCAATTTTGGCAAACCCAACAACAATGCGGGCTACCCGTCTTAAATGTTGTAGTAACTCGTCATCCGTGAGACATATATCATCTACATATGACAATGCTTCAGGGTCCAACCCGTGTAAAATTTCAGTCACACTAGCCGTAAACAGTCCCGGGCTATTCTTATATCCCTGAGGCAAACGACAGAATTTTTTTCTGGGAGCCTAACGCACTAAAGCTTGTGAGGTCCCTACTTTCGGGTGCTATATTCTGGCAGAAGAAACCATTTGAGATGTCTAAAGTCGTTTTATATTTTTTCCGCACAATGTTGTTCATCAGTGCGGCGCTATGTGAAATTTGAATAGCATATGTACGTGTATGTCCGTTCAAATGTCTGTAGTCTAAGACTATTCTATATGAATGGTCCGGTTTAGCTACAGGGAATAAGGGATTATTCATCGGCGAAACACAGGGTTCAATTACTCCCTGGTATTCTAATTGCGTAAGTATTTCTCTCACCGGTGCCCTTGCTTCATGTTTTATTGGATATTGCGGTTGTGGCTGAGGTTCACCTTTAATCGCAATTACATGATATGGAAAATCCCTATCCCACCCTACGTGATTTCTATATAAGGCAGGTGCTTGTGCTAGAGCCCATTTGATGCTATAGGACTCTGCGAATTCCCCTAGAACAAGTGGTGAGAACTAAGGTTTAATAACCTCCTCCCCAACTGGGCAAGTGCGAACAAAGTCAGGCAGCCAATCCTGTTCAGCCAGCAAAATGTCATATATCTTGACTACACGATCCCAAAAGATTGCATTTATAGTGCGTCCAATGTCTCCTTCCAATTGTAAAGTCACTGTATACACCCTGTCGGGTTCAGAGACACGCATATCTGCTGTTTCAACTTGTATGAAGTCATCAGTTGCTTTCACCTCCAGATGCTCTAGAAGATTTCGGCGAACTATTGTGACCTCTGCCGCGCTGTCTAGCAGTGCTAGGGCCCATGTCTTGTTCTTCAAGAGAACTCTGTTCCTGTGTGGCATGTCTAACTGAGACTGCCGCCACTTTTTTCTTTTTAAACTGTTCTTTTTGTTGTATCGGTTTCTCTTCCTTCTTGACAGAAACCTCTGAAGAGCGTTGTGATTCCTGTCTTGGTTTCACGTACTCTGTTCTCTGCTCTGACCCCCCACCTCTCACATTTCTCTTTTCTGATGAGTCCTGAAAGGAACGAGATTGGCGTGTATCAGTGTATTGATATCTATCAGGTGTTTTCAAGTTATCCCTATTTCTGAGATTATACCTAATCTGCGGGGTCTCCGCGCGCGGATATTCTCCCCTTTCTTTTTTAGGTGTCTGTTGTTTTTTCTCCCAGCGCTTTTTATTACCCTCAGGTTGCTGTTTAGTTAAGGGGAGGGTGTAGTGTAGCCATAGGCGTATAGTTGCACTACATGACATAAAAGTACAACATTCAAGGATTATTATGAATACATTTGTCACCAACACTCGTCCTGATGGCCACATGCCAACTTGATGCAGACAGATAAAGCTAACAGTTACATTCTGCATGTTGTAATTGTTGTTCATTCTTATCCTTCATGACTGTACATGACAATGAAAGTTAATGTTGGTGTTTTTTTTTACAAATGGATACAATGTATTTCATAATTATTTATAAGTTTATTTAAGTAACCATACTATGATCTTATTTGTTTCTATTACTAATGCAGCTGCAACAACGCCACGTTTCACTAATCCTTCTTGCATGTTTGCTTTTAGGTGCACGAAGCGAAATACTTCACCCACAGTACTGCCAGACAGAAGGCCTGTGCTCGACGTGATGCGTGACCACACTCATGACCACACAGACAACTCTTCAGCTTGTGAAGCAAAGTGTTACTGTCAAATGACAGCTTTAAGGTGACCAGCAAAGAAAAAAAATTCAGGCTACTGTTACTGTCATATTTAGGCAAGAGGTGCAGTACGAACAAACCCACCCAATGGCACATTTGTACAATGGGAAGCTGGCTAAAATGTTAGCGTTGGAGTGTCTCCCTTTTTCTTTTGTGGAAGGAGTGGGTTTTCTAGAATTTGCGGTGGCTATCTGCCTGAAATAGAAGGTTCCCAGCCAGCCGTACTTCTTGAGAGTTGCTGTTCCAGCGCTACATCATATGACGTGCTGGAATTGGTTGGGCAAGCTTTACAACAGAGTGTTGTCCAGACAATCCACCTGATGATAGACATGTGGACCAGTTGCCAAACCACTAATTACATCTACATCACTGCACACTGGATTTATTTTGTGAGGGTTAGAGAAATTATATCTGCAGGTTTTGACACAGCAGAAATTTGTAATGGTGGTTGGAAGCATGCAACAGTAGCTGTGTTCACCATGGAGAAATCCAATACATTTGCTAACATCTTGGATGACTTTAACAACAAGGTCTTTGAATGGCTGTGCCCCAGAGGGCTTAACATTGGATTTATTACCATGGACAATGGCAGTAATACAGTTCAGGCCATGTCAGATGGTTGCTATTTAAAGGTCCTGTGTTTGGCGCACTGCATAAACATCATTGTACACGACTTCCTCACAAAAGAACCCCGAGTCTGTAACATTTTGTCCACATGCAGATGAATCTGCACTCATTTTAGCCATTCTTTTAAAGCCTGCAAGCTGTTGAGGATTGTTAGACTTGGCATTATTGGCATGGTCTCCCCTAACTTTTTGCCTCTTCCTCCCAGGTTGCTTCTGTGTACTGGACTCTGTTTTAGCTGTTTTGTTTGCTCTGGACACTTTACCACTGCTGACCAGTGCTAAAGTGTAAGTGTTCCCTGTATAAATTATATGTGTGAATTGGCTTATCCATGATTGGCATATTTGATTTACTATTATGTCCCTAGTAAAGTGCACTAGAAGTGCCCAGGGCCTGTGAATCAAACGCTATTAGTGAGCCTGCAGCACAGGTTGTGCCACCCACATTAGTAGCCCTGTAAACATGGCTCAGACCTGCCACTGCAGTGTCTGTGAGTGCAGTTTTAAACTAGCAATTCGACTTGGCAAGTGTACTCACTTGCCAGGCCTAAACCTTCCCTTTTTATACATGTATGACACACCTAAGGCAGGCCCTAAGTAGGCCCATGAGCAGAGTGCAGCGTTTGTTAAAGGTGGGACATGTACTTATGTTTTGCATGTCCTGAAATACTACCAAATCCGGCAAGGCTTATCTCTCTCATAGGTTAACCTCGGGGCTGCCTTTAAATATGATTAAAGCACAGATTCCCTTTGAGAGCAGATGGAAATGTGGAGTTTAGGGTCTCTGAACTCACAATTTAAAAATACATATTTTAGTGAAGGTGGTTTGTAGATTGTGTGTGTGAAAATGCCACTTTTAGAAAGTAGGCATTTTCTTGCTTAAACCATTCTGTGACTCTGCCTGTTTGTGGATTCCCTGTCTGGGTCAGTTTGACAGTTGAGCTGTTTGCACCTCTCCTCTATACAGTGACACAAAAGGAGCTGGGGTGTAGCCTGCATATCCTTATGGGCCAATTAGGCTGAGGGGAGGGAAGGAGTGATCACTTACACCTGAAAGGGCTGTGCCTGCTCTCACACAATGCAGTCTCCAATCCCCTGGTGTGTGTATGGGGCCTGGCTTGGGCAAAGAAGGATCTTGAACACAACAAAGACTTCTCTTTGAAATAGGCCTACTTCAAAGGCAGAAAGGGGTATAAGAAGAACACCCAAAACCCCTGAAAATCAGATTACTTCTGGAACCAAGAGGAACCTATGCCCGGGAGAAGAGCTGGAGAAGCTGGAGGAGGAGTACTGCCCCTTTGCATGTGACTGTGCTTTGCTGGATTGGCCTGCAGTAGCTTCATCTACCTGAGAGAGGACAAAGACTGACTTTTGTGTGACTTCCCACTGGTGAAGAATCTCCAAGGGCTTGAACTGAGCTTGCCTCCTGTTGTTGAAATCTCAGCGACAACAAAGACTTCTCTCTGCTAGCACTTGGGCTTTCTGCTGAGAGTCCTGCCTGCCAAGTGGTGCCCTAACATGTCTCTGGGCCCTTGAAAGATGAAGCTGGTGGAAAAGGACAGAAATCCACGCAAAGACCGCCGTACAGGGAAACTTTCAATGCACCACCCACCTCGCAGCTGCTAAACGACGCTCTGCTGGCCTCACAGCTAAAAGCAATGCTCCGCTTCTATCACGGCTGTTGGTAACGGGGCAAGCCCCATCGCAAAGCGGTTTCTTGACACGGTGGTGTGACCAGATTTCAACACAACATTGCTTGGTGCGGAAAATCAATGCAAAGCCTACCCAGATCCGAGGTGCCTGTCTGGGATCGACACATTACTCTCTTGCTCTCTCGCTTTCTTACAGGAGAGAAGAAACAACGCCCGCTGACCCGACCTGAGGAGGAACGAGGCACGGTCTGACTTGTGAGTGAGAAATCGACACATCACTGGCCTTTTCCGATGCATACTCACCCGTGCAGCTTTATTTTGACACTACCTAGGTACTTTTGTGCAATAATAGCATTCTCACTGTTTTCTAAAGGATTTAGGACTCCTTTTCCTTTTTAAATTCATATTTTGACTTGTGTATGCCAGATTTTTCTCATTTTGGTCTTGTTTTGTTTAGATATATATTACCTATTTTTCTAAACCTGTGTTGTGTCTTTTGTAGTGGGTTCACTGGGTTACTGTGTGTGTTGGTAAAAATACTTTACACATTGCTTCTGAAGTTAAGCCTGCCTGCTCATGCCAAGCTACCAAGGTGGTGAGTGGGGGTTTACTGAGGGTGATTCTCCTTTACCCTGACTAGAGTGAGGGTCCTTGCTTGGACAGGGGTTAACCTGACTGCCAACCCAAGACCCCATTTCTAACAAGGATTATCCAGCATGATAATAAAATGTCAGTTAAAACCCTTATACAGGAGGTGCCAACATGATAGAATTATAACATGTTACAACGTCTATGAATATGTCATGCAAAGGGGGGATGCTACTGTGAAAGGCATGATCACTGAGATTGGCCAGTAGGGCCTGGTCAAATGCCTGAAAGAGATGCAGCTTCCTTTTGAAATTTTCACACGGGAAGTCAGCAAAGAGGACTGTACCATGGGTCAGGCTATCCCTTTGGTGCATATGCTGCAGAAACAGCTAAAAGAGGTGTCTGAAACATATGCAGGTGTGGATGAAAAAACAGATGCTCTGGAGTCGTGGGAGAGCTTAATCCTTTGCTTATCTGTTAATACAAGGCTTCAAAGAGACATTGTGTCATCCAAACATTATATCTGTGCCACAATTCTCGACCCACGGTACAAACAATTACTGGCCACTTTCATTCCTTTTTCAGATGGGGATGTTTCACCCTACAAGACATGGATTGCTAAGCAAGCAAGAGACCTAGGAAATGAACATCTAGAAATTAGAGGCCCACTCACGGGCAGAAGTTCTGGGGTGCAGCCTACAACTCCCATAGAGCCTGCAGACAGTGCTGTTGTCGCACAGCAGCCAAAATCAACACCAATAACAACAACAGGAGCACCAGTCCCAAAATCTGCATTTGATTGGGTTCTAAAGGCAGAGCTTAAGTCCATTGCAGAGGCAAAGGCAAAAGAACTCAAGCAAGGTGGATCACCAATCACATTTGATGGATGGTCCAAGCCTACCTGGATGACCCAACCGAGGTCAATCTAGATCAAAACCCATTGGTGTATTGGTATAGGAAGAGGTGCCAATGATCAATGCTCAGAAGACCGGCAATAAAGTATATGGCTTGCTCTGTAGCCAGGGTGTCTGCTGAGCGTGTGTTCTGTGCAGCGTGTGAAGTTGTGACAGTGAGAAGGACCAGTCTCTTGCCCCAAAACATCGAGAGATTGACCATGATGAAAATGAAGTAGCACTTTATACCACCAAATTACAGCATACCTGAACTACAACAGGAGGAAGATGAGGCTGATGATTGGTCGGACTCAGGTCATGGTAGTGTGCTAGCTGACCAACTTCTGGGTGTACCACCTGAGTTTGAGGACAAACTCTACTTCCCTGACCAAGCCTGGGGCACAATGGAACGTTCTACTATGAAGTGCTTTGAGAAAAAAAAGTGTTAGCTTTGGAAACCTTCTTAGTGTATTGCTTATTTCTGTCTAAATGACTAATGAACCGCAAATGTTTGAGGCACATGGATGGCTAAATTGTAGTTGGACCAGTGTGCTTTCCAGGAAGTACCCAAACCCCCCAAAATCACTTGAAGGAGATTTGAGAGACAATGCCGGCCTCTATTCTGTGCCTATCCTTTCTTTTGTCCCCTAGCAGGAATGCCCCAGATATTTGATTTATAACGTACTGGCCAATGTGAGTTTTGTTTCCTGAATCAAAGAGGGATCAGAAATGTGCCACTAAGTTTGACTGGAACATGTAAGTAATGCTATATATGTGCCTAAATAATTGATATGAGTGATACTTGCTTCAATGTGGAGGATTGAGATTGTTTCTGTGACTCATCATGTCTAGTGGTGGCAGATAGTGAGAGTGGGTGTTTAGATTGTTTAAATATATTACACTGGCTTTTGTGTTGTGATTGATTTACAATGTTGGTGGCATAAAAATAACAGTGGGTGATACATTTTTTCCTGAATGTGATTTATTTTCCCTTTGACTCTTACTGAAATTTGTTTGCTGGCGTTTTCACACTACTTTGTTTTCTGGTGCTCTGATTTCTGGTTCACATTTGTCAAGGAAGACCTGGCCAGTCCATTTAGCTAAAAATCTAAATTCTAGTCCAGAAAAAAATGTCAATGTTTCTCTTGTTAAACACTTGCAGGTCGCACTATCTCAGTTGAGTCCTGAGACTGTGAATCTCTAGAACAGTTGATATGGACATAATAATCTTTAATTAGAGTGTGGAGGATGATGGAAGGAATCAGAGCGTGATTTGACAACTTAACTGCCAGAAGAAGGAAGCTATCATCTTCATGGAAATCAACATGGCTCATGTGAGGATGAGTCTAAGAGGCCTACTCCAATCTGTGGACTGGTGGTGAGAGGTACGTGAATAAGTTGATTTAGGAAATGCAATGGGGCTGTGTGTGTCTGCTGGCTGGCTTAAATTTGATACTATATGGTTGGGTGGGGAGCCTGTTGTAGGAAATTGGAGGAGACAGACATGTGATGGTTGATAATGTCACATTATGTAGTACTCTAGGCTAAACGTTATGATGAGCATGACAGTTGAGAGTTTGATCATCTCGATACATGTTGACACTTGTCTGTGATTGATGGTGGATGATCACAAAGGTCTTTGTTCTTGCTCAGCACCTCTGAGCATTCTTTGTACACTGCACCCCATGAATCTTACCTTCCATTCCATCCTCCTGGATTCTACAATATCATGATGGTAATCATTTCTGTTTTACAGTCCACAGGCCTTCTCTTCTCCTGCACCAAAACACTAGTGCTTACCTTATCGGATCACTTCAGGCAGACACCCAAGTAGATTGGCGGAGCAATCCAAGAAGAATGCAGATGCACCACCCAATTTGGCAATACAGAACAGGATCATTTTTCCTTCAATATTCTTTTTTTTAGAACTGTGTATATTAGCTTCATCCCAAGATTAATTTTATGCACTATTTTGCAAATGTAGCTGAACAAACATTTTTAGATATATACAACTTGGATCTCACTGGGGCTGAAAGGATGTACGGTTATCTGTGATATGCATACTCATATTTTTCTATTCCTCCCACAACAGGCTGCTGATAATTTCCCAGATGAATATTATGTTTGTGTTGTGTTTGTCTTTTGTCACACCTTTCCCAAAATCCCTTTTCCATCCATTCATCAAATCCCTAACCCTCTTCTCCTGGGCTGTGTGAGTGATTGAGGTGTTACTTAATAATTTACACACTTGTTGGGACAGATGTGGTGAAGCAACCTCAACTCAGTGTGTAGGATCTCCATTTGAGTTCACCTTGGCGGAGTGGGCCCTCGCTTCTGATGCCTTCCCTGTTAGTGCACTAGTATGCTACTACTATACCGTCATGTTACCTTGAGAAAGCATGCACCCTCTCTTCATCCATTAAGGTAAGAGAATGATGGAGCATTATTGTACCTTTAGTTTAGGCAATATAATTGGCAATGGCAAATCTCTCCGCCCCACTCCTATGGTTCAAACTTTGCAGAGTGCACTGCAGAGACTAGAAGAGTATTAGGGCAATGTTACCTAACTGCATAAATAATTGTTATACACTATCAGCAGGTTTGTAAAACATGCTGTGTTAAAATGAATACACTAACAGCAGATTTTGAAAACACGTTGAGTAAAGGCAGCAGTGTGAAGTAAAATACCCCCAAAAAAGATTTTAGGAATAAAGAACTGTAAATAGCTATTTATTTTATCCCGTCCCTATCAAAAAGTATAAATACCCACCCCTTCCACCCACAACTGGCCCACCCCACCCCCAAACAAATGTCCCTTCCCCAACCAATGTGTTAAGCAAAAAAATGTCAATTTGTCTGTGTTGCATAGAAGAATTTAAAAAAAATGTTCAGCAAAAACCCATTCCTACCCTCTCCACACATAACAAGTCCCACCCTTCAAAATAAGAGGTTAAAAAAGGGGCAGAGGAGCACACTAAAAGTGGGCCAGGTTCTCCTGAGAAGCCCCTCCACACGTCCCTGATGGGCTTCTAATTGGGCCAGCCCCTGAAGGACGTAGCTTTAGCATATGGTCTCGGAGAGGGGGCAACAGGAATGATATGACAACAGGCGGCTGTCCTGGAGCTGCGGCTGAAGGTGCTGGAGCCTCACTGAGACCCTGAATACTGGCAGCAACTGCTGCTGCTTCATCCGCCTCTTCTTCAAGGATCACCAGATGCTGGTACCTGGCCTGTATGGCCTCCAGCTTTGTCCCCCACAGCTGGGCTGCAATTTCCGGCAGTGATGGTGGACCATCAGGAATAAAGAAAAAAAAAGACATTGTGAAAAGTATTCTTCGCTCTCCTTTTGTGCTAAATTAATGGTGGCATTCCTAGCTCAGGTGGCATCATAGTCATACTCATTACTGTCTGCAACTAAGGCGGCTGTACTAGAAAATTATTTTATTCCAATGGCCCTGTTCTTCTTTGTATCTGGACTACAAGGCAGATGAATACTAAGAATAAAACACACCATATAATATAATCATCATGCAGACATCCTCTCTGCAATAAGTAGGTGGTGGGAAAAGCGATGCACTGTAGTACAGGGAATGGATTAAGGAATGGGATATAGATTGTATTTGGCACATTTGCATCATCTCAGACTATCCCATTCAGGAAAATCAAGGCACTTACTTATGGACCACTTTACTCACTGTCCTCATGTCCCTCCTCCACCACAATTTGTAATAACTACTTCTTTCCAAAATAATACATTTGCTTTGCAGTAAGGAAAGGAATCTTCTTAACATACTCAACTGCAGGGTAAGAGGGGATTAGGATGGGTAGGTAGAGTACACACTTTTCCTATCAATCAATTCCTTCACATCATGTGCCTAAGGTATGGCTAGAAGTGTGACTCACTGTGGTTGGCAAATGTTGAAAGGGAAAAATTAGAAGAGAAGTAAATCCATTATGGAAGCCATAATGAATTATATTTATGAAAAATATGGTCCAAGCAAAATTTTTATTTTTCAAATTATTCAGAAGTCTGGGACAGGTCTTAAGAAAGATTAAAGGAGTGAAGTACTAAGAAGTGACTGACACAGTGGGCCCTGGGGGGGAAAGGGAAACACACCTTGTTTTTGCATTGCCATGCATTGAAAAGTGTTTGACACATTAACTTAACTTAAGTTGACAGATGCACATTGCACAGCCAACATTGCAGTGCCGATTCTGACAAATTTAACCATGCAGCTGTTAGGTCCTCATGGGTGGCACTGGTTAAAGGCCATAGCGAGGGAGAGAGGCAATTGTAAATGGATGCTAGGATACATATTACCTGCCTCACTTGAAAAATACTGTGAGTCAAGGGAATATTCTGAAATACCATCCAAACCTTTGCATCAAACCTTTGATAAAAACCATTCCGAGCAAGTAAAGTAGGTGAGAAGAACTCCCCAATATAAAAGAGCTCCCTTGTAACTACATTCCAAACATTTATCTATTCATCATTGCAAATGTGTTCTTCTAGTACTCTTAATCTTGACCCCTGGCTTTGAAACACACCATTCAAGCTAAGCTTTACATTCTCTCATCCAGTCCATTGCCATTGAAAACCATCCAAATTCCATACATGGCTCTCTACTAACCTTTCACCAACATCCATTTACTCATTACCCACCCATGCATCCTTTCACCCATTCAAGAGATATAATCCACCCCAGGAGTCCTTTCACCCAACCAGGATTGGGAATCCTTACACCCATACCCTTTCACCCACCTAGGGCTCACATCCTTCACCAGTATACCCTTTCATCCATCCTTCACCAACCCATGCATCCTATCATCCTCCTCATCACCCACCTTATGATTATTATTATGCACCCTTTCATCCACACACACATCCTTTTGCTTATATTATATTTCACCAATCGATTTTACTTCCATCCTTCTTTAAATTTTCCAAAATACAACATTTTATAATCCTTAGTCTGCTGAGTTGCAGATAGAAGAGGCAAATACTTACTTAACTCAACTGCATCTGCTTCTGCGAAAGCAGGGTGTTGGCGAGTTAGTCAACAACACTAGTACACCCTTGTAGTGACCATACTACTAATTGTCAATAAGCAAGCAAGAGGACTTACCATCCAACACCACTGCTGCCACAGAGATTCCTCCCTCATCCGCTCCCTCAGCTGTATTGGCGCTGTTGCTGCTCACCCGGCACTGGTGGTTGGTGCAGCTAGAAAAAAACATTATACAATTTAGATGCCACTTATGCCTCCCCCTATTGTTTTTATGTAATAGCAAAATACAACTGCAATACATCACTATATTTCGGTTACAGATTTTCTTCAATCAAAATATCAGGTGAGCATTTTGTTGGCTGGCAATTTTTTGAAAGCCAGGCACTCAAGTAAAAAAAACAAAGTGGTAATGGAGAGGCAGAACTAGCTATTGATGAATGTGAGTTTTTCAAGAGAAATAAAAAGGTGCAATTATTGGTCAATGAAGGACATATAGGCCCTCATTATAACCCTGGTGGTTGGTGTTAAAGTGGTGGTAATACCACCAACAGGCCGGCAGTAATTACCACCAAATTATGACCATGGCGGTGTTATCTCTGATAGACAGCCAATGTACAACACCGACCACCAGGGCGGAAACAACAGCCACCACAGTGGTAGCCACCTACAGCCAGGTGGAAGTCAATGTTCTGCGCACCATATTAAGACTCCGGAAACTGCCCCCTTTTCCGTGGCGGTACCAACGACATCAAAAGCCTGGCGGAAACACTGCACAGAAGTGAAAGTGCTCAGTGCTGGTGCTGCTGCTGTTGGGGGGAGGCTCTTGCCCATCCCCAGCAACCTCGGACGGCTGCTTACTGCAGGTGGTGGTGCTGCTGGTGGGAGGAGGCTCCTGCCCATCCCCTGCAAACTCGGACGGCTGCGTAACCATGGTTGGTGGTTTGGGCTCCATCTCAGTTCCTGCCCCAGGCCCCTTGCTCTTCCTGCCTGGTGGTGAAGGATCCTTTCCCTTCTTGGCAGCAGCTTGGGCAGGCTCCTTTCCCTTCTTGGCAGCAGCTTGGGCAGGCTCCTTCACCTCAGGACATGTGCCCTGGATCCTTTTCCACCACGATTGTGTGTGGTGACGACTGGGCCTATGGACTGGGTGGCTGAGGTGCTTGGCTGGGTTCTTCCCACCCTGGCCAGATGTGCAGGATGGGGGGGAAGGGCAGGGAAGAGGTCAATGGTGGATAGGACCAGTTTTTTAGGGACACAGGGGCCGGAAGAGGGAAAAGGTTTGGGAGTGGAGGAAGAGGGAGTGTTTGCTGGAGGTGTCTGTCTGCTGATTCTGGGTGCATGTGCATGGGCTGGATGGCTGTTGGGTGTCAGAGTGCTTGTGTTTGTGTACCTTAGGAGGGGGGCAGACACAGTGGAAGAGGACAAAGGGGACCTGTGCATGTCTGTTGTGGAGGTGTATGCCATTGAAGTGTCTGTTCTGCTTGGTGTGGTGGTGATGCTGGGAGTGGATGATTATGTACTGCATGCAGATGTGAGTGTTGGCAGAAGTGGCAGGGAGGTGGAGGAGGAGGCAGAGGGGGAGACAGTGAAAATAGTGGATGTTGGTATGTCTGCATCTGGATGGAGTTTGTGTGAGTGCCTGTGGGATGAAATGTGGTGCTTGTGTTTGCCTGAACCACTCTTGTGTGTTGTCTTGTGTGCATGCTTGTCTGCCTGTGTGCTTGGGATGGGTTGGGGTTGAGGAGAATGGGACTGGGAAGTGGAAGTTGGAGGGGTGAGGGTAGAAACAGGGACAATGGATGCCATCAGAGAGGAGGCCAGAGCCTGGATCGATCTCTGTTGGGCCTCCAATCCAGTGTGAATGCCCTCCAGGAATGCAATAGTCTGTTGTATCTGGGCTGCCAGCCCCTCTATGGCATTCACAATGGTTGACTGCCCTACAGAGATGGATCTCAGGAGGTCAATAGCCTTCTCACTCAGGGCAGCAGGGCTGACTGAGGCAGGGCCTGAGATGCCTGGGGCAAAAGAGATGCCCACCCTCCTGGGTGAGCAGGCACAGGCAACTCAATGAGGGGCTGCTGGGAGGGCAGTGCTGGTATGGGGTGGCAGCTGTGCCTGTAGCTGGGGTGGTCACAGAGGTGTTCGCCACCACCAGGGAGCTTCCATTGGAGGAGGCATCTGTGTCAGAACTGTCCCCTCCAGTCTCCGCTGTGGTGCTCCCCTCACTCTTCGTCCCACTGGTGCCCTCAGCGTTGGTGGACCCTGCCTCCTTGGTGCTGTGGGATGCAGCTCCCTCAATCGCCACTGGCTCTGCTCCTCCGCCACATGATGCTAATGCACATAAGGACAGGATGTCAGAACAATAAAGGGGGGGGGAGACAAAGGATACACTTGGTCAATGGCTGTACCACCACCACCGTTGGCGTACACAGCACCTTCACACACAGGGAACAGATGTATGCAATATGCCATAGCACTACCTGAGAAAAAGTTACCATCCAAGGCATTGGGAGGGGCACACACCACCAAATGCAGCACACCGGGGACCCACGCAGCCCTGACCAGTAGTAGATGCTTACAAGCCAAGTAGCAGGATTATCCCCTCAGAACCCTAGCCACCAGGGGACCTACGCTGCAATGTCAGGCCTAGCCTAAGGGCACCCACTGACCCCCAACCGGATACCACCCTACCATGCGTAAGTTGTAATGATGGGCACTTCACTCATCCCCTTGTGGCTGTTGAGATGCCCTCAAGCAACCATCCAGCTCAGGATAGTCCACTGCCAGTAGGCGGGCCATCAGGGGGGTCAGTGTTCGACAGGCACCCCTTCCTCATTGGGAGGCCATCCCCAGCTGGGCCTCTGCTGTCTTCCGTGCCCAGCATCTCAGGTCCTCCCACCTCCCTCCTACAAAGTGAAGGCAGGGGCCCTTTCCCAAGTCATTTGGGCCATGGTAGGTTCCAGACACAGGTCACAGCAGCACATGCAGTGTAGGTCCTCTCCTGTGGATGACCAGGTAGCAAGTGAGGAAACAGATAGAAAATGGCAGTCACTTCCGCTGTGGTGCATACCGTCACTGCCAGCGTAGATCCCCATTGGCCACTGTACCCCATTGCCCAATTTTACCCAAAGAGGAGTTGCTCAGCGGTTCCTGACCGCCTCCCACAACGGTACACGACGTCAGTGGAATTACCTCACTTCCACCTGTCCCTCACACAGGACAGGCTGACGCCATTTCAGAGGAGGGTGGGGGGCAAGCCCTAGATATTTGCTTCATCACTGTTGAAAATTGGACATACTATACTAGTCACACTTACCCATTGCAAGTTAACAGCATGCAAAGTTCTGCTGTAGCCCCATTGTTCATTTTGTGACCGGCTCCTCACTCTTTTGCCCCATAGATTGCTACCGCTGTGGATGAATAGGAGATGGAGACATACCCCTGTGTACAGACCCCTGCTGGACTTGGCAAAAATGGAGGACAGGCACATCATCTTCACTTACAGACTTGACAGGGCAACAATCACAGAGCTGTGTGCCCAATTGGAGCCTGACCTGATATCTGCTATCCGTCACCCCACTGGGATCCCCCCTCTTGTGCAAGTTCGATAAGTTCTCAGTTTCCTGACAACTGGTTCTTTCCAAGTGACAGTGGGCTTGGCAGCAGAAATGTCACAGCCAATGTTCTCAATAGTGCTGACCAGATTGCTGTCTGCCCTGATTAAACACATATGCAGCTACATTGTTTTATCCCAGGTTGAATATTTGGCCACAGTGAAGGCTGAGTTCTATGCAATGGGACATATCCCCAACATAATTGGGGCGATTATTGGAACACATATTGCATTTGTCCCCCCCTATCAAAATGAACAGGTGTTCAGAAATCGTAAGAGTTACTACTCTATGAATGTACAGATGGTGTGCTTGGTGGACCAGTACTTCTCCCACGTTAATGCTATGTATCCTGGGTCGGTGCATGATGCCTTTATCCTGAGGAATAGCAGCATCCCAAATGTGATAGCCCAACTACAGAGGCACAGGGTGTGGCTAATAGGTAATCCCTGGTCCCCACCCATTATATGTTGGTGTATGGGTATGGTGTGGGCCATATAGGATAGTGTGTGGCTAAATGTTGTCCCTCAATATTTCAGGTGACTCTGGTTATCCAAACCTATTATGGCTGCTGACCCCTGTGAGGAATGCCAGGACAAGGGCAGAAGAATGTTACAATGAGGCACATGGGCAACCAGAAGGATAATAGAAAGGACCTTTGGCCTCCTGAAGGCCAGGTTCCGGTGCCTCCATCTAACAGGTCCCTGTACTACCCATCCAAGACGTTCTGCCAGATTATAGTGGCATGCTGAATGCTGCACAACCTTGCCCTGAGACTCCATGTGCCTTTTCTGCAGGAGGAGGAGGCTGGAGATGTCCGTGTGGCAGCAGTGGACCCTGTGGACAGTGAGGATGAGGAGGCAGAGGAAGAAGATGAGGACAACAGAACATCAGTTATCAGACAGTATTTCCAATGACACAGGTATGACAGTGTTACTTCACATTTCAATGATAGTTTTGGGAATTTTCTTTGGCACTGGCATGTTGTTAATTCCCACTTCTATGCCCACGTACTGTACCCTTTGGCAATTCATTTTACAGATGTTAGTGACCTCACATATGCCCCTGGTGTGATCATTGCGGCCAGCTACAGGTCATACACCTATGTTCATTTTCTGCACAGTTGAATTGGAATGTATGTAACTGTTAAAATGAATACATACTTTAAAAATTAGACATACTCCAAAATTCTTTTTTTTTCAAGGGTGTTTATTGAAGTGCTAAAATATGGAGGGGCAAGTTCAATGGGATGGGGGTGATGATGGAGGTAAGTCCAGGGTATAGTTCCAGTCTATTTGTAGAACAGGTGCATTGTCTAAGGGGAGCAGTGGCAGTTCAAGGTGGACAGGGTGACAGAGTGGGACACAAGGGTACAATCAGGAGAGTCTCATTTCCTGGCGGGGGTCTTGGCAAGTGTCTCTGGATTCTGTCTGGATCACAAGGAACATTTGCAGGGTGGTTCACCTTCCTGCAGGGGAGGGGTGCTGGTGGCCTGTTGGTCCTGTGGTGGGGCCTCCTGGCCACTAGCGGCAGCGGAGGTGGAAGGCTGTTCAGATATCTGGCTAGTGGCAGGGGCCCGCTGGTGTGAGACTGCCTCCCTCATAATGTTGGCCATGTCTGCCAGTACCCCTGCAATGGAGAACATGATGTTGTTAATGGCCTGCAAGTCCTCCCTGATCACCTGGTACTGTCCATCCTACAGCCGCCTGTTCTCCTGCACATTGTCCAGGATCTGGCCCATCGTGTCCTGTGAATGTTAACATGCTCCCAGGATCTCTGCAAGTGCCTCCTGGAGAGTCAGTTCCCTAGGCCTGTCCTCCCCCTGGCACACAGCAGTCCTCCCAGTTTCCCTGTTGGCCTGTGCCTATGTCCCCTGAACCGTGTGTTCACTGCCACTGACCCCAGGTCCCTGATTGTCTTGGGTATGAGGGGTGGCCTGGGGTCCCTCTAGTGGTGGACACACAATGCTGATTGACGTGCCCTGGGGACAGAGGTGCGGGTACGCTGGGTGGGTGCTGTGGTGGTGTTTCCTGATGGGAGAGGCTATGTGGTGGTGTGTGACTGGGCCTGGGTATCCAGCTGTCCAGAGATACCTGATGGGTCAGGTTGGTCATCCAGATCCAGAAGACCAAGTTGCTGTCATCACTATTGACCTCTTCTGTGGGGGAACTGGATATTGATGGCTCCTCCTCTCCGCTGACATTGGCTGGGGTACCTGTGGGGATGTAAATGTTGTGTCATTGTTTCTGTGTCTGACATATTGTGCATCCATGGCTTGCCCTCTTTGGTTGTATTTGCCCTGTCAGCTTTCACTTGTGTAAACCAGTACATGGTGGGTTAGCTGATTCGCTCTAGTGTGCATTGATTCGCTCTAGTGTGCATGCTTTAGTGATAGGTGTCAATGCAGGTTTGTGAATGGTGTTCATGCATTGGTATGGCATGCAGGGCTTGGCATTTGGATGAGTGAAATGTGATGGTGGGGTGTGTGGGATGTGGTGGAGTGATGGGAGTGATGGTGAGGGCGGGGTTATGTGATGGCATGCAGATAGTGGGGTAGTAGTAGTAGAGAGTTGAGTTACCAGAGTCCAGCCCTCCTCCTACTCCTGCCAGGCCCTCAGGATGCATGATTGCCAAGACTTGCTCCTCCCATGTTGTTAGTTGTGGGGTAGGAGGTGGGAGTCCACCGCCAGTCCTCTGTACAGCAAGTTGGTGTTTTGCTGCAATCAAAGGCACCTTCCCCCGCAGGTCGTTCCACCTCTTCCTGATGTCATCCCTAGTTCTTGGGTGCTGTCCCACAGTGTTGACCCTGCCCACGATTCTCCTCCATAGCTCCATCTTCCTAGCTATTAATATCTGCTGCACCTGTGCTCAAATAGCTGTGGCTCTACTCTGATGATTTCCTCCACCATGACCTTTAGCCCATCCTCTGTGAATCAGGGGTGTCTTTGTGGTGACATGGGTGTTGTGTTAGGTGTGTAGGTGAGGGTGTGTAGGGTGATGTGTTGGGGTGTGTGATGTGGGGTGAGTGAGTGGTGTATGGGTGTAAGTAGTGTGTGGCTCTGGTTTTGTCTGTGGTCTTGGTGTCTGTCTTGTGCCAATGGTTTGTAGTTGTAAAGGATTGTGGGTAATGTGGATGTGTGTTTTATAGTGGGGTGAGTGTGGTGGGTGTATGGTTGTCAGGTGTGTGTTGTTTGAATGTTGTGGTGTTGTTTTGTATGTGTGTGTGTATTTTGAGCGCAATGGTATGTACCGCCAATGGTTTACCGCCACTGAATGTCAGCCATGGTAATTCGTGGGTCATAATGTGGTGGGCGTTGTTCTGTTGGTGTAATGGTGTGGGTTTTGATACCACCAATTTATCACTGACCTTTAGACTGGCGGATTTGTTTATGTGGCTGAATAGTGACGGATTGGTGTATGTGTGTCATAATATGGTGAACGGATATCCGCTGCGGCAGTCAGCGTGGCGGTAAGTAGGATTTACTGTCTATGTCATAATGAAGGCCATAGTCTTGATTGGATAATGCCATTGGACCATCCTCCCCATACTTCAAACTATGATGCACAGTCATCAACTGCTAGTGTACTAATTATACATACACAACATTGGAGGGTACAAACTATTACATGACAATGTTCAAAAGCAACTTTTTTTT
Source organism: Pleurodeles waltl (assembly GCF_031143425.1). Lineage (NCBI taxonomy): Eukaryota > Metazoa > Chordata > Amphibia > Caudata > Salamandridae > Pleurodeles > Pleurodeles waltl. The sequence goes on from NC_090445.1 coordinate 766,245,013, forward strand.
TTTTAATGATTGAGCTGGAGCCTAGAGGAAGAAAAAGAAAGTCTTCTCATGAAACATGTGTAGAATACCTTACATCGGCATGCAATCTTCAGTACATGTGTTCTCTGAGCCTTACCACCACTTCACAAGATAAGATACATAAGGGGAGAGTGAAAGCTCACTGGCAAAGTAGAAGAAAGGAAGCTACAGACAGACTAGTACAGTCAGACAGGGTGAAGTAAAGAAATAGTAGAAAAGAAGTAAATAGGATAATTCAGGGATAAGAAGAATTTACGAAACAGATACATTGAAGTGGAGTCGGAAAGAAACTAGGAGACATGCACAGTAAAAGGGTAAAAAATAATTAAGTGTGAGGCGATAAAAGTTAGGGAAATAAATATTAATATTAGAAACAGGAGGACGTACTGGGGCCAGCAGAGCCATCTGCTCCAGCACTTGTAGAGGAGCTACCTTCAGCTGCCTCGCCCACCTTGTCACCACCAGCCCTCTTCCTGCCCCTGGATGCTAGATGATGTAAGAAATAAAATTAGAAAAGATTAGTGGTATTGTTAGTAAATAATCTCACAGAGAATATTATTTAAAGTAAAAGGTAAATACAGTAACATTTCTACATCAGAAGTTCAGAGCCCCTGCACAATAATAATACTAAAATCATGGACTATCCTATTCCAAATTTCCTAACCCTATTCCACATTTCCTACACTACATTTTGGATTTACTAATAAATTGCAATGAATGATTTCTACAGTTCTCATCTCATTCTCAATCTCTCAGTGCATAGATCAGATGCATGCAAAACTACTACATATCACTGGGAAAAGGTTTGGCAGTTGGCACTGTGCAAGCTACAAAAAATAAAGGCACACAGAAGTGAGAGAACATGCAAACTCACTAATACTAATATATTAAAAATATTAAAGACCGCTTTCTTAGACAGGGCACAGGAGGAGTCTCTGCATTACTTCTTAATCAGCTCAAAAAGCACCAAAAACAAGTACAATTAGGAAGCGCTGAGCACCTGTCTAGATGACGATCACATAATATTATAATTGTAACATAACGTTAACTTACCTGCGTGTGAGCAGCATGCTTGCTATTTGGGAAGAAACGATTAGCATACAGAACAACTAATAATTAATTTTTACTCACCAAGCCCTGCAACTTTGACACCTAGCAGGTCGAGCAGGTCCATTTCCCGATCTAGGATGTCGGCCCACCGATGCATCAGCTGTTGCTGGGTGCACCGTACCCCAGAGCTTCGGCGCACAGCCCAACACACCCTCTCCCAGCGCTGCTGGTGCTCCCAGAGACCGTACCCAGACCCGGGCCTGCCACCTGCTGCCAATGTGGAGGGGAGGTGGCGCTACACATAGAAAACCAAGGCACCCACCTTCACCTCAGAAAATATGCAGCGGGGCTGCAGCCCTTGACGTCACCACTGCTCCCCAGCTGTGCCATGCCGCTGGGAACTTTTGGGGGGGAAGAGATAAGGAAAGATTAGGAAAAAGGAAAGGAAAAAAAGTAAAGCAAAAAAATGAAAAAATAAAAAAGTTGCAAAAAAACAAAAAACATTAGGGGAAAAGTTAAAATATAAAAAGAGAAAGAGAAAGGGTAATATAATAAAAAGAAACTAGGGGAAAATAGGTTTTAAAACAGAGGGATGGGAGAGATATAGAGGGACGGAAAAGTATGTCCCAGCACCATAACAAGCAAACAAACAAGATGGCCACACTGATGCGAATGGCGTGGTACCATTTCTGTGAAATTCCAATGTGAGGAAGTACTTTGCATGGCCAGTGACGTTAAATGTTACGTGAACGGGCATTGCAAGAAACTCTGCCCGCTACCAGAGCTCCGTGTAGTGCGACAGAGGTTTTTTTTTCAACTTTCGGAGTTCTGCGTAGTGCTGCCATGCCAACTGCACCCAGGCCCAGACAGCATTCTGTGCATGATTACAAGTATTTCAATAGCACTTTATTTCAGTATTGGGCAGCAGTGCTTCGAAAGGTAGAGTTTAAGCACTAATCTATAGCACTGCAGATCTTTAAAATGTAAAGCAGAAGTATATCTCTGCAAAACCATCAGACTTGAAATGAGACAGCACCAGTTGTTCTCTGCAAGGCAGGCAAAATCTCTAAGAAACCTACTGAACACAGATTATTGCTATATTTTATTACTGAACAAGCAGTTACCTTGCAGGCACTAGGATCAGGATTTGAATGATGCAGCACGGGTAGTGGTACAGGGGTCAAATGCTCTAGCATACCCAATGAACACCGATTATTGCTATACTTTACTACTAAACAAGCAGTCACAAGTACAGTTACCTTACAGGCACTAGAGCCATTATTTGAATGGTGCAGCAGGTGCAGTGGCACAGGGTTCAAAAGGTCTAGGAAACCCACTGAACACTGATTATTGCTATTCTTACTTTCACTTAGGCCAACCCTATTGGCTTTGACAATTCTTGTTCTTTATTATAACATATAACACGCTCCTTAAATACATACCATCAGGATGTGCATTGCATGAAAACTTCTCCAACATTTGATCCTACTAAAATGTTGTGCATGTGGAAGAGTAACCCAGGCCATATAAAGTGTGTACATAACCGATTTGCCTCTTAGCTAACTATTGGCATTGTCGGGGTGGGTGGAAACATGAATGTTTCAAAATTCATATTTGAAAACTATCACTTAGAAAATACTTGCACTGATTTAGACTGATGTAGTACTACTACTAAGATGAAACAGTTCTGCATGTGAATAAAATACATTTATAGAATTTTTTAAGAGAATTTTTTATATTTTACACGTTTGTTGGATAATGTCTTTAAAAATGAAGGCAGCCCAAAAGTTAATTGGGCAGGACACCCTAGCTACTTGCCTTCTTTCATGTCAATTAACTTGTAAGTAAATGCTTGCCGGTTTTGGACAGGGTGCTGCATGCAAAGAGGTCAGGAGTGTGCTGCTTGCGGCCCCCAGACTATAGATCTACAGGAACACTATAACATAGATTATACAGCAGTGCTGGCTTAAGTGCAGCATAGCTGCAAATAAAAAAGAAAACACTAGAATGCAATCCATGCTGGCTGTGTCACAAAGCTTTTTATCATTACTTTCAGCAATTTGCTACATGGCTAAACAACATTGGCAAAGACAAAAGATCTCTCATAGGCAAGACCTATTAGCTTGGCCAATGCTTGTTCTAGGGACTGCCACTTGTTGTCTATTATAAAATTCCAGCGTATGCATCAACGTTTCATAACTGATTGTGAACCAATCCACCAGAGGAGCTTCCTTGATCTCCAGATGATAACTTTCCTAACCACCTCCCCCTCACCTGAGCAAATGATTATGTAACTGTGTAAATGTCCCCTGTAGTGGCACTTGTAAATTGGTTTACACCTGTCGTTTGTGTACTACTACTGACACTATTTTAAGATGAGAAAGCAAGTCAATGAAAGTGGAAAGAACCTGAAACTTGCAAACCCCTAGCACAATATAGAGTGATGAAAAACGAACGCCCTGATTTGGAGTTTGGCGGTCACAAACGTGACGATATCCCATCCACTGTATTATGATCTCTAAAGACTACTATGGGATCATAAGATGGCGGATGGGATATCCGGCATATTTTTGATAGAGTAACCCCCTACGCCATACTCTAAATCAGGCTCTAAGAGTCACTGAATAAATGATATCTCCTTGCTCCCGCACACTGCACCACTTTGTTAGGACATCAGGTTAAATCCTCAGAACTCAATTGTGGTTGCAGACATATATTTTATTACATTTGTCACTCTTTCTTATCAGAAGAGCCTAGAAGTTTACCACAATATAGCCGAGGAACACCTAACAGTCTGAAGTTGTGTACTTCATCAAACAATTCACACATAAAGAAAGATAAGTCACACACTCCACAGATTTGCAAATACAGGGGTATTTGTAAAATTCCAAAGAGTACACTGACCTAAGAAAAAACTTACCTGCACAACTGCAAAATAATGCAAATTAATGCTTTACAGTTAAAATGTATCTTAACTATCTGTAATAGATATTTTGAGTGCAATTATATTGTTGGGACTTCATTGCATAAATATTAACGTACAAGCAGTAAAATGCTGCTGACCAAAAAGGATGTGGAGGGGGAACCAATGTATATTGTTTGGATTTGCGCTAAGCAAGTTAGCATGCATGTATGTGTGTTTTGGCATTTCTAAAGCTGGCTAGCATTGCAGCAGTGAACAGGGGCTGTACAAGACAAGAGGGATGAGGGAAAGCTAGTGAAAGGGATGAGAAGTCAGCAGCTCTGAGGTAGGATTTCTTGGAAAACTGAGTTTTCAGTTTTATCCTTAATTGTTTCTTCCTGAACTTATGTCACAGCTCCTCTGCTAGCATTGACCTCCAGATATTGTTAGTTTGTCACCTAGGTAGACAGCAGTCTTGATGTTGTGGTTCTTTTAAGTGATTCAGCTGATATTGAAGGTAATCTGGGCTTGCAGGGGAACCTAGTGTAGATGCATTAGTGCTGGCATGACGTGGTAGGATTTTTTCATCCTCTTGATTAGCCGTACTGGTGAGCGAAGGTTAATTTTCACGGGAAGGAGAGTGGCCTCTGGGATGCCATTGAGCAGGATATTGCATCATTAATGGTTGGAAATGCCTAGGGCTTGAATGGTCATTCTAAAATTATCTCTGGTGTCACAACCCCATTTGGACAGCCACAGAGCAACCAGGAATTTCTGAGCCCAAGTGTTGTGGTTGAGGCCTTTCACTCCAGATGTCCTGGGTCCCAGCCTACTATGGGCTTTGAACAACTGGGCCAAGTGCCCCTTCAGCACTTGATTCTCAGTTGTAGCGGGAGTCGAGCAGTCCAAGGATTTGCGTGGAAGAGGCAAGCTCAGACTCACAACTCAATGTGCGCTGAGTAATCCAAGTAAATGATTTTCCAGTCAAATGCTTACTTTTATGAAAAAGGAGTATTTTTCTACCAACAAAAATCACATACAACGTACTGCATTACCTAAGCCAGCTCCCATCCCCCTTCCCATTCTATGGATAATGGTTATTCCCCATTCACATGTGTCAACATCCAAGCTAAGCTCAGCTAGTAAGTTCAAATATTAGAAGTTCTACAAGACTTTTAGCAAAAGTCAACATGTCCCCGTACCTAGGCATGTCAGAACAAAATTCGCCAGAGCCCGACAGCCTGGTATCGGTCTTATCCACACTCACTGGGCTGGCAGTCCAGAGTTCCTGGGTCAGACATTCCCAGCCCAGAGTTGAGCAGGACTCTGGAGTCTGATGGCGGCTTCAGAAGTCAATGGCACTTCTCCGATCAGGTAGTTAGTCTTCTTATTTAAATGGATTAGGATTTTGTGTGCTATCAGACTCAGGTAGGTGAAGCTTGGTTTCAACTTTGGGTGTCACAACTCACTGGTGATCGCGATTGCCCACTGTCCTTGGGTGACTCTCCTCTTCCTGCACTGTGCCCCCCCCATCTGCAGAGGGCCCTTAAACGCTCTCTGGGTGATGGCCCTTGGTCTTCTCCACGGCCCTCTCCTGACATACCAGGATCGCTTTACTAAGTCATCGGCCCTCTCTGGGTCCCACCACTACCAGGAGCAATGACTTCTCTTTCGTGGCAGTATGGTATCAAAACAGTGACCCTTTCTCTCATCAGCAGCCCCCGCCTGGTGTCCGGGGTTGCACACATCACACGGGCTGGTGGCCCGATAGGTACGTCGGTCCAGTCTTCTATGCGGCCTCCCACCTATCATACTGGGGTCGTTTAGCATACACAGACAGATTAATCAAAGGACACTCTGTTCTCAATGGACCAGAATATCTCACTCTGCACTGTGATCGTCTCTGTAAGACCCCCACAGGACTTCACTCACTCCAAGTAATCTTCCTCTCTTCACGAGGCCCACCAGTCATGGGTCAGGCAAATGCTAGTGCTCCAAGATCCAGGTAAGTGTTCTTCAATTACTTGGATGATGTCCCCTCACTCACATGAGGGACTGGCAGACCCTTAGTCCCCAGTCCTGGTCACAACAGGCAGAACTGGGCTACTCCACTCTGATGCACATCTCCAATTTGTCCATTTTATAGTCTCAAGTTCCCCTTTTTATAATACATTTTCAGACACACTTGCAATTTAGTGTCTCTGTCTTTAAAGTTTGTGCTGTAGGGGTTGCACACCTTGAAGTGTGCTCTTGCTCCAGAGAGCAGTCTATCACAGCAGGACAGTCTCCAATCTTCAAATCCCCAAACACAAGCCATAGATGTGACTAGAGGATCACACCTGGACATCAGTCAAGTGACACATGCGTCACAAGGTTAACAAAGGCCCCCAACCCTACTCTTTATGATTCTTTTATTAACCTCATATCCTTCTTCAGGTCTGTCTATGCCTCTTCGACCAGTGACCTCATCCCAGAATCAAGGCGCTCCTATTGGTGTGCAAGGAATAGCATGGCTCTTCTGCCTCCTATGTGTGCCTAACCCATGTCTCAGTAATGTAGCAATCCACAAATCTGTCTGCGGGAAACCTCTATCTCTCCCTGCTCCTCCAGCAATCCCTGAGACTCCAAAAATGGAACTTGGTGTCTTCAACGTGTTGTATCCACTTCAAGCACACACACAGACACATCACTGCACACATAAAAACACAGGTGCACAGCCTTTAATGTAATTTACTATGGCATGGGCTTGCATATATTTCAGTATGCTCATTCAAATTTTCATGGTGTGAATCAATGCTGGGTGGTTGATCGTATCAAAAACTGCAGAGAGGTCAGTAGGATCAGAACGCATGGGTCAGTTTTGTCTTTGAAGAAGAAGGTGTCATCAACTACTTAGATTGGGGCTGTGGAATGAACCCAATTCATAGGCCTGAAGTAGGTTAATATTATAGCCCCTTGTGTTGAAAACTTTTAATATTGTTCTATGACACTCACTTCACAGAGTGCATTGTAGATTTTGCTGTGAACTCCTAAATATATGTTTTTTGCTATTTACTTTGTAAATACCCTTACATGTCCCCAAAGTACCCTAAAGTCTTGAGGAAGGCCATGGCAGAATTCACCATGGTGAAACATGTGTTGTCTCTCTGAAGGGCTGAATGGTTTTGTCAAAGATCAAATCAATTACATATTTCACGATCAGGAAGGGATGTAACCAAATTAACTTGATGCCATGTGGGAGTATGAAAAAGTCCAATATGAATATATCACATTTGGATTAAACAACCTGATTCTTTTAACAAGTAAGAGAAATGTCCTGAAAGATCAAAAACCCTGAAAATAAATCAAAATGAAATTGTGATTGATTATGATAATACTAAAAATAAATAATCTAAGAAACTATGGGTAACCTACACATAACTTAATTTCATGAGTGTCTTCCCATTGGTATAAATATGTTAATACAAGATCCACCAGTAAAACAAGAAAGGCAGCGTTTGACACATCACACTATTCAGCATTCTTTTGAAAATGAGGGCAGGCCCTCAGAAAACATTGTGGGCCTCATTCTGACCCTGGCGGGGACGGAGGAAGCACCGCCAACAGGCTGGCGGTGCTTCTGGGGCAATTCTGACCGCAGCGATAAAGCCGCGGTCAGAAAAGGGGAACCAGCGGTTTCCCGCCGGTTTTCCCCTGCCCCAGGGAATCCTCCACGGCGGCGCTGCAAGCAGCGCCGCCATGGGGATTCCGACCCCCTTCCCGCCAGCCTGTTCCTGGCGGTTTACACCGCCAGGAAGAGGCTGACGGGAACGGGTGTCGTGGGGCCCCTGGGGGCCCCTGCAGTGCCCATGCCACTGGCATGGGCACTGCAGGGGCCCCCTAACAGGGCCCCATTCTGATTTTCAGTGTCTGCTTGGCAGACACTGAAAATCGCGACGGGTGCAACTGCACCCGTCGCACCCCAGCAAATCCACCGGCTCCATTCGGAGCCGGCTTCATCATTGCTGGGGCTTTCCCGCTGGGCCAGCGGGCGATCTTTTGAAGATCGCCCGCCGGTCCAGCGGGAAAGTTGGAATGCTCCCCGCGGTCATTTGACCGCGGGGCGGTGTTTGGGCGGTTTCCGCCCGGCGGGCAGTGCCCGCCGCCCGCCGGGGTCGGAATGACCCCCTGTGTAATCAACCGCTGCGCAAAACATAGCAGAGTTGATTAACCTCAAACCTAGAATGGATTTATTACACCTGCACTCATCAAAAGCACTTTTTTTTAGACAGTCAGCTTTAAAGTTGTGAATCTTTGCACATGCGCCCAAAAGCAAGTATAGATCTAGATTTAATAAACTAGCAATTGCAGAGTACCTTCACCCAATGTAGCCTTACTACAGCGGCTACACTAACACTGTTGCAGACAGATGTCTTACAAAACCATGACAATGAATGTACTAGATTTATTACTCGGTCTCTAAAATCTGTACTTGGAGCTGCGTACTCTTTCTTTAGCCACTCTATTAAATACAATACGAGAGATGCAGCAGAAACCAAAGGCTATTATTGACTTCAGGAATATAAAATCAAATTAATTAAACATAATTTGCATTTTTAAATGTACTTTTTGATTTGCTGCTCAAAAGTCTGACAAAATATGCAACAAATAAAAACGCTTATAAAACTAATATTTAACTGGAAGGCATTTTCAACTTTGTCCTCAGATGAGCAAATGAAGTTAGATTTTTTAAATAGAATTAGGCAAAATAGACGAAATTAAGTTTAGAATTTGATTGTAAACCCAAGGAATTTTGCCAGACATGCAATTTTTCATTTAACTTGCAATCCATTTAACTAAAGCAGGAATATTAAACTTTAAGGCACTGTTCACAGCATTTCTGCACGGCCCCGCGCAGCCAATGCAAATAAGACTGTATTTCTGCTATGTTACGGTTAGTTTTCAGGGGACATTACAACGAGGGCAGCAGAGTTTGTTTGCCCAGGGCCCTCCTCTTTTCAGGGCCCAATGCTGCCTCGGCAAAATGTATTATTATGGCACAAAGGCAGGCTCCACAAAAGATTTTGGCAGGACTGCAGTTAGCCCATTGACTATTACATACTGCATATATTGCATGATAATATATGGGACTCTCCTAAAAGTAGCATAAATAAGTTAAAGGACTTGAAAAAAAGAAGATGCCTAGGTCAAAACAGTGCTTATTTTGTGCTTGTTGTTTCCGGTACTAAGCACCGACACTTATTTTTGAGGGCCGGCACTTATTTTTCTGCCTAAAGCACTTACTGCGAGCAAAAAACACATACGGGAAAGACGGAGGAAGAGAAAAACGAAAAAGCGTCACAAAGGAGGAAAGCAGAAAGCTGCAAGAGTGAGCTGAAGGGGCAGGGAGTGACTTTAAATGGATTAAAGAGGGCCGAGATGGGCATTCAGCGTTTGCGCATTTAATTGCATGAGCCGCGTATTTAAGAGGAGGGCTTTGGGACCGGCACGTTTTTATTTACTAATTAAGCAATGGTTTAAAATCCAGGTTTCATTTCTTTTTGAGCCACTTTTTCATCTTTGTTTCTCGGTCATCGCTCGGTAAAATTCCTTGCAAGGCAGGCAGATTTATTTACAGTACTTTATGTGTGTAGGGGTTTGAAGCTAGAATGGTCAATGAAGACTTGTACCTCAGCGACTCTGGCATGCTGAGCTAAACTTGTGTAGATGCGTAAGAAAGCAACATCTTCTTTGAGCGCCACTAATTGAGAGCTCATTCCACGATGAATCTGGTCTCCTCTGTGGAACCCAAACTTTTTTTTATTCCATTTATCTATCCGCTGTTCCTAATTCACGGAGTACAAAGCATTGGGCAACATCACACCATTGTACTGCTGGTTCACTCCTGTGACCTCTCCAAGCCAAGAGGCGTGTGTCTTCGAGACTACTTCCCTTCCCTTTTGGTACTTTCTATGCAGTGGAGACGTTAAAGGAGCAGTGGCTCAAAGTGTGAGTGGAGATGACTGATACACATCTTTGCAAAACCACATAGAAGGAGACTCGTGTGCCAAGGAGGGGCCCAGGGCACAGGTGACACCGAGGCAAAAATCAAAGACTGTGAACATTTTTGTACTTATAGATTAGGTCTCCGGACATACTTATTTCAAGATCACATTATCAACCATCATTTATCAAACGTTTACCGCACAGAGTAATATCAACATATTTACAGTGCCTGCTAGACAAAATGTCATGTCATAACCGGTAATTGGCGGACTCAAGATGAGCCTTTAAATAGGTTTTCCATGCACCCATAATCCAGCCTTTAATGGAAACCAATGGACCCTGTCAGAATCAAGAACTCTACTCATTTCCTCCACCAACGAGCAAGGCCTGCTCACATGATCTGAAAAATCAGGAAAGTTATCCCCTTCAAAGTCCCCCAACACCCTTCTGAGAGATGTGTCAGGGCAACCATGTCATAACTTGGTACCTTGGCTTGATATCCGTCTTCCTCTACCCGAGGGGTCACAGAATGGAGTACCCAGCAATAGAGGGTCAGTAACAGCCACAAAGGCCCTCATGTTCAGTTCCTTGTCGTGAATCAAACTCCAAAACTCCACGCATAGGGTATACATTAACATTAACCAAGTACATGCAATTTTTGATGTGAGATGCTAAGGTGTCTAATATCATCAACTCCATCCATGAGACCACCCCACCACGGTCCAACCATGGGTTACTTTACGTTCGGCTTCCCTCCAGCCGAATCTTGTTAACTACACTCCAAATTAAAACAGAGTACACAAACAACTCGTTGTCTGCCTGTGAATTGTATACTCCATTTGCATGTAAAATACACTGCCACTCAATCAACCATGTGGGGTGAACTGCAGATGACTAGTGTTGGGAAAGAAGCCCAACCCCTCTAAACATTCATGGCGTTTACATGTGAGAAGACAATGACAGCCCCATGGAGTTCCTGCGCAAAACAGGAAGTGTCTGCTATCAAAAGTTCAAATAGGTGCCTTCTGCCAAGGTTGAATCACATATCATGAAGAAGTGTGAGCTGAAGTTAGAGGAATCAATGCCAGCTGACATTAGCACCATCATTAGCAGCGTAGCAAGCTAGAGTACAAAGCTGGCATGTAGACAAGGGGATTCCCACTGGAGTTAACAAATAATGCCTTCATAAGGCAAATTTGGCAAAGCCTGATGTTGTCTCTGAAAGACTCACCGGTCAGCATCAGAGGCCTGTTGCCTTTCTAAGGGCTATGTGGTCACCTCTTCCAAACTGAAAAAGGGTAGGAGGCAGATAGCAAGCCCTGTAGCAAACTGACCAAGGCCAAGAGCAAACTAATGGCCAAGATGGATTTGGAGTTTACAGCAAGTGCACCAATCCTAAACGTCTCATAAAAAGCCAGGCAACAGACTGCCTGAAGAGCATGGCTTGAAAAGAAGAAGTGCAGGTCGCTGGGAGGCTACACACTAATTTAACTAACTTAACCATATTTATAGGCCTTCTGAAATCCTGTTTACAGCCTTCAAACCGTTTCCAGGCCCTTAATGCCTTTCTAATGTGGAATGAAGTAGCATATCCTGACCCTCAGCTTCTTTTGCAAAGAAGGTCAAAGCTGACATATGTGTTTTTTGCATAGACAGCTGAATTGCCTCCCCCTTCAGATGAGTCAAAAAGATATACTTTTATCTTTTGAAAGTCCTAGTACTGTCAAACAGCCTATTTCATTTTTCACTGCTGTGAGGGCTGCTCCTCTCATAGGTTAGCATTGGGAATTCCCTTATATGTTTTTAAGTGGTAATTTTTGATCTAACAGTAGTAGCATTGGCATGTTTGGTATGTTTGGAATGGTAGTAAGAAATCCTGCTTATTTGTGTAGTTGGAATTTACAATACTATTTTAGAAATGCCACTTTCACAAAATGGGCATTTTTCTGTGCTTATAACTCTAGCGTTTTGCAGCCTGTCTCAAATCCATGACTAGTCTGTGCTGGTTGACAGCTTCCCTTGTGCATTCCACTCAGACAGCCATAAACACAGAACACTCAACTTCATCTGCATTCCACCTGCATACTGATGGGTCTTCCTTGGCTGGAAAGGTGGAGGGGCTTACACTTACACTTCAGAGGGTAGTGGCCCGACCTCACACAAAGGACTGACATCACCCCACAGATAGTTTGGAGCCAGGACAGGGGTGGAGGGGTTCATTGTACACTCAACAGGGTTCCTTTTATGTCACCACTAGATCAAACCCATTTTTGAGTTCTGACCCAATGGTTTCAGAGCACTTTTGGAACTGGAACTGAACATCTGTATGAAGGAATGCTGCATTGCTCTAAGGTCCCATCTGGGCTGCTCCTCTGCTGGTGCCCTGCTGCTTGCTAGGTGGCATAAAGAACTCACTGGATTGGTTTCTGTTGTTGCCCTTTTGCCAGCTGCTCCCTGACTTTGGCTTCACTAGACACTGCTGAACTGACAGGAGGAACCACTGTACAGCCTATTTGCTTCATGTGCTGGCCTGCTGTCTGCTCGCTGCTCTAGTGTGCTCAAGTGGTCTCCTGGGACTGGCCGCCCCAGAATTGGCTGTGGGACTCTGAGTCCGGCCATTGCAGTCACTTCAAACCAAGTTTATGTTGAGTGGTCTGCATTTCCCTTCACCAGCACGTGGTGAGCACTTAAGTTGCCACTCTTGGTTACTAGCACAAAGTGAGCTCTTTATTTTCCACCAGTGCGTGATGAGTGTTCTCTGGTGCCAACAAGGAGCAGCTTGCAAGAGTTCCCCCACCATGTGCCTGGAAGTCCAAGGGGATGAACGCTGAGTAACAAACTTGTCCTGCACCTTGTGGGCATTGTAATGAGAATTCCCCGCCTGCACGATTCTGGATCAGCAAGTCCACTGGGGGCCCACCAAAGTATCTGCGGCATTCTGATTGCTGCTTCCAGGAACACTGCGGGTGAGCTGGGCCCCTTGAGGATGGTAGCCACTGCGTGCTACCTTCATGGCTGCCCTACGGGAAGCAGGAAGCTGCACTGGAGTAAGCCGCTGTGCCGCTTGCTCGCAGGCAGCAGACCCTTTTTAAACTTTGCATGTGGGGAGTTTCTGAGTAGGCACCACCACCACCTTTACTTTGGGGTGCTTGCTGTGTGGCCCATGTTGCAGGTCGAGTCCTCAAGGGAGGCCCCATTCGCCACAGGGAGGGGGCTTCTCTTTATGGAGGATCTTGCTTCAAAATTACAGTATCACTTGTAGTAGGCATGCAGGTTCTCCTGCAGCCTACATTTTATACCACCAATCCATCTTTTCCAGCCAGACTCCCAAAGATTACTGTAACCCCAATTATAGAAGCACAGGAGTTCCGGTGCCCACCTGAGCTTATTGTTACTGATGTTCTTATGGTGACACTTGGTAACTTAGGGGCGTATTTACAGGCTCCTAGCGACACGGGAGCGTCACTTTTTGTGACTCTCCTGTGGCGCTAAGAACTGCGCCGTATATACAAGGTGGCGTTTAGCAACTTCTTGTGGCTTAACGTCTCATTGTAAATACGGCCCTTCCCATGCAGCACTGTGCATAGAAGGGGCTGTGCCACAGCAACACCCATTGCATTTTGACACTGCCTCAGATTTATGAAATTTTGTAAACCTGAGGCAGCGCCAAAATCTAACGTCACCCCCAGGGGTGGCTTTAGCAGGGCACAATGAGGAGGAATACTTTTATTCCTCCTTGTTTTTTGCTTTTTCTGTGTGTGTACTGCATTTTGCAACATCCATAGAAAGAGCAAAATGCCAGAAATGATTGTTTAGGTGTGGGAAGATGTCCCTTCCTGCACATAAACATTCATTTGAAAATGATGCTTTGGCACTTCTGTGTGTGCTGCATTGTGCAGCACACATAGAAGTTCCAAAGCGCACTTATTGATTGTATATATATACCTTCCCGCACATAAACAATCACACCCCTCAACGCAGTCATCCTTGAACAATGGTGCAAGAATGCCTGTGTTGGCACTGGCAGCTGAATTTAGTGCCAGCACAAGGGACAACACAGCGGTGGTTCGTATTCACTTAAATACTGCGCATCTGTTGTTTCCTAAAGTGACTCAGCGTGGCACTGCCGATTTTGGCGCAGCACCACTCTGCGCCACTTTTCCATAAATCTGGCCCTCAATGTTTTACTATTG